>NC_090266.1:1042422168-1043048279 GCF_040414725.1 Anabrus simplex
TCAGGCGTAAATCTGACCTAAGCCTAACTGGCCCCTCTCTGCAATTAATGGAAGGAAGCAACAAAGGTTAATACGTTCGTAGTTGTTGCAAGAGAAAGATCCTCATAAATCTGTGACTGTAGGGGTTCTGGTGCCAGGTATCAGGCCTATTGTATTATGTTAACAGATCTATCCATTTCAATTCCCTGGGTGTAGTATACTGCAGTTAAATATTTACAATATCCGCGGATAATATTTTGTATATCCGCGCAGGACTCTACAGATGAGTCTAAGTTTGCCACAGAAGCCACTGGAGTGATACTCTTCCAGTTCTTCAGAATGATATCGAACATCCACGCACACGTCTCTGAATTAGAAATATAACTTACGAGTAAGCCACAGCATGGAAATCTGCGAAAATGCAAGGTTTGAACAAACGGATTGCCGTTACATACCGATCGTAATGTGTGGGCGGGATTTTTCCCGACTTTCACGAAAAAATCGGATAACGACAATCCGCTAAAAGTAAATTTTTCCCCATTATGAATTCTCGCTATTAACGGACTTCTACTGTAGTAATAAATTCTATCAACAGACAGCAGAATAATACAGTAATGTTTGTTCTAGATTTCCTGGGTTCTGTCAACTTGACAGTCCTATGTCATTAATTTTACAAGATGGCAGAGAGTTAGGAGCACATTAGTCATTTGATGCTTACCAAAAGAAAGCTATACATAGAATGTAAAAGTAAGGTATGGCTGGATTTTCAGGACACATTCCTTACATACCGTACAGAAGAAGAAAATATTTCTATATGGACATGGGTCCGGAAACATTATTATGTGCTAGAACTCATTTTCTACAACTCTACATAGTATATTAATAATGGTAAAAACACAGGAACAGAATGTATCAGCATAACAAATAATAATAATAATAATAATAATAATAATTGTACCGGGCGGTACACCTCCACGCCGCGAATTCAAATATTGCGCCAGTTGAAACCTCTCTATAGGAGAAACTCTGAACTTTAAAATCTGTATTAAATCAAAGGTTTCTCGGAAGATGTCTCTACTGTAAATTTTGAAGTGTTCTGAACGATGTCTATTTCGATTTGTATTTGTTTGCTCTGTAGCAAGAAGTGTGGACATTCTCTTCTAGATGGCACTACTTAAGAACTATAATTGTGCACCCTAGTGAAGGAACTGTTCTTTTTCTGAAGAAATTTGGTATTCATAAGTTTGTTCTTTGTTAAATTTCTTTCAGTCATTTTTTGGGTTGGCAGTATAACCCTTCTCTACCCGCTTGTTTTGAATTTAGCCAATCCCGAATTTCTCTAATTAATTTTTGACCAATAACGTATGTCTTCTCCGATATGGACATGTTGCTTTTAGCTATCCAATAAAGTTGTGGGGGGTATGTGTACTCATTCTTGAAAGGTCTCAAATGTTCCACGAGGGTATATAAACTGCTGATTTTCTTGTCTCTGTGCCACTTCACCGACATCTTGCTTAGTGTGCGATTATGTAGCAGGGGGCGGGAAGCGCCTCTTTCTTCGGGCAGCAGTTCATCCACAAGGTAATGGCCGTTTAATAACTTTATTTCTTGCTAGCTCAGCAGTTTAACCCTCGGGGCAGGTTCAAAACTTTCTCATGTAACCTACCTTTAAAATGTAATAGACATTTGGTAACAATTCCATCTCTAACTACAAATTGGGATAGAGAGTGCCTACCCTCTCGAGCTCCCACTCATATTGTTTTGAGGTGACCATGTTTTCATAACCGTTTTTCTTCTCTTCATAATGTAATAAAGTTTTCTTATCGTGTCACCTCCTTAGTATGGGATTAGCCCTTGCGTAAGCGGCCTAGTGCCAAGTAGGTTTCAAGAGTTTATTAGGAGTGCAAGCTTCGCCTCCATTCTATTTTTATGGGCCAGTAACTTAACCTGATGTTTATTTTCCTCATGTAAAGGCCCTGTAGGCTGGGTATCGAATACCCCTGTTTCTTGGTGTGCCTTAAGGGCGGATAGAAATGGAGTTTGTGTAGCCTTTGATAGGCTTGTCAAATTGAGAGCGGTTCTGCTATTTTCCTCTTAACTTGGTAATTAGGAGCAAGTGCTCCTCGTATTTAGGGGTTTTTCTGCCCTTTAGCTATTGTGGTGGTGAGCTGAGAGCTCAGAAATTAATCTTGGGGTTCTGTAAATTCTTAAATTGTTAACCTGCTACTTGGTACCTGTTACATCTTTGTTATTTGTTGTTATTTGTTGATTTTGAAAAGAAAATATAACCTTTGTTAAAGTTTTAAATTAACTCTAATTTCGTAAGTTGAGACCTATTCCCGCCCGCACCTTCTTTCACCTCTGCCAATCCACAAAACATCGTAATAATAATAATAATAATAATAATAATAATAATAATAATAATAATAATAATAATAATAATAATAATAAAAACCAAATCTCTCTTGGGCGTCTATGGCCGAGTTTTAATTAATTTTGTCATGTAATGTGTCACCAGAGATCTTTTACATGCTGACATCATATGACAGAGTGTTGAATGGACTTTTTCCCGTCCTTCTAAAATTAGACTACCTCTGCCGGGTTTGAACCCACTATCTTGGGATCTGGAGGCTGACACTACCGCTGATTAACATAGGCAGCTACCATAGCACATGAAACTCTTTCTTACGTGAAATGTTCAAAATGCCCTCTGTTAGCATTGATGCATGCATCAACCTGCTGGTACATTCTGTTCCTATGATTAATGTACTATGTGGAGTTGTAGATAATGGGTTCTCACATGGAAAAAAAGCATATATGGACCCTTGTCCATATAACATTTTCTTCTTCTATGTGTGAGAAATATGTCCTGCAAGTTTGGCCGTACCTCACTGTTACATCCTATATGTATGTTAGTGATGAAGCAGCTGGCAATATGAGTGCAAGGAGTTCCAATGAATGTATACCAAACTAGCAAGATACCCGTGCTTCGCTACGGTATTATAATGACATTTATAATTGAATGCCTAACGTTTTATATATAATCCGCCGAAATTTGCGATCTAACTCGTTTTCTGAGAGAATCCGCCAAAATTCGTGATCTGACTCATTTCCTGAGAGATTATGGCAAAGTTCTTCCCATGTTTCAATCTTTCTTTCCAGCAATCTATTTCCTACTTCCCGGGCTAGGTCCAGCTATACCACCCGGCCAGTCGGGTCCCTAAATATTTGCCATCTTTTCCTATAAGCATTTCAATATGGATCAAATCCTTGAGGAGATCCTGTGTGGTGTCGTCTTGGATGCCTTGGCGGTACTGAACCCGCAGCCGGACTGCAATCGTAGTCATTACCCGGCCAGGACACGTTTCCAGCGCGGTTCACACATTTTGACAACGGTCCAGAACATCATTATTATTATTATTATTATTATTATTGATGGTCTGGAACCCACAGCAAGATGCAAGACCGCTACTTGGTGGTAAATTACATCCTCTGCCATTGTCATTGCTGACAATGTGACCAGCACCATCGTTGCGCGTAGGCAAGTGCGCGAGATTTCTTGCGACATGAATGATATACTTCCGTGAATTACTGACCTTATTATAGAGGTAAACAATTGCACGGTCAATATCATTCATATCGTTTATTTCTTCTTCTTCTTTTTTTTTTTTTGTTTGCAAGTTGCTTAACGTCGCACCGACACAGATAGGTCTTATGGCGACGATGGGACAGGAAAAGGCTGGAAGAGGGAAGAAAGCGGCCGTGGCCTTATTTAAGGTACAACCCCAGCATTTGCCTGGTGTGAAAATGGGAAACCATGGAAAACCATTTTCAGGGCTGCCGACAGTGGGGCTCGAACCAACTATCTTCCGAATACTGGATACTGGCCGTATTTAAATGACTGCAGCTATCGAGCTCGGTATTATTTCAAATGTGTTTAAATTTTTATTTATATGCCAGGAGAATCTATTGTAATCTAACTTTATGTACTCCGAAGGAAAGGATGGTTCTTGAAAGCGAACCCAGGAAAGATAAAAAAATTATCAGTTTATGATCAGAATAAGTACATTATGAAGAGTAAAATCAATTTGTCTCAACTCCTTTTTCACCCCACTGCGGTTAAGTTGATTTACCTCCCCCGCCCCCCAAAACATAAGTCTTTCCTTATGTTTATAGGAGATTCCAAATACCAATGTTCACGTCTGTTACCTTCAGTTCTGAGATATAAGTATCCCCATAAAAAAGAATTCACTTTTTTCACTCCCTTTCACACTCCCACCCCCTCCCTTAAGTGAATTCCCCGTTAAAAGTACTTGTCTCTTTAATAGTAAAGGATCTTCTAAATACCAATTATGACTAACATATTCAGTTTTTTTTGAGATACGTCTCCACATAAAAGGAATTCAACTCCTTTTCACCCCCCCCCCCCCGCCCCCAAAATGATTTCGACCAAAAACGCTTTTTCCTTTGTTTTTAAAGGAGATCCAAATATCAATTTTTACATCTGTAACATTTTATGTTTGAGATATATTGAAGATATAGTCTTTCTAAAAGTTCACCCCAATTTGTCACTCCTGTTTAACCCCCATTAATTAGATTTTCCAGAAACAAGAACATACGTGTTTCTTTATTTTCAAAGGAGATCCCAAATACCAATGTTCAGGTCTGTAATATCTTCTGTTTCTGAGATATAAGTATCCTCATTTAAGGCATTCAACCCCTTTTTCACCCCTCCTAATGGGATTTTCCAAAAACAAAAAAAAGTGTTTCTTTATTTTTAAAGGGGATTCTAAATACCAATCTTTACATCTGTACACTTTAAAAGTTTTGAGATGTAGATACACTCATTTTAAAAATTCACCTCCTTTTCACCCCCCCCCCCCATTAAATGGATTTTTCAAAAAAAGATACATGTTTCTTTATTTTTAAAGGAGATCAAAAGTACCAATTTTCAGTCTGTAATATCTTCATTTCCCGAGATATAAGTACCGGTATCCTGATTAAAGGCATTCAACCCCTTTTTCACACTTTTTCACCCCTTCTATTGGGATTTTCCAAATTTTTAAAGAAGAATCTAAATACCAATTTTTATATCTGTAAAGTTTTGACATATAGATACACTCATTTTAAAATTTCACCCCCCTTTTTCACCTCCTTAGCGATGGAATATCCATAAATCATCTCTTAGCGAGCACCTACATCTTAATATCAATGTATCCCTAAAATTTCATTTCTTTATGTCCAGTAGTTTTGGCTTGGCGATGATGAATCAGTCAGTCAGTCAGTCAGGACAAGTTATTTTATATATATAGATTAACTGGAAGAAGCAAATCCACCACAGAACTTACTTGAGGTAAGATTATAATGAGAATAATATATTGTAGCATAGGACTTCATTGATGCCGAGTTCATAGCTCAAGAGTAACTGTGCATTCAAAGCCAACTCATTCCTATATACTGGTTCTATATAAAGACAAAGGAAGTGAAATTCTTCAATACACTGAACAACAAAGCTAACATCACCTTGTTTATTCTGATAACTGTCTAGGCAAAAACTGGAACATGACTACATTGCGGATATATACCACTTGCTCCAAAAGCTTTGGAAGCATTGAGCAGTTTCAGGTAATACACCTATATCATCTGATCGTGACTTTGCTCAAGTTGAAAAGTTTTTCAAGAATTGAGTCGTATGCGCGAACAAACGTCAATGTTACATTTTTGTGGCATATGAGATATTCACAGAACAAACATCTATGATGCGTCCTGGATCTGTATTTGCATGTAGTTTGAGAATATCTCAACAGATGGCTATAGTATTCTGGAAATTGTGAAGAGAAATGCACTTGAAAAATAATGGAACAAAAGTCCAGGTTACATAGTATCCCACGCGAGCGCTCGACAATGTCACGAATTGAATCCAATGTAATGAACACATTCTTGTCTGGAGATTGTTCAGGTTTGTTCAGTCTTATATTACTGAGTTTATTTAGTTACTCATCAACACCATAGTCATGCAATCAGACGATAGTCGTCATCGTAATGTACTGTTGTCCCCAAGTGGTGTACACAAGTTGACGAAAAACAGCTGCAGGAAAAGAAAAAGTGACCCCAGTGAGTGGAAAGATGTTGTATGCACCAAACATCATAATTAGGCTAAAACTTTAAAATAACCCTACTCCTCTGTTTGCATACATTATGTGCGAATAAGTGAGCATGTACACGTGCACTTCTAACCTGTTGGTTTACAGAACAAAAGTCTATGTTACATCCTCTCGCGTAGCCATGACCTGCGGTCAACAATCATCTTTATTGCCGTTTTTCTCAATATATAGGGAATGTAACAGGCGTTTGTTCACGTATACGACTCAATTACATCCAGAGCTGTTTACAATCTAGAAGGATGCCATCAGATGACACTCAAATGGAACAAACAAAGACTATTTCATGTTACAGTAATAAAACAAAATTACATGACAATCTACAAACAAGCAAGTTTGATAAAAGAAAATGTCAGCTGGACATTATGATTAGACAGCTCTTTGGTTTTGAAGTGTCAAACCATTTAAATTCAATCAGAGAAATCCAGACACCATGTAAGTGAAGTACACCTGTAATGATTTTCCAGACGTTTCTTTAAAGAAACGCAGTCGATTATGTGAATAAGTCACATCTGGGCTGAAATATTCTGAACTACTGCCACATAATTCTTTGAAATTTCTATTTAAGATATTCTCCCTTATATTCCAGCTATGAATCACACTTTCTACAACAGTCCGAGACGAGGTGATAAATGTCGTGAAACCAGTGAAGATTCTGAGGAATTACTGTTACTGGAATACCGTAAACTGTTTCTTTTTGTAAATGGACAAACCAAGTGATGTATATAAGCCATTCAAACAGGCAAGAAAGCCCTATACACACCTAAACTAAATTTTCAATGTTATATTAATATACTTTACAACAATGTTTGCACAAACACATATAAACTTAATAATGAAAATCCAAACAATTTACACATACATAACACAGCATAAAAGATGTCAGTAATGTGACTGCGTGATTTATAGATTTATTTGAAACAGATTTTGCTTTATATGTCAGTCTGAGTCCGATGCTCCGAAGTCCTTCAATTGTACTTGGTAAAATTATAAAGTAAGTTTCTAATGCATCAAGCAAACATTCCACCAATTTAAACTTATTTTTTTAATAACATTTGAAAATGTTTAAGACAAGCGTATCTAAAACTGTTACTGAGAACACAAGCTGCATTAATTCATTATCCTTAACAATGAGATAACCAACTATGTATTAATTTCTTTGTTTACTTAATGAATGAGCAACATTTTTCTTTCCCAAGCAAATCATGAAGCGATTAACTCATTTAAATCTATGAACAGTAAAATATGCCCAACATTTATTAGCACTATGTTGGTGACAAATTAAATTCACATTATTTCTTCTTCATTTCCCGTTTCCAGTCCTCTCGGTTGGGTTGTAAATCAACGACTCCCACAGTTCTCTCTCCCCCCACCATTCCCTTCCTTCCTACAATATTTCTTCTACCTTCACCGTATCCATCCACCTATTTCCGGGCCTTCCCAGTTGTCTTTCTCCTATTATTTTCAGCATAAATGCTCTCTTCAGAACTCTATCCTCTTCCATTCTCATCACTGTGTCCGTATCATTTTAGCTTACTGGTCTATCATGTCTTGCAGTTTAATTTTCTTTGATTTCTATGTTTTTATTTTATCCCTTCATGTCTTTCCCAATTATTCCTCAAAGGAATTTCATCTCGACTACTTGAATTCTACTTTTATCAGGTATTATTGTTGTCCACATGACAGCCATGTGTCAAAATTGTGTGCAATATATTGAGTACAGAATTTTCTTGCATTCTCTGGGACGTCCCGGTTCCACACTACCTCGCACACAGGTAAAACCCATTGGCTTGTTTGATTCTACTTACAATTTCTTCGTTTATTTTCTCATCTTCTGCAAGTATACTCCCCAAATATTTGAAGCTATTCACAACTTCTAATTGTCTTCCATTTACTTCAATATTCCCTCTTCCTTTTCTATTACCTCTCGTCATCACTACTGTCTTACACTTGTCCACACTTGTTTTCATGCCATATTCCTGTTTCTCCAGATTCTGTTCAGTAACATGTTCTATTACTTCCATTTCACCTTCACCCCATATTACAATGTTATCTGCTAACTTTGCTTCCCCTTTTTTGCTGTAAACTCTTATGGATTTCATCCATGACTGATGAGTAGAGAGGATAATATACTTCCTTGTCGAAGTCCTGTTTTTTTACATTGAACCAGTTTGTTTGTCCCATCTCAGTGTACACACTTTTCATACATGGCTTTAGTCATTTGTACTTCTGCTCTGCCTACCTTCCTTTTTATTAATGGATCCCAGACCAGTTGCCGTGGTACACAGTCATATACCTTCTCGATATCTATATTATTAAATCCTTCCTCAGCTTTCCTCCATCATGTTCCTTAATGCGAAAATAAGATCAAAAGTTCTAAATCCATATTGCACTTCATTTCCTTTTCTTCTGTCATCCTCAGTCTTCCCTCTAATAATCTCTCAAAGATCTTTGCTAGATGTGAAATGAGCGTGATTCCCCTATAGCTCCTACATTCTTTGATGATTGTTGTTTACAAGGGGCTAACAGCTAGGTCATCTTGAATACTAGGATCATCAGACCCTTTCTCCAATCTTCTGGTACTTATTTTATCTTCCATATCACTCGAAATAATCTATATATCTAATGAAACCCTACTGGTCCTGCTGCCTTTATCATCTCTGTAACAAATTCATCCAAACCTGATGCTTAGACACTTTCGTATCTTTATAGCTCCTCCTAATTTCAACATTTTTATATCTTCATTTTGGATTTCTTCCACCATTTCTTCTTCATGTTCCTCATCTTCATCCAGTTCTTTAAATTTGATATTAAGTAATGTAGCAAAATATGCCTCCCATTGCTGGACAATATCATCTCTCTGTGCCAAACCTTGTCTGGTATTTGTCCTTACAAATTTTGTATTTTCTCTGCTGTTTACTTTGCTTTTAACCAATCCATACAACACTTTCTTACTTCCTTGAACATCATCTTGCAAGGTTTCTGTGAAGTTTATCCAGCACTTCTGTTCCTCTTCCTGTACTATCTTCTGACATGCTTTCTATGCTTCATAATACTTTCGCCTACTCTCCATTTTTCTGCCTCCTATCCAGCTCATCCATGCTTTTTGTTTTTCATTCACTGTATCCCTTACTTTGTTATTCCATCAGGGTTGTCTCCTTTTCCTTCTTTTTCCTCAGATACTCTACCACATATATCTTCTGCACACTTCACCTTGTTTAAACTTGGTCCATTCCTCTTCAACACTGTTTAAAGACACGTTTTTCTTGGAACTTATCGTGCGCTCCCTTTTCCTTTAATTTCTATACTGTACCAGGAACGCTGGTCCAACATTAGAGTCCACGCATTTCAAACTTAAAATACACGCCGCGCGCCAAACGAACGGCTGGCTCCAAACAAACATGCTGTGCAAGACGTGGCGTGGATGACGTAGGAACCGGCCAAGGCTACATTACATCATCCATCGAACATTCCAAACCTTCTATCATGAATAACTTTTATAGGATTTAAAACACGAGGATAAATAGTCTGCGCCTCTTTAATATATTCCATATCACCAAGTTTTGTTAAAATACACCTTGGATTAAAGAAGATATTGAATGAAATGAAATAGCTACAATCTCTCCGATCCTGCTATAAAAAGGGAGCAAAAACTTCAGCACGACACAGTCTAGTCCCACAGTCAGACTCGTACGGTAGACTGATGGTAGTTCGCGTCACGATGTGATAATCGACCAAGTTATGAGAAGTGATTGAAAGTCCTGTGGACTTCGGATTTTCAAACGAGTGCATTAAGACTTGTATTTTCTTTGATGTCATTCTCTTTCAGAGTGATTGAAATAATTCTATGGCTAATGAACTTAAACTCTGTAACAACACGTTAGGACTTTTATTTTCTTGAGTATTAAACACTTCAAGGTGATTGAAATATTTTGACAGAACAGTGCAGTAAGACTTCTTTTTTCTCGAGTGTTAAATACTTCAAGGTGATTGAATATTTCCACAGCTAGGGAGCTTAGAGTATGGAATAAGTGCAGTAAGACTTGTGTTTTTCTCAAGCATTAAATACTTCTAAATGATTGAAACATTTTTGCAGAACAGTGCATTAGGGCTTGTGTTCATTCAAGTTAAATCTGGAGAACTTCCCGTGTGAATTCACTTATAAACCTACAACTGTTTGTGAAGAGAATTAATTTCATTATCAGCATTATTATTTGTGACAGTGCATGTGAACGAGACTAATTTCACAAGCAAAGCATTTAGTTCTTCTAACATTGACATTCAGTGTTAAATAAACTGTGTAAATACTTGTAAAAATAATCGCCAAGCAGTAGAACTCCATAAACAATTGTGCTGTATTCTTCAAAAACTTAAGTGATCTATTTTGTGCCAAGTGTCATGTACTTTAAATTTGTTTGTGAGTTTGATTCCATTGACATTCAACTCCATGAAAGTTAATTTTTATTCTTTTAAGTGAATATTTATTAGTCTTAAAGAAACATTTATTTCAATCTGATCATTGCATTTATTCTTCCTCAATTCAGAAGTTACACCTCAGGCTGACACATCCGATATTTCCAAAGGCTTAAATACTGGTGTTTACACTATTCTTCCGAGCGAGTGACCTCGGCGAACCGAACTTTTAGACCTCCCAGATCTTCTAGAACTTCCAGGGCTTCCTTCTCTAGAGGGTACGTAGTACCATGGTGCCGAGAGCTGATCCATGGTGAGGACGTGCGGAACGATGCGGGATATCGCCAGCCACAGGACTGAGAAAGGTCACACCCAATTTATCTGCTTTTGTACTGAGGCAATACGAACTTAAATTTTCACAATAAAATCAACAGTCTGAAAAATTAACAAACTTCATTTAAAGCAAACCTTCTCGCTCCTTGTACCACTCCAATTAATGTACCGTACACGCCCCACATAAGTCTCATGCTCTTCAAGCCTTCCTGTTACAATACCTTTATTTTTATTTCTCTTGTCTCTTTTAATTTCACTATTTTACAAAGTCTCAATTTAGCTACTATAATTTTATGGTCTTCTTCAAAATCTTCTCCTGGCATAGTTGTCACATTTTCCAACTGTCTGTTTCTTTCAACTAAAATCATATCAGCGATTTTTTTCCTCTCCTTTGTTCCCATCCATATCTAATTATTTTTTGACTGCTGTTCTCTCTGAACCACGTATTGCCTACTATTAATCCATTCCTCTCACAAAAATCTAGTAGTAGCTTTCTTTCTGCACTTTTATTTCCAAAACAGAAAGGACCAATTATTTCTTCTTGTCTGTCTGTTCCTATGTGGGCATTCATGTCTCATTATCACAACTTCTTTATCTTCGATACACCTCTCCAGTTCCTCCAAGAACTCCTCTAGACTCTTCGACATTACCCATCTGAGGTGCATATATTTGGGATAAACTCTTGCACTCCACTCTCCAAGCCAAGTACGATTCTCATGATTCTGCCATTTACCTGGTAGACCTATGTACTGTACCAGGTCTTCCCACACAATAAAACCTACTTCACTATTGCAGTTGGCACCTCCACTCCAAAACAACACCCCTTCCCTCAATCTCTTCTGTCCCTTTCCTTTCCACTTTGCTTCACTGTCACATTACTCATCATCATCATCATCATCATCAGTATTTCTCCTTGCCTAGCTACTGCCAGGTTGGGGCATTTATGGCACTTCTCTACTTCCACCATTCCTCTTTCATCATGTAGTCCCAGTCCAGGTTTCTTCTTCCACTTCTCTATTGAATCGATCCACCTTGTTCTAAGTCTCCCTCTTACTCTCTTTCCCCTCGAACTTCACCTCCATCATCTGTTTTGGTATTCTTTCCTCCTCCACCCTCTTTACATGTCCAAACCAACTTAGTTTACTTCTATGAATTCTCTCACTCAGGTTTTCGTTTCTGACCTCCTTTCACACATCTTCATTTCTCAATCTACCTTTTCCATCATACTACTTAGGTATTTCATTTCACTGGCTTGAATTTTACTCTCAATTTGTCATTGTCCATGTCTCAGCCGCAATGGTCAATATGGGTGCATAATATATTTTGTACACTATATCTTTACACTTATTCCAGACAAGGTTTCTTATAATCTGGTAGAATGCATTGCCCTGTTGCACCCTCTTGATAATCTTGATAATCTCCATGTCCAGCCTTGTATTCTGCATTAACTCCCTAGGTATTTGAAACCATGAACAATTTCAAGGCTTTGACCACCAATTTTCACAATACCTTTCTGCTGTCTTTCTCCTCTTGATATCACCATTGTCTTCTTTCCTCTGTGCTGATTTTTCATACTACACTTTTTAATTTTCTCATTCCATACACAAAATTGATCTTATAATTTTTTGCTGTTTGTTCCCCGGACCACAATATAGTCTGCAAATAGTAATAACTTCATCTCCCTATTCCCATATGCTTCCTTTATCTCCTTTACAAATTTGTCCATAACATTAAAAACAAAAAAGGTGACAGCACACTCCTTGGTCTTAGTCCAGTTTAATTTCCAAACCGTTCTGTCTTTCCAAACCGAGTGTACGCTGCCGGCACAGTTTTTTTACATTGCTTGCTCCATTTCCATAGTTTGTGTACCCAGTCTTGTTTTGACCATGGTTTCCCACACCACCTCCCTGCGAACACTTGTTAGATCTATGCATGTCATGATTAGACACTTTCCATATTCCCAATTCTTTTCCATTAATTGCCTCATGCTGAAGATTGAGTCCACTGTAAATCTTCCACTTCTACAGCCATACTGCTCCTCTTGCAACTCTCCTCCTACCTTTCTTCTCATTCGCATCTCTAACATTATTTTCAATATTTTTGCCACTTGTGATACGAGTGTGGTTCCTCCATAGTTATCATACACTTTTTTTGTCCCCCTTCTTAAAGACTGGTATTATACCCTTTCCCCAGTCTTCTGGCACACATTTCCATTTGCACTTTAACAATCTGTATGCCCATTGTACTCCAACAGGTCCTGCAACCTTTATCATTTCCATACTAATTTCATCCATCCCTGGTGCCTTCCCCATTTTCATTTTACGGACTGCTAATTCCACATTTAACACTGTTATATAATCTTCTACTGTAGAGTCATCACACTGCATTACTACCATCTCCACTACACATCTTCCATCTTCTCTTTATATTTTTCTGGATGTGTTATCAACTCTCCACCTTCCTCATTCATCAGCTTTGTATAAATTCTTTCCTATTGCTTCGTATAATTCCATACAGTATTCTTTTACTGCCCGCTCCATCTGTTTCCATCCTTTTTATTTTCTTCTTTTACCAATTTCTTAAGTTTTCTTTTATTATCAGGATACTTCCTTTTGCTTTCTTCTTTTACCTCTATTCCATTCTAGCCAGGCTTTCTTTTTTTTTCACCTTCTCATTCCACCACAGCCCCTCATTTTATTTAACTCTTGTCAATGTTCTTTCCCACTTACAAAAGCCCTTTTGAAGTTGCACCATTCCTCTTCCACATTTCCTACTTCAGTAACTGCAATTTGTTGTTTCAGTCCCTCCAGAAATTCTTCCTGTACAATCTTTTAATTTCCACACTTTTATTTTACTGTCTCTTATCTTCTTTAATTTTTCCATTCTCATTTTTGCTGTCACCACTATGATTTCCAAAATGGTCACATTACTGTTACACAATATTCATTCCAAGGAAATTGTCAACTATTCTCAAATGTTCATTCTACTACTATGTGGCCTTTTCCCTTTTTTCTTTCCTGCAGGAGGCCAATGTGTGGATTTGAGCCAGTTTTGCTGCCAGATGCCCTCCTGGCACCAACCCTATGTGATGGGATGTAATCGCTATTGAGTGTTTCTATGGCAGTTAGTAGTGTGATGTGTTGTGTGTAGATAAAGAGGTGTATCACTGTATTCAGTCGAACACGAACACCCAGCTACTGAGCCATAGGAATTAACTATAGAGAGTTAAAATCCCTGACCTGGCCGGGAATTTAACAAGGGACCCTATAAACCGAAGGCTACTAAAATGACCATTCAGCCAAGGAGTAGGGTTGTCAAATGTTCATTATACACTTCTAACAACAACTGTCTGTTACTGTTCAAGACATGGTTAAGTAGACATACCTGTTGCATTTCATCACCATGTCTCAACCTGAGAACATACACAAGAGCAAATTCACTATTAGCCTTAACGTAACTATTCTTCTCCTTAGTTCCGTTCACCAGCATTGGAATGAGGAGCCGGAGTAATTCAGAAGCCATCTGTTGCGGTGGTACAGTTTTAGCAAGGAACGAACATATTCTTGCCATAAGTTGTTTCACTTCATTGCTGCTGTGGTTCATCGTCTGTAACATAATACACATTTGTTAGCAAAGACCAAAAGCAGTCCAATTAACACAGGCAAAAATATAGGAGCTATGTTGTGATAGTACATATATCACACCCTCGCACTGTATGTAGAAGTTAGAGATATTATTGTCAGTATTCGATTTATTATTATTATTATTTATTATTATTATTATTATTATCTGTATTTCATTTGTATATTTTGTCATTAATCTTTGTAAGCTGGAAGGTAACCATATATGTAGTATGAGTAATTTGTTTTGCATGAGTGGGAAAACATTGCATTCTTGGACTATGGTAATTCGTATGACTCATGCGGACATCCCAGTGTCTGATGAGATGTGTTTGTTGATGTTGTTGTACTAGGAAAGTTATACGAGTCATGTGATATACCCCAGCGTTTGTTTATGTCTTGGGACCAAGTATGAGTTCAGGGCATGGTCTTGAAAAGAGGATCTATCATGATTGGCTGGCAAGGACCAATCCAGATGTATTATGTGAGAGGAAGGGGAATGCTGATGCCTATAAAGGTTGATCAAACGGCAGGAACCACACTCGGTACGGACAAGAAGGAGTACTGACACACTGTACGAGAAGGAAGTAGTGCGGACAGACTGTACGAGAAGGAAGTAGTGCGGACAGACTGTACGAGAAGGAAGTAGTGCTGATATACGGTATTCGAGTGACACGGCTACAATGGACTGGACTTCAAACGTTCGTGGAACGTAGTCTTGTTATGTTCGTGGAAAGTGGCTGATCAACAAATTGCGGAAGGCGTACGCATTAAGTGTTGTAGTACTTGTGGAGGTCTGGAATTATATGTTGGTGAAAGCTATCTCAGACTTTCCGTAATTTATGTTCAGGATCGATAAGCGTATGTTGCTCAAATGTATATATCTTTGCAACAAGTGTTAAAGTCTGTGAACACAGTATTACGAGGTACAGTATCTGTGTGATGTCAGAAGTGCTGATTATGAGAGTTGGGAAGCAGTATTGATACAGAGACAGTGAAGGGTATTTATCTACATGTATGTACATTGTTCATCGGACTTCTCGCTTTCGTTTTCCCACTGTTTTCATTGTTGTTGTTGTAAATATGGAGTCTTCCAGCAATATTTTATGTGTGTATTATATGTATAATTTTGCGTGTTGATGAGATGCTCATGAACGGATTTTGTTAAGAATATAGTTAGCTATTTTAGAATCAGTGGAGTTATTGATGAACCTAGGTGCAGTTCCTACCTATTTAGTCGTTTTCAGGAGGTTAGGTAAGGCCTGCAGCAGATGTACCAGTACGCAGTATTATGTACACGCCCTGGGATATAAAGTTTATCGTGCTCTATCAAAATTCGAGGGATCCATTCTGGTGAACTCTGGCGCCCATACTATGGACATTTCGATCAATTTTTATTAAGTTTTTATATATTTTTATTTATGATATATTTTATGATATTCAAGAAATTATTAGTATCATCAAATGGTTACAAATTAGATCAAGTCCAGTTGTGTACTTTGCACTTTATTGGCTTCCGCAAGAAATACCTCAAAATTTGATGTCCCACTGATGCGTTCCTGATAAAAACACAATAATACAGTGGACACCATTTACTGTAATCACGGATGTTATCAACCGTATTATATAATCACTTTTATTAAGTCCCCTACGGACAAATACTGAAACACTGAAAATCTTCCGTTTATTGTGATCAGGAATTCGGTTTATGTTATCACATTTGTTTTCAAGGATTTCGTTCTCAAGTATGCGAGTAGAGTGCATACAAAGAAAACGCTCCCAACCTTTAAAAACCTGTTTTTACACTGCGCCCGTCTTCAAGGCCACTTTCTCTATTGTAGCAAGTGTGCGGCAGAAAACCGGTTAGCGCAGGTGGTAACCCTCCCGCATACACTTTCTGGTTTGTTTCTTCCCTTACGATAATTTAGCCAAGGACCACTCACTGGAGTCTTACTAAAGCTTTTGCACTGTGAAGTTCTTAGTGCTGTAGTGCAGTGATGGCTAGTGTGAAAAGCAAATTTAAAGATTTAACCATTAAAGAGAAACTTTCAATCATAGAACGTTATGACCAATTGCCTACAATGAGTCAACACAATGCTGCCGTGGAGTTATGAATTTCACAACCTCTTCTGTGCAAGCTATTGAGAAATCCAGACAATATTCTTAAGGCAGCAAAAGAAAAATACTTGAACCGTAAGCAAAATCGTGATGGAAAAGACTATCAAGTTGAATCTGCTCTAAAACTGTGGTTCTCAATGTTCATGAGAATGATGCTCGTGTTGACAGTTCTCTGATGCAAAAACTGGAAAATAAATAAATAATAATTTCGTGGTAATGGAGGGATGGTTGGAAGAACCGAGAAAATATAGTGAACAAACGAACGCATGGTGAGCAGAAGGACGCTGATTCTGTCGCAGCTGAGAGGTGGATAGAAGAGGAGTGGCCTAAAATTGCTTCTGAACTCCCTTCCGAGTGTGTGTATAATGATGAAGAGTCTACACTGTATTATCACGCCTAGCCTGAACACACTTGTTCAAAAATGACCGAGCTCGATAGCTGCAGTCGCTTAAGTGCGGCCAGTATCCAGTATTCGGGAGACAGTAGGTTTGAACCCCACTATCGGCAGCTCTGAAAATTGTTTTCCGTGGTTTCCCATTTTCATACCGGGCAAATGCTGGGGCTGAACCTTAATTAAGGCCATGGCCGCTTCCTTCCCACTCCTAGCCTTTCCCTGTCCCATCGTCGCCATAAGTCCTATCTGTGTCTGTGCGACGTAAAGCAAAAAAAAAAGTTCAAAAATGAAAGTGCTAAAGGCTGTAAAACCTCCAAAGAACGAGTAACAGTTTTATGTTGTGCTAGTATATCTCGTGAAAAAAGATGGTTAGTTATTGGGGAATGTAAGAACCCACATTGCTTTAAAGGCATCAATAAGTTTCCAGTGGACTATCATTCCAACTCTAATGCATGAATGACTGCCCTGATTTTCAAAGAATGGCTACTGAAGTGAGATAATAGGCTGGACTGTAAAATAGTTTGGCTGGTTGACAACTGTGCAGCACACATTGTGAATTGCGAGCTCGAGAACGTGGTTTTCTTACCGGCAAATACGACTTCATTAATTCAACCATGCAAGCGTATTATTGCCATGAAATGTGCACAAGAATCTTAGAAAACATAGAGGACTAATATAAAACTAGTGCCGATGCCCTTGCCAAAACACAACCAGCATTCTCGATTCTCGATGCCCTGCATCTTCTAGCCATGTCATGGGATAACGTCTCGGCACGTAAAATAAGGAATGGTTTCCAGCATGGGGAATTTTTAAGAGAGTTACCAGAAGTAGAGGAGAATGTTGAACTTTGTTCAACAGGCTTAATGAAAGGTGAATTTCTGGAATGCACGAACACTGATCAAGGCATAATTACTGATGCGAAACAGACAGCAACATATGTGAGGCAGTTACTTCTGCAGAATTCGATACGAGAGGTGAAGAACACGGTGGAGAAGATAGCGATGCTGATTATGACGATGTTACCGAAACTTCCCTAACACCAACAAATGCTGAAATGTGACAGGCGCTAGATATCTTGCAACGAGGTGTTCAGTGTAGGTCAGTGGACTTCCAAAAACATTAAGAATATGAAAGATGCATTAATGGACTTTTGAGAGACAACCAGAAGCATACAACAATTACAGACTATTTCACATAGCTGAAAACAGTTAACTGTATTGCAGTGCTGTGTACCAGTATGTGTTTCACTGTGTGCATGTTGGTTATGAATAAATACAGTAGGGTACCTATCAATTTTTATTTTTCAGCTACTGTTATCAATCTGTAAATGTTACCAATTATCTGAGTCCTAGAGTGATCATAATAAGCAGCATCTACTGTAATAATAATAATAATAATAATAATAATAATAATAATAATAATAATAATAATTTATTATTATTATTATTATTATTATTATTATTATTATTATTTTACGTCCCACTAACTACTTCTATGGTTTTCAGCGACGCAAATGTGCCAGAATTTTGTTCTGGAGGAATTCTTTAATGTGCCAGTAGTAAGTCTCCCAACACAAAAGGCTGACACATTTGAGCACCTTCAAATACCATCAGACTGAACTGGGATTGAACCCACCAACTTGAGCTCAGAAGGCCAGAGCTCTATCACCTGACCTACTTAGCTCAATACAGTAATTCTCTAGTGATGAGTAAACAGAGTTTTTACTGTTTCACAAAATAATAGAAGTTAAATTTCAAAGTTTCAAATGAAGAAGGGTGGTACCATATAATTAATAATAAACACAGGTAAAAACAATAGTACCAGTGTAAGCAACACATACTCCACCAGAGATTCTTAAAAGAACATATTGCCATGTGATCTTTCATTTATCATATCCATACAATCAATCTTCGGTCTACCGAGTGAGTTGACCGTGCAGTTTGGGACATGTAGCTCTGAACTTCCATTCGGGGGAGGAACAGTGGGTTTGAATCCCACTGTCGACAGCCCTGTATAAGGTTCCCCATGGTTTCCAATTTGCCAGGAAAATGCTGGGGCAGTACCTTAAGGCCACAGCTGCTGAAAAAGCTGCTGCAACTTCACCAGTTGGAATTCATGAGATTCTTGTTAATATTTTCTATTACTTGGAGAAAGGTGCCAAAAGAAAAGAACGTCTTCAGAAATTTCGAAGTATGCATGGGAAGAAACAAAGTTGTTGAAACATGGACAAGGAAGTGACTTGGCGACTTCAACAATCCCACTAGCATTGGCCACTTCGGTGAAATCAGTGCCAATGCCACTTACCATTCTACCTCCCTCAAATATGTTAAGTTACATCAAAGGTAATTTTTTTTTTAACTTACTGCTGCTGCTACCTTCCCAAGCCTATCATTTTCTCAGCCTTGCATCACCAAAAAAAAACCCCTTTGTTATGGTAGGGCTATGTTAAACCACTAGCAAAAAAAAAATCTTTGGTCTTCAGGCTTATTTTATCACGAGTCTCTTGGACTAGAAGTATATCACAGTTGCATTTCTTGCATATATAAGCTAATAGAAGGTCTTTTTGACTAGATAATCCCTCAGTGTTAATTACATGCTTGGTCGTGAAAAGTACCATTTTGGTAAATCTTCCTTTGACCTGGTAGTAAAAGGATTAGCCTTTGGATTCTGATGTGGCCTAACATTCAATTGCTACTCATATTTTAGCGTAGCAGTCTACAGGGTGGCTCCTTCGCTGGAACCTCAGGATTCACCACTGGACATTAACATTTCCACAAAGACGCACACTAAATGCTGTCAGCTGGTATACTTACAGTGGAACCTTTATAATCCATTCCCAAAACTACATTTTCACGGATAATGCGTTCAAATTACGTGGTTAAATCACGTAAAAATCCCGTATTATCCGTTCCTCGAAGAAACGATTTCCCGGATCAACCGTCCAGAAATTTCAGTCGCACCAACGCTAAATCCTCGATCAAGTGTTTTTTTAATAAACTGTAACTTATCTCACGACAGGACGGCTATGGCATACGTCTTCTGGATCTTGATGTTAACGCCCCTTCATTGTGATAATTAGAGCAAGTACTGTACTGGAAAAGCGATCGGCGGTGAACTTGCAGAAAGGAGCATCTTAGCATCGCATTCGGGTGGCATAGAGAATCTCGGAAACCATAAAGCAGAGACTAACCACAAAATTAAGGAGACACAGCGCATTTTGACAGCTCTGCTTGAATGGAAATTCTAAGTTCCCATGCAGGGAATTAAGATATTTTCCCACCAATAGAGCATGAATACGGAACGAGTTTCGTCAAATGTTCGCACTTATAAAACGTCCACATTATGTCCACGTTTAGATGTTTATATTTTTACTTTTTTCGATTGTATTGCCAAACAAGTTTTCGGCAGTTTCCTCAGGGTACTGTATAGTAACTGGGCTTTCAGGCAGGAATAGAAACTGCTTCTTCTTAACACAAATCTTGCACAAATCTAGTATTTTAATATTATCGTACATGATCATGTCATCGAGACCAGAACAGATGTTGCAAATTACATACAAAAAGCCATAGGATGTCTTGGGATTGCTTATTACTGTTTTGGTCCTAATATACGATTGGAAATTTTAAGTTTTTGTGTTAAAAGTAAAAAAAACGCAGTAGTTTTATTTGCGCATGTTACATTTAAATGGTTTGAATCATTTCCAACTCGTACCAACATGTGCAGCGAGTGCGCATTCAAGCCGAGCTCAAGGTCATGAATAAGTGTATTTTCTGAAGTTTTGATGATAATTTTTTTCTCTTGCCAATTTGATTGGATTAGTGATGGGCAGAATTGAACATAATGTATTCGAAAACTTTGAGAATCGATACTTATATTCCAAACCATGTTCTCGAGTTCACCATAACCTTTAAAAGTCTATGTAGGTACAAGATTTCCAGAAACTGATTACGAACAGTATATCGGAGACCAAATTACAATGGAAGATTAAGAAAAGAAGGGATTTCACTATCATGTTGGATGCTTTTTTTGCTGAACTGAAAGAAGTTTTTACAGGAAACTGACGAAGTTTCCCCTGTGAAACTGAATATGAAGTATCGAGATTTTGAACTCGCCTACTCGTAATGTTTGATGCTGGTTTCATGGTCTAACTTGCCTGCCTCTCATCCGGAGGGCACGGTTTCAATTTCCGGTCAGGTCAGCAATTTTTACCTGGATGTAAGTTAAGGGCTGGTTCCAGGTCCACTTAGCCTACGTGATTACCTTTAACTGAGGAGCACTCTTATGGTAAGATGGCGAAAGGATTCGTCACACTGGCCATGCGTCACTTCGTAATCTGCAGGCCTTTGGGCTGAGCAGCAGTCGCTTGGCAGGCAGAGGCTCACTGGGGCTGTAGTTTGATTTGGTTTGGTTTGGTTTAGGAGTTTTTGTAAGATGATAATTATACATATTTAATTTTTGTGATGTTTAGCCAAATTGTTGATGGTTTTCATTCATTCCCAGATTTTCAGTTTACCTGTGTTGCACGTTTTATTTTAATGGTCCCTCCGAAATCGGAGAATCGAGGTTTATTCACATCTATTTACAAATTGAACACATACATAACCTTAATCACTGCTGTCACTAGCAAAATGCATCAACAAAGCTGCCATTTTAACTGCCCATCACTTCAACACAGACTGCAACCACTGCATGTCAGAACAACATGAGGTCACAAGTATACTCCTGCTCCTCCTACTAAACAATAACTCGTCTCTACCAT
This sequence comes from Anabrus simplex, assembly GCF_040414725.1. Taxonomy (NCBI): domain Eukaryota; kingdom Metazoa; phylum Arthropoda; class Insecta; order Orthoptera; family Tettigoniidae; genus Anabrus; species Anabrus simplex. The sequence continues at coordinate 1,042,443,946 of NC_090266.1, forward strand.
CAAGATCACCACCTTATATAGGTGCCTGGCCAAGCTTCTAGAAAGATACATTTTCTCGTAAATTCTAGAGTGCCTAACATGATTATAATGTACAGAATATTCTACCATCATCTAGTGCCATTCTGAAGTTACAGTGTGTTTCACAAATCTATAGCAGATTACACACCATATACAGGCAATAAATTATAGGCCTATAACATTAATTTACAGGCATTTACATTAACTGAACTCATAAATATTTATGTACAGCACATGTTTCATGACATAACCTCACAAACAACGCGATTGAATCGTAATAATAATACAAATACTAACCGGATGCAACACTTCATAGCCATACATTACAAGTAATAATAATAATAATAATAATAATAATAATAATAATAATAATAATAATAATAATAATACAAGCTCGACACTTGCATTATATACTGACGGGTGAGAGAATACCGTTTTCAAGTTATATCTGTTTATTACATTTGCGTCAATATCCCCCCTATAACTTGAACAATTTCCACACTGACATACTCATCGACTTTGCCTTGGTTGTGGGCTGTATCTTCTCTTTTTCTCGACATCGATGGATGCGCTCTCTTCCTCTTGACCGGATCGTGTCGTGACGGGGGGGTCAGGGCTACCTCGCTGCCAGCTTCTTCCTCGACGATAGTCGATGCATTCTCCTTATGACCAGGCTGAGCTGTCTCGTCAGTAGCCTCTCCTTCAGGCTTACTCTGTATGCGCAGCGGTTGGGTGACTTGCCGCAACTCTGATGCATGGACCTTGACAGGAGGGTTGGTCTTTAGTAAGTAGACCCCATGGCCAAGCTGTTTATCCACCTCGACAGGACCAACACACTTAGGTGCGAGACCTGCGTGAAACCCTCCAATTTTATTACCGACTGGGCTGTTGCACCGCAGTACTTGTTTGCCTGGTAGGAAGATCTGCGTCTCTTCAACATCTTGAGCTTTGGGCTGGGTAAGGGATTTCTTCTCGGCCAAAGCTTGCTTCTCCCTGATGTTCTGCTGCCACTCTGCCAGGGAAACAGCTGAATCATCTTGACCAGAAGTGAGTGGCGGACGAATCTCCCAATCCCAGTGCCGTACAGCTGTCGACCAAGAAATGGGGGTAATAGCCAGTGACACGGTTGACGCGTCGTCGCAGGACAATGTGCGACTGTGGTATGTGACGGTCCCACAGTCGATGTTCTTTGTCTATCAGGTGGACTCTTAGCATCCTTTTAAGCTCCTGGTTATGTCGTTCCATTGGATTGGCCCTTGGGTGTTACATAGGGGTGGTCCAGTGCTCCACACCCCATTCCGTCGTCATTTGTTGCCACTTCGACGTGAACTGACTCCCGTTGTCTGACAGAATGCACCGTACGTAACCGTAGCGGCTAAATACCTCATCTTGTAGAAGGCTGGTGATTCGTCCCATCGTGGCTTCTGGTATCGGAAAGGCCTCAATCTATCTTGTGAAGAGGTCTGATTACTAGGAGTCCTGTTTTACCCTGTGGTGTTCTAGGGTAAGGACCCATCAAGTCCAGGGCGATGACCTCCCACAGGTGTTGTGGCCGTCTTCGTCACTGGCTGGATCTGACTTCCTGTTGCTCGCCTTGGTGCAGCCACAGATGTAGCACCCATTCACGTAGTCCAGGATGTCTTTCCGTTTGTTGACCCAGAAGAATCTTTGTTGGATAGATTGATACGTCTCTTCGCCTCCTGGATGTCTGGCTTCTGTGCTGTCCATCGTGTGTTGTCTGGGGATCACCACTACTGTAGGCATGTCAGAGAAGTGCGACCTGTACATCAAGAGTGCTCCATCAACCCGGAAGTTCTTGTAGCACATCTTGAATTCCCTCGAGACGAGTCGACTATCTGTGTTCTGTCTCCTGATCCACTGAGTCATGGTCCTACAGGGTTTGTCTTGTTCCTGCCACTGTTTGATCACTCCTAGACCAAGTTCCTTCTTGAAGGTCAAAAGGTCCTTGGGCTCACTCGGGTACTTTTGTGGGAACTCCCTCCCGACAATGGTGCTCCTAGCTTCGGGTTCCATCGCCGGGTGCCTAGATAAGCTGTCTGCTCCTATGTTCGTCGGTCCTGGGACATGACCCACAACGAAATCAAATTCTGCGATTAACAGAGCCCAACGCACCAATTCAGATTTTGAGCCAGAGATGGAGTTCAACCATTTGAGAGCAGCATTATCAGTGTAGAACTGGAACTTCCTTCCAAGTAGCCTCTGAATCTGCCCATGGCCCGCACCACGGCTAAGGCTTCCTTCTCGGCAGTGCAGCAGCGTTGTTCGGTGGGAGATAGCTTCCTGCTGGCATACCGTATGTCCCTTCCACACTCACTCCTCTCCTGGAATAACACTGTTTAGCCGGAGTCGCTGGCGTCCGTCTACAGGCACATCTTCCGTTGAGGGTTGGGATGGGCTAGACCAGGAGCGTTGCATATCGCAGCCTTAATGCCTTGGAATGCTGCTTCTTCCTTGCTGGCCCATGGGAAAGGGTGGTTGTTATGGAGTAGATCGGCGAGTGGTATTCACTTCTCTTTAAAGTGTGGCACAAAGCTGCTATACCATCCTCACAAGCCAAAGAACTGACGTACTTGTCGCTTGGTCTGCAGCCATTCAGCTTCTTTAATAGCTTGATTCTTCTCCGGTTGCCTTTCTAAGCCTTCAGGTGTTAGGACATGGCCAAGATATTCTACGCGGGACTCGGCGAAGTGGCACTTCTCCAGTTGGCAAGTCAGTCCATGAATCTTCAGTCATTCCAGCACTTTCCTCAGATGTACAAGGTGTTCTTGAAAACTCTTGCTGTAAATTAAAATGTCGTCGAAATACACTTGGCAAAAACCTCCAACATATCCTGATAATACCTTTATCTATCAGTCGCGTGAAGGTGGCAGGGTCATTCTTCAATCCAAAGGGCATTACTGCAAATTGGTACAATCCTCTTAGTGTCATGAAGGCAGTCAGTGGTCCAGGAATTTCCTCAACCTCCACTTGCCAGTATCCGGAGTAGTGATCCAGCGTGCTGAAAATCCTAGACCCACTTGTTTCAGCGATTCTTTCAGGTCAGGCATGGGGTAGGCATCACTAACGGTCTTTTCGTTCAACATGCGGAAGTTCACACACAGTCGATACTCCCCATTCTTCTTCTTCTTCTCCTCCTCCTTCTTCTTCTGTACGACGATAGGTGAAGCCCAACAGGATGTAGAGGGTTCGATGAGACCTTGCCCTTCCATCTCTTGAATCTTCTGGATGACGAAGTTGCGCATATCGGGGTTGATTGGATATGGACGTTGCTTGATGGGTGAGGAAGTGCTGCATTCAATGGTGTGCGTTACCATGGTAGTCCGTCCTATTTTATTGGTGATGACTTCTGGAAAGTCCTTTCAGGTGTGTCTCAGCTTTTCTTCTTCACTCGGTCGAAGATGTGTTAATTGGATATCTCCCAGGTTTACGTCGACTTGCATATCCTTGCGAATCCGAGAGATTTCCATCGTGCCAAGCGACCCTCAGATGTCTGCCTTTTCCCAAAAAAGACTTCATGAGCTGCATAGTCTAGGATCACCTTATATTCCATGACCTAATATGATGTCAAGGTATCAGGTTCTGAATCACTGCAACACCAATTACAATAGGCATGTTCATGCATTTAGTGGTTAGGTTAATCTGTCCTTGGATGGAATAGGTTATTCCGTCCGGTGCTCACTGCTCCCACTACCCTTCTGAGGTGGTGAGACTTCGTAGGCAGTAGTAATCTGGCAACAGTCCCACTGACAAATGAATGGCTTGCTTGGCTGTCGAGTATGGCTGAAAAATTCTTGTTGCCAATCCTTAAGATGATAGCTGGGTGGGTTGGCCTATTCTACTCATTATCTGACCAAACCCTCTCCTACTTGACCAGGGTTGCTTATCTGTCAGGTCTTGAGGTGCATTCCCTGTTCCCGGTCCCATCCCCCCCTCAATCCAGAATGGGCCAGACCTAGTTTTCCGACATCAAGGCCGGGTGTTCTTCAGATGTCCCGCTCTTCCACACCGGTAGCACTTCTTAACTGTGCTGGTCTCTTCTGTACCTTTGCTCTTGTGTTCCTCCTCCAGCTGAGCGATGATTCTATGTAGATCATCAAAGGATCTGGATCGTGATACTTTCACTAGGGGTCGAATGTTATCATGGAGTAGCTCTGTGATATCTGGTAAGATCTACTTTTAGCTTCCTTCCGGGTACAGACGCTTGAAGAGTTGGTACTTCTGTAGGATGAAGGCGCTAGCTCTCACGCCCGTGAGTTGTGCCTCAGTCAGTATCTTCCTTTTCACGGAGCTCTTCACCCCTTCGGAATTAAACTTAGCGAGGAATTCCCTCTTGAAGTCCATCCAGTTTAGATTTAAACCCTTCATGGGTTACATCAAGTAGCGGCTTGCCCCTTTCGCGGTGTGATGAGTTGAACGAAGATGTCCTCTGGTAAATTAGTCCTTCCTAATAGGCTGACCGATCCATTGACGAAGCTAGTCGGGTTCTCCTCCAGTCGCCCAAGGCATTCTGGAAGGCTTTCTATAATCACCTTCGGGTCTAAGTGTGCTGTATTGCCGGTTAGGTTTGAGGGGGTTAGAGATGTGGTGATACGTCCTGTTTGCGTTAATCTATCTTCTACTGCGTGAAGGATGTTTCCCCTTATATTCTGCATATCTCCCTTTATGGTTGAAAACCGGTTTTCTAACCTTCCTTCAACAGCAGAAATACTGCTCCCAAGATTTCCCTCAACGGCAGAGATATGGCTTTCAAAATTTCCTTCGATGTTAGAAATCCTCCCCTCAACCTGTTGTTTTAAGCCGGAAATCTGGATTTCCACCCCCTCCTTGAGGTCCAAGATATCCCCTTCCATCTGGCTTACTCTACTATCGATCTGGTCAACCTGTCCCAGTTTTTGACCTGATGTCCAACATCTGCTGCATTAATCGATCAGTGACATCGCTAATTTGCGATGACTGAGCTCGATAGCTGCAGTCTCTTAAGTGCGGCCAGTATCCAGTATTCGGGAGATAAAAGGTTCGAACCCCACTGTCGGCAGCCCTGAAAATGGTTTTCCGTGGTTTCTCATTTTCACACCAGGCAAATGCTGGGGCTGTACCTTAATTAAGGCCACGGCCGCTTCCTTCCCACTCCTAGCCCTTTCCTGTCCTATCGTCGCCATAAGACCTGTCTGTGTTGGTGTGACGTAAAAGCAACTATACAAAAATTGTGGTGAAATTTTGTCATTTACGGTTCAAATTTTTGATTCTAGGGCCTGTTCTACAATTTAAACATGTGCGTACACTTGTGCTATCTGTCCGGTTAAAACTAAGTTAGATTGAGAAATTTTGCCTGAAAGTTTTTCATTTACGTCTGAAATTTTGTCATTTACTTTTGAAATTTTGTCATTTACATTTGAAATTTGATCTGCAATCTGTCCTGTCAGGCCGGAATTGAAGTCTGAAATTTTGCTGTTTAGTGCCTGCATCATGGTCTTTAAGTTAGAACATTTCCTCTTCTGTCTCTGAATCTTCGTCGACTTCGATGACAAACTTTTAGGGATCTTCTCCTTTTTCCACGAGATCTTCCCGTAGCCGGATCTGTAGCGATTTTTTTCTTCCCGTTCATAGGGAGATTCCTCTTGGCAAGTTCATCCTCGAGTTGTTTCAGCGACATATTACCCAGTACCACTTGCATTTTTATCTACTACACTCGTATTCACTCGTAAATTCTTACATTCGTTCACGGTCACCAGTTAACGTTCCCACAAAGATGCACATGAAATACTGTCAGTTGGTACAGTTATTTATTCACATCTATTTACAAATTATACACACATAACCTTAATCACTGCTGTCACTAGCAAAATACATCCACAAAGCTGTCATTTTAACAACTGCCTATGACTTCAACATGGAGACTGCAACCACTGCATGTCACTAGAACACGAGGTCACAAGTATACTCCTGCTACACCATAACTCTACTAAACAATAACTCTTCTCTACCGTTAAGATTGCCTCCTTATATAGGTGCCTGGTCAGGCTTCTAAAAAATACATTTCCTCGTAAAATCTAGGGCGCTTAACAACATAATTATAATGTACAGAATATTCTACCATAATCTATTGCCATTATGGATGTTAGTGTGTTTCACAATTCTGTAGCAGATTACACACCATATACAGGTAATAATAAATTATATAATATTAATTTACAGGTATTTACATTAACTGAACTCATAAATATTTACATACAGCACATGTTTCATGACAAAATCTCACAAACAACGCGATCATATCGTAATAATAATACAAATACTAACTGGATATCACACTTCATAGCCATACATTACAAGTAGTAATAATAATAATACTAATTACGGGGTTACCCGTGGACCAGCAGAGGTGAAAGAAGGTGCCGGGGTGAATGGGTCTAACTACAATGTCAAGAAAGAATTTAAACTGAAATGGAAGGTTATATTTTCAAAAAACTACAAGTTAACAAATTCTCACTTAGTGAGATAACAATGACATAGCAATTTAGAAACAAGACTTAGAAAAATCCAAGATTTCAAAACTTTAACACACTTGGGCTACAAGCCCCTAGTTTTACAAGTTTTGAGCTTCCAGCTCAAACTTTACAGAAGGGCATAAATTTACAAAAGGGCAGAAATCCCCAAAATACCAGGAGCGCTTGCTCCCAACACACAATATCAAGCCTCCCAGAGGCATTTTTACAACACTAGAAAAGAGCAGACGTGCTCTCAGTTTTTGAAAGCCTATGCAAGGCGATGTCAGAAAATTACAATCACTTGCCATCAAGGCACAACTTACAAATTTGAAACAGGGGTATCTAGTACTCAACCTATTGGGCTGTTGCGGAAAGAAACAAGTTAAGTGAATGGCCTGAAACACAAATTGAATGGAGGCAAGTACTTGCACTCCTAAAAATGCATTCTAGAAACCTAAGGGGCACTAGGCCGATGAAACCGGGGTTATTCCCAAACTATGGAGATGACTCTTATAAGAAAGAAATTTAGGACATTACGGAGAGGAAGGAAACCAGTTACAAAACGTAGTCACCTCAAAACAATATGAAGGGGAGCTCGAGAGGGTACCTCACTCTCTATCCCCGATTTACAATTAAAGATATTATGAAGTTTTTACATAAGCCAGCAGAAATTAAATTTTCAGAAAGGTAGGTTACATAGTTAAAGTTTCGGACCTCCCCCTCGGGTTAAACCGCGGAGCTAGCAAGAAATGAAGATGTTAATAGGCCATTACCTTGCTGAGGAACTGCAAATGGCCAAGAGATGTGAAAATCCGCAGTTTATAAACCCTCGGGGAAGGTTCAAGACCTTTCATGAATAAACCAGCCATACCCTCTCACTTTTATTGGTTGACATCAAAAGTGACACTCAGAATTGAGGAAGAAGCCAGTGATAGGCTGAAATTAATTACAGAAATTCATGATTGGCTAAATTCAAAACTGGCGGAAAGAAAAGATCAATATTGCCAACCCAAAAATGAATGAACATAATTTAGTTAAAAAGAAACTTATGAATACAAAACTTCTTCAAAAAGGGTTCTTCTACTTCACACCAGGGTGCATGATCATAGTTTATTAGCAGTGACATCTGTTGAAAAAGGTCCAAACTTCTTGATGACTGGTAAACAAAACGCGTAGAATTTCATACAGTACATGAAACTTCACAATAAGAAAATTACGTCCAATTACTGTAGTGACATCTTCTGAGTAAAGGTTGAAGTAGGACTAGTTTCAAGTTCACGATTTCTCCAGTAGAGGAGTTATTTTAGGCGCAAGACTTAAATGTGCAGCATAGACGTGTACCTGCCAGTACAATGATAATAATCACCATAATAATAATAATAGTAATAATAATAATAATAATTATCATCATAATCGTAAAATAATAATAATAATAATAATAATAATAATAATAATAATAATAATAATAATAATAACAACAACAACAACAACAATTCGAGCTCGACGCTTGCATTATTTACCCATGTGTGAGAGAATATTGTTTTCAAGTTATATTTGTTTATCACACCTGCGTATCACCTGGATATGACGCCAACATGGTGCCGATGATAGATGGATTTGGAAGAAGAGAAAAGTATGAATTGAGACCATGAATATATTAACCCTAACTGTTAAGACCAAAGAAGTCATAGATAAGATGCAAAGGAGAAACATATCTATATTGGCTCTGAGCAATAGGAAATAGAGAAAGATGAGTAGCAAGGTTCTCAGAGGTGGATACAAATTATATTGGTGTGGACTGAAAAAGGAGGCCAAAAATGGTGTGGGACTTTTACTGACCAAAGATATGGATGCCATGTCAGAAGTTCCCTACAAGAACGACAGAATCATAAAATTATCTATACAATTACAGTCAACAAATTACGTGATTGTACAAGTGTACACCTCACAGACTGGATGCAGTGTTGATGATAAAGAAAAATTTCTTCAAGACTTAGATGATGTAATTGAAGGAGAAAACTTATTGGAGAACTAAATGCACAAGTTGGAGCAAACAGACAAGGCTGTGAGGATATCGTTGGGACACATGGGTTTGGAAACAGAAATGCAGAAGGTGAAGAACTGATTGATCTTTGTACAAGAAATGGGATGATCATCAAGAACACCTTCAAAAAACGGGAGAGCCACAAAATAACAAGGTATAGTTGGGATTGCAAACATAAATCTTTGATATATTATGTCATCACAGACAAAGGTGGTGGGGAAATGGATGACATGTCAAGGTAATTCCCATCAAAAGTAACAACAGCGACCATAGATTGCCGATCATGGACTTGGACCATATGACAAATAAAATTCAGAAGAAAGCAAAGAAGAAACTAAAAATAAAGACATGGAAATTAGAAAAAGCTCAGTTCCAGGAAGAATAGCAGAATAGAATACAACAAAACCTACCATGGGGGGGGGGTGGAGGAAACAACAACAGTAGAGGAAGAGTGGAAAATTTTTAAAGATACATTTTTGGGAGAAGCTAAAGAACTCTGTGGGTTAACAGGATCGACCAAGATAGATAAAATAGATAAAGAAAAACAAAAAACTATCAAAGACCAAGTAAGCCAAGAAGTTAATAGACTAGAGGAAATTTACAAAACAAAGAAACTCATAGTTAAGAGGGTAGTAAGAGAAGAGAAGGAAAAAAGCAAGGAATGAGTTTGTGGGTGAACTGGAATTAGACAGCAGAGGAAATAGGAAAATATTGTATGGGGTAGTCAAGAACAGAAGGTGTGATCAAGAGTATATAAAAACAGAACCTTAGTGCAAGAAGAAGATGAAATCAGGAATGAATTTAAGACCTTTTTTTGATAATCTCTTAAATGGAGTAGCGAGCACTACATCAGACAGTTAGGAACCCTGTAGTAGTAACGAGGAAAATAGAAGCATAGAACCCCCAATTGCATGGCTGAAGATAGAAAAGTCCATGAAAAGTACGATTAAAGGAAAAGCAGTTGGAGTGGACGAGTTAAGTACAGATAAGTTGGGAGCAGCAGGAACTCCACAGCAGTCCAATGGTTATATGGACTCCTTAACACAGTATGGCAGGAAAACACTATCCCAGAAGACTAGAAGAAGGGTATAATCATACCTCTTCAAGAAGAGGAGTAGATGGAAATGCATCTACTACTGTGGAATTACTCTCCTCTCTCATGGTCTATAACTTCTGGATGTTAATGGAAAAGCACTGGGAAAAAAGGGAAACCACTTTTTCTACTAATCCTAGATATCGAAAAGGCTTATGATAGCGTACTAAGGAAGCATATCTGGAAATGCCTACCAGACCTGGGAGTTCATGACAGTCTTATTGCAAAAGTGAAGATGCTGTATGATAAAACCAGAAGCTGTGTGCAAGTGGGTTGCAGGCTGTCCAAATGGTTTGAAACGAAGAGAGGAGTACAGCAAGGCAGTGCTTTGTCACCCCTCTTATTTATCACTGTGATGGATGATAATAAAGGCTCTAAAAAGGAAGGAGCAGCAGGACTTAAGCTTTCATCTTTGCAAACGACTTGCTGATCTGGGGTGAATCCGAAAATGATGTAAAGAAAAAGCTGCAGATATGGAGTCAAGAGTTTAAGAGGTATGTTTTAAATATTAACACGGCTAAGACAGTGGTGATGAAGTTGCAGAGGGGAGATGACAAACCAGAAATCAGAATAAATGACACCAAATTGGACAGTGTTCTAACATTTAAGTACTTCGGTAGGGTTACGTGAATGATTGTGATCCACGAAACATCACTGTAATATTTGTCCCGAATGGAAGATAATAATTGCCTTTACTCAAATAAAGTCTCATATCGGAGGTTGATTAAGAAATAATATGAAATTTTATTTTAGAGAATACATACTTTACTGCCCTACAACAACTATTTATGCTACGTCGCAGCGCTTCCGTGTTTTGTTTGCCGAACACTGCCGTGTGTGATGTCTTTGCGCACTGAAGTTCTTCGGTGTCGTTATATTGATTTTTCTCATTCGATGTAATTTGAAGGGCTGTCACTTCATGTGCCCTAACTGATTCATTAAACGATTTATTGGTCCAGGGATCATGGTATTTTCCTTTTAAAAAAAAACCCCACTCTCTCTCTCTCTCTGATCAAAAGTATCCGGACACCTGGCTGAACATGAAGTACAAGTTCGTGGCGACCTCCATCGGTAATGCTCGAATTCAATATGGTGTTGGCCCACCCTTAGCCTTGATGACAGCTTCCACTCTCGCAGGCATACGTTCAATCAGGTGCTGGAAGGTTGCTTGGGGAATGCAGACCATTCTTCACTGAGCGCTGCACCGAGGAGAGGTAGCGATGTCGGTCGGTGAGGCCTGGCATGAAGTCTGCGCTCCGAAACATCCCAAAGGTGTTCCATACGATTCAGGTCAGGACTCTGTGCAGGCCAGTCCATGACAGGGATGTTATTGTCTTGTAACCACTCAGCCACAGCCCGTACACTATGAACAGGTGCTCAATCGTGTTGAAGGATGCAATCGCTATCCCCGAAGTGCTCTTCAACAGTGGGAAGCAAGAAGGTGCTTGAAACATCAATGTAGGCCTGTGCTGTGATAGTGCCACGCAGAACAACAACGGGTGCAAGCCCCCTCCATGAAAAGCAAGACCACACCTTCACACCACCACCACCACAGAATTTTACTGTTGGCACTACACACGCTGGCAGATGACGTTCACCGGGCATTCGCCATACCCACACCCTGCAATCAGATCGCCACGCTGTGTACCATGATTCGTCACTCCATACAACGTTTTTCCACTGTTCAATCGTCCAATGTTTACGCTCCTTACACCAAGCGAGGCGTCGTTTGGCATTGACCTGTGTGATGTGTGGCTTATGGGCAGTCGCTCGACCATGAAATCCAAGTTTTCTCACCTCCCGCCGAACTGTCATAGTACTTGGAGTGGATCCTGATGCAGTTTGGAATTCCTGTGCGATGGTCTGGATAGATACTTCCTATTACACTTTATGACCCTCTTCAACTGTCGGCGGTCTCTGTCAGTCAACAGACTAGGTCGGCCTGTACGCTTTCATGCTGTAAGTGTCCCTTCACGTTTCCACTTCACTATCACATCAGAAACAGTGGACCTAGGGATATTTAGGAGTGTGGAAATCTCGCATACAGAATTCTGACACAAATGACAATCACCCGACCACGTTCGAAGCCCGTGAGTTACACGGAGCGCCCCATTCTGCTCTCTCACGATGTCTAATGACTACTGAGGTCGCTGCTATGGAGTACCTGGCAGTAGGTGGCAGCACAATGCACCTGAGATGAAAAATGTATGTTTTTGGGGGTGTCCCAATACTTCTGATCACGCAGTGTATATGTATTGGTCCAGGGATCATGCTATTTTTCTTTCAACAAAATACCTGCGCTGGACATATAAATTCGATGTAATTTAAAGGGCTGTCACTTCATGTGCCCTAACTGATTCATTAAACGATTTATTGGTCCAGGGATCAAGCTATTTTCCTTAAAAATATATATCAATCAATCAATCAATCACTACTGATCTGCATTTAGGGCAGTCACCCAGGTGGCAGATTCCCTATCTGTTGTTTTCCTAGCCTTTTCTTAAATGATCGCAAAGACATTGGAAAATTATTGAACATTTCCTCAGGTAAGTTATTCCAATCCCTAACTCCCCTTCCTATAAACAAATATTTGCCCCAATTTGTCCTCTTGAATTCCAACTGTATCTTCATATTGTGATCTTTCCTACTTTTAAAGACACCACTCAAACTTATTCGTCTACTGATGTCCTCCCACGCCATCTCTCCACTGACAGCTCGGAACATACCACTTAGTCGAGCAACTCGTCTCCTTTATCCCAAGTCTTCCCAGCCCAAACTTTGCAACATTTTTGTCAGAAATCACCCAGAACAAATTGAGCTGCTTTTCTTTGGATTTTTTCCAGTTCTTTAATCAAGTAATCCTGGTGAGGCTCCCATACACTGGAACCATACTCTAGTTGGGGTCTTACCAGAGACTTATACACCCTCTCCTTTACATACTTACTACAACCCCTAAATACCCTCATAACCAGCTGCAGAGATCTGTACACTTTATTAACCATCATATTTATGTGATTACCCCAATGAAGGTCTTTTCTTATATTAACACCTAGGTACTTACAATGATTCCCAAAAGGAACTTTCACCCCCATCAACACAGTAATTAAAACTGAAAGGACTTTTCCTATTTGTGAAACTCACAACCTGACTTTTAACACCGTTTATCATCATACCATTGCCCACTGTCCATCTCACAACACTATCGAGGTCACCCTGCAACCACTCACAATCTTGTAACTTATTTATTACTCTGTACAAAATAAAATCATCTGCAAACAGCCTTGTCTCTGATTCCACTTCTTTACACATATCATTGATATATATAAGAAAACAAAGGTTCAATAATACTGCCTTGTGAAATTCCCCTCTTCAAAATCAAAATCTCTTTATTTGCAAATGAGGTGTTTACCTCGGTGGCAAATGGTACACTAAAATACATTATTGTCAAGCACTAAATATTAAATTAACAAGAGAAGAAAATTTTTCCTATAATACAATATTATACAATTTACGCTAACAATGTTTTCTATTAAACACACGGCTCATCCTTAATAAATTTATATTGTTTACAAAATTCTACTTATAATATCTCCTGTACTACTTACAAATATAGTCAACTGATATACAGTATGTGGAATTACTTCAAATGATACTATACAACTGGTATAACATTAATATTTACATTGCATTTATTTATTTACTTTTTTTTTTTTTTACCCGTTCTGGATCCTAAGTAGCGTAACGACCTGCTGCGTCTTAACCAGAGCCCCTTTTGCCACCACTTTTCAGAGTTCCTGAAGGGCCTTCACAGTCCCAGGGCCCTCGAAGTCCCCACTGTACTTCACCCCTACAGGCAGTCCCCTACTTTGGCTGTCCAAACTCCTTAGACCAGGGGATGGAATTAATTTATTCACACACATTTTTTTATTTACAATAACCTGCACTGGTCGAATGCCCTCTAACACTTCATTTATTTTCTCTGTTGCTTTTTATTCTCTTCTTGAATATCTGTACAGATTTTGGAAAAGGATCAAACACTACCCCTGGTAAACTGTTCCACTCCTTCACACCCTTCCCAATGAATGAAAATTTACCCCAATTGCTTCTGCTAAAATTCCTTCTAATTTTATATTTGTGGTCAGTCCTGCCGATATAATTATTTTCCAACTGAAGCCTCTCACGGATATCTCCCCATGCTTCTTCTCCTGTATAGGCTCTATATAATCCTGTAAGTCTAGTTTTCTCCCTTCTCTTACGTTCCTTTAACATTTCTGATACACTACTCTTTCTCCTGAAATCCCCTGTTACAAATCTTGCTGCTTTCCTCTGCACACTATCTATTTCTTTTATTAGGTAATCTTGGTGAGGATCCCAAACACTGTTTGCATATTCCAATAATGGACGAACCATACTCAAGTAACTTTTTTCTTTTAATTCTTTGTTGCATCCTTTGAGTAGCCTCATTATGACATGTAACGATCTGTATGCTTTCCCAACAATGTCATCAATATGACCCTTCCAGTGCAAATTACTTTCAAATCTCACACCTAAGTATTTGCACTTGCCATCTTTTGGGATAACTACCTCATCCAAAGTATATTCAAATTCAGTTTTAAAGCTCCTGTTTGTAAAAGTTGTAACAGTTGATTTGCCTCCATTAACCTTCATATTATTTTCTTCAACCCATTGTTGGATACTTTCAAGGTCCCTTTGTAATTCTGAACAATCCTCAATGTTGTTTATTTCTCTATAAACAATTATGTCATCTGCATACAATCTTATTTTTGATGTTATATTGTTCCCTAAATCATTTGCGTATATTAAGAAAAGTAACGGACCGATTATACTACCCTGTGCAATTCCCTTCCAAACTTTCTCTTCCTGAGATACATTATTTCCTACTTTGACTTTCTGAACCCTTGAATTTAGAAATGCTTTTATCCAACGTGTAACCCTTACGTCCAATCCTATTCCCTCCAATTTCTTTAATAATATTCTATGTTCCACTCTATCAAAGGCTTTGGAAAGATCTATGGCTATGCAATCTAACTGACCTCCTGAATCCAACTGATCTGATATGTCCTGCTGAAATCCCACCAGTTGTGCCTCACAAGAAAATTTCTTTCTAAATCCATACTGGCTCCTCATGAACCAATTTTTACCATCACATATCCCTCTGATGTACTTTGATATTAAACTCTCCAGTATTTTACAAACTATACTGGTCAGGCTGATTGGTCTGTAGTTCTCTGGTTTCCTTTTATCACCCTTTCCTTTATAAATTGGTATTTTTATAGATTCCTTCCATTCCTTTGGTATTACACTATTGTTTATGACATAGTCAAAGAGAAATTTTAAATAAGGCACTATGTACCACCCCATTGTCTTTAATACCTCCCCAGTAATTTGATCACTTCCTGCAGCTTTTCCTTGCTGAAGCAGTTGGATTTCTCTGAAAATTAATTTATTATTATTATAATTATTATTATAATTATTGTTAATTATTACAGGGTCAGATAAAGCTTCGCCTACTCTAATTCTCTGAGTTATATTTTCTAGAAATATAGCCACCCAATCAGTCGCTCATTTTTCTAGTCCAATAGCACTCATGTTTGCCAGTAGTCTTCCATGATCTACCCTATCAAATGCCTTAGATACAATACAGTCCATTTGTCCTCCTGAATCCAGAATATCTGCCATATCTTGCTGAAATCCTACAAGCTGAGTTTCAGTGGAATAACCTCTCCTAAACCCAAACTGTCTTTTGTCAAACCAGTTATTAATTTCACAAACATGTCTAATATAATCAGAAAGAATGCCGTCCCAAAGCTTACATGCAATGCATGTCAAACTGACTCACCTGTAATTTTCAGCTTTATGTCTATCAACCTTTCCTTTATACACAGGGGCTACTATAGCAACTCTCCATTCATTTGGTATAGCTCCTTCAACCAAACAATAATCAAATAAGTATTTCAGATATGGTACTATATCCCAACCCATTGCCTTTAGTATATACCCAGAAATCTTATCAATTCCAGCTGCTTTTCTAGTTTTCAACTTTTGTATCTTACTGTAAATGTCATTGTTATCATAGGTAAATTTTAATACTTTTTTAGTGTTACTCACATCCCATATCTGGACATTATCCTTGTAACCAACAATCTTTACATGCTGCTGACTGAATACTTCTGCCTTTTTAAGATCCTCGCATACACACTCCCCTTGTTCATTAATGATTTCTGGAATGTCATTCTTTGAACCTGTTTCTGCCTTAAAGTACCTATACATTCCCTTCCATTTTTCACTAAAATTTGTATGACCACCAATTATGCTTGTCATCATGTTATCCTTAGCTGACTTCTTTGCTAGATGCAATTTTCTAGCAAGTTCCTTCAATTTCTCCTTACTTCCATAACCATTTCTAACTATTTCGTTCCAACCTGCACTTCCTTCTTAGTCCCTTTACTTCTCTGTTATAATATAGTGTATCTTTACCATTCCTTACCATCTTTAAAGGTACAAACCTATTTTCACATTCCTCAACAATTGCTTTAAACCCATCCTGGAGTCTGTTTACATTTGTATTTACCATTTTCCAGCAATCATAGTTACTTTTTTTAAACTCCCTCATGCCTGTTTTATCAGCCATATGGTACTGCCTACTAGTCCTAATTTTAAGACCTTCCTTTCTTTCACATTTATTTTTAACTACGACAAAAACAGCTTCGTGATCACTAATACCATCTATTACTTCAGTTTATCTATAGAGCTCATCTGGTTTTATCAGCACCACATCCAAAATATTCTTCCCTCTAGTTGGTTCCATCACTTTCCGAATCAGGTGCTCTTCCCATATTAACTTATTTGCCATTTGTTGGTCATGCTTGCTGTCGTTTGCATTACCTTCCCAATTGACATTTGGTAAATTGAGATCAATTATTAAAATTATAAAATCCTTTTATTTACAACCACCTACTCAATACAATACAAAACACTCATTGAATTATAAAATAATCATGAGGTGTCTTAAATAATGGGTCATGTTTCATTCGGCATAGCGAACATCAGCCGTTAATGTACAAAAACTAGGTCAGGGCCCTGAGCTTGAATGATCAAAGTTGTTAAAAGAATAACAATGTCGTAATAAAAAGTAATATGATAACATTAGACTTAAATTGTAACAATATGTACAGATTAACAGTGAGAATTTGTGGTGGAATACACTGAACAATGGCAGTCTGTGAAGTTAAAAACAATCATGGGGTTGTTAAAGTAAAAATAGATATTGTGGACATTAAAACATACTTCAATGCATGAAGCGTGGATTAATTATTGACGATGGAGTTCCTTCAATTGTGTAAAAACAAAAATTGAAATAGAGTTCGATGAATAGTACGAGTCAAATTGAACCAGTCAAAAGGCGCATGACGACGAAACAAATGTTGATATGACATGATCTCCAATAGTTGCGAATTCTGTAGGAGAGATAATCACAATGCCAGAAGGAAATACAAGTTGAACTAGTCCATATTCACGCGCTAGCAGTAAAATTAAAATCATATGCAACGTAAAACACCAATGATGGACTCGTTAAGAGTAACGACGATCTTGAATATAGGGAAAGTTCTAGCAATCCTAGATGAATGGAGTAGATTATGGCACAATTGGAGTTTGAAATCTGGAATGAAAGAAAAGGGAGGAAAATTAAGTATGTTATAATGGAAATGAAGAAGGGGAGAAAAAAAAAATTGAAAGAGGAGGCTTACCCTTGAGACTCATGTGAGGTGTCCACTAGCGTTGGCTGCGTGAAGCAAACTGGCGAGTAGCTTTATTGCTGCTTCTAGTGTTGTATGTATGTATACGTAGAGGCGGGGAGTGAGTCATGTGAGGAGGAGGGGCGACCAATTCCTTGGGCGGGTTGGATGTTCGTGGAGGGGGTGTCGCATGAAAGGGCAGTAGAGTAGTAGCTGTTGTTACAGAGGAAATATTATTTGCGGTTGTATAATTAAAAATTCTCATAAAATTATTATTTATATTGAAAAGGGAGAGTAGTTCTGGAATTTTTTCGATTATTGGACTTTTAATTTCTGAAGTATCATTTAAATTTTGATTTCCGTTAAAATGGTGGTCTAAGAATATGTAAATGTTCTCAAACTCTGTCATAAGTTTACTTTTATTGACGTATTTCAAGATTTGAAGGTCTTTTTCAATTGTCGTAAAACTGTGACCAGTTTCTTCCATATGGGTGCTCATGGCAGAATATTTTTTATGTTTCGAAGCGTTGTAGTGTTCAAGGTATCTGGTCAAAAAGCTACGTCCAGTCTGTCCGATATAAGAAAATCCACAATGGGTGCATTTAAGCCTATAGATACCAGAGTTCGAGAATTTATTGTGATTAATGTTAACTATATTTGAATTGAAGAATATATTACGATTCGTATATAGAGTTCTGTAAGAGATATTAATATCGTATTTCTTTAGAGGGTTAGTAACTTGAAATAGGCCTGGGTTCGTGTAGGTAAACGTGGCACATTTCGTTTTTTTAGACTTGTCCGGAATCAATTTCGTTGCGGTTTTTAATTTTATCTTGTTGATTTTATTAATCATCAAAGGATTATAGCCATTAATTCTGACCAAATCCTTGATATAGTTTAGTTCTTTTTTGCGATTTTCAGTTGTGAGCGGGATTTTTAATGCTCTATAGACAAGACTAAAAAATGCAGCCTGTTTATGAGATTGCGGATGTAAGGAATCGTTTCTTATAGTGATGGGGGCACTAGAAGGCTTTCTAAATATTTGAAAAATGAACTTGTTATTCTCTCTTGAAACGTTTAAATCCAAAAAGTTTAGAGAACCATTGATCTCGTCTTCCTTAGTGAATTTGACATCATTGTCAAGCTCATTAAGGGATGTTAGCACGCTGTGACTATCATTTTTCTGTGTATCTATAATGGCAAAAGTGTCATCAACATACCTTAACCATAATTGAAGACCATTGATATTATTGATTATTTTCCAAATCATCCATAAAGATATTAACTAGAATGCCTGAGATTGGGTCACCCATTGCTAGGCCCTTTTGATGATATATTCTATTATTGAAAGTGAAATAGTTGCTGTATTTTGAATTTGAAGTGTTTACTGAGAAAATTATGCAAAAATTTTGAAACTTTGTAAGAAGGGCTGTTCATGCAGTTAATAATAGGGCGTATAGGTACGTCTCTTTTATGGATTTTTGGCAAAGCTTTTACAGTTGGGAGTTTTGGGTTCATTATTATAAGTTTCTGATATTCGTGTTCTTGTAATAAGAACGGTAGATTCTTCAATAGGTTCTTCAAACTTCGTTGGATTTTGGGGATGGGATCTTTATTAATAGTATTATAACTGCTATTAGCAAAGAAATCTTCGGTTTTCTTAATGTAATCATCTTTATGTAGTAATACTATGGTGGGACCTTTATCAGCTTTAGTGACGATGATATTATTATTATTATTATTATTATTATTATTATTATTATTATTATTATTATTATTATTATTATTATTATTAATTTTATTTCTTACGTCATGTATTTGTTTGCTAAGAGTCAGATTCGAGGTAGTTTTCAGTTCCTTCGCCAGAAAAGGGAGCTGCTTCTTTATCTCATATTTAATGTCTTTATGCACTTCTACGGGGAGTTTTTGAATGTTACATTCGATTTCCGCGACTGTAGTAATTAAATCGTCTGTTTTTTTTTTCGGGTTAGGCCAATTAAATTTCAGCCCTTTATCAAGGAGGGATAGTTCATTATCTGAAAAGTTAGTATTAGATAAGTTCACTGTTGTAGGAAAATGATTTAAGCCAGTGGAGGAAGGGTTAGTTTTACTGTTAACACTGCTCAGTTCATTCTTAGTGTTTTGCAATTTTATCAGTTTATTGTTTAATGTTGTCTGTTTCTTATTCACTATGTCATGTACCTTTTCATTTACAAACCTAGAGTAGGAACTCTATTCTAATGGGGACATACTAGAGGATATTTCAAGATGCGTCTTATAAAGCTGTAGGTTTAGGAACGATTTCTTTTTGTAATGCGCCTTGATTTCGTTTTTTAACCAAAATTCATTAACTTTCTTTTGAGTTCTACATGAATCAGGAGTCAAAAAGTTTTTTCTTTGAAGGCGTTTTAGAAATTTAGGAATTAGTTCATGCTTCATACATTCTTTTAAAAACTGAACATCTCTAGATATTTTGCTGACCTTGACTTTGAGATTAAGATATCTATTCCTTTTTGTAGCCTGGTAGGCTGATAAGTTACATGTAATTAATCTCATAATAGAACTGTATTGAGGATTGAAGATTTTATAATTTTAATATATCATCCTCAATACGGTTCTATTATGAGATTAATTACATGTAAATTGAGATCACTCGCTACAATCACGTTCCTTTCCTTATTGTATCCCCACATAGTTGATTATCTTATCAAATAATTCTGAATCAGCGTCAGCGCTACCCTTTCCCAGTCTGTACACTCCAAAGATATGTATTGGTCCCGGGATCATGCTATTTTCTTTCAAGAAAATACCCATGCTGGACATATGGACAAAGATAATGAGAATTCACAGACATAGCACTCCCATTCATCGGTGCCAGCCCTGGACATCAAGAAAGAAACAAAAGACTGCACGAGCAGAGGAATGCAACATAATTTAGTCCTGTTTATAGCCCGTAACTACGTATACATATTTCTCGCTAGTAACGATGGTATTTCTTAATCAACCTCCAATTTGAGACTTTGAGTAAAATCAATTAGTATCTTCCATTTGTGACAAATATTACAGTGATATTTCGTGGATCACAATCGTTCACATAACCCTTTGGTAGCATAGTATCAAAACACAACCTTGCAAAGTATGAGGTGAACAGTCAAATTAACAAGGCAACTCAATTTTACCACCAAGTAAAACTGTTGTGGGATAAACAAGCACCATTAAAAGCAATGATAACATTATATAAATCATATTATCCATCCATCCTCCCACTCACCAGCCTCATCCAATGACAAAACCTTTTCATCCCTCCAGATAATAGACTCGCAGAATTCCTGGCTAACTGGGAGTTATAAGAGGCACAATTCTTGATGCTTTCATTGTGACAGGCTTGTGATGGTGGACACCAGAATGATTGAGACATTGGCATTCGACACACTGTCAGATGAAGATTTCTTTCACGTGTTACAGATTGGAGGAATTGCTGGCTTTTAGAATAGCCCCTATCCTGTCCACATTTTGACCGTGGTAGGCCGATGTAAACCAGCACAGGGTCGCCTGCACACTGCCGGGGCGGAGTTGCTAGGAATAGTGCGTTCCTTTCTTCGTTCAGTATTGGACAAGTTATTCCTTAACTAGCCTGACTCTACTGCTCTCGGGAGTCAACAGGGGTGAACTGTTAGTATGTGGGAGGCACGTATGCCTATAGAACAAATCTCTCAATACCATGCAAACTGGAGACCATTTGGAGATGGATAGAAGCTTGGAGAGCAGGCATAGACAGGTTCTGCGAGACCATCGAAAGGTAAATAAAGCAAGGGAAAAGAATACATTTGAACAAGACAATGCTGCTGTTCGTGCAATTGCCGAAAATCGTTTTTATACAGTCAGTAGCATGATGGAGGAATTTGGACTTTTTGTCGGAAACAATACTACAGGATGATGTCTCCATGCTGCTGATCTGCACCATCCTAAAGCAGCTAAGAGACAGAAGCATCACCCTGTTCATCCCGAACTGTGAATGGTGTTCGCAGTGCAAGAAATTCGTACGCTACAGGAAGTATGGAAATGTCACAGTGTGGCTTGTTGAAAAATCATTTTCTCCCAATTCAGGCAAGTCCCTTCAATGCTGGCATCCTTTAGATAAACAATATTATGAAAACTCATCAGTTGTGATGTGTTACTGTTTGTTGTTGTGTGCTGCTGTGGATCAGTGGTTCTAGATCGGGTGAGTTAATGGAATTTACATCTCATGCGGATGCAGCAGAGTATGGAGAACACAATGGATACTGCATGCTTTTTAAACTAAATGAATTTACACTGACTGACAGAGCAAATGCAACACCAAGAAGGAGGGGTCAGAACTTTATGCCAATTGCAGGGTAGACTGACGTCACTGAGGTATGCTCATGATGTGAAATGCGCCGCTGTGCTGCGCACGTAACGAACGATAAACGGGACACGGCGTTGGCGAATGGCCCACTTCGTACCGTGATTTCTCAGCCGACAGTCATTGTAGAACGTGTTGTCATGTGCCACAGGACACGTGTATAGCTAAAAACGCCAGGCCGCCATCAACGGAGGCATTTCCAGCAGACAGACGACTTTACGAGGGGTATGGTGGTCAGGCTGAGAAGGGCAGGTTGGTCGCTTCGTCAAATAGCAGCCGATACCCATAGGGATGTGTCCACGGTGCAGCGCCTGTGGCAAAGATGGTTGGCGCAGGGACATGTGGCACGTGTGAGGGGTCCAGGCGCAGCCCGAGTGACAGTCAGCACGCGAGGATCGGCGCATCCGCCGCCAAGCGGTGGCAGCCCCGCACGCCACGTCAACCGCCATTCTTCAGCATGTGCAAGACACCCTGGCTGTTCCAATATCGACCAGAACAATTTCCCGTCGATTGGTTGAAGGAGGCCTGCACTCCCGGCGTCCGCTCAGAAGACTACCATTGACTCCACAGCATAGACGTGCACGCCTGGCATGGTGCTGGGCTAGAGCGACTTGGATGAGGGAATGGCGGAACGTCGTGTTCTCCGATGAGTCACGCTTCTGTTCTGTCAGTGATAGTCACCGCAGACGAGTGTGGCGTCGGCGTGGAGAAAGGTCAAATCCGGCAGTAACTGTGGAGCACCCTACCGCTAGACAACGCGGCATCATGGTTTGGGGCGCTATTGCGTATGATTCCACGTCACCTCTAGTGCGTATTCAAGGCACGTTAAATGCCCACCGCTACGTGCAGCATGTGCTGCGGCCGGTGGCACTCCCGTACCTTCAAGGGCTGCCCAATGCTCTGTTTCAGCAGGATAATGCCCGCCCACACACTGCTCGCATCTCCCAACAGGCTCTACGAGGTGTACAGATGCTTCCGTGGCCAGCGTACTCTCCGGATCTCTCACCAATCGAACACGTGTGGGATCTCATTGCAAACTCTGCCCCAGCCTCGTACGGACGACCGACTGTGGCAAATGGTTGACAGAGAATGGAGAACCATCCCTCAGGACACCATCCGCACTCTTATTGACTCTGTACCTCGACGTGTTTCTGCGTGCATCGCCGCTCGCGGTGGTCCTACATCCTACTGAGTCGATGCCGTGCGCATTGTGTAACCTGCATATCGGTTTGAAATAAACATCAATTATTCGTCTGTGCCGTCTCTGTTTTTTCCCCAACTTTCATCCCTTTCGAACCACTCCTCCTTGGTGTTGCATTTGCTCTGTCAATCAGTGTACTTGAACATTGTTTCATTGTGTGGGGTGGGGCACGATTAGCTCAGTGTCTTAGTTGTTGGCATCCTGCCAAAAGGCAGAGGTTCAAATCCTGGTCTTTCCCAGATCGAGATTTTCATCTCAAAATTCATGTAACATAAGGAAGGGCATCCAGCCTTAAATGCCCAGTCAAAACCAGAATGAACCTAGTTGGCTCCAGAGACCCTAGAAATAACTGGGAATAAGCTTGAAAAAGAAAGGAAGAAAGAAATTATTATGGAATATTCCCAAAAAGAAGTTTGCTTTCCAAATAAATTTCAAATAAAGTAGCATATAGTGTAGTGCTTCAAAGTAATTTGTACAACATTTAATAAATTTCATATGAGTTTCATATTGACTTACAATTTAAATATACTAAAACATTTCTTTAAATAAGAAATAATGTTGATAAATCCACCCTTCAATACTTTACACAAAAGACTCAAACATGTACTATTAGATGACTGAAGTACTGAAAGGTGGATTTTACCAATATAATTCCTTATTTAAGGACATTTTTAGTATGTTTTAGGTGACGAAGTTGGCAATTTACTTTACCTTGCCAGAAGTAATGCCACGTCCCAAACAACTGCATGTTCATCTATCACAAATAGAATGCTTTCAAATGAACTATCAAATAAAAAGGCAAGTTAATAAGATATACGATCTTAGGAGGAGAGAAATGGCTAGCAAAATACAAGTAGGAATCTGGTTCAAGGAATCCTAATGATATCAAATTAAGGAAAACAAAAACAACTGAACAAAAGGAAAAATTTGCTTGCTTTCTATTAGCAAAAAATACATCTTAGGACAATCAGCAATGGAGTCTCCGTGGCTCAGGTGGCAGAGTGCTAGCTCTCACCACTGAGTTCCGTGGTTTAAATCTGGGTCACTTCAAGTGAGAATTGTGCTGGACAAAGTGGAGGTGGGACAGGTTTTTCTACAGGTACTCTGTTTCCCCTGTCACCTTTCATTCCAGCAACACATTCCAATATCATTTAATTTTATCTGTCAGCCATTAATCATTACCCCACAGGAGTGCGACAGGCTTCGGCAGCCAGCACAATTCCTATCCTCGCCACTAGACAGGGGCTTCATTCATTCTATTCCTGACCCGGTCAAATAACTGGAAACAGGCTGTGGATTTTCATTACAATCATCAGTTATGAATTACAATGGTAAAATATAATATTCTTCTACTTGCTTGTTACTGACCTTAACAAATGGTACAAGGAGTTGTTGAGGAAGAGGCTGATGAGTTAACATCACATGCTGGAAGAGGTAACCACAGCCTCTGGCACCATTCATAGCTATACACACCTGTAGGCAAATGTGAATTTAAATTAGTTCATTTAGAAGATTTCTACATGAAACAGACAGAAGTGATTAAAAGAAACCATACACACTAAAAGCCATAGAGCAACTGTAGAACACTATTCATCGAAATAATCCAGTACGACCATACCACAATCTAACAATCAGATAGGTATGGGACAGGAACCAAAGAATCTTCACATTAATAACTTTCATGTAGAAAATAGAGAACGGAATTGACATATATACCGTATTTACGCAAATAATACCCGCATAGATTTAAAAAAAATTTGAGGCATGAAATTGGGGTGCGAGTTTTATCTGCGTCAATGTTGGCATTTCATTTTTTACAAAATGAGCCTTCATAAAGTTAGGGTGCGGGGATTATTAACGTAAATACGGTATACATCTGATATCTTCATTTCCCGTTTCCAGCTTCCTGGGTCGGGTTGTGCCCGTCTCTCCACCACGCTTCTTTTTTAAGTACATCTTCTGGTTTTCCTCCCCTCTTCTCTATGCACTCCCACACTGAATCTATCCACCCCTTTGGCGGTCTTCCTCATGGCCTCTTTCCTGTTAACCTCTCTGAAAAAGCTTTTTTTTGACATTCTCTCTTCACCCATTTTCATCATACTGTATGTCCATACCACTTTAGCTTTGTTGTTTCTATCCTGTCTTGAAGTTTCAAGATTCCTGTCCTTTTCCTTTTCTCTTCATTTCTAATTCTATCCTTTCTGGTCTTGCCCTTGATACCTCTTAGGAATTTCATGTCCGCTGCCTGTATTCTACTCTCCTCTTGTTTTGTTTTAGTCCATGATCCAGCTGCATAGGTTAGTATGGGTTCATAATAGGTTGAATATAATACTTTCTTACATTTCTTCGGGACATCTTGGTTCCACAAAATATCCCTTACACCCTGGGAGAAGCTGTTTGCTTGTTCAATTCTTTCCCCAATTTCCTCGGTTATCTTTCTATCTTCTGTGATCACACTTCCTAAGTACTTGAAACTTTTAACCACTTCCAGAATTTTACCATTCAGTTTTATCTTTCCTCTTCCTTCCTTCCTTCCTTCCTTCCTTCCTTCCCCTTATCACTATTGTTTTACCTTTCCCTGTGTTTACTTTCATCCCAAATTTTTCTATGCCTTGATTCCATACATCTACTTGTTCTTGCACTTCCGTTTCATCCTTACCCCATATCACCATATCATCTGCAAACAACATGGCTTTTGTTGCCTGTCTTCCCAGTCTCTGTTTAATGTTCGTATGAATTTCATCCTTGACTATGATTAATAACATGGGGGATAGTACACTTCCCTGTCAGAGACCAGTTTCAACTTCAAACCATTTTGTTTTTCCTATACTAGTCTTCACATTACTAATACAATTTTTGTACAGAGTTCTTATTTCCACTCTCTTAACTTGTTTTTTCCTTAAAGTGCCCCATATCAATTGTCTGGGCACACTGTCATAAGCTTTCTCAATGTCAAGAAATGTCATCACTACGTCTTTTCCAAAATCCCACCTTTTCTCCATCATACGCCTTAATGTAAAGATCAGGTCAAACGATATGTCTTTCCTAAAACCATACTGTTCTTCCATTTCTCCTTCTAGCTTCCTCATCAGCCTTCCTTCCAATACTCTCTCAAATATCTTAGCTACATGGGCAATAAGGGTGATCCCTCTGTAGTAATTACATTTGTTTTTATCACTTTTCTTTTAAATATCAGGATAATTAAACCCTTTGCCCACTTCTGGGATTTCTTACTTCCTCCAGATTATTCTAAATCTATACAGCCACTGCAGCCCTATTGGTCCTGCTGCATATACCATTTCCGTAGTTACCTCATCCACTCCTGTTGCTTTAACGCACTTCATCTTTTGTATGGCTTCCTCTATTTCTAACATCGATATCTCCTTTTCTTGTTCTTCTCCTTTCCCCATTGTTTCTTTTTACTCCTCATCTACCAGTTTACTGTATTTAATATTTAGCAATTCTGAGAAGTATTCTTTCCATCTTTTTAGTAGGTCGTCTCTTTGCGTCAATATCTGCCCTGCTTCAGTTTTTACAAATTTTGTATCCTCCCTATTTCGTGAACTATTCTTCACCAAACCATACAAAACTTTTTTCCTTCCCTTTCTATCCTCCTGTGAAGTTTCTGTGAAACTTTCCCAGCTCTTCTGCTTCTCTTCTTGTACCATTTTCTTACATACTTTTTTGGCTTCTTTATATTTTTGCCAATTCTCTGTACTATTGCTGCCTATCCACTTCCTCCATGCCATTTGTTTCTCTGTAACTGCTTCCTTTACCTTGCTGTTCGACCAAGAAGTCTCCTTTTCCTTTTTCCTCCCAGATAGTCTTCCACAGGTGTTTACTGCACACTTTACAAAACCATTTCTGAAACATGTCCATTCCTCTTTCACACTGTTCATGTCACATCTTTGGGAATTTCTTCAGATAGTCTTGAAACTTTTCCCTTTCTTCTTTCTGTTTTAAATTCCATCCCTTTATTTTCTTTCCTTCTTTCTATTAAGTTCATTATTTTAATACATCTTAATTTGGCTACCACTACTTTATAGTCTCCTTCGAAATCTGCCCTTGGCATTGCTGTCGCATCTTCCAGTTGCCTACGTTTCTCCTTCACCAGAATAAGATCAATCATTGTCTTTGTCCTATCTCCCCAACCATATCTAGTTATTTTTTGTGAGTTCTTTTTTCTAAACCATGTATTGCCAGCAATTATTCCATTCCTTCTACAAAAATCTATTACTGTATCTCCTTCATCTTGGTTTCCATAACTATAGGGGCAAATTATCTCTTCTTTTCCCTGTGTCTGTTCCAACATGTGCATTCAAGTCTACCATTATTATAACCTCTGTCTTCAATACAACTTTCCAGTTCTTCTAGAAACTCTTCTAAACATTCACCTGCATTCCCCGATTGGAGTGCATAAACCTGTATAAAATCCTTGATCCTATTCTCAAGTCCAAGTCTAACTTTAATTATCTTGTCACTGATCCGGTCAATTTTGTCCACATATTGTGCTAGGTCTTCTCTCAATAAAACACCAACACCATTTGTTGCCATCTTTCCTCCACTCCAATATAATTTTTTCCCTTTCTTCAATTCCTTTTGACCATTCCCCTTCCATTTTGTCTCACTCATTCCTATCATTGCTATGTCTTTCTTCATCATCATACGAGTCGCCTAAAAGCAAAACGGATAAAGTCCACTTTTTACAAAAATGAGATATTGGTAGAAATATATTGGTAAAAGATGTGTCTACTGAAGCATGAAATAATATACTGGCAAAAGCCATAAAATCCTTAAGTATTTCCCCTTTAAAAACTCAGTTTAGATGCAAAAAGGATAAAGTCCACTGCGTTTTAAGGGACACTGGGACTGAAATTTTGGCGAAATATATGTAAAATATTGATTTTTGGCTTTTTCCATATCAATACACCCCTAACCCCCGCGGATCAGATAGCAGTGTTTTCATCCAAATTCCTCCATTTTTAAAGCTCTAGCGTAGCTTTTAAATGCCTGGCGTGCAGTCCTTTAAACGCCCACTTTCGTTCGACTCACGATCAGCACACATTAGTGGTGTATTCAAGCAGATTTCACGATTTCATTTCATAAGAATAATTCAAAAAGGCCTCCTACATCTGTCGGTCTGCATTTTGCTGCTTTCTAGTGGAGGAAGTGGGCACTTTTACTACGTAAACTATATAAGAACTACAAAAGTCTGAAAAATCTGAATGTAAATTACAGGTGGTGGTGTGGCCATGCATAATATATTGAGTAAATTTTTATGCCTATTTTCAAAGACAGTGATTACTTATTAAAGAAATATTTATTAGTTTCAACATTATTTATGACTATTTCCGTACATACCATGTGCAAATCCTGTTTGTTTACAAACAAGTTGTTTTCCAGTTTGACTGTGTTGAGGTATGCGAGTATTTTCTACTATTGTTTGGTGTTGTTCTGTGGTAAAATGCATACAATAAGTTCTCGGTGGCGTAAGCCAAAACTCAAAAGTAGGAGAAAACAAGAAATTTCTTTGAGATTCTCAGCTGGCAATACAGGTTATGAGCATTGTCCATTATTTTAAAAAATTGCTTTTTTCTCTGTTTCACTTTTTCAGGCATTCAAAATGTTACACGCATCATAAATCTTATGATATTGCTTTCAAAATTTGCATGTATTATCTTCATTGCATTGACTATAAACCTGCGGATCGATTTTTGGATTGCACTTTTGGTCTGGCTGCAAAAAAATTTCAAACTTAAAAAATTGAAGATTTTTTGTAGATTAAAAACTTGGATATGAAAAAAATTTATTTCTTCATACTCATTAATGCAATTCAAAAAAGAATCCGTAGGTTTCTTCCAATTGTATTAATGCAATAGAATATTACCTAAAAGTTACACTATCTTGATTGGTTTAATGCGGCAGACCTTTATAAATATTGAATAATTTGCACATGAAAATGTATGAAATAATTAATATCTCAAGAACTAATCAACTTGCAATGCTCAAATTTACCACAGTGGTTTATGTTATGACTATTCATAAGCATACAAAATTTCAAAGCTGTACCTCAGTTTATATAGAATTTGGAAATTTCAGTCCCAGTGTCCCTTAAAAGCAAAACGAGTAAAGTACGCTTCATCCAACCAGAACCTGACTTCTACGGCATGCGACAACAACATACAACATGGCTACCGTTATGCTAAAGCTGCATGCTTTCTACTAGTGCTTTATTCATAGTTTTATAACAACAGATTGCTTGCTTTCAATTTTGAAAATGGAAGTATCACCTTCTGTACTGTCTCCATCAAAGGCAAGGAAGAAAAGAGCCAATCTCGGTGCAGAACTTGGACTTAACAAACATTAAGAAGATAAAGCTTTTTGCCGACGGATGTGGGGGGTAAAATAAAAATAGAACGATGATAGCTATGCTCCAAAGATGGCTCCTGCAAGCACCAAGAGACGTAGAGGAGGTACAGTTAATTTATCTAGAAAGAGGTCATTCCTTCATTCCCCCGATCGGTTATTCGGTCTCTGTGAAAAGGAATTCAAGAAGAGAGAAGTAATCGAAGATCCACAAACCTACATTAACATCACTGAAAGATTTTCAACCATTCGTCAACCCGGGATTGACATGGATATATTTAACTGGAAACAAGAGGCAACAGAGCACATGAAACCTATTCAACAATGGCACTTTAAATTCGCACCTTGCAAGCGCTACTTTTTCTGACGATCAAAAATGTCTCATCTCATGGTCCTTGTGGATGAGGAGCTGTTTTACCATCATAGAACTGGAACCTACAGATCCCTGATGAAAACTAAGAAGAATGTGTCGGCTATAAATCCTACACCTGTTCGAAAGAATACTACTTCAGTCAACAAGAATAAAGTGTCATATGTGAAAAGGCTCCTTGAATTGCACTTTGGCTCTGATTGGAAGTTGAGCCCATCACTGAAATTCTACGTTGACTTCTTTGACTCTTGGGAGAGTCGTCAGTCAGATGTCAACGAAAATGTTGATAATGAACTTTGCAGTGCAACAGAGGAAGCTCCTGAACTGTGTGTTTAAATGTATACCCAGGGCACTCTTAAACCATAGTGAAAGAAACATGGATATTATGTCATCTTGTGTTTTGTGCTTTTAATAAATAGTAACAAAACAAGAAAAATCCATGCTGCTAACATGCAAAATGAATAAAGTCCACTTCTTAGAAGCCAAATCAATAAAGTCCACTTTTAAAACAACAATAACAGTCTAAATAATAATAATAATAATAATAATAATAATAATAATAATAATAATAATAATAATAATAATAATAATACTACGAGTATTATTACTTGTTCTAATAACCAGTGAATATTTTTGTGATTTTATGCTTATATTTTGTAAGCAACAGCCTTAATGGAAGGCGGTAGTGGTTTTTTGCCATTTTCTCAAAAAGTGCTCGAGTGGACTTTATCCGTTTTGCTTTTAGGCGTTTCAATTATATTCTATCAGTTTTTCTACTTTGCCATTCAAAGTCATGACAATGATGATACCGATTCTTGCGATGTCTGGTAGCCCACTTCTCACAGTTCCTCCAGAGCACCGAGAACTACGCGTCACTTCAGGGTGACACCCTAGCAATTTTTGAGGCCTCGATTCACTCGCACTAATTTTTTAGGCTGTTTGTACGATGGGATCGCCACTCTCACAGGCATTTTATTAAAGTATGAAGGCTTTCACGGCCGGTGTCAATATAATAAAAATCTTCCGGGCTATTATGCCGTGGTCCACTCCTCTCGCTTCTCCCAGACGTTTCGACTACTGCTGCAGTAGTCATCTTCTGTGGCGTCATGTCGATACCCTCTCCTGTATTACCTTCTGCCAGGTTCAAATTAAGCCGCCCCTAACATTGAGTCAGACGCCTTTTGTATCCGCTCCTCTGGAGTACAGGTGCTACTGGTTGACCCCTTCCGCCATCTCCACCGAACCGAAGTCCATTTTCTCCGCCGTAGATGTCGCCGAGGTCTTCACCCATAACCCAGGATCAGGGCCCTCCATATTTATGATCCCTGGAGAGAGGGTGTCCCAGTATTTTAAAACCCCCAGGAACTGGGCTATCATTTGATTATCTGATATATCTGAAAGTATTTCTCAGATTTCATACTACAATGGGAGATTATTCCATGAATATTACGAAGTCCTGAAAGCAGGCTGTTGATTTTATGGCATGTACACATTTGAAGAGCTCTATTTTAAAGATACTGTTATGTCTATTTGTTCTGTTCAGAGACTAATTTCATACATCGTTCAAATGTTTCATTTGAAATAATTTCAAAAAGAGAGGATCCTTGTACTCTAAAGACATCGCAAGTTCGGATGGTGGGCAGAACCAATTTTTTTTGGTATTTCTGGAACACTGCTGTATCCATGAAATGGATGTTGTCAAGATTATTGTCTTTATTCTTTAATTTCCAATCACTACAGTTCTTTTGCATCACAGGCCACGCGCGTTTGGAAGGTGTGTCACTTTCACTTTCTTCAATGTTTTTTGCACTCGAGTAACTCCCACTGTCGCTATGGCTACCCTTGAACAATGATTTATTTTCCAAAAATGTCCATTACCTATTGACATAATCGTCATCTAAAACGCTATGTACAAGCGCTTTAAAACTCTCGCAGTTGTTAGTGCGATTCCAGTTCTACCAAATAATGAATACTACATGCCAATGAAAAACTGTTATTCAACAAACCCAGTGTCGCACAGAAATACAGACAGCACTAGTTTCTTACAGTGTTTATTGTGAAAACTTATTTTGCAAAGGGAATCTAATATGAAGATAAGCAAGACATTGCATCATTGCGAGCTGAACTAATCATTTGATTCATGCACCAAAACACCTCACACGACCACAGTTTGTCAAGTGATGGAAATGGGTTAAGTCTATCATACCTGTCTCCACTTAAGGATAGGATGGATAAAATTCATAAACACACACAGACATTCATAGCGACTATGCGTAACTAGTTGCACTGAGCAGCCTTATTTCCGGAGAGATTTACAATGGCAAAAGTTGTTCCAGTATACTACAGAATTTAACAGTAGCAAAAGACTTCAATATAGATTCCTACTTGCTAACTAAAAATAAATACAGTAAAATCTATGTTAAATCTTTACGACTACTCTAATTATTTGTTGCTCACCCGATCAGCTGCGAGGTAAGCAAGCAATACGCTGCATATTTTATCCTTATAATCATCAGTGTAAACCACAGCTGCTGCCTCCTTAAGAGCAACAGATAAGGCGGCACTGCGACCATGGCGGAGAATCCAGTCAAGAGACAAGTCATCACCTGTGGAAAAATTATGAACAGTTAGGAATGCAATAATATCAGAAGAACCTTGAGCTGCAATGGAATACATTGCCATCAATATTACTGTACTCTGTTTTGTCAAAAGAGAACTTGTTCAAATTGCATTGCTGATCCCTGGCAGGTTTATAAATACCATTTGACAATGTACACCTTAACAATAGTATGTCACAGCAAGAATTACCCAGTCACATTGAATGAACCTGTTTACTCAGCATCTCAAAATATTTCATTATGACAAGTGCAAACATATCATCAATGAAAGATTTCATCTTATATTTTTATCATCAGACCCAAGAAGGATGCCATTTAAAACTGTTACATATGCATGAAAACCTGTCTTTCATAGCCATCCATGTTACGAGACTTACCAGCGTATCAAAGTTAACACCAGGGTTACTGCAATTTTTGGTACCTATATTCAGGGTAGATTTTCCTGGGTGTTCTCACACTAGTTACTTTCAGGTAAATTTTTTTTTTTTTTTTTTTTTTTTTTACAATCCCATGCATAACTTCCAATTATTTTTGCTAGTTGTTTTACGTCGCACCGACACAGATAGGTCTTATGGCGACGATGGGACAGGAAAAGCCTAGGAGTGGGAAGGAAGCGGCCGTGGCCTTAATTAAGGTACAGCCCCAGCATTTGCCTGGTGTGAAAATGGGAAACCATGGAAAACCATTTTCAGGGCTGCCGACAGTGGGGAACTTCCAATTATATAATACTTCTAAAGATGCTAGGTAGCTCAAATTATCAAGTAGATCTTGCACACAAATACACAAGACTGATGACTAACGCTGCCCTTAACCCCCCATAATGAATGACCACAGTCACTTTTGAATTCCTTCCATGATTTTCATCATTTTATGATTGTCATACAAATTATTCTGATCTTGATATTGGGCTATTTGGATGCTATCAGTTTTATAAGTTACTTCACCATTTCCTTAAAATAAAAAAATGTAGATACTCTCATAAGTAGAGGCAGGCACTGTACTAAAATATGAAAAAATACGCAAAAATATGTTTGTCCCTGAACAGATTGGAGCAGATTTATATCATCATTTACAAAATAAACCCTTGTAGATTAAGTTTAGTTTATATCTAATAATACGATATCAAGATGTATTTGGAAAGAAAAATCTGTGCCGGATTCCTGGAGTGAGGGAATAATAATACTTATACTGTATTTAAGAAGGGTGACAAGAAGGTATGTGACAATTCTCGAAATATCACATATGTATTACAAGTAGAAAAATTATTTGAAAGGATACCAAAAAGGAGAATGAGAAAAAGGTAGGACAATTAGAAGATGTCTAGTATGGCTTTAGAAATGGATCTCATCTTTAGTACTAGACAGATGATGGAAAAGCAACAGGAACGTGAAAGAGAAATGGTGATGACATGAATTGGAAAAGGCATACAATAACGGTCCCAGAGTAAAGGATAGTCACGAAACAAAAAGGATTTTGAAAAATGGATGATCAAATACGTGCAAGCAATTAACACATTGCTGACCGGATGCTTGAGCTTGTCACATACCCTGTGGGCCGGACATTTTTCTACTAAGCATACTAGGTGCACTTGATTATAAAAACGTAAATAAATATTAAACCAGTCAATATTTTATCTTTAAAGTTGATATGGGTACTCTCCAATGCCCCTAGTAATAGTGGATCTGCCTTTACAAAACCATATTCAGCGTCAATTCCTAACACATCATTAATGTTTACATCGTTGTCTTCAGAATCACTTGAATAAATAAGTACACTAGGTAAATTACGGCCTGTAG
Organism: Anabrus simplex; assembly: GCF_040414725.1. Classification (NCBI taxonomy): domain Eukaryota; kingdom Metazoa; phylum Arthropoda; class Insecta; order Orthoptera; family Tettigoniidae; genus Anabrus; species Anabrus simplex. The sequence goes on from NC_090266.1 coordinate 1,042,478,102, forward strand.
AGGCTTGAATATCACTTCCGCTATCACTCTCACATTCAGTTTCCACTAATTCATTAGACTATTTCCATTTGAACGATCTTCGGCTTATAATTCTTCTAAAATATCGTCGTCAGCTAACACCGTATTCCGCGGGCGCTCCATCTTGTCAGTGACTGAACCGGCAGAAAGAAAGTCGACGTTTCGAAACTAAATCAAAGAATAAAAGAGGCTGTGAATAAAAGAAAAGTAGCAGATATACATCTACGATTTATTCTACTCAATGTGCACGTCCGAAATAGTTCAAGAGATGTCACAGGAAGACCGAAAACAATATCGTGAATAAAACCGAGATTTCTCGGGGCCCGTCACCTTCCGCTGGCGAGCGTACTACGAGATTTCTCGGGGCCCGTCACCCATGTGTTAACAGCGGGACCTCTGCAAGTAGGACAATGGTTTTAAAATGTACCTAGACTAAGATTGGGAAGTGTGCTGCCATTATAGTTGTTCATAATAGTAATGGATGAAATTGCGGAGGACACCCAGGAAAAATACGGTGATGTCTACCGATGGCACTGTGGTAAGGGAGCAAATGAAGAGAAATAATGTTTTTGTTTGTAGTCTCCAAAAGTCGTAAAAGTACTTAGTGGGACGTAAAACCAATAACATTATCATCATCATCATCATCTGTTAGGTACGTTTATGCATAAAACAATCTTTATGACTGGATAGTTTATTAAGTTTTAAACAGCCTTATCCAAAAATACGTATACTGACCTGATTTAAGAGATATTAACGATCACTTTTTTAATGATCTATATTAATAGCAACAAACGTGAATATTTCTTGACTAAAGTAAACTCTTGTCCTCCTCCCAAGGTGGTGCAGCTCTTTCTAGACATGTCTCCAATGGAGGCAAGCTGCACGTACTACTTTACAACATAACCTTCCGGCCATTCTTAAATCTCTAGCAGTACTGGGAATCGAACTCGGGGCCCCCCGAGAACTGCAGCTAATTTTGCTAACTGTTACGCTGGCGGATATTGTTAAGTACAGAACACAGACATATAGCATGACAGATGTGTGCTTGCAATGCAGGGGTTGAAATATGAAACCACCTATTTATGAGATGTCAATGAAGCTGCAGTGTGCTACAGAGACGAACATTTCTTAACTATGAAACACAGATGTACCGCATGATTTTGATGCAAGTTTCCATTTCGAGGGTTGGACGGACAAAACTATTAACAAATTTGTGTGATGTTATCGGCTTTTACACTTTTCGAAGCGGAATTGATGATGTTCTCTAATTACATTGGGAGGGGGGGGGAGGGGCAACGGCGGTCTTGTGTGCAAGCTTTATTTTTTTCCTTTTCATTTTCTTTGCCTCAAAAAGCCAGGGGGGGGGGGGGTCTAATATGCAAGGAAGTATGGTATTCATTCAAATTATGTGGTCCTGCGAACATCATAATTGAATAATATTTTTAAAATATCACATTACCCTTTACTCGGAAGAAAAAATTTCCTGCATCAACTGTTCAGAAATTTTGGCCCGATAAACGTTACATTTTCGATCAAGTGTTTTTCAAGATGGGCAGAATAGAATCCATATGAGAACTTGTGAGAATCTACACTTCACTCAAAACCATATTCTTAACCCATTCAAGTCACAATAACTGGCCACATTGTTGACTGTGGAATGGGATTTAATTTGCCCACCCATAGTTTGAGTGTACCTGTCACACTAAAACATGCATAAAATAAAAACGAATGCAGATAATTCACTCAAATTTCGCATTCATGCCAGTGAAGGTTATGACGTACCCATTCTTCATTCCTTGACTGACTGCGGAACAAATGTGTCATTTGAAATACAGTAAAATCTTTATTAACCGTTCTGCGGATTATCCGTCGCCAAAAAAATCTGTTTTTTAAAAGCAATATACAGTCGCTATAAAAATGAATGAGCGTACCCTTGATGTCAATAATAATAATGTTATTGGTTTTACGTCCCACTAACCATTTTGACGGTTTTCGGTGACGCCGAGGTGCCAAAATTTTGTCGCGGAGTTCTTTTACGTGCCAGCAAATCTACCAACACGAGGCTGATGTATTTCAGCACCTTCAAATACCACCGGATTGAGATAGGATCGGACCTGCCAAGTTGGGGTCACAAGGGCATCGCCTCAACCGTCTGATCCACTCAGCCCAGCTCTTGACCTCTAGGTATCTTGATACAGAATTCTGTTTTGGAGCTACTGTACATTCACTCTCCGACTCCTTGAGTCCACGATCATAACGTACAGGAACTACTGTACGTGCATGCGCATAGACTAGCAATCGGCATTGGAGACATGACTTCATACATTTTTTTACTAAGTAATTTTATGTTGTGTAAAATTAATTAACTTTTTAACTGTTATGAAAAAAGAGGGTTGCTATTCAAATTCAACAGTCAAAAACTTTATTATCCATTCCACTGTTGACAAATAATGTACTTTAATGCGCCCTCTCCCAGCCCACGGAGCGTAGAGTATGGTATGCTGGTCATTTCTACTTCAGAATGATACCTACAACTTATTTGGTAGCGTGTAACGTCTCCAAGTACCGTATGTAGATCTTTCATATCGTTCTCTGTCAAGGTTATATATTTTCACCACAGGCTACTGCATCGTAAATATTTCACAATACACAGGAATCGGAAACCAGCCTAGCAGTCCATCATAGTCAACCCCCGCTATTAGCAGACAGGTAGGCTACATTCTGTACTGTAGTGCAAAATAAGGAAATGTGAGAGTGACTGATAAAGTTGAACATTTTCCATTCTAACAGCTGAGAAATGTTGAGATTGAAATCTGCAGTAAAAAAAAAAAAAAGGAAATGTGTAGTTTTAACCATACAAAATAAAGTTAATATAATTGAACTGTTAAAGAAAGGAGAACTAGTCTCAAATTTAGCATCCGAGTTTGGTGTGGGTGTGACAACAGTGCAGGACCTAATGAAGAATAAAGAGAAAGTGTTGCAGTTTGCAGCGAGTTCTGACAGTTCGCATGGACGTGCTAAAAGAAAAAAATGAAGGCATCCTCCTTAAAAGAACTAGAAGCTGCGTTATTCACGTGGTTTCAGCAAAAGAGAGGCGAAGGTGTACCTATTAGTGGTCCTATGATAAGGCAGGCACAAATATTTCACGAAAAGATGGGGCTCTCAGGGTCCTCGCCAGCGTCCAATGGTTGGCTACAGAGATTTAAGGACAGATATGGCATTCGAGAATTAAACATCGAAGGAGAACAACTGAGTGGTGACAGCAGTGCAGCAGAAAACTTTAGATACGAGTTTAAGCGAATAATTGAGAGATACAATTTCATTCAAAGTTAAGTGTACAACGCCAATGAAACTGGACTTTATTGTAAGTGCATAGCCAGTAAAACACAAGCAGCTGCTGAAGAGAAATCAGGTCCTGGTCACAAATCTAGTAAAGAGCCCGTTACCATCTTGTGCTCTGCGAACGCTAGTGGCGACCATGAATTAAAATTAGCTGCTGTTGGTAAAGCAAAAAATTTGCGTTCCTTCAAAGGAACAGTAATTAAATATTTCCCAGTAGATTACAGTCATAACAAATCTGTACGGATGACACGCAATATTTTCAGGACTTGGTTCCATAATAAGTTTGTTCCGCAGGTTCGAGATTTCTTGGCGTCCAAAGGCTTGCCATTAAATGCCGTCCTTTGTCTTGATAATGCACCCTCTCCCCCTTTTGATACAGAGTTGAAATCAGAGGATGGAACCATTTCTGTTTCCTATTTGCCACGTAACAGTTGTTGTTCGAGTCATCAGTCCATAGACTGGTTTGATGCAGCTCTCCATGCCACCCTATCCTGTGCTAACCTTTTCATTTCTACGTAACTACTGCATCATACATCTGCTCTAATCTGCTTGTCATATTCATACCTTGGTCTACCCCTACCGTTCTTACCACCTACACTACCTTCAAAAACCAACTGCACAAGTCCTGGGTGTAAGATGTGTCCTATCATTCTATCCCTTCTTCTTGTCAAATTTAGTCAAATCTATCTCCTCTCACCTATTCGATTCAGTATCTCTTCATTCGTGATTCGATCTATCCATCTCACCTTCAGCATTCTTCTGTAACACCACATTTCAAAAGCTTCTATTCTCTTTCTTTCTGAGCTAGTTATCGTCCATATTTCACTTCCATACAATGCCACGCTCCACACGAAAGTCTTCAAAAACATCTTTCTAATTCCTATATCAATGTTTGAAGTGAGCAAATTTCTTTTCTTAAGAAAGCTCTTCCTTGCTTGTGCTAGTCTGCATTTTATGTCGTCCTTACTTCTGCCATCGTTAGTTATTTTACTACCCAAGTAACAATATTCATCTACTTCCTTTAAGACTTCATTTCCTAATCTAATTTTTCCTGCATCACCTGCCTTCGTTCGACTGCACCCCATTACTTTTGTCTTGGACTTATTTATTTTCATCTTGTACTCCTTACCCAAGACTTCGTCCATACCATTCAGCAGCTTCGAGATTTTCTGCAGTCTCGGATAAAATAACAATATCATCGGCAAATCTCAAGGTTTTGATTTCCTCTCCTTGGATTGTGTATCCTTTTCCAAATTCCTCTTTGATCTCCTTTACTGCCTGTTCTATGTAAACATTGAAAAGGAGGGGGGACAAACTGCAGCCTTGCCTCACTCCTTTCTGGATTACTGCTTCTTTTTCAAAGCCCTCTATTCTTATCACTGCAGACTGATTTTTATACAGATTGTAGATAATTCTTCATTCTCGGTATCTGATCCCAATCATCATCAGAAACTTAAATAGCTTGGTCCAATCAACATTATCGAATGCCATTTCTAGATCTATGAATGCCATGTACGCAGGCTTGTCCTTCTTGATTCGATCCTCTAAGATCAGACGTAAAGTCAGGATTGCTTCGCGCGTTCCTACATTTCTTCCGAAGCCAAATTGATCTTCTCCCAACTCAGCTTCAACTTGTTTTTCCATTCTTCTGTAAATCATACGTGTTAAAATTTTGCAGGCATGAGATAGTAAACTAATGGTGCGGTAGTTTTCACACCTGTCAGCACCGGCTTTCTTGGGAATAAGTAAAACAACATTCTGCCGAAAAGCGGATGGGACTTCTCCTGTCGCTTACATCTTACACACTAATATAACTTCAATAATTCAGCCGATGGACCAAGGCGTCATCACAACCTTTAAGGCGCATTATAAGCGGCAATTGCTAGGCCTCTTACTTACCAAAGAAACGTCAATGGTAGAGTTCTGGAAAAAACTCAATCTTAAGGAAGCGCTTTATCTTGCCCAGAAATCATGGGATCTACACTAGTGTCCAAAAGTTAAGCATAAGTTATGAGTAAGCAGGGCAACAGGAAATAGACTGCAATCCGCACAACATATGCACCTACCAACCTTACATGTTCACTCTGTATACGAAAGGAGTGTTCCCTGCTTTGACTAGCGGTCTAACTGCAAGGTAAACACAGCCAGTGCCTGCGCGCCATATTCCCTCAGTCGTGTTTGCCCTGTTATAGTGTGCGGAGTGTAGCCTCGTGGTGAACATAACATAATGGCACTACGACGCCATTTGGACCCCGTTTTGCAGGGTAGAATACTCGGCCGCCTGGAAGTAGGCCAGACACAGACCGAAGTTGCTGTATCCTTGAATGTGCCACACACTGTCATTTCCAGGCTTTGGAGATTATTTCGAGACACAGGAGGTGTTAGTCGTAGGCCAGTACCACGTTGACCAAGGGTAAACCCACCACAGCAGGACCGATATCTGGCCTTAACCGCCTGACAAAATCAGAGTGCACCTGCAAGACAATTGTCGGTGGAGCTTGCAGCCGTTTCAGGGGTTGCTGTTTCCCAGAAACTGTCTACCGGAGGCTTAGAACAGCAGAGCTGTTTGCCCAACATCCAGCAGTATGCATCCCGCTCACTCGAGCACAGAGACTGGCCCGTTTACTGCGGAGCCATCAACATCAAAACTGGACCATGAATGATTGCAGAATGATTCCCGTCGCACATTAATCTGGAGAGAACCGGGTAGCCAATACAACCACAGTAACATCCTGGAACGGGACCAGTATAGTGGTGGTGGCATCATGGTGTGGGGCAGCATCATGTTGAATGTACATATAATTTACAAAGTTTATTCCACCTACTCAATACTGTACGAGGATGGTTTGAAAAGTTCTCGGAATCACCGCTAGATGTCTGTGCTAGAGCAACGAGGTTCTCGCGCAATAATCACACATCCTTTGTGAGTGAACACATGGTGCATCAGTGCTCTAGCTGCAGGAGTGTGGTAGTGAAGACTCTTTGTTGCTGTTCCCACGTAGCGATTTGTGACAATGGAAAAAACTGAGATTCGAGCAGTGATTAAATACTTCGTAAATAAAGGCATGAAAGCAAAGGAAATTCATGCCGACTTTTAGAACACACTGTGGGACTCTGCTCCTTTATTTTCAACTGTTGCCAAGTGGACCAGCGAGTTTAAATTTGGTCAGGAGAACTTGGATGATGATCCACGTAGTGGACGCCCAAAAAGTGTTACGACCCCAGAATTTATCGCAAAAGTGCATAAAATGGCCATGGAGGATTGTCGACTGAAAGTGCGGAAGATTGTTGAAGCTGTAGGGATGTCTTCTGAACGGGTGTATTATACTTTAACCGAAGAATTGCGTATGAAAAAATTATCCGCGAGATGGGTGCCGCGGCTCCTGACATTGGACAATAAAAGCACCAGATTGGAAATGTCCAAACAAAGTCTGGCCCGTTTTCAGTGCAACCAACAACTTTTTGCGCTGGTTTGTGACTACAGATGAAACTTGGGTCCACTACTATACCCCAGAGACAAAACAGCAGTCAAACCAGTGGAAACACCACCAAAGAAAGCAAAGGCATTGCGTTCGGCCGGAAAGGTCATGGCCTCAGTTTTCTGGGATGCAAAAGGCATTCTGCTGATAGATTATCTTCCTACTGGCCAAACAATTACGGGGCAATACTATGCAAACCTCCTAGACCAACTACAGGAAAAGATACGCGAAACAAGGCCTGGTTTGGCAAGGAAAAAGGTCATCTTTCATCAGGACAACGCTCCGCCGCACACAAGTGTAATTGCCATGGCAAAACTTCATGAACTGGGGTACAAATTGTTGCCACATCCACCTTATTCACCTGATTTGGCACAATCAGACTTTCATCTACTCCCCAAGCTGAAAATTTTCCTCGGTGGACGGAGATTACAAACCATTATTCTCTACAAGGGAAGAACTGACAGCCGAATTGGAGAGGTATTTTGCAGGCCTGGAGGAATCTCATTTTCGAGATGGGATCAAGGCATTGGAACATCGCTGGACCAAATGCATTAGTCTACAGGGAGACTATGTTGAAAAATAAAAGCAGTTGCACCGAGGTAAGATACTTAATTCTAGTACATTCCGAGAACTTTTCAACCCACCTACGTACAATAATTGTGATGTCTATAAATACATTACAATATGTTATCAAGGTACTAGTTTCGACCCTATGTGGGTCATCATCAGCCTAACTAAGATACACTTATGGATTTGCCGAAGTCCTAAGACAAAATTACATTGTGAAAATAAAATTTAAAAGAATGAACTGTGTATGTGATGCGTTAATGTACATATAAAATGGTGGAGTGATGAAATGTTATATATAAAATAATGTACTGATCAATGACAAATATAATTTTCAGGATTTACGTTAATTACAAATAATCTGTAACAATAGTATCACACATTTTTTCAATGATGATTAAAATATGCCCTTCTTAGAGAATAATCTAAAATTGTACTTTAAAAGTGTAATATGCCGGATGAATGCAAAGTCCAGATACTTCTACTGAGTTCTAAATTTCAAGTGCATCTTCAGGTAGAGAATTGAAAATTGAACATTGGCGCAGAGGGTGTCTGTCTTGCTTGAGATCCAATATTTCTGATACAGAAATGCAGGATAGTGTAGATAAAACCTTACAACATTCTTATAATATAATGGATTCTTGCTGTGGTGTGAGGAAAATTCCCAATCCAAGTTGGAACCAATAGAACCTTTGCGCGCAATGTGAACGACCTGACCGGCAAAGTGCAATGAGGGAATTGTCATCGATCAGTATTATTTTATTATTTTATCTATAACATTTCATCACTCCACCATGTTATATGTACATCATCACATCACATTCAGAATTCATTCTTTTAAATTTTATTTCCACAGTGTAATTTTGTCTTAGGACTTCGGCAAATCCATAAGTGTATCTTAGTTAGGCTGATGATGACCCACATAGGGTCGAAACTAGTACCTTGATAACATATTGTTATGTATTTATAGACATTGCAATTACTGTACAGTATTGAGTAGGTGGAAAACTCTTTGCAAATTATACGTAATCCTAATTCAAGCAGCCCTGAAAATGGTATTCCGTTGTTTCCCCATTTTCACACCAGGCAAATGCTGGGGCTGTACCTTAATTAAGGCCACGGCCGCTTCCTTCCCACTCCTAGCCCTTTCCTGTCACATCGTCGCCATAAGACCTATCTGTGTCGGTGCGACGTAAAGCAAAAAAAAAAAAAAAAAGCAGTGTGTACAGCAAGAAAATACCACCTTTCACCGAGAAAGGCGTACAGTGCACAATACCACTAATCGCGAGAAGGTACGAGCGTGCTGGCACTAGTCGAGCACTCTCGAGGACTACTGAAACGGCACGAAACCAGATTCTTTCTGTTATTCCTTCCTTCTACCCTCGCCCACACAAGCGCGCCGAAAGGAAAAAGTTCCGTTCCACAAACCTGGAGGCTTCTGGCGCGGAAATTCCACAAGCTTGTTCCGCGCAGCGCGGCTCCCTGCAGTGGGCGTTAAGCCATTTCATTTCACAAGAAGCAGACCACGGAAATTTCTTCTCAGCTGTGCTGCGCGGTGTAGTGGGCGATTACCTTAAGGCAGCCCCGTGATGAGGGTGGGCAGCATCTGCCATGTGTAGGTAACCGTGTTATTGTGGTGGAGGATAGTGTTGTGTGAGTTGCAGGGATGTTGGGGACAGCACAAACACCCAGCCCCCGGGCCAATGGAATCAACCAATGAAGGTTAAAATCCGTGACCCAGCTGGGAATCGAACCCGGGACCCTCTGAACCGAAGGTCAGTACGCTGACCATTCAGCCAACGAGTCGGACATTTATAACCTTGAATCATGTTGAATGGCCGTACGGACCTGCACATCTTCATGGGTGGTCCGAGAAACACTTAACGCTCGGAGATACAGGGATGAGGTACTGAGAACAGATGTTCGATTCTCCAGAGGTGCCGTTGGTCCAGACTTCCTCTTAATGGATGATAATGCCCGAACACACTGCGCTGCTCTGGGGGGTGAATTTCTGGCTGGGGAAGACATTCATCGCATGGACTGGCCAGCGAGGTCTGCGGACCTGAATCCTATAGAACATGCCTGGGAAATATTGGGGAGGCGAACTGCATCCCGTCAGCCTCCACCAAGGACCCTCCAAGAACTTTGCATTGCCCTTTCGGAAGAATGGGATCGACTGCCACAATAGCTCTTGGACCATCTGATAGAGAGCCTGCCACGTTGCTGCGAAGCATGTGTGGCTATTAGTTGTAATCATACACCCCATTAACAGCTTATTTTGTTGTGGAAGACATTGCCAAGTTGTTAGTTGTTGTCAAAGGTGTACCTTAGATATCAGTACCTTTCTGACACTGTTTTTTTTGGACAAGTTGTGTGATATATGGTGTGTGAGTCAGTTTCCGTTTGTTCAGCAATCCATCTGACATTCCTATCAGGCGGTATGGCCTTGTTTAGTGATTATGCTTAACTTTTGGACACTAGTGTAGTAACCGCTCAGAACATCACTCGATCACGGGTAAAATTTTAGGTTGATGTCTAAGAGCTCGCCGACGATTTTCGTGGGTTCACTGATGAAGATTAAAATGACGGATTGATGATCAAAGATATCCGGAAGACTACTGAAAATAACATTCATTTTGGAGAAGTGGATGAAAGTAACATTGAAGTGTGGCTTCATACTTACGATATATTGCCTGGGCATCATATTTTAACTGATGACGAAATAGTAAATAAAAGCGCGAACGAGAACTCGGCAGTCAGCTGCTAAGTGACGAGCGAAAGCGAGGGGGATGGGGAAGAAGAGTGCGTCACAAACAATCGTATACCATTTCAGACAGCACTGGGGTCTGCTGAAACGTTAATGGAATTCTTAGAGCAAGAGGACGATACAGATTTTTCAGACATTCTTGTTATTAGAAAGCTCAGAAGAAAGTAAATTGTAGGAGAGTGCAAAAGTAACAGATTTTTTAAAGCAGCTTAAATGACACCAGGTAAATTAATTATTTATGGTCTGCTGGTAATTTAGGTGAATGTTTAGTATGTATTGTTGTAGCTTTGACTACATCTTGGTTTTAAAGAGGGCTTAATGCACTGCATTTTAAGGTTATACAGTATGTATTTTATGTACTTTAAAATCCATTAAAATTAGTAGTATGGATTAATCCAGGTTTTTTTTATTAACCGTTCACCCCTTCCCGGGCATAAGAACGGATAATCCAAGGTTTTACTGTAATTTAAAAAAGAGTGGATCCACGTACTCTAAAAATATTGCAATTTCAGACGGTGCGCGGACTATACATTTTTTGTAAGTATTTCTGAAACACCGCTGTATGCACAAAATATATGGATTTTTTTTTTTTTTCCTCTCCAATTTCCGATCACTACAGTTCTTTTGCATCACCAGCCGCAGGAGTTTGGAAGAACCTGGCACAGCACATTCACTCTCATTTTCTTCAATATTCTGCTCACTTCAGTAACTTCCACTGTTGCTATCACTATCCTCAAACTCCGATTCATTTTCAAAAACAACATTATTGCCATAATCGCCATCTATAACAGTGTCTACAAGAGCTTTCAATCCCTCGTTGACAATACTGCAAAACCGCTTCTACTGCATAATGAATACTGAATATCGATGAAAATAAATTGTCATTCAACAATCCTAGTGTCACACACAAGTACAGACAGCATTGTTTGCCAACAGTACATGACTCTAGTTCCCTACAGTGTGTATTGTTAGCAATTATATTGCAAAGGGAATCTAATATACAAAGATAAGCAAGGCACTGCGTTATTGCGAGCTGAGCTCGTCATTTGATTCATGCGCCAAAACACTCCGTGCGACCACAGCTCATCATATGAAGCGAAAGGGTTAAGTACAACATAACATACTTGTTGAAGTCTAGTAGGTCTAATGATAATTTATGTGGTACAAGACTTACTATATTTACCGGTGCCCAAATAATGAGAACAAAAGGACGGCAATGTCATGACTCTGGATCATCGCATTAACATCCCTCACTGTGGTGATTAAAGCAAGTACCGCAAAAATGATCAGGAGCGAACTTTCTCAAAGCATCATCTTCGCATCACATTCACCTGGTATTGTTTAGAGATGCCTCGGAAGTCATAAAACAGAGTGGCCGCAACAGTTGGAAGGAAACAGCTCTATCTGTAGAGAGGACAAGTTGTATTTGATACAGATTCCAATAGGGAACCTGAAATATTTGTCAATGCCACGTCCCAGATGGAATTTCTGGAAAGCCAACTGGTCTACATTCTCTGTAGAGCTAGATAAATGCATTTGTCAGAATCCTCCAAATCACCAAAGTTATCAACGTCTTGTTGGCACAGTTATATCTACTGCTAAGAAATGTATGCCCAGGGGCTATTGGAAAGAATATGTTCCTGGATGGAATACTGAGAATGAGGAATTATTTAAGAATTTCGAAAAAAAAACAGGGATGCAGAAATGGCTGACAAACGTTTGGCTAGCATGGATGATTGCCGAAGACAAAAACAGGTTGAAACATTCAAAAGCTTAGATTTTACTCATTGTAGCAGAAAGGCCTGGGGCCTTCTTGGAAAGCTAGGAGAAGGTGCACCAGTAGTGAAGAGTCACCCTCAGGTGACACCTGACCAAATAGCTTCCCATATTCTAACTTACAGAGCTCCAGCTGATAAGCATACGAAGCTTAAATCATCAGCACCTCGCATAACTAGCTATTCACGTCCCTTTACAGCCCTTGACATTGAAGAGGCCCTCTAAAGAACTAAGACCTGGTAAGGTTCCTGGATTCGATGGAATTCATCCAGAATTCCTCATAAATATGGGAGACAATACAAAGAAATGGATGACACAGTTCTACACAGATATTCTCCAGACTGGACAAATCCCACCCGACTTCAAGAAAGCTGAAATTATTTCCATATTGAAGCCTGAAAAACTTGCAAATAGATCTGAAAGGTACAGACCAATAGCCCTCCTTAGCTGTTGCCACAAACTCTTTGAAAGGCTTATCTACAACAGAATTGGGTGAACCATTTTAGAACTCATTCCTGTGGATCAGGCAGGCTTCAGACTTAACTGAAACTGCTGCGATCAACATTAACATCTTATATTGAGGCTGGATTCCAGCAAAAGCTCAATACATCTGCTGCCTTTGTGGATCTCACTGCTGCTTTTGATACTGTATGGAAGAAAGGATTGATTTATAAATTACTCAGAGCTATACCCTGCAGAACAATTGCACAGCTTATCAACAACATGCATAACGACTGGAAATTCCAGGTCTGTTTAGGTGAAAAGAAAAGCTTTCCAAAGACTGAAATCACAACATCCACCCCTTTGTAAGCTGCTCTGAATATGTGCACCAACTTCAATGCTTTGGAGGAGTGGAAAGACCGCTGGAATAACTCTACTGACTTCACCGTGCATAACATCTTCCGAGGGAAAAAAATTGCTAACAGATCTCAACTGCAGCGTACAACTTGATCGAGACTGAACAAGATGAGGGCAGGTCATGGAAATTGCAGGGATTCTCTCTACAAGTGGAACTCGGGGAGCCCTCGTCAGACCATTCCCCGCACTGTATGGGAGTGTCGACTATGGGCTTATCCAGGTAGATTGGAAGACTTCCTATCACCAAAAGCGGAAGCACTACAGTGGATTCAAAAGTTCAACATTCAGATAAACACTAATGCTTGAAGTGAATCATGTTTTTTTTTTTGTTATTGTGTATATATTGTATATTATGTATATAATTTCCCTGCCATACGCTGCTAATAATAATAATAATAATAATAATAATAATAATAATAATAATAATAATAATAACAGCAATAATTATAATCCTAATAATAGGAAATTATAAATTTTCCAGCGTTTTGCCCCAATGTGCCAATTTGGACTCGTTAGTTGGTAACAAGCACACCTACCAAGATGCACAGAATGAATTGGAATTATGAATTTACTCATGCAGGACAAATTTCAGATTGCCTATGGGAATCATCTGATGGCCTGGCAGGCATCAATTTTTGTTAGAGAGACCAAGTGTCTCATAATGCATAGGCATTGCCTGTGGCTCGAAGTAGCCTACGCAGTGGCCTCCACTATATGCACTAGCCATGCGTCTTGATAGGAAAGCTAGTTACCAACTGATGAGCCCAAATTGGCACACTGGAGCAAAACGCTGGCAACCATGAATAAGTTAGCTGGAAAATTTATAATTTCCAATAACGGATATTTATATCGGAATTGTAAACTTGTATTTAAAAAATTAACTACTTTTGTCCAGGGTTAGACTTTATATGACTATCACCAAGCAGGACTTTTGGCACTTCTCTTAGGGCACTACTTACTGGCTTTTTAGACAGGATTCTTGTCTTGAGAGTTTGCAATATGCTTAGAAGATTTCTCACGACTTGAAATACTGTTATTGCTGTGGTTTGTCATGGCTCCCTCCTGAGTAAGTGGGACAAAGACTTTACACAATGTAGTTTTGCTGCACTTTTACTCATTGTGATGTGTTACCTAAGGTGAACCATTCACAGTTGCTACAGTTTTCTTCTGGCACCATCAGGCATAATATACGATTGTATTTTTGTTACCTGAACGGATGTTGCACCGTGCATACATAAAGTCATGGGAGATCTTGGGATATTACTGTATTGGCCTGAACTTAAGACGAGGATTTTTATGTTTAAATTTTTACGATAATATGTCCTTGTAAAACATACAGTTGTTTTATGTGTGTAGTCTAACATTTAAAAAGTTTGTACAATTTCCCACCTATAGTGTACTGGCTTGTGCAGCGAGTGTCTCAGTGCACTTTGCATCCAAGCACACAGTCACGAATAAACCAAAACTTGTGTTTTCATTATTTTTTTCAATTAATTTTGTGATTAGCGACATACAGAACTGAATATAATGCATTCGAGAACTTTTGGGAATGGATACTTGCATTCAAAACCATATTCAGAAGTACAACTTAACCTTTAAATTCGAGGAGGCCGAATGATAATTTATGCGACTTTAGACCACGAGAAACAACTGGTTTACTGGTTTGTCTTTTCTTCTCTTCCCGAAATTTTTTCATCCTTGACTGTTATGCTTTATTTTAATTAGACTGGAGAACTAAAAAGCTACTTGTGATCGATTGTTACTTGGCTTGGTGTTATTTAGCAGCATTTTGGGTTCTGTATTGACATTTAACATCAATGAACTTAATTGTAAAAAAAAAAAAAAAAAAAAGTTCCCCTTATTCTATACTAAACGTTGAATGCACAGCCTTCCACAGTACTGAATAGGTGGAACTTTGTCATATTTTTTAACATTTAAGATCATTATATATTGTGTAATTTATGTAGGAAGTTTCATAAGATTAGAGTTACAGTATACACATTTCATTATTGTGGAGTTTAGCCAAATTTTTAATTGTTTTTAATCCGTTCCCAGATTTTCCATTTACCCGTACTGTACGTTTCTTTTCAGGGTCTCCCTCCAAAAATAGAGAATCGAGGTTCCATTGTAGTAATAAATACACAATAATGCAACTTACAGAGGAGGTGGTCACTGAGAGTGACATGCAACTGCTCCGGATTGAGGTAACGACACAAAGCACCCAAACATCCGGCTGCTGCAGCTCTACCTACATCATCAGGAAGAATCAGGAGACCAATTAACGTTGAATGCACAGCCTTGCGTAGTTGCTCAGTCATTTTGTCTCCGGCTGGAGTAATTACACCACGCAAAGCCTGCAGCATTGTATCTCTGCAACAATGAGCAATACACTTACATTACTAGAGAAAACTTTTGACACAACATCAAACATGACATAGTTAAAGAGTACAGTACATTCTAAAACTCCATTTCCTTACTGGAGTATTAAAAATATTTTAGCCTCTGGAAGATTCCTTTTGATTTCACAGAGAAATAATTGCTATAAAGCTGCAACCAACAAAGGAACCTTTGTCTGGTTTGGTTCGCACAGCTCACTTACGCTCTCCTCTATCTTCACCGACAATATGGAATCACGGATAAGCATGTGCATGGCTGTTTGTCAAGCTGCCATAAACACATACTGTAAGTAGCTGCACTAGGGATTTCAATTGAGGTTAATCTTTCATTTCTGATGGAAAAGCAACAAAATCAAAAGATCATAAGTAAATGTGAAGAAACAAAGTGTGAAGCATTAACATGAATAGACATCTGGCCATAGAACTCTTCTATTCCGCTATTATACGCTTCACCAGTGACTGTGAAGCCCTGTTGCTTCACTTGTTGAAGCCACAACAGTATAATTCAGCTTACATATGAAGGGTGCAGGGAAAGAAAGAGCTATGTCACATTTTTAAAATTTTGGGTAAATGGCATTTAAACAGTTTAACTCTGCTTACCAACTGTATTTTCTAAAGTGAATATCAGTTATAGCTATTCCCTACTAGCTATATAATTTTTAAACAGTTTTAACTTATATCTCGTGTGAAAACAACATTCTATGTTCGGAAAAATAAATTTTGCACTCCTAACTACACTACAGAAGGGGAAAGAATGGGGCTATTCATACAGAGGGTATGTGGTAAAAATGGTGCCCAATCCATTATTTGACAATTTTTCAGTTTTATTTAAAGTAATTTATATACGTGCTTTTTTGTTAACTAGGCCCATGTTTCTGTCACACTCCATGTAACTGTATCCTTGAATAGGGAATGTTACTTTGATTGAATCAAATCTCTTCTCAAAATGAACAAGATAGTAAAGAAATTGAAAGACCGTGTGATTCTTATTTTGTCCTGCGCAAAAGTCACAGAATATTTGAATATCTCTAATTTTCATGGGCAGATCATTATAAAAGTAATCATGCAATAACGAACAAACGTCATCACTGCCTTTCTTTCCTTCAACTTCTGTATAGAGATAAAACTGACTTTCATCACAGGATAGTCTATGAATGTTGAATACATATAGAGACAGCTGTCTCTTGTAATAAGCATCATTAGTTGGTATGTTAGGGATAGGCAGATTTCTACCATAATCAATACAAATTGCTTCTTTTACGCTTGAACGTTTACAACTTATCCGCGCTTTCCGTTTTCTGTCTTATTTCATCAGAAATTTGGGCAGCTCTAGCAAAGTTCCCACAGTTTGCTTTTTCTTTTTCTAAAGCGGCGACCTTTGCTTTGTATTCATCGCAGGTAGAACAAGTGTCCGTTCGTGGGTATCCAAAACTGATATTGAATTCATTGTTGAATACTGAACGGTAAATTTCATACGAAAGCTGGATCGTAGGATACTTAGTTTTAAACATACCATACATTCTCTTAATATCGAGATCTTCAGCTAAGTGCTTTTTTGGTGTCTCGTATACCATAGTGACTGTTTCTTGAGGGAAATGGCTTTATATGTTTACAAACAGCATCTAAACTTTCTTCCGGAATCTTCCACAGCCGATTGGAATGCTTTCCTCTCATGTTCTATGGACTTACACAGGTGATTTTAAGACCTCTTACCAGCCGCTCGACCCTCTTTTTACCAATGCCATGAATTGCAAGGAAAGCTTTACGGTATACATCGTAATCATTCGTTACACCGGCACATCCCCTCTCTCTGTACTTGTACGTGGCTTGTTTGGCAGTATTTGCTTGACCCTCCAAGTTTCTAGGCCGTCGACGAGCGACTGGTAAAACAGAAATGAGTCCGCATAGGTATGAATCTTGGATGTCCCTACTTAGCATGAGATTAAAATTCCTTAAAATGGTTTTCCTGTTTTCCTCACCAACCACATCAAAACATTTCATCTTACAATTGCAGTTCTGCCCCATTACACGACTACGTAGGTTAAGTTTGGCCCTGACCTCTTGACATTCTTCCACGACGTCTCCTTTTCTTAGTTACCTGGTGCTGATCATCCTCATTAATTGCAGAATCTGATAGTTTGCTTATGTCACACATATTGAAGCATTAATGAACACTTTCTTGCTGAATCATTCACAGAGCACTCCTAGAACAAAATCTTACACATTAACTAACCTCCAAACAGTACAATGGAGGGAAATAATATGACCGGGCTGGTAACTTAAAGGTTCAAAACTACTGTTTAAGAGCCCGTTTATTCCCTGACTTAGCGGACATGACCCCTTCTTTCCCAGTGCACCGTTTCTTGTTTTTGCTGTATTTGTGGACCTAGCTCCTCCTTTCCAAATCCACCTGATGTATTGTTTAGGACCGGGAATAAACATCTCATTCACATTAAAAAATAAAATAAAAAATGGACTTAGCCCTTTATTTCCCTGCACCCTTCATATGGTTTTCTGTTCTTGTAAGTGAGCACCTACGTTAGACTATTTCTCCTGCTCACCCACTTAAGAGGCGCCCGGAGTCAGTTCTAGAACCACATTTTATTTCAAGATATCGCCACTAGTCTCGATGTCGACAGCTAACTCCACTGATAGTTACATCGCGGGTGCATAGATGTCAGTAAGAAAGGCCAAGGCCGAGCGAGCGATTTCCCTCTCACCCTCCAGCATCACATTGTCACCAGGAAGTTGTGATACAGTACTTGCATGGAGCTGATGGTGTTGACATTTGTACGGAATGCGAAACATTCCAGGAAATTATTGAGCATGGGTTAGTGCTGAGCAAAGCAGTCAAAATAAGGTACTGTTTCCGACAAATATAAACGAAATGGCGTATGGCTTTTAGTGCCGGGAGTGTCCGAAGACAAGTTTGCCTCGCCAGATGCAGGTCTTTTGATTTGACGCCCGTAGGCGAGGACTTACGCGTCGTGATGAGGATTAAATGATGGAGACGACACATACACCCAGCCCCCATGCCAGAGAAATTGACCAATTACGGTTAAAATTCCCGTCCCTGATGGGAATCGAACCTGGGACCCCTGTGACCAAAGGCCAGCACGCTGGACACCATTTCCGATGTTGAAATGAAGTAGTGCATCAACCTAGTCCCCGCCTCACGTCTTTCCCTGTACCGGCCAGTCATTGATACATAATATAATTCTATCCAATGAAAATACGAACTGATATAACACATGTTAATTCATTTACGCATTTTTTAGTCACACAGTGATACTTTGGACATACGATAAAGATTGTAACGTGACCAAGAATTGAATTTTCCAACAACCCTGAGTAAAAAAAAAAAAAAAAAAAAAGGCTTACAAATTTATAACAGTTTTTTTTCCCCTTGGAAACAAACAGTTCTGAAATATATAAACAATGTATAAAACATCCCATTGCATATTGTGTTAAAATTTGAATTCGATCAAATAACTTGTTTTCGGAGACGCAGAGGTGCCGGAATGTTGTCCCGCAAGAGTTCTTTAACGTGTCGACCTTCCAATACCACCGCACTGAGCCAGGATCGAACCTGCCAAGGGGCAGAAGGCCGGCGTTCCAACCTTCGAACCGTTGTGAGAGTCTCTTTGTCTTTACAAAGACGGATTTGAAGTCGGATGTTTTCGTATAAGTTTTAAATAATAAATGTTACAGCATCTAAATATCCATTAGTTCTGTATTTTATGACTTGAGTGGAGTGTAATTAGAGTACCTACTAAGCTCAAAAAAATACCACTTCATTCTCGCTCTCGGTGACGTCAGGCGCTTTAGCCAATAGCAATGCTGCTCACCGGAATGACCTATCTGACCTGTGAGTTATTCTAATTACGTTGGAAAACCCCATTTCCAAGAAATACAAGGATTGTAAATGACGGTTTTGTATACCTACCCGTTATGAAACTCGGGAACGGTGCTGGTAAAGAACGCAACAGCTGAGGGGCACTGCAAATTCCCTCCGTAGGTGGGGGTAGTAAAAAAACACCCACAGTATCCCCTGCCTGTCGTAAGAGGCGACTAAAGCGGGCCTTATGGGCTCTGAACTTGGGAGTCTGGGTTGGCGACCACGGAGCCTTTAGCTGAGTCCTAGCTTTATTTCCACTTACTTGTGCCGGGCTCCTCACTTTGATATATCCTTCTTCATCAAGTGTCGTCTCTTTATTTTTTTTTTTATTATTATTATTATTATTATTATTTTTTTGCCAGTTGCTTTACGTCACACCGACACAGATAGGTCTTATGGCGATGATGAGACAGGAAAGGGCTAGGGGTGGGAAGGAAGCGGCCGTGACCTTAATTGAATCGATTATTTCAGAAAGCAGTTAAGTGCCAAAAACTGGAAAAATGAGTTAATGGCAGAATGTTACTAAGAGGGTATACGCACATTTTGGTGCTGAAACCTGTCAAGAAACATCCTATAACGGTCAGGCATTACGTTGAATTTCGTATTTAGTTCAGAAACCAGTTAAGTGACACCGCTTGGTTGGTTTCTGCGGTAAACTGCTGGTACCTTTCCAGTTGGCGCTGCTGTTCTGAATCCAGAATAACCAGCTGTTCATCTGTTTTTTGTTATCATTGTTGTGTTTCTGGAATCGCATGTTCCTAGTTTTGTGAACAACCGATTCAAAAAGTGTTTCTTTTGTTTAGTGCAGTGTTTTTTATATTCTTAGTGATATGTCTGAAAATTCACAATCTGGTTCGAATCCCACTGTTGGCAGCCCTGAAGATGGTTTTCCGGGTTTCCCATTTTCACACGAGGCAAATGCTGGGGCTGTAACTTAATTAAGGCCACAGACGCTTCCTTCCAACTCCTAGGGTTTTCCTATCCCGTCTTCGCCATAAGACCTATCTGTGTCGGTGCGACGTAAAGCCACTGGCAAAAAAAAAATAATAATTATAATAATTCAGAAGACGAACCTGTATCTAAAAAGAAACGAGGAGTGGTAGACAAACAAACTCACACGCATAATATTATTCGGAATGCAAGGGTAAAAGGAGGTGGTTATATTTCTTACTCAGACAAGGAGCCCTACATTATTCTTTGTTACTGTTTGTTTTAGGTGCCCATCAATATCAAGACGATACGTAAATTAAATGCCTTAAAATCTTACCTGATGGAATATGAACACTTTTATGACAGCATTTTACAATGGCCTACTACAGAGAATGTTTATGAGGACTGATTACCTCTTGTCATGATGAGCAGGCATTGTTGATTTCATCCTTTTGTATCAGCAATACAGTCTAAACCTATTAAAATATGTTTTTTTAAACAAATATGGGGTTTTCCAACAACCCTGAGTAAAAAAAAAAAAGGCTTATGACAAAATCCCTTCAAAATTCAAGAATTATCCCATAAAAATTTGTTTGCAACACTCGTTTATTTCAGAAACCAGTTAAGTGGAAATTTTTCTGGTTTTTTATAGCAAAGTTAATAAGCACAAAATATTTTTCCTTAGATAGAAATTATTAAGAGATATAATACTTTCAAGCTAAAATATTAAAACCCCTACCATAACATTTTGTCTGATGCTAGACAGTTTTTTTCATTTTCCCAAAAATGACAGATTTGGCGCTTGACTGGTTTCTGAAATAATAGATTCAATTAAGGTACAGCCCCAGCATTTGCCTGGTGTAAAATGGTAAACCACGGAAAACCATTTTCAGGGCTGCCGACAGTGGGGTGGTGGTGATTATTGTTTTAAGAGGAAGTACAACTAGGCAACCATCCTCTTAACACTAATCAGAGAGAAAAAATTGAAGGGATCCGACACTTCGAAAAATGAAGATATCGGTCAAAGGAAGACAAGGGCCACAAAGGGCATGAAAATGAAAGACTCCCTAGCCCTTGCAAACCTAATAGCGTCGGGGTCAGAAGAGAACAAGAGTAGACCAATGGAGGTCAGATAGGATAGATGAACGTGAGGAGCCTGGCACAAGTAAGTGGAAGCAATGCCAGGACTCAGCTAAGGGCCCCGTGGTCGCCAGCCCACGCTCTAAAGTACAGAGCCCCTGGGCCCACTATTAGTCACCTCTTATGACAGGCAGGGGATACCATGGGTGGCGACAGTGGGGTTTGAACCTACTATCTCCCGAATACTGGATACTGGCCGCACTTAAGCTTCTGCAGCTATCAAGCTCGGTTCATCTCCTTTCAGAAGATCGGCTACCATTACAGAGATTCTTGGTTTGGATGTTGCTCAGTAGTGGAACAGCTGAACCAAGTTTTCAAATTATCAATCCAAGGAATGCGCCTTCTTCCTGGTCTTCTTTTGCCTTGTATCTTCCCTTGAATAACCAGCTGCAGTAGACGAAATTCTTTTCTCTCATCTATCCTATCCGACCACATTTGGTCAACTCTTGTTCTTTTCCGACCCCGACGGTATTACGTAAGGAGGCCTATGGAGTCTTTCATTCTCACGCACTTCGTGGCCCTTGTCTTTCCTAGGCCGATACCTTCATTTTTCGAAGTGTCGGATCCCTTCCATTTTTTGTCTCTGATTAGAGTTATATAGCGGATGGTTGCCTAGTTGTACTTCCTATTAAAACAATAATCGCGACGTAAAGCCCCTAGCAAAAAAAAAAAAAAAGAACAATCACCACCACCACCACCGCACTGCAACTGAAAAACGGTTATATTCTTGTAATTGTTTCATTCAACAACGGTTGTGTTCCCGAAACGGTTGCGTTCTATGTGTCCCAGCTGTAATGGGTATTACAAACAGTGACACATGCACGGAGCCTCAAGGAGGGTTGTAATGCAGAAAAAGGGGAGGTCCGCTGCAAGCCTCGTATCGAGAGCAAGGGAAGCAGTGCAGCGGTGAGTTTCCGTGCACACTAGTAGCAAATGTAGATTTAAACCCATATCCACAGGCAATTGTGGCCATGGCGGGGGGGCTCAGTTTTAGTGAATTAATTATTTTAAAATTCCTTGATTAATAAAGAAATTGATAATTTACAGATATAACGTATTTGAAATAAACATGTTAATGGTTGCCCATTGTATTTTCATAAACAAGGTTACTTTTCTTTTGAATTCCGTTACCAAGACTTTCAATTCCAAACAGCCCCCCCCCCCATTTAATTTTTTTTTTTCTAGTTGCTTTACATCGCACTGACACAGATAGGTCTTATGGCGATGATGGGACAGGGAAGGGCTAGGAGTGGGAAGGAAGCGGCCGTGGCCTTAATTAAGGTACAGCCCCGGCATTTACCTGGTGTGAAAATAGGAAACCACGGAAAACCATCTTCAGGGCTGCCGACAGTGGGGTTCGAACCTACTATCTCCCGAATACTGGCCGCACTTAAGCGACTGCAGCTATTGAGCTCTGTTTTTAAGTATCTAGAACCGCCACTGCCCATATTGTAATAGACTACAACTGAAAGAGGAACAACATATATTTATAGCAATTTATTCTTATTCTACTAAACCTTAAAATAGTTTTGTAAATGTGTACACACAGAGAGAATACAGCAACAGTAGTAGCAACTACTATTCAGTATGCGGATTCTCAACCATTACTGCATCTCTCTCTGTAACGTTACGCCATTTAGACATTCTTTTAGTAAGATATATTGTAGCTTATTCGAACTGACGATTCACCTCCGACCTACAATTACCAATAAAAATAAGTTAATTGTCTTATTTTGAATAGTAAGCATCACTGCGTCACTAATATAACAAAGACAATTCATTAAAATCAGGTAACATCTACCTCAGATAAGGCAGCTGTTTTAAGTTCATTTGCAATTTCATGTTCTTCACCAACATATGTCATATTCTTCGGCATGTTTTAAAGAATAATGTTGATGAATGTTAATATTTTTTTGCTAGTGGTTTTACGTCGTACCGACACAGATAGGTCTTATGGCAATGATGGGATAGGAAAGGCCTAGGAGTTGGAAAGAAGCGGCCACGGCCTTAATTAACGTACAGCCACAGCATTTGCCTGGTATGAAACTGGGAAACCACGTAAAACCATCTTCAGGGCTGCCGACAGTGGGATTCGAACCCACTACGGCCAACTCGCCCAGTGTTAAAATTTTTAATAAAGTTTAATGTCTTATTACAAATGAAGCATTTTGCCATTCCACTGCACTCGGTAAAAAATATAACGTGCTATTGAAAGGTCATACCACAACTAGCGAGTAATGAAGTATTGTCAGCATGTCCACTGCCGCTTGTTATGACGCAAGGGTGAGGAAGCAACTGATAGCAGCTGAAGATCCCACTCACCACATACCTACATGGGTAAGAGCTAATCTGTCATCATCCCTCTTCAAGGACAAGGCTTTGTGACGCTGCGGCATCTGACGGAAACTGGCTGAACTACCAGCACTAGAATTCGGCCGACACTCTTAAGTCAATAAGCAGAGCTTTATTAAACTCACGATTAAATATACAGTAGAACCTCGATAATTCGAAATCGGTTAATTCAAAATCCCGCCTAATTCGAAGAAGCTCTCGTTCCCGGAAACATGAGATGCAGTTTTGCATGTTATTTCAATTTTTTAATTCGAAATACGGATAATTCGAAGTACAATGTCGGCCCCATTACCGAAATTCAGACTTTTAATTCGAAACTACCTTTACATTTTAAAACAATAATATGTTGCAGAGTAATTTCAACTCGAAATTTATCCGCTCCGCGTCATAATAGAACGCGCGTTCCGGAACGTGGAGGGGTAGCTTTCCGCACTTACACTCACTTTGGTGGGTCTACAGTGCACTTCATGGTTGCTAAGTTGAATGAAATCGGAATTCTTTTGTAAACAACCTTTTAAGGAACGCCGTAATATCACGCGGAAAAACAGAATCCGCGAACAATGGCGATGCCGACAGGTGAAAAAAGAAACGTGGCTTATATAATAGATTCGTAGGCACCGAACAATATTGGCATTACCTGTGAAACTGCATTGCTTTATTTTAATGCGAGCCCAAACGGTCTTATGGTTTTAAAGGAGAAATTGCCAGCCGGGAAATCGTACAATGGTGAAGGATGGGGGTCGTAGTGCATTGTAATGCACATGGAAGCGAGATACTTTATCCCCTCATCATTGGAAAGTTCGATAAGGGCGTCTGGCACTTTCCATACCAGTACAAAGCATCTGAAAATGCAAACAGTACAGAAATCCAAAAAATAATGCATTTGCACAGGGGAACCGGCATTATTTATCCTCGTCTTTGAATTGTGCTATTTTTTTTTCTTTCGCTGCGTGAGGTTATGTTTGTCAGTAATTTATCGAAGTGCATTATTTGAACATTGTAAATGCACCTTGTTGGATACATTTCGGAAATAGTTTTTTCCATGGCATTTGAAAGGTTTAAACTGTGAATCGAGATGATTACATTTCTGAAGTACGAGAGAAGTGCCATGGCGGGAAATCGTACAAGGATAGAGTCATAAGAAAGTTCGATTTTATGGGCATCGGGTACTTTCTTTGTAAATACTAGGGATCTAAAATGCATACAGTATAGTAATCCAATTAATAAAACACTTGCACATGAGAGCCAGCATAGATTTCTCCTCGCCTTTGAATCGTGCTTTTTTTTTTTTCTTTCGCTGCGTGAGGTTATGTTTGTCAGTAATTTATCGAAGTGCATTATTTGAACATTGTAAATGCACCTTCTTGGATACATTTTGGAAATAGTTCTTTTCTTTGTGGCATTTGAAAGGTATAAACTGTGAATCAAGATTAACTGCATGCAGTAACGAGCCTTAGAATATTTTGTAACGCGGCGATGGTTGGTACTTCTGAATTGAAAACTGGCGGTTAATTCGAAATCACGTAATTCAAAGTCCGATTTTTGAGTCACAACGACTTCGAATTAACGAGGTTTTACTGTATAAAGAATCCCTAATTTTGAAGTATGATAAAGTAGCCCCTTAGAGAAAAAAATAAACTTCCCTACGGTATAGTTTGCTTCTAATTTGAACACCATCTTGACTTAAAACAAGTTTAGGAAAACCGCGGTTTAGAGCTCCATTTCATATGGAGATTCGTTATTTTAACTACCATTTTATAACTATATTTGCATTTCTTTTTAATATGCTTTTACACTAATGAAAAGTGTTATCACAGACTACCGTGCGCTATAAAAACAAAATAATTTTACCTTGTTCCGTTTCCGTATAGAAACTCTTACAAACTTTTGACCCATGTTACAACAACTACTGAGCTGGTGGCCAGCCGTTCCAGCTCCGACTGCCTCTTAATGGCCATCCGGATTTGATAACAGAATTCGAAGTAGCAGCCACAAATAAACTCAAATGACACTCAGTAGAATAACATGCTACAGAACATTAAATATATAAAAAACATTTACCAATAAAGTATATGCTACGCAAGAAGGATCACTAGAATAACATGCTACACGACACTATATACATAAGAAAATTTACAAATGAAGAATACGCTATGCAAGAAGAGGTTATAGGATTACAACTAAAGAAAGAATATGTATATAAACCCAACAAAACAAGGGCATGAAAGCGAATAGAGAAGTGGCAACGAAACTTTATGTCACCGAGTCTTCACAGTATGCAATGTACGCTGGCCTGATAGAACGAGACCCTCTGCACCAAACCTCTATGTTGACACCCATCCCCCCAGAGAATGCGCGCAGAAGTGGCTTTGCAAAGTATCTTTTGTTGCTTCCAGCTTTATAACTATGTCTCTTAAATTTTTAAATGTTATAGAAAGCAAGTCCATGGAATGTATATTTGAAAATCTTATGATTAAAATAAAAAATCCTATTACCAGTGTTCTCTACAGTATTTTAATCCATCCCTGAAAGGACTACACAAGGGCAAAAATTCTGTATAACAAGTGGATAACATGGATGATATGAAGAATACATTTAAAAATATGCAATTCTGCTTTAGGAAGGTAACTATAATTTAATTATAAGCGAGCATACCTTATGGCAGGATCATCTGCAGTGCGAACGCCAGCATGAAGTTCTGTGAAAAGGGGATCAGCTCTTGTATGTATTACAATTAAGTGACTAAGGGCATTAGCAGCTTTAATACGGACTTGCCGATTTGAGTCTATAAGAGCCTTCAGAAATGTTGTCTGCAGCTGTGGCAAAAACTGTTTTAGCATCACACCAACCTAAAACAACCATCATACAATAGAGATTCTGAAAAACTGGGAAATTATAAAAAAAGAATAAATTACCGATACATTTATACAACAGACAGGGTATTTTAGTAGACAGCAATATAATGGAGGCTGTTTACAGAAATTAGAAGAGGAAGCACAAGGGGGTCATCATTATCATCACCACCAACACCATCGACTATTAGACATTTCCTTATACAACATACAGATTCAATCAATATAATTTGTTTGGTATTGGATTTTATTTTGATCTTCAAGGAGAATCAACTTGTTCTGGTACCGGTACTTAAGGCCTTGTGATGTTTAATGCCCACCTTGATCATCTGCTGAATGATTTCTATTGACTACATTTAAAAAATCTCTAATGTAACATCTTGCTCTTTTCTTAAAATGCGGATCTTTTATAAACTTGGAATATATAAAACCCATGTTTTTTCTTATCAATGTAGCTTTTTGTATGATAAATGTTCTGCACAATGAAATGAAAGTAAAATGGAGACTACAATTCCATAAGATCTTGAATAGGATTAATAAGCCACCTGAAAGAGATAGGTGCTCTTATTGTACTATCAACATGGGAAAAATAGCCGTGGTTGCAGTCACGAGGACAACTTTAGGTACACTAAATACAGCATTGCAACAGGAAACAACAATGCAGATGTGTAAGATTTGTGTTTCTGTTTAGCTATTTCAATTCATGCGACTAAAAATGATTTCAATGGTTGGTTCTGTAGAGAGTACTTCTGTACATACAATATCTTAGAAGTTCAAGAGGTTTCTCCTATAGCATAAGTTTTCAAATACAGTAGAAGTCGTTATAGCAGATTGTTGTTATACCCGATTTTCCCTAAATTTCAGAAAAGATACGCAAAAAAAAACAAATACTTAACCATGCATGTATCATGGAAACACACTGTACGTCCTGGCAAAAAAAAAAAAAAATTCGCTGTAAATAACCCGATGTGGCAATAAACTAACCTCTGAAATCAGTGATGCATACTGTCGTATCTTGAGATTCATCACATTTTTATTGATTTACTGTACCTAGTACTAAAATCAACTGCTGGGATGAGTGGCTCAGACGGTTGAGGCATTGGCCTCCTGACCCCAACTTGGTAGGTCCAGTCCAGTGGTATTTGAAGGTTCTGAAATACGTCAGCCTCGTGTCTGTAGACTTACTGGTACGTAAAAGAACTCCTGTGGGACTAAATTTCGGCACCTTGGCATCTCCGAAAAGCAGTAAAAGTAGTTAGTGGTACTAAGGCCAATTGCATAGTTGTTACTGAAATCAGTTGGTTATTTCAGCCTTCATTCTGACAGAGCTAACGGAAGCTACCTGTCACGTTATTTACGCACTTATGAAGAAGAATTATGAAGGCATGTTCTCTCTCGTTTCAAACTTGACTATTTCTTTTCACCACTCAACGGCGATTAATAATCGGCATTGCAAGACAGCTCGCTAGTGTGGGTAGTGGACGTAGTGAGAAATCGATATGGATGATCGATAGTGTTCAATTTAAATCTAGTCTTCAGAAACATATGACTAAAAATGCCGATTTACACCATCACAGCTTTCTTTCACTTAAATACTTCACAAGAAAAATTTCAAATCTTGTCGAAGACTGTTCAACACTGCTGAAGGTCTGAAGTTTTGAAAAGATTTGGCAAGGTTTGATAGAATTTTGTTTTAATGTTGAGGAAAGTCAACCAGCAGTTGTGGTTTTTGGACTAGCAGTGCGATATATTCTAAAAAGGAAGAGAAACCCACGGTAAGGCATAATTTACATAGAAAAAAGATTGCGATATTCTTCTACATAATTTTTGTAATGTATTCACTGCCTTAACATCATTTGCAGAGGTTATGTTATATTAAATTTACGCACATGATTTGAATAAAAAAATGATAGCAATGCAATGGAAATTCGTATTTTATTCCACGAAAACATATTAGGAATTCAATAATAACATTGATCGTGTTATTTGCTAAAAGTCTTCCAATACTGGGAGAATTCGCTAATAATAATAATAATAATAATAATAATAATAATAATAATAATAAGCAAAGATCGTCATAAATAAAACACTGCAGATGGTGTTTACTTATAGGTTATTGTACAGTAATAAATATAAAAGCTGTCCACTTCCTTGAGAAATTTCTCTTCTATCTTCTCATACACTTTCGTTTTATTCATTTATTGTGTACTTTACGGAGCTTCCTGAATAAAGGCAGAGATGTGCAGGCAGAGATGTGCTTCATAATTTAGCAGTTAATACACACGCAACATCCCACAGTCATGAAACCATTTTTGTTGTTCACAATCCTAGCAATCCCAGCATGCCTGGTAAGTAAACACACGCTGTTAATACTAGAATGGCAATGGTCAATTCTGACAAAGTCTCTCACCGACATGAAATTGATTTTCAACACACAACTTTTTATAATACAGAATAAAACACACCAGCATAATTCAAACAAGGGACCAGTTACCAAAATTGGCAAAAAGAGCAGTGATTAAAAATGTTTCGCCATGCAGAATGACAGTTAAAACTATTCTAGGTTATATTACATTTGAATTTAAAGTTCTCATTCACAACACTAAATTTGAATGCAGTACTTGGTAGTTACCTTACAGAGGCTTCAGGAATGAGTCCAAGTCCAAAGTCGCTTGCTACAGTCTTGTGCCGGCGATGGTGTTCTCTATCACAAAATTCTCCACTCGCTGGATAGCCACCAAATCGTCTAGTCGTGTCATTTACTGCATAAAATGTTTTTAGAGCATCTAAAGCACTCATGACAGCAAGACTGTGTTGGTACATCTGTGAGGTCCCTGTCCTCCTCACTCTTGTCTGATACATCATGCGAGTTAGTAGACTTAACGAGTACAAGAATTTCACTTTCATTCAGATCCCCGCACACAGGCACACCCTCATCAGATTTTACATAATCTTCAAATTGACAGGTGACTTCCAGCTGAGAAAAGACACTATTTCAGCTATCTGGCACTTCAAGATGAAGTTCCTTCTCAATTTAACTTTCTGTTTCATTTCGTCAAAAACCAGCGTGTCTGAAACATTCAGAAATTGCAGCGGGAGATATGATTTCCCACGGCACTGCGATACCTTGGATAGCTTCTAGTACATTCCATTTCAGTACTCTTTTTACCTCAAACCCACGCATCAACTAGTTGACCAGTATGCTACGAAAGCGGTGTTAAGGAGGTAAAATATGCCCTCATCAGGTGGTTGTAGCACACTGGTACAATTTGGTGGTAGGAATACCAATTCAATATTCTGTAGCCCAACATTTGGATGAGCAGGGCAATGGTCTATAACAACTTTTTCTGTTCTTCAATCCCATTCTCGAATTAAATGCTTGAAACCACTGCTTATAAAGTGCCGATGTCATCCATGCTTTCGTGTTCGCTTCATACGTGCATAGAATGTTATGCACACCTTTAAATGCTAGCAGTTTGGCTGACTTGCCGATAATAAACGGTTTCAGTTTATCACTATCGTCCATGTTGCACCACAAAAGAAAAAATTTTTTTGCTGCGTTTTTCACCTTTGCATGGGTCGTCCTTCACCGCAAAAGTCCTTTGGGGTAATAAAGAAAAGTGCAAATTCATCAGCATTGTAGACATCTTTGGACTCGTACCTTTTAAGAATTTCACAGAGAATTGGAAGCCAGTCATCTAAGACTTTTTAGTCTGTTTGAGTCGTCAGTCTATATACTGTTTTGATACAGCCCTCCATGCCACCCTATCCTGTGCTAACCTTTTCATTTCTACATAACTACTACATCCTATATCTGCTCTAATCTGCTTGTCATATTCGTACCTTGGTCTACCCCTACCATTCTTACCACCTACACTTTCCTCAAAAACCAACTGTATAAGACCTGGGTGTCTTCAGATGTGCCCTATCGTTCTATCTCTTCTCGTCACATTTAGCCAAATCTACCTCCTCTCGTCAATTCGATTCTGGATTTCTTCATTCGTGATTCTATCTACCCATTTTACCTTCAGCATTCTTCGGTAACACCACATTTCAAAAGCTTCTATTCTCTTTCTTTCTGAGCTAGTTATCGTACATGTATCACTTCCCAACAATGCCATGCTCCAGACAAAAGTCTTCAAAAACATATTTCTAATTCCTATATATCAATATTCAAGGTGAACAAATTTCTTTCCTTAAGAAAGGCCTTCCTTGCTCGTGCTAGTCTGCATTTTATGTCCTCCTTACTTCTGCCATTATTAGTTATTTTACTACCCAAGTAACAATATTCATCTACTTCCTTTAAGACTTCATTTCCTATTCCTGCATCACCTGATTTTATTTGTTCGACTGCACTCCATTACCTCTGTTTTTCACTGATTTATTTTCATCTTGTATTCGTTCCCCAAGACTATCCAGATCTTTTGCAGAGTCATATAAAACAACAATATCATCGGCAAATCTCAGGGTTTTGATTTCGTCTCTTTCAACTTTGATACCATTTCCAAATTCCTCTGATTTCCTTTATTGCCTGTTCTATGTAAACAATGAAAAGGAGAGGGGACAAACTTCAGCCTTGCCTCACTCCTTTCTGGATTGCTGCCTCTTTCTCAAAGTCCTCGATTCTTATCACTGCAGACTGATTTTTGTATAGATTGTAGACAATTCTCCTTTCTCTGTATCTGATGCCGATCACCTTCAGAATCTCAAACAGCTTCGTCCAATCAACATTATCGAATGCCTTTTCTAGATCTACGAACACCATGTACGTGGGCTTGTCTTTCTTAATTCGGTCCTCTAAGATCAGACGTAAAGTCAGAATTGCTTCACGTGTTCCCACATTTCTTCTGAAGCCAAACTGATCTTCTCGCACTTAGTTTCAACTTGTCTTTCCATTCTTCTGTAAATAATGTGTGTTAAAATTTTGCAGGTGTGAGATACTTAACTAATGGTGCGGTAGTTTTCACACTTGTGAGCACCGGCTTTCTGCCGAAAATCAGATGGCACTTCTCCTGTATCATACATCTTGCACACTAAATGGAACAACCTCTCCATGCTGGTTTCTCCTAAGGCAGTCAGTAATTCTGAGAGTATGTCATCCATTCCTGGTGCCTTGTTCCTACTTAGGTCTCTCAAAGCTCTGTCTAATTCTGACCTCAAAATTGGGTCTCCTGTGTCATCAGCATCAACAGCCTCTTCTTGTTGCAGAACACTATCATCTACTTCTTTACCTTGATACAACTGTTGGATATGTTCCTGTCATCTTTCTGACTTTTCTTCTTTCTGTAGAAGTGGTTTTCCACACCACGCAGTTTTCTACTCCCTCTTGAAATGCTACCTCTTAAAACATTGTCTTTGATAATAATAATAATAATAATAATAATAATAATAATAATAATAATAATAATAATAATAATTTTAAGGATTAGTAAATAGATTCGAAGATGTTAAATTATACCGTCTGCCTATTTCACTTTTGCTCACACTGCTTTTTTCACAAGCCTGCACAATTTCGTATTTTGTAGCCAAATCGAACTATTTTGGTTTCCCACTTGACATTGTAATGTGTTAAGTCACAGCAGAATGAAGTGGATTTGTTTTATTACCAATACTGTTTTCAAAAGGAACGAATGCTCCCAAACACAACTTAGAAGCAGTCGACAATTCGAACTATGCTGTTCACAGTAACAAAAACTGAAGACAAACAGAAATTTAAATTAACACTACACAGTACAGTCAGTTTGCTTTTAATATCACTAATAAGGCCTACAAGACTACTTCGCACATTATGGAAACGCGATCTTTTAAGTAAACAATAGCACAGTCTGTTCACATCTCACACAGAAAGCAATTCTGGACACGCGCACTACGGAAATCAGGACTTAAGCAACACAACTGCATACGACAGCAATAAATAAAAGCGTCAGATTCATTCACACCATGAGGAACGACAAGTTTTGACAGCAATAATTTCTAATTTCACCACGACGTCCATATATTTCCCTTTATTTATCGAAAGTATTAATTTCATGTCTTGTTCTATGCTGGTAAATGAATGATTTATTTCGTGCACATGTTCACACATGGCCGAATATCTCCCGTACTTTTTGGCATTAATGTGTTCTTTATATCTGATATATTTCTTCCCGATTGTCCAACGTATATTTGTTTACAGTTCTGACAAGAAGTACAGGAGAAAAGAAAGAAAAGGATAAATAGATATCAAATCTAACTTCTCAGCCCATACCACTCCCCACCCCTCAGGCGGTCAAGGCTAAGTGTTAAAGCCCCCATCCGCTTGTAGCCTTAGGTTATCGCATCATACATACTAGTAAGTGTTTGGCTGGCGAGCGGGCAAGCTTCCCCCGCTTCAACAATTTATAATAAGAATAAATTCAAGGACATGACTGGAGGTTTGATCTGCTATGTTTAAAATCCAGCCCAACAACAGCAAAGCACAACTTCATCTTGCCCGATAGAATCAATTGCACAATTAAATCCTAAGGCGTCATATAATTTAATGATAAATCAATTTATCCTAGAAAGGGTTTTAAGAAGAACAAGATGAAGATTCTAAAGCTGGTAGTATGATAGTTGATTTTTTTTAATGGGCCTATGCTTAAGTGGAATACCACAAAACGAATGGTAACAAGAAACATTTTAACTTAGGC
Source organism: Anabrus simplex (assembly GCF_040414725.1). NCBI lineage: Eukaryota > Metazoa > Arthropoda > Insecta > Orthoptera > Tettigoniidae > Anabrus > Anabrus simplex. Next base: position 1,042,511,148 of record NC_090266.1, read on the forward strand.
AGACTCTAGGAAATCCATCTGAAGTTTTAATATGTATTTTCAAGTGCTGTACAATATAAGAAAAACCAGTTAAAATTTTTACAAGTGTTTTAAAGTGTTCTGTTATGTTATAATGTGTTCCATTACAACAGACATTATCAAGAAATGGACAGTGTATATGGGTTAAAGATAATGTTATACTGAATATGATGTTTTATGTAAAACAGAATAATTTTAGATCTTGAGATATGGGGAATGTTGATATTGATGTAGAAATTGCTGATAAAGGGAATTGGGGCTCTCGAAACATGTACGTGTGAAACATTGTAAAAAATCAGATAGATAATATACTGACTGGGCGGACCAAACAATCACCCGTTGCACATTATATGAAACTAGTCAATATGGACCAACTAAGGGACCAAAAATGGTCAAATATGTCGAATTTAGCCTACCAAGCAACCACTTCTCAACCCGAAGGCATGCAGATTATGCGTCGACGTGCAGTCAATACAACAAGTCCTCTAATCTGTTATTCTTTGATTTTTAAACAGATGCTCTCACATTGTCAGGCAGATCCTCAATTTTTCTCACGGAGTCTGAATGGACCTCAAATCAAGTCCACAGATCCAGGCAAAAATCCCTCAACAGACAGGGAATTGAACATCTGGGCAAGAGGCAAGCTTGATACATCAAGAAAATAGGGTTGACTTATAGAACATTACTGGTCCTTAATTATTATGATGTGTTTTGAATACAGCATTACCAGAGATATGGGAAAGAATAGGAGAGAATTAAAACTGAAGAAGAAGAAGAAGAATCAACTGAGGATCAAGATATTACACTTTGGAAAATTTTAAATACTTACGTAGCAAATTGATGGAGAACTGAAAACTAGATTAAGAAAGTAGCAATATATGAGAGAGAAGCTTGCTTCTTGTTTTAAAGGGGCGTAGCATCTAGGTCATCAGCCCATAAGAGAGAAGTCCAAGAAGTGTTAGGATGAGCATTTCCATCACAGTGTATGGCATCTCCTATGTGATAAAGATGTACCAATGAGGATAGATTGTAATGCTATAAAACTTTAGAGTTTTCAGAGATGCAGAGGAGTTTGTAATTTTGTCCAGCAGTTCTTCTGCTTGCTAATACATCTACCAACACAAGGTTGACTTACACGAGTACCTTCAAACAGCGATGGTCTGAGATGAGATTGAAACTCAACTAAGGCTTAGAAAGTCAGCAAAGGCTAACAAAATGATATACACGGTACATTACATACCTATGACATGGAGCTGAAGCCTAGCCAACAACAATGAAGGATGAAAATCAATCTAATACATGGAACAGAAATACAATTCTAAGAAGTACATCACAGAAAGCAAGGAGAGGGAAAGTGAAAATTAATGTGGAACAGTTAAAAAAAAAAAAGGAAAATAGACTGAGTTGTATTGAGAGAGAGAGAGAGAGAGAGAGAGAGAGAGAGAGAGAGAGAGTAAACACATTGATTTCTGTACAGTTAACACTAAATTCAGATTACCTTCCTGTGCCATCTGCTCTCTGATCTTTCCTGTTAGGCATTTCATTTTGAAGTCCTTGCAAGTAATTAATTACCTATGACAGACCATGAACAATTCTCAGATCATGGATAGTCCTATAAAAGTGGCAACACTAGGGTACAACTTAAACACCCCACCAATTTTTTGTAACTTTTCGTTACTTGCTAAACCACTCAAACCCCAAGAGAGTTGTAAATATCTCTAGTCTGGAATGAGAGAAATGACTAAAAACAAAAGGCTAACTAATGTAACCACATGATACACAGCAGAACAAAGAGTGCATAGATCACCTCTTGATGTCCTGTTGCTCAAAATCGAATGAGTGCATGGTATTGTGTAACTTTCTAGCAGGTACACTTTTCTCAGAAACAAATGAACCTGCAGAAATGTTTCTTGTGGGTATCCACAAGGTTTGTATGTACATGGGAAGGGGAATTATATTTTGATAAGAATTAAAATTACAAACATACATACATTCATTTCCAATATAGGCTGTTATGCCTTTCAGTGTTCGGTCTGCAAGCCCTCCGTGCATTTACTAAATGCCGCCAAAATCCCCTATTTGAAATTAGCTCCGCGGCCTCATTTAGTTCTATACCTTTTATCCTTAAATCTTTAGAAACCGAGTCTAAACATTGTCATCTTGGTCTCCCTCTACTTCACTTACCATCCATGGCCAAGTCCATCATTCTCCTAGGTAACCTATCCTCCATTCACCTCACATGACCCCCCACAACAGAAGCCAGTCAATGCATACAGCTCCATCAAGAGAGTTCGTTCCTAAATTAGCCTTTATCTCCTCGTTATGAATACCCTCCTGCGACTGTTCCCACCTGTTTGTACCAGCAATCATTCTCCCTACTTTCATGTCTTATTTCTAACTTATGAATAAGATATCCTTGGTCCACCCAGCTTTCACTCCCATAAAGCAAAGTTGGTCTGAAAACACACCGATATGAAGATAGTTTCATCCGGGAGCAGACTTCTTTCTTATGGAATACTGTTGATCACAACCGAGAACTCACTACATTAGCTTTGCTGCTTCTTGATTCAATCTCACTGCACTACCACCCTTAGAGAATACACATCGTAAATACTTGAAATTATCTACCTGTTCCAGGTTGTATTAAAATTAAGTATGACAAAAATGTCAAACGCGAGGAACATACTATACAAGACACTAACATTTTCAAACCAACAAGAATCATTAATTTTTTAATCACTGTTCAAATCTACAAGTATTTTTACTTCCTAAAAACTTACCTTAGCAAGTAGCAATGCTAACGTTTCCAACACAGCTGCTTTTACATTCCAATTAAAACGGTCACCCAGAATACGGATGAGGGGACCTGTGATATGGACTACAGATGGTTGCAATGCTTCAGCACTCGTAAGTCGGATGACTTCTCCCAAACCTTGAGCAGCCTGTTCCTTAACTTCAGGTAAACCATTCAGAATTGCTTCTCGGAAGATAGGCAAGATAGGTGTTATTCCCTGAAAGAGAAACAAATCAATTAGGCACTTGTTGCATCTGAGGACAACTAAAAGGGTTTGTAATACATACAGAAGGTTGTTAACCTCATAAGTGGGCATGACATTTTTGACGTTTTCGTGCTGGGCTTCTATGGTGGGCATGATGGCATAAGTCGATCGTAAAATTTCGCTTATTTCTCTTGGGGGCGATGGCATATGATGCCCCTATTGAGTCTACTGTATTATGATATAGATGATTAGTCGATAGTATAAGTCGATATATTTTCCACGATATATCGTTGCGTATTGAATTGTATAGTTATCACAGCCTCCTAAAATGAATTTGTTCGGTGTCTTGCACGATATTCCCGTGCAGCTGTTTATGTCGAGGAGCATGGCTTCCAAACGTAAAGTAAATCAGCTTGAGTGTAGTGGTATTTTGACAGTTGTAGAAGCGGAGAGTAAAAAGAAGGTTTTTTTTTTTTAAAATCAAGTGATGATGCGTGGATATATACTGAAGAAGAGGACAGTGAAAGTGATTCTGAAAAGAAAAGTAAAGTGGTTCCAGATGAACCAAATGGCGAGGAAGACGTTCAGAATGTGACAACTGCCTCAGTTCGTTACAAATTGTGCCCCTAGACCAAGAATTGCTCTTACAAGTGTAAATACGATAAATATAGTTTTAGTGATGTACACAGTGTCGAATACTTCAGTGTGTTACCTTGTTTCCACCTATATCACAGAGACAGCAATCTACAAAACCTGTAATCATCTGTATACATAGCAACGTAAATAATGTTAGTAACCCATTATTGAAGTACAGTGAAACCTCGTTAGTGCATTCCTCATTAACAAGTTTTCCCGCTTAACACGTCGTAAATTTGAAGTCCCGATTCTCATCGTATTAAATTTATATAAAAATACCGCATTTATCACGTCACGAATTTTCACTATTACCGCTTAGTACAACACATTTTTCCTAGTCCTGAAAATGTTATTTGTCATCCTTTGTGGAAGGAATGTGATTTCCAACTCTGGTAAGAGCCTTCGCCGCAGTTGCGAGATAACAGGACAAGGCCTTGAATTCTTGAACTTCACAGGATAAATTGCACCTTCGGGGAACAAACCATAAGCCTAAGAAATGCTCAGTTTTGCTTGCCGGTTAGCAGTGAAACAACAGAATAACACAATGAGCCTATTTGTGCTTGTATTTCACAATCCGTTCAGAAGTTACAAATGTATTTTGTGTTTAATTGCACAGTGATGTGATGTGATGTGTCGTATGGCTTTTAGTGCCGGGAAATCCAAGGACGGATTCGGCTCGCCAGGTACAGGTCTTTCTATTTGACACCCGTAGGTGACCTGCGCGTCGTGATGAGGATGAAATGATGATGAAGACAACACATACACCCAGCCCCCGTGCCATTGGAATAAACCAATTAAGGTTAAAATCCCCGACCCGGCCGGGAATCGAACCCGGGACCCTTTGAACCGAAGGCCAGTACGCTGACCGTTCAGCTAACGAGTCGGACAATTGCACCGGACAATTGCACAGTGAAGGGTAGCGAATGTTGTGTGATTGCCTACATCTGGAATATAATCATGTGAAGTTGACCAGCTTAGTACATATTTGTCTTGTGACAGCTTAATATTATGGATACAGGAAATGTCACAAAATTCCTTACTAATGAGGACAAAATTAAAGTCTGTCAGCAAGTCGACTGGCATACATATCTTCAAGCACACAGAATTGGCGTGAATGTTGAATCTTGCACCTTCCAGTTTCGACTCGATCACTCAAATCGGTCTTGGTCGGTTGAAGTTTCATTAGATTGAAAATGGCGGCCAAACTCATTCTGTTACAGTCGCACATGGCCATGTATAACCTCCAATTCATTGTCTAAGTGTGTGACCAGAAAAATGTTTAACCAACTGGTCCAAAATAAAAGGATTCTACTAACATTTATTTTAGAAAGAGTGTGATCTGCAATAATACTTTGATATTTTAATGGGACCCGTTCAAATGTTTTCACACTTGTTGTTTGGTGTTTTTAACAGTTTTCAGCACACTATTATTCTATAAGCCCCAGCGGAATAAGTTTTCATATTTGTTATTTCGTGTTTTTCACACCTTTTAATAGTCTCTTCTCAGAGTTTTCTCTGTACCCGCGGATATATGGCGTAAAATCCCACCATGTCGAAAAAATATCTAGTGTTTCCATATCCCAGTTGGATAGTTTTTATTTGTGTATTGAATAGTACGTTTTCTTGCTTAACACCTTTTTCCTTGTCCCCTACAGAAACGTCTTAACACGGTTTTACTGTTTAATAATCACTACCATATTGCATTAAACTAATTGTGCACACATAGTTACAGAAAATATTTAAATATCATTAATTGTGAAAAAATGCACCCATGGCAGGTTACACATGTGGAGAACTCTTACCCAGTTAAGGGGTTAATACCTAATAATGTGGAAGTTCGAAGACCTTGCAAGGTTACACCACAGATGTATGTGGTACAACTTTCACTGTACAACATGTGGTTGCAATATGGGCACTATAAATAGTAATGGCAGTTAATTCGCAGCAAGTGTATATGTCAAAAATTGAAACTAATCTGTTAAAGCACATGAACTCTGTAGAAGTGCCTTTTGAAAGTTGTTGCAGCAAGAATAATGTGAAAAACAGTATAATAAAGGTGAAAAAGTTACTGGACAGATGGGAGTCTCAAATTAGATGTTGAACAGGACTTTAGCTAGTACACTTAAAAATGTGTGCCGACTGATCAAGGGATTTCCATTTTTGTGGACATAAATGTCCACATTCTGGGGATGATTCAATTTTGTAACTTTACATCCCTGACAAAGTTGCTGCACTCCAGCTTAACTCCTCCCAAGATCTGCAAAGACAATTGCACCAATACATTCCACAAGATGAAAAAAATCTTTCTGGAAGCACATAGATTATGGATTGCACTTCAAAGACACTTATGTTGAAGACATACCTGATAAATAATTTGGAAAATAACCCAAACTTGTAGTGTATTCATCACATTGTTATCTGCAAAAATGTCAATTTGTAACAATACAATTATGAGCATTTAGCAATTAAACAGTCATCAAGGGGCTTATGACCATTATGGTAATTATTCTTGTGAAAATGCAGTGTGTGAATGGTGCCAGTAATCTAGTCGTTATTTGAGGTTACAACCGAGCAGTTTCTCTGGAACCTGAAGTTGTAATGATCCTAACAATTTTGTTGTATGCAAGGGGAAAGGGGAGATTTCTTTACAGAATTTGTGTCTTTCACATCAGGATATGAAATACAGAGGACTGAATAGCAGAAACTTCCCAGTGTAACACTCCTGCACTCAGGACTATAATAATAGCCTGGTAATTCACTGCTGACGTTAACTCGCATTGACTAGCACAGGTTTGAATCTTTACACAATGAATTAACAGTGCTTAAATGTGAGAGACCCACTATCTCACACCTTAAAAAACCCTTTTCAAGGTAAAATTCCAGCAGGCTAGTGCCGCTTGACTTCACATCAGGAACTTTAGTAATATCTCTGGTCATCAGGCCCTATGAACCAGCATGATTAGAAATTGTCTTTTAATGTGTGCTATTTTGAAGTGAGTGAGCAATTGTAATTGTACCATCTCCACAATTTTCTGGGAGAGGTATAGAAAATTCATGAAAATGCCACATTTAGGATATCTACCCTGGAAGTCTTCAACCTTGGATCTCCAAATTACGTAGCTTCTTAGTCGCATTGTTAAACTGACCAGACGTCCCGGATTCGGCAGGACAGTTCCGCTTTAAGGCATTCTGTCCCGCTGTCCCCTCGAAAACTCTGGGGACGCTTAAATGTCCCACTTTGCAGATAGACAATTTTACCAACATCACACTTCAGTAGAAAGTGGTAAAAAGTCATTTATATATATAGATTCATTATTCACGATATCGATACTCGAAACTTCCGAACTTCTGTTTCTCATTCAGACTTAACAATAGTTCCTGCTTCCTGGCTTGATGTGGTGTGGTTTGGAACGTTTGGTTTCTTTTCTGTGATTGCACAATGCCTAAACGCAAATGCATACTTAATACGGATTTGCAAAATAAATTCCCATTTATTAAGAGAACAATATCCAACAGTGATGTTCGATGTCAGTCTTGTGGGGCGGCATTTAGCATTGCACATGGCGGTGGACATGATATAACCAAACATTTGCAATCTACCAAACATAAATCTGCTGAAAGTACTGCAAGTCCAAGCAAAGCATTGACAAGTTTTTTCACGAGCGCAACACCTACATCCAAGGACTTGGAAATTGCAGCTGCTGAAGGAGCCTGGGCTTACCATACAGCTAAAGAAAATCAAAGCTTTCACTCATGTGACTGCTTCAAAACTCCTCCAAACATGTTTCGAGCCCAAATTCAGATGTGCACAGACAAAATGTGAATGTGTAATTACTAAATTATTAATGAATTAATTTATTAAATCACTAATTATTTGAGCAACAAGTCAAACAACTCGGACAGGCACATTGCTTTACACTGCTAACGGATGCCTCAAACCACAAGAATGTTGAAGTGTTCCTGGTTGTTGTTCGGTTTTAGGACCCCTATGACGGTGTTCAAGTGAAACTGCTGGACCTTCAATCTCAACCCGGTGAAACATCAAACATTGTTGTGAAATACTTGGAGGAAGTGTTAGTAAAAAATGATATTGCAAGTAAAATCATTGGGTTTTGTGGTGATAACACAAACAGTAATTTTGGAGGGTCAGCAAGAAAAGGACTTAACAATACTTTTAGGAAACTGAACAGTTTTTTGGGTAGGGACTTAAATGGTATAGGATGTGGTGCTCATATTATACATAATGCAATAGAGTCTTCTTGTAATTGTTTACCTATTGATGTAGAGAACATAATTGTTAAGGTGTACTCTCACTTTTATATCTACACAGTCAGAGTTGAACAGTTGAAAGAGTTCTGTGATTTTGTAGAAGTTGAGTATAAACAAGTCCTTGGGTATAGCAGAACAAGGTGGTTAGCACTCATGCCAGCAGTGAATAGAATGCTTGACATGTACCAAGGACTGAAATCATACTTCTTAAATCAAACAAAATGTCCGGTTTCCTTGAGACGTTTCTTTGAAGATCCTATTTCAGTGGTGTGGTTAAATTTTGTCTTCACACAAGCCAGTTCTTTACACAAAGTAGTATTGAAAATTGAGGGTGAGCTAATTTCTGCAACAGAGGTTATGGAAGCCATCAGTGAGCTAAAGGACAATCTTTCAGATAAGTTGTCTCACAAGTTTTTACCACATGAGGTAAGAGCTCTTGTTGGTGCGCTTGAAGATGAAGGATTAGCAAGTAGGAAGAATGTTTGAGACCTTTATAGACTATTTAGACCAGTCTGGTCATTTTTAAAGATATGAACAATTTCCAATGGGAATCACTAAAAACTGTTCCTGAATGGTCTGATGTGGAAAAATGTTGTGATTTTGTGGCAAGTAAAGGAATTTTTGACAATGGGAATGAATCAGAACTATTTGATCAATTTTCCTGCTTAACCAAATATGCCACTGCAGAGAAAATATCCAATTGGAATGATGCAGAAGTTTCAGCAGACAAAAGGTGAAAGGAGGTTTTTCTTCACTTCAAGGAAAACAATATAAGACACAGTCAACTCTCAATAGTGGCACAGGATATTTTTTCTCTTCCCGGAACTAATGCTTCAGTTGAAAAAGTTTCCTCTTAAATGAACAAACAGTGGACATCTGAAAAATCTCACCTGAAACTTTCTACTCTTAAGGCTTTGTCAATGATCAAGTTTAACTTTTCGCAGAATTGGTTTCATAAATTTTTGAAATCACCATTACAGTTGTTACAGCTAATTATATCCTCTGAGAAGTACGAGTAACACTGGAATGTATCACAAGGGAAGGTATTGTATTATTATAATTTTATTTTAAAATGTGTAGTGGAGAAATATTGCAATACCAACTTAACGTGTAAAATATCGCTGTGTCAAAATTTAACCTCTCGTTTATGTGTAGGCTGTCGGAATAAGTGTGTCCCGCTTTGAGCCATGGGAAAATTGGTCAGTTTATGTATTGTCAATATCTGAAAATTTTAATGATGAACTACTGGACTTGTGTAAGTGATGTAATGCACTTGAAATCAGTACGGAGACCACAGCACAGGTTATCAAGAAGTTTTCTCTAAAACAGAAAGCATATTAGCTCTCAGAGTTGCTGATGTGGTTTTATTAGAATATTGCAAGCAAATAATATTGTAGCATTTCAATTGTATTTTCAGTTACGTCATTAAATAAGACACAAACCTGAAAAATAGGAACATTCAGGACACAGAATTAAAGACTCAAAAGATTTCAAATCTAGAAACAGCATCTAACATGGAAGCATACCTAATTTGCCCACAGTTTACTAACTGAAATGCAGTGAATATAATTCCACATAAGGCAAACCTATCAAAATTCCAAAATAATGCAAGCAAGACATATCTGAGCACAAAAACATAAATCAATCTGCTCTTGCCAACCAATGACTAAATACAGAATGTTAACAGACCGAGGTCCCAATTTATTCTGAACTTGTTTGACCCCTGTGACTGAATATTTCTTAGCATAATTCTAATGTAAGGGATGACTGTCCTGAAAGATCAGCACACTGGAATATTTACTGTTAAAAAAAAATTATTTCCCAACTTAAAAATAGGTTTAGTATGGCCAAACTGACAACTGAATTCAATATTTAGGGGGATCCATAATTTTTCTTTGTGTGGTTTGTTTTGAACAGTCTTCCAAATGAAGAGGAACAAGGCACTTCTTGCACTGGAATATACAGCTTTCTTTGTGTTCCAGTAATCATTTAGGTTAGGTTTTGTATTCTGCGACATTATTATTAGGGCGAAATAAGCCTTCATTTCCTGTACGGATACATCTTTCTATGTAGAAATCACAATCTCCTCCAGCCAGAAATGTACTGTGTGCATATTTATTAGTTTCATTTACAATCTCCGTCCAGAAATCATCGCCCAAGAATTGACTAAATACAACTAACTCTGTTCCAGATTCAAGCAGTTGTCGAGAAAAGGTCAAGGAACTTCCAAACACTTCAATATACACTACAGATATCAATTATCAGCACTATAAATTTTATGAATAAGAAATTCGAGATTTAAATGCCTGACAGGCATTTCGTCATTACGGCAATTAGGAGCCGAGGATGGGCAGTGTACATCTTTCATCTCCAATCGGTTAATGTGCAGACAACACAAGCATAATGATTCCCCATATCAGCCCTTAACCCGTTCCTCTACAATGACTGGTACATATTTCACCAGAGGCACATTCATTAAGATGAAATGGTGGGAACACCCCATCATATATTCAATTATGAAATACCTTTGTGTTATGTATTTAGATCATGGCATTCTATTGTATTATGTTCACAGATAGCACCAGTGTGATTTTCATGTTGTACAACTACTTGGAGGCTATTTTTCAATGGATATCAATGGATATGTTGATGTACAAGTTGGTCATCTTTTTCTTCAAATGAATGCTAGTAACCAAGGGAGATGAAATAATTCAACATCATCTTCTAGACAATGGTGATGAAGAGGATTGAGAAATATCTGGTATAATAGTACAGAACCAACACTGAAGAAGAAAATAATGCTGATTATAACCTCAACCAAACAAGGGAGTGGCAAATACAAAGCTGCCCTCCACGCAAATGAATGTTCCAAAATCTGAAATATATTTAACGAGTTCAATTATGTGCAGAAAGCTAAACAAAATACCTTAAAATACTGTCAGTTGATGATACACTTTTTAATACCTCCAGGGACCTATTTCATAAAACTTGACAGGTGCGACAATTTTGACAATTGTCAGATTGACAAATTTGTCAATATGTCATAATTTTCTCTTTCATAAATGTTACAAGTTTCTCTTACGTGACAGGCAAAATATTGTAACTTGTTTCATAAACATGACAACTGTATGTCAGATCTGAAGTTTGCTGTATTTTGCTCTAGATGGCTCTGAAGAGGGATATAGAACAATGAATGCGATGAACGAACGATAGACTTATTATGAAGTGGTAAAATACAAGACAAATTTAAGCCATATATTGTTTCTACTCAAACAGAATTGCAAGTAATTCTGATAACATTATGATAATAAACAGCCAAAGCAGAGGAAATAAAATTTACTCTTTAAGTGTGAACGTGTAACTTTTGTGTTTGTAACTGCAACTGCTGTCCTATAGGATTTACTGTGTAATGTATTCAGCTGATGTCTTGCTAAGAACTTTAAACTACAAAGCCACTGAAATTGAAGGTTAGGTTGATCTGTTGTCTAAAAATCCGACGTGATCTCATTTCAATTTCTTCATTACTGCTACTACTGCTCTTACTAGAGTTTTTGAATTATGAAATATTTGCTCAAACTCCCAGTTATGGTATATACACACTACAGGTCACCTCCACAATGATAATTCTACAAATTTGTAAATATGTCAAAAACTAATTACATGTCTGTTTCATAACACTATATGTAGCCTATAATTTGACAAATTTGTCAACTTTTTACCTGTCAGTTCAAAAGTCTTACGAAATACACATTTGTAAAATAGTCGTAAAAGTCTTCAAAATTGTTAGCAAGTTTTTACGAACACAAAATTGTCAAAATGTAAACCTATTGGACAATTTTCTATTGCCTGTAATATGTAACTTTTATAAAATAGGGCCCTGCATGTGAAAATGTTAAAAAATAATTGCATTCCCATGCAAAGTAATCTTATGCTAATGGGTTAAGGGAAACAGCCTTACCACACTAACAATACACACAAAATATATCTGAAAGTACCAACATTCCCAGTGAAAAGACAATTCAAATCACATGCATTATACAACCACACAATTGCAGAAAGAAAAAAACACAACATGTGTTCCTGCCCCAGAAGTTAAATGCACAAGATAGTTTAGTATAGCAAGTTGAAATTCTGACAAAAAGGTAACTTGTTTTCCATAAGAAACGTGGTGAGGTTATTACTTTATTAATAAAATGAGTATCTCATGTGACAAGCATAGGAGAGAAAAATTACATGACTACTTACAGAACTTAGCTAACAGTAACTATGGATACTGACTTGTCATGCTCAGAACTAATCCAGTCATTATAGAAAATAGTAAAGAAGAAAAAAGAAGTGATTAGTGTAGTTTGATTTTTCTTTTATGAAGGCGAATAAAATATAAACGAGAATTAGAATGTACCGCTACTGTTAGTAATAATTCTGAGGCAGGGCTTTGTCAGGATGTTGGTGGGGGTGTCTAGACAAAGGGGTTGTGCGTGCAAACGACTGTGAAGAGCTCAGCTGCTTCAGTAAACCACGAGTGAGCAAGAGGTGCATATGTCTGTTGCGCAATGCATCATTATCAAATTTCACGCAAAAGAGGGCACCAAACTTTCATAAATTTTGAGACTGCTCCGCGCAGTTTGGGGCAGGTGGAAAATGAACCTCATGATAAGAGACCGTGGACAAGCATCACTGCAGACAACATTGTTGCCATTCGTGACATTATTGGTGAAGATCAGTGAATAAAAATTTCGCAAGTTGTTTCAACCGTAGGAATAAGTCATGGAAGTGTTCAAAGCATCATCCAAGATAAACTCCATTTCAGAAAATTGTCTGCCAGGTGGGTTCCTAGTCTCCTCAACCAGGAACAAAAAACTTTACGCCAGGAAGTTTGTCACAGACTCCTGCATTGCTACAAGGAGGAAGGAGAGGATTTCTTGCATCGTATTGTGACTTATGATGAAACTGGGTGCATCATTACACCCCAGAATCAAAGCAAGCAAGCATGGAGTGGCGGCGAAGATACGAAACAGGTCCGGTCAAGGCCAAAACATGCCCATCTGCTGGAAAGGTGCTTGCAACAGTTTTCTGGGACTCTGCGGGTGTTTTGCTGGTGGATTTTAACAAACAAAGACCAATGAATGCAGCCTATTACTGTTGCCTTTTTGAGCCTATTACTGTTGCCTTTTTGATGAAGCAAAAGCTTCAAGCGACACGGGCAACTGATCCTGAACGTAATTCTTCTCCATACCTACGATGAAATTCTAAAAGAAAGAAGTTCATTACTTTTAATTCTTCTCAATGACAATGCAAGGCTTCATACTGCCACTTTAACGCAGGAAAAACTGGAGGAAATTCACTGGACATATCTGGAACACCCTCCGTACAGTCCAGATTTATCGCCCTGTGGCTATCATTTGTTTCAACCACTCAAACAAGACATACGAGGACAGCGGTTCGATGAAGATGCAAGTGTAGAAGAGTTTGTGCGCAACTGGCTTCACACATGTCAATCTTTTCTCTATTAGGACGGCATCAAACACTTACCAATCCGATGGAGAAAATTTGCATCGAAGGCAGGACACTATGTAGAAGTGATCTCTATGCATGTTCTTTTTTGGCTGATTCAATAAATTTTTAAAAAATAATTCCCGCTTATATTTGATCCACCCTCATACAATTTGCTTTTTGTAAGCTATAAATTTATTTTTTGTTCCGTATTGAAGTGCAATTATAAGAATAAATTAACAAGAGGGTCCATCTTTTCAATACAATATAACAAGTAAATGATATTACATATGTCTTGTGAGTAGTCTCAGCCACTTAGTGGCCATCTTCAGCCAAATAAAAATAGTAGATGTTGATTCCCATAGGGAATATTGGTAAAATAAAAAATCAAGTGATAACTCAAACATATGTATACCAGACAAAGACAATGTTGTAGGAAAAATTATAACATTAAAATATATATAATAAAAATTAAGGTCATAATCTTCTTGCCACATTATGATGTCTTTACACTGACTTACTGAAGGAAGCAGGCAGGCCATGTAAACAAAGTAGTGGATAGGGAACAAGCACATATAGAGATCACTTCAACAAGCACACTGCTTGTTCCCTATCCACTCCTTTATTTACATGGCCTGCCTGCTTCCTCCTGCAAGTCAGTGCTTGTTCTACATCAAACATTACAGATTTACTTCTTTGCCTGAGGTGCTAAGTCAACTGAAAGACATCATATTGTGGCAAAAAGATCATAACTTTAGTTTTTGTTATATATATTATACCAGTTACGAGCGGTACATGCCGTTTTTTTGACGATCAATTATATTTCATCTTCACGCAAGACATTCACTGCGAACTTGGTTTGTTTACACTCAGCGAGGCGAGCCGACTTGAGCCAGCGACAGCTGTGCGAGTGACTTAGCTGCAGGAACAAGATAGGCCACCCGCCTGACGCGTCACGTGTAGCCTGCCTGGCCAGGTGTGTTCCAGAATGAACATCACCCCTTCGCGAATATTCGATGTGAAAATTTTCAAAACTTCTATTATAATCGCAGCAACTCGAGAGACAAGTCATTTTGAAGAGGATCACATAAACGTCTCCAATTGTGAATCTCAAGCAAATCCGTCAAGGGATTCTCCAGATAATCAACTTCAAAGATATAAAGATATCACGCCATCTGACGACATAGGAGCCCAAACAGAATATAAGGCGAGCTCACTTGACCCAAATCAGTCAGTCACAGCTGGGAGTCCAGTCTGACTCTCCACGCTGCATCATACTGTTCGTCGAAGTGCTGACCAAGTCTATCTTCAAATTATTCAACAAGTGGACTTAAACTCTGACAGTCGAGTTGACTTAGAATTTATGTGCGTGTTGAAGTTCAAATTATACCAAGTCTTTTTAGTGGACTTCGATTCTATCAGTCGAGTTGAACTTATAGTCTGTGCGCATGTAGAAATTTATCGATGTGACCTACGTTTATGATTGTGGAACTTCGTTTATTACCACGTTGTCATTGTGGAACAGTCTCTGAACAAGTATTATTAATTTCAATGTGACACTGCTGCAATATATTATTAACTGCGATATTCTTTTAAAATCTCAGACTGCATAATTTCATTATTAAATAAGAGTGTTCATGAAAGTGTTCAGACTTTCCCACTAATATAAATGCAAGCGATTACCTATTGTAAAAGGTATACTCATGTGCTTCGACACAAGTGGTTCATTCTGAACAATAATCAATTCAAACTGTGTTAATATACGATACTTGCCAACTTTCATATTTTCAATTTATGAGTAGATGTGAATGCTATTCGATTCAAACTGAACCACCTTCTGAACTGTGCATTATTTCTTCTTCGAAGTGTTTATTTGTGTGTTACTGACAGCAGTGTCTTTGATAAACACTTAAGCAGTCATACATTTATTGAAATGTCAAATGTGACCTTATTTAGTGGAAAGCCACAATGAACTGTGCCTAGTGTGTTAACAGTTTTCAGTTTCATTATTTCTATTCATGAACTCTGCTTTATTTTCTTTCTAAACTTGATGCTATCCGCATCTTCATCTTTAATAGACTTTTAAATTCTGTCTACAAGGGATTAGTAGAGTTCGACTGCACATCACGACAACATTGAATTAAACAGTGCTGTTAAACAAATGTGTTGGGGGACTGTGCAATTGGGGACACTAGTGTGAGTTAAGTGACTAGTGATTACCCCACAACATCGGAGACCGTCCAGAACGTCAAAAGTTCGAGTTCAATCCCATATCAAGCCGACCTGGGTGTTCCAGTCCAGTTCAGCATGGTGACCTGGGAGCACGGGTCATCTGATAGGCGAAGTTGAAGACAGCAAATATCTACAGTAAGGTGATGTGCACGTCAACATGCATTTTTCTGAATAAAACTGTTCTTCAGTAAATTTTTAAGTTTTCTTGTAGGTAGAACCCTTCCTCCTGTACCAAGCCCTAGCTATAAATTACCTGAAAATTGCCCTGAGAGATACTTCATGCCAACTTAAAAATAACTGATGAAGTCGGGCTGTAGTTAAGGTACAATATTTTAATTCAGTACACTTATAACATAGGCTTTTATTACGATGGGTTCGCCACTCCCAAAGGCATTTTAGAGCTATTGCCAGCCGAAACTTTTAGGCCGCTCCTAACATGGAGAACAGACGCCTTTTGTAGCCGGTCCTCTAGAGCACAGACTCTACATTTGATATGGGGTTTCAGTGGCATTTCCTCCACTGGGGACCCATTTCCCTTCTATACGGACTCCTCCGCCCTTAGCTGTTGGTCCTTATAGTGGGTCAGACAATTTACCGCCGCCCAATACTCGGCGTTGAGACACTGGCTGTCTGGTTTACTCCATTACCATAGTAGATCAACTGGCCAGGCACAAAATAAGATACAAGGAGCTGAAATGAGGTTCTTGAGGAGCATACAGGGCAGGGCAAGACAAGACGAGATAGAGTAAGAAATGAGGAAATAAGAAGCATGGGAGTGTGTAAACTTCAAGAAGAGATTGATATAGCAAAGCTAAAATGGTTTGGACACATGATTAGAATGCCAGGAGTGAGAATACCAAAGAAGAACATTCATGGATACAGAACAGCAAAGAGGCCTAGGGAACGACCTAGAATGAGACGGAGGAGCTCTGTTGTGGACTGTATTGCAAATAGAGGAGTCTATAGCAATGAAGTACTAAAAGAGGAGTGGTGGAAAGATAGAGTTAGGGGGAGGGCTTTCGTACACCACCCTACCCAGAGAGAATCTGGAAAAGGTAATGGATGAAGAAGAAAGATATATTTTAATGTTATAATTATTCATACAACACTGTCTTTGTCTGGTATACATATGTTTGAGTTATAACATGATTTATTTAATTTTTATTTGGATGAAGATGGCCACTAACTGGCTGAAACTAGTCCCAAGACATGTGTAACATCATTTACTTGATATATTGTATTGTATTGTCAATTTATTCTTACAATTTGCTTTATGTTGCACCTACACACTTAGATCTTATGGCGACTATGGGATAGGAAAGGGCTATGAGCGGAAAAGAAGCGACCGTGGACTTAAGATGCAGTCCCTGGTGTGAAAATGGGAAACCACAGAAAACCATCTTCAGTGTTGGTGTCAGTGGGGTTCGAACCCACCATCTCCCGAATACAAGTTGACAGCTACACGACACAAACCACACAGCCATACGCCTGGTTTCCCTCAGATTCCGACTCCTCTATAAGCACAGAATACAGCAGAAATAATTTCACTTCATTGCTGCACATTGCACACAGTATCACTGTTATTACAGCTCAGATAATTGTGTTTAAATATGTAACTAAATAAGTTTAATTTATTTACATATTTTTTGCTGTTTTTATATTTAAATGCATGTTATGGCAAATTTATTCATCAATACATATTTCCTATATTCAGCAGTATGTTCCACTTCTTAGATGTCTCCTGCTCACAGTTTTGATCCTTTGCAATTCTAGCAATATATTGGCTTCTGGTTTATCAGTGCACCCTTGTCTCCATTCTATTTCATGACAGGAATTTTACTAAAATTATGTTTATGGATGGATAACAGCATATTCATTTAGGTTGGAGTGAAGAGCTACAAAAACTTAAACAGAGTGACCACAGGGACTTTGTCATGGTTTCAGTTTTATTTTTCTCCTCCCAGAACCTCTTCATCCTCTCTCCTCCCCTGGTCTTCAGCTGATATTTTCAGTATCCTCTTCTCTTGTCCCCCCCCTGGTGCTTTGCTATCCTATTCCTGTACCTTTCTCTGTCACTGAGCTCTGGCATATTGGTTGGTGTATATTTCTCCAGTTCACTGTCCCTTCCACCTTGATCCCTGTCTCAGTCCAGTCCAGTCCTTCTGGGGTTTGACAATCCACTTAATTCCAGCCTTTCCTCTCATTGTTTCCCATACTCTTCTAGTCATTCTCTCCATGTCCATCCTGATCACATGTCCAGCAAATCGTGATCGTTAGATTTTTATTTCTTCAGAGATCGTCCTCATGTTTCGGTACAGTTAATCCCTTGATCTTCATTCCCATCTTTCACCTCCTCTTTTTGGTCCCAGTATCTTTCTCAGAAATTTTTCTTTTTTTCACCAGTTACTCTGCCCCATACCTTCCTAGTGCCATTGTCTCTGCCACATACAGCACTGTGTTCCTCACTATTCCCTTGTAGTGCCTGAGCTTTGAGTCTGTTGATGTTTCTTTTCTTGAACACTTCTCTGGTCACAATGTCTGTAGTCATCTTTCTCGTCCCCTTTTATCCCGTCACTGCTCCTGTTCCTTCCTGTTCCATATTCTCCTAGGTTCGCAAACTTTTCTACCTTCTGCACGGTGCCTTCTGGTTTTTTCCAATCACCAGTGGTTTTGGGAGTTTTAGTCTTTTCAAAGGCGATCCATAGCCCTACCCCTCTGGCTATCTTGCTCATGTTGTTGAGTTGTTTCTTTGCATCTTCTTCTGTCTCGCTTATCATGGCTATGTCTTCCACAAAGGCAAGGCTCTGTGCTCTGTTATCCTTCTTGTCCCTTATATGTGTCTGGTTTCACCATCTTTTCATTTGTTGTCCTCTATTGTCTGATAACTTCATCCAATGCTATGTTGAATAACATTGGTGACAGTCTATCTCTGCATTTGACCCTGGTCTTGATCTCAAAATCTTCTGATAAAGGTTACTACCACAGTCTTCTTCTTCAAGGCCATGTGTTCTATCAGTTGTTTCAGAGTGAAGATCTGTTCTGAGCACCCTCGTCCTTTCCTAAAACCTGCTTGGTAATCTTCCATTGTACTGTCTAGCTGCTGTCCCCTTTACAGGAGGATTCTGGATAGCACCTTGTAGCCAACCTCGAGTAGAGAAACCCATCTATAGCTGTTTGCATCCCTCTTGTCCCCTTTCTTGTGTATCGGTACTATGATTGCATTCTTCCACCCTTCCAGCAATTTCTTCATCCTACAGATCTGAGTAATGATCTGGGTCATGTTGTCTATTGCCCATTTTATCACCTCCACCGATATTCCATGATCTCCGGTTGCCTCTATTTTTCAGATCCCTTATGGTGTACGCAATCTCATCCCTGGTCAGAGGTCATGGCTGTCTCTCTTCTACGTCCAGTCCGAGTTCCAGTTCGTCTACACGTGGTTCACAAATCAGTAGGTCGTGGAAATACTCTGTCAGTATCCCTACTGCTTTCCTTCGCACTTACGGGCAAGTTATCTTTCTTGTCTCTTATGAACAGTTCTCTGCCCCTTTATCCTGCCAGGCTTTCTTTTTTTTTTTTTAATTTTGTTTTAATTTTCCAAGAAAGTCTCTGGTGGTGTTCTTTCTAAAGTCTCTCAATCTCATCCAATTCCTGCTTCATCTTCTGTCTTCTGGTCCAACTTACTGTCCTGGCTGCTGCCTTCCTTGCTTCTAAAAAGACCTCATATTTCCCAGGAGTTAGCATTTCAGACTTATTCCAAGTCGTGGCCCTCTTCCTACTACAATATTTCAACTTTTCAATGGAATAATATGATTACTTGTTGTCACCTATACCTAACATAGTTTACTCCACAATTAACTTACAATGAAAACAAAAGTAGCACAATATCTTACCTTAGGCAAGCAGAACCCAGGAAGCAACTCTTGACCTTTTAAGTCACTGACAGCAAAACGAACAGCCTGGCGTATATCACCTACATGAGTGGATTGCTGGGTTGGATCCAATGTCTGAAATATACAGTTTAAACGAACATTAACTTTTCTCATAAACAAACAACAGGATTTACTTCAGAATAATTTGGGTTTTTCAGTTGGTGATGAATGAACAGCTCCAGACGCTTCAACAGATGAGTGAATAAATAAAAATGCACTAATGATTACAAAAGAAAAGTAATGAACAAACACAAGAAAACGAAGAGTGAATACAGGAAAAAATACATCCGGACAAATTATACTCACAAATTCTGAACATAATTGGTGTTCATGGTGCGGGTTACTGTAGTCACATTCTAGCTTGTTAACCAAAGGCAATGGTAGAAT
Organism: Anabrus simplex; assembly: GCF_040414725.1. NCBI lineage: Eukaryota > Metazoa > Arthropoda > Insecta > Orthoptera > Tettigoniidae > Anabrus > Anabrus simplex. The sequence goes on from NC_090266.1 coordinate 1,042,531,114, forward strand.
GACCAAGTAAGTGGTCCTGAGAGTCCAGATACAAGTTACTACGGTATAGGAGTTGGCATTTCAGACTTATTCAGAGTTGTAGCTCTTCTTGTGCTCTGGTGGATAGACTATCCAATCCAACGGTGTCTATAAATCTTAAGGTATGACTAGCACTACACCGGACATTTATCTAGCAAGCTCAAAGTTTTAAACAAGCCTTGGACCTATGGGAGTAAAGGAGTCCAGGGACTCATTGGAAACTTCTTTTTCTTCTAGTCCCTATCCGTTCTGGATGTCTGCAACCATCTTGGCTGTGTCTTCTCCGTTGTGAGCTGCCTGGAGTAACTCTGCCGATGTCTTGAGAGTCCAGTCTATGAGGTTTTTTAGCTAGGAGATTCGTCTCCTGCCAACACCTCTCTTTCCAGGTATCTTTCCTTGTAGGATTTCTTGCAGTAGATGGTACCTGCTTCTGTTTCTCATGATGTGACCGAGGTATTGTAGCTTTCTCATTTTTACAGTGGTCAGTACTTCCTTATCTTTTCTCATTCTTCGAAGAATCTCTGCATTTGTGACATGATCTGTCCATGACACACTTAGCATCCTTCGGTATAGCCACATCTCAAAGGCCTCTTAATATTTTACTGAGCGACTTCGTTGAAAGTCCATGTTTCAACACAGTAATAGAGAACAGAAAATACATAGCAGTGAAGGAGTCTCATTTTTGTAACTAGTGTTAAAGTCACGACTTTTAAACAGTTTTCCCATTTTGTTGAACACAGTCCTTGCTTTTCCAATGCGGGACATCACTTCAACTGAATTATCCCATTGATTATTAATGATGGTGCCAAGATCATTATTATGGTCAATTACCAGATGACATGCAGGGATAATTTTTTTTTTTTTACTTATGACCATAATTTTGGTTTTCTTTATATTAATGTCAAGACCATATTCAAGGCTAGTGAATGCTACTCTTTCTATGAGGTATCGTAAACTTTCTAAACTATCTGCAAAAATTACAGTGTCATCTGCACATCGAATGTTGTTTATCCATTGTCCATTTAATAGCACTCCCATTTGTATATCATCCAGTGCTTCCTTGAAGATATATTCTGAATAGATGTTAAATAGCAATGGAGACATTATACAACCCTGTCGTACACCCATCTTATGATGTTGCACTCTATCAAAGGCCTTCTAATAGTCAATAAAACAGGCATAAATATCACAATTTATGTATCTACATCGCTGAAATAGTTCCCGAATGCTAAATAGAGCTTCCCGTATGCCAACTGCATTTCGGAAACCAAACTGTGTAGGTGAAATTTGATATTCATAGAGTTTGTATATTCATCTGTGAATGAATATTGCACTCAGCCACTTCATATTGTCTTCATTAAAAAGTTTTAAAAATTCTGCATTGATGTTGTCTGGGTCTGAGGCTTTGCCTTCTTTAATTACAGTAAAACCTCATTAATTCGAAGTCGTTGGGACGCAAAAATCGGACTTCGAATTACGTGATTTTGAAATAACCGCCAACACGTACTTCGGAAATGCCAACCCTTGCGGTGTCACAATATATTCTAAGAACTGTTACTGCATGCAATTAACCTTGATTCACAGTTTACAGCTCTCAAATACCATGGAAAAAAAGTATTTCTAAAATGCATCCAACAAGGTGCATTTACAGTATTCAAGTAATGCACTTGGATAACTCACCGGCAAACATAACCTAACGCAATAAAATCAAAACAAAGAAAACGTGATTCAAAGAGGAGGAGAAATATATATTGGCTCCCCTGTGCAAGTGCTTTATTCATTGAATTACTGTACTGTATGCATTTCAGATGCCTTGTGCTTGCATGGAAAGTACCCGATGTCCTTAAAACATTGCGACTTATCAAACTTTCTTATGACGAGGAGAGAAGGTCTCTCACTTCTGTCCACATTACAGCAGTACAGTGACTATACTTGTAAGATTTCCTGCCATGGCACTTCTAAGACCCATTAATGCATGCAAAAATTGATTCTCAGTTTAAACTTTTCAAAGGCCATGAAAAGCACTATTTCAGAAATGTATTCAACGAGGTGCATTTACATTATTCAAATAATGCACTTGTATAAAACAATAGCAAATATAACCTCACGCAACAAAAGGAAGAAAAACACTATTCAAAGACGAGGAATAATTATGCTGACTCCCCTGTGCAAATGCTTTATCTTTTGGATTATTGTACTGTTTGCATTTTTAGACGTCATGTACTGGCATGGAAAGTGTCCGATACCCTTAAAACATCGTGGCTTTTCGAACTTTCCTATGATGGGGGAGGGAAGTCTCTAGCTTCCGTGTGCACTGCATAGCAAAACAGTACATTTCCTGGCTGGCAATTCTCTCCTTTAAAACCATAAGTTCGTTTGCCCTCAGCATTTAAAAAGTAAAACAAACAAACAATGCAGTTTCATCGGCATTGACAATTTTTGGTGCGTACAAATTGATTATGGGCTATAAGCCACGCTTTTTCGCCAACTGTCGGCATCGCCAGGGTTCGCGGATTCTACCTCTCCGCACACTGCCGAGTGATGTTGTGGCATTGCTTAAATCACCGAATACAAAATAATTACAATTCTGCTCAAACATAGCAAATATGAACCACACTGTAGACACGCCGAAGTAGGTGAAAGTGTGCAAAGTTACCTCTGCACGTTCCGGAGGACATGTTCTTTCATGACGCGGATAAATCTTGAATCTAAATTACCCTGTAAAATACTATTTTCTTGAAAATGTAAAGGCAGTTTAGAATTAGTCTGAATTTCAGTAACGGGGCCGACATTATTCTTCCAATTACGAATAATCCGTATTTCGAATTAAACGATTTAAATAACATGCAGAACCATACCTCATGTTTCCGGGAACAAGAGCTGCTTCGAATTAGGCAAGATTTTGAATTAACTGATTTCGAATTATCGAGGTTCTACTGTACCTTTATTGCTGTTCATACTTCCTCTACTGGAATACTTGGTCCTGTTTCACAGTTTAGCTGTGGAGGCTCTGGTCGGTTGTCCAGAAGCAGTTTTTCTATATATCCCTTCCATGTATGTTTGATTTCTTCTAAGTCGACAATAACTTTTCCTTCACTGTCTACCAGCTTGTTTACTGTCCTTGTTTTGAATTTTCCTGTCAGCTCCCTAACTTTAGGATGAATGTTGAAACCGTCATGTTTTAGTTGTAACGCTTCTATTTCAGTACATTTTTCCTGCATTTTGTGTTCTTTAGCTTCTCTTACCATATTCCTGACCTCTTTATTAATGTTTTTATATTCATCAGTGTTACGATTTGCTATCCTCTTCCTCTCCATTAATTTAAGGATCTCATCAATCATGCAGGTCTTCTTTTTGACAAAATTTGTTTGTGATGTTTATCGAAATAAAGATAAACATCTACGAACAAATTAGCGACAAAAATGGAATTTGATGGAGTGTTATCAATATTAATGGGGCTCATGGAAGAAAGAAGAATTTGCTAAGTCAGCAAAAGGAGACAACAAAGAAGACATACTAGATTACAAGGTATTCAGGTGTTAAGTGGGAAAAGTGGGAAAGTCTGAGTGTGGGATTGTATTGTTCATCAGGAAAATAACAGGATGGAACATAGGTCTTGTTAGGCATGTATATGTACGAATAATCTTTTACTACTATTACTACTACTACTACTACTACTACAATACTGGGCATTTAGAACTTACGGTCTGAGAGTTTCCAAAAAAGTGTTTAATGCTGAAAATGTATTTGTAACAGCCACAAAATTAGGGTAAATGAGAAAAAAGAAATTGGAGTATTGATTTAAAAAAGTCTTCTTCCCATTCGCAACAGACAAGTGCTCGCTACTGTTGGATTCCTGACTACTTATAATGATGTGATAAAAGCTTCCTTCTGGCACTACAGGGTAAATGCAGCCTTTGGATAAGTTTTTATTCCGGCAATTGAAGGCTTTGTATAACCATTTAACAGATATTGTGCCAGCCTGCTAAGACTTTCAGTTTGATGTTTATCACAGCAACAGCATATTGAAAATTCTCCCCTTCATTCATTTTCAATTTTCTTCCCCTAACTGAAGGACATTATTCGCAACCAACTGCACAATGGAGAGACCTCCCAAGATCGAAGTGGCTGCGAAATATTGTCCTCAAACAAGTAAGGAAAACTGTAAAGAACAATGTGGCCTTAGAGTGCATATCCGTTGTGTGCGGTGCCAAAAATACTTTTTTGTCATGTGATTAATTCACCTCATTCATGTTTCATGTTCATTCCTTAACAATGGAGTGACCTTGGCATGCGGTAACCTGCCAGTTCATTCTCCCCGCTCGCATAACTGCAATTCCACTCCGCTGTGCGCTGCACCAGTCAGCAAGATGCAACGGTTGTCCAGTAGCTGCATTGTCATACGGATTTTGTATCAAGATTGACACTTTCCAGTTCAAAATGGCAGCTTTTTGTACATTGCTATTTTAGAGTTTCCTCGTCCTCTCAGCAAAATTGCTTTGTTGGTTTCGATGCGATTTTATCGATAGTTCCTTTGTAAGTCTGCTAGACGAACAAGAGACATGTCCATAAAAATAAGAACCTTCTGGCTTCTTGCACCCATTCGAAAATCAAAAGTTCGTAAAAATTATTTTGAATGAATCTAAAGCATTTTTGTTACTGTAATACATTCATGGCAGCACAACACTACTCTTAAAGCAATGCAGCTTCTGGAATTTCCTTATTACGGTGAGATCCAGACTGTACATGGTATCTGCACTGCTGCGTAAAAGAATTCTCGGCTGGCACATTCTCCCATCATGGCAGGCTTCTCCTTTACCATCGAAGATATGAGAGGGTATAAGTTCGTAAAACAAGCCAGTTTCATTCACATTATGAATATTCCGAGGTTCAAAGCCTTGCAAGAGTGGTTGAAGCATCTCTTCTTTCTAGTGTTCAAGAGTTTCATCATTTACTGTAGCACACACTCCACAATATGTCCTGCAAGTAATTCCATATCTTTCTTGAACCAATTCAGCTAACATTTAAAGCTTACAAGTCCATAATTTTTTACAATTTACCTTAAACTGCATCTACACAGATAGGTATTATGGCGATTAAGGGATAGGAAAAAGCTGGGAATGGGAAGGAAGTAACCATGGTCTTAAGGTACAGGCCCAGCATTTGCCTGGTATGAAAATGGGCAACCAAGGAAATCCGTCTTCAGGACTGCTGACTATGGGGTTCAAGCCCACTATTCCCCGAATAAGCCCAAGTTTCCATGACATCACAGATGCTTTCATTTTTATAAATACCCCATCAAGAACATCAATTACATTTCTTCATAGGCTGATTTAACATTATTTTCCCCTATTTGTTTTGGAACCACACTGCGTTTCTTGAACCAGAATTTTCTCTGTATCTTTCAACATTCCTGATAATGAAGAATTTGTCATAATTGGTGATTTTCATTCTTGTGTTGATATCGAAAACACTTAAAAGAATTTGCCAGTCCTAGACGTTGAGCCATTTCACTGACAGGGATAATTGCATTTCTTCTCACTTCATGAATCAAGTTTGTATTCTCTGTGAGAGAAAGAGTTTTGCTATTTGCGGTCATACTAAACTTAAACTGGCTTAGACTTAACTGAAACACCACCCAGCTAAATAATTCACCCAACACATAACAAAACACCAACTGATGCTATAATGCAACAGTGCAAACGAAACCATGTACATGCAAGTGAAGCGGCATGTTTGTTTGAACTGAGCGGCAGCATCAGTCTTCAGCTTAGCTAGGTCTGCAACGGCAGCTATTCAAGAACATTCGTATACTGCAATAGCTGCACTGGATATGCAAGCGTGCTTTCTCACTTTCAATCTGGTCGACCGGTGAAGAGAGAACCACCACGAGTTCTTCACTAATATAAATTATAATATTTCAACAATATTAGAAGAGTAGACAGGTTTTAACAAATGGTTTTACAATTCTTAATAATATTAATAAATTCATTAACTTCCCTTTAAAAAGCTGTGATTTGACACAATCTGATGTTCTTTCAAGAACAAAACGTGTCATTCTATTTTCAATTAACTGGTTCTTATTCAGGTATAATATGTTAAATGTTTTCTTTTTCAGGTATTTTCTAAATTTTGTTTCAATCAAACTTTCGACAGACCAAAGAACATAACAGTTACAGATTAACTAAGTCAAATCTGCAAAGTAATGGCTTCCACATACATAACTTCTCACTTTTGTGCTAAGCGCCTTCACTTGGAAAATTCCATTTCTGGCTTTATTGACCCTTAGAAATCCTATGGCATCTTTTCATAGGTTCTTAAGGTTGCATAACGACAATGAACAGAAATATATACTTAAGAATTTCAACAATTTTCCAATATTGAGTGCAGGTTCTACCCTTATGTGAAATACACGTACCTTAAATCACAATTCCGTTGTTTAAGTGAAGGGAGTAATGTGGATAAACTTTGGGCTAAATTTAAAGGAATCATTTGGGAAGGAGAGAAGAGATTTGTACTTGTTAAGAAAGGTAAAATGACCCCAGACCCTGTTTATTATACAAGCGAATTAAGAAAATTAAAAGTAAAATGTAGAATAGTAAACAGGAAAATCAAAGAGGGTAGGAAGAATAGAGAAATTAGAAAACAGCCAATGAGGGAACTGAATAGAGTGAAAAAGGAAGCAAAAGAGAATTATACGAATGGCATACTTCAAGAGGGTAATGACCACAAAGGGAAATGGAAAAAGCTGTAATCATATATTAGGAATCAAAAAGGAAAAGGAATCCAAATTCCTACAGTGGTGGGAGAAGGGGATGAAAACTATCCAACAGATACTGAGAAAGCAAATCTATTTAGTAGGGAATTCAGAGATTCAGTAGAAGATTGTCAGGAGTAGGAAACCGTAACAGAAGATAGAGAGGGAGAGACACATAGGGAAACAAGAAGCTTCTCATTCACAAATGAAGATATTTTCAGAGAAATCCAACTGCTTCAGCAAGGAAAAGCAGCAGGAAGTGATCAAATTACTGGGGAGGTATTAAAGACAATGGGGTGGTACATAGTGCCTTATTTAAAATTTCTCTTTGACTATGTTATAAATAATAGTGTAATACCAAAAGAATGGAAGGAATCTATAATAATACCAATTTATAAAGAAAGGGTGATAAAAAGAAACCAGAGCAGTACAGACCAATCAGCCTGACCAGTATAGTTTGTAAAATACTGGAGAGTTTAATAGCAAAGTACATCAGAGGGATATGTGATGATAAAAATTGGTTCATGAGGAGCCAGTATGGATTTAGAAAGAAATTTTCTTGTGAGGCACAACTGGTGGGATTTCAGCAGGACATATCAGATCAGTTGGATTCAGGAGGCCAGTTAGATTGCATAGCCATAGATCTTTCCAAAGCCTTTGATAGAGTGGAACATGGAATATTATTAAAGAAATTGGAGGGAATAGGATTGGACGTAAGGGTTATACGTTGGATAAGAACATTTCTAAATTCAAGGGTTTAAAAAGTCAAAGTAGGAAGTAATATATCACAGGAAGAGAAAGTTTGGAAGGAAATTGCACAGGGTAGTATGATCGGTCCGTTACTTTTCTTAATATACGCAAATAATTTAGGGAACAATATAACATCAAAATTAAGATTGTATGCAGATGACAATTGTTTATAGGGAAATATATAACACTGAGGATTGTTCAGAATTACAAAGGGACCTTGAGAGTATCCAACAATGGGTTGAAGAAAATAATATGAAGGTTAATGGAGGCAAATAAACTGTTACAACATTTACAAACAGGAGCTTTAAAACTGAATTTGAATATACTTTGGATGAGGTAGTTATCCCAAAAGATGGCAAGTGCAAATACTTAGGTGTGAGATTTGAAAGTAATTTGCACTGGAAGAGTCATGTTGATGGCATTGTTGAGAAACCATACAGATCGTTACATGTCATAATGAGGTTACTTAAAGGATACAACAAAGAATTAAAAGTGAAAAGTTACTTAAGCATGGTTCATCCATTATTGGAATATGAAAACAGTGTTTGGGATCCTCACCAGGAATACCTAATAAAAGAAATAGATGCTATACAGAGGAAAGCAGCAAGATTTGTAACAGGGGATTTCAGGAGAAAAAGTAGTGTATCAGAAATGTAAGAGAAACTTGGGTGGGAAACTTTAAGTAAGAGAAGGGAGAAAACTAGACTTACAGGTTTATATAGAGCCTATACCGGAGAAGCATGGGGAGAAATCCGTGACAGGCTTCAGTTGGAAAATAATTATATTGGCAGAACTGACCACAAGTATAAAATTAGAAGGAATTTTAGCAGAAGCGACTGGGGTAAATTTTCATTCATTGGGAAGGGCGTGAAGGAGTGGAACATTTTACCAGGGGTAGTGTTTGATCCTTTTCCAAAATCTGTACAGATATTCAAGAAGACAATAAACACAACAGAGAAAATAAATGAAATGTTAGAGGGCATTTGACCAGTGCAGGTCATTGTAAATAAAAAATGTGTGTGAATAAATTAATTCCATCCCCTGGTCTATGGAGTTTGGACAGCCGAAGTAGGGGACTACCTGTAGGGGTAAAGTACAGTGGGGACTTCCGAGGGCCCTGGGACCGCTACAATAGCGGTGAAGGCCCTTCAGGAACTCAGAAAAGTGGTGGCAAAAGGGGCTCTGGTTAAGACGCAGCAGGTCATTATGCTACTTAGGTTCCAAAATGGGTGAAAAAATAAATAAATAAATAAATGCCATGTAAATTTTAATCTTATAGCAGTTGAATAGTATTATTTGAAGTAATTCCACATACTGTATACGAGTTGACTATTTTTTTAAGTACAGGAGATATAAGTAGAATTCTGTAAACAATATAAATTTATTAAGGATGATCTGTGTGTTTAATAGAAAGAATTGTTAGCATAAATTATATAATATTTATTTATTTATTTATTTATTTATTTATTTATTTATTGACTTTAGCAGTGGCGAAGTTAGGGCTCGTGGCCCTCTCTTACACTTAACCACATAATTGATCTACAGATAATACATATATAAAAGAAATGTACTATTCTATCATAAAATCAAAGATAAGCTAAAAATTACAGATTTGGACAACATATAATGAAGAAAGAAAGCAGAGATCAACAAATAAAATAGAATAAAATTTGGAGCGTATAGATAATGAGAAAGAGACAAAGTCATAATGAAAGAGTAAGATACAAACTGAAAAAATAAGCAATACATAAAGAGAACACAGTAAGTAATAAAGTAAATGGAAATATAAGTATGGCAATAAAAGTGATCTATGTACATGAGTAAGAAGCTAAATATTATGTACATTACCCTATAATAAGAAAATTTTCTTCTTCTCTTGTTAATTTAAAATTTAGTGCTTGACAATAATGTATTTTAGTGTACCATTTGCCACTGAGGTAGGCACCTCTTTTGCAAATAAAAGAGATTTTGATTTAATATCTAAGGTAAAATTACATTGCGATTGTGGAATAATTTTCGAGACTTGAAGTTTCTTGCGTTAAATGAAGGTTCACGCTAAATCAATGTTGAGCAAAATTAGGGTTATACACTATTACAATATGACTAGTACCACAGGCAAACAAATCCAATAACATACCTTTGTTACAGCACTGAGAGCCTCCCATGCCATTTGCAGTACTTCTTTATTGGAGTCTGTGAAGAGGTGGATCAGTCCTCTTAACAACTGTGGTACATACTGAGAGTAGTCTGCATGGGTATGTCTACAGAATGCACACAGCAAGGTTACAGAAGCACGACGCACTTCTACACTGTCAGATCGCGTAGATTCCATCAACTGATCCATGATGGTTCTAATACCAACTTCATCCGACACTGATAATACTACAGCCTGACAGTACTCCAGTTCCTAAAAATGATAGCAAAAATTAATAAGATACATGTAAAAATATCACAGAAACTCTGCCAGTATATTGCTGTATCAATTTTATGGTTCTAAGCAAAGTTCCACACAACTATATGTACATAAATAAAAATAAATTTGTTTTAAAGGAGTTAAAAACATGACAAGGTAAGGTACAAAAAATGCAAAATTTGCAATGTTGCAGTAGATTCAACTTTCATGTTGCAAATTACACCGGAATGTCCTAATGAACTTGCATCATTATTTTTATTAAAGTAAAATTCCATAACAAGGAATTTTAATTAAACTTCCCTGTAACCACAATTTACTGTACCTGATGTTTATCAATAACAAATACCTAGGTTACTATGCTGATATAAATACATATAAATGAAAACTGCTTTTATACACTTTTCAGGGAACTCATTGGAAAAGTGTAAACAGCATGAAATGTCAAAAATTTTTGTTTAGAGGCTGAAAGATGAACAAGATTACTTTTAGTAACACTGACTGTACACAAAATGTAACAACTGAAAATAAATGAATTTACAATAACACTACCCTGCTTGAATAAAAATCTGAAATCATGAATCTTTGTTTCTTTTGCATCCTTATTACCATATTTCTTAGAATCCAAGACAACATTTTTCTCTATCAGAATTTCACGTGAAAAATCAAGGGTCATCTTGCAGCCACGACGTAACAGTAACAAACACCACTGGCAGCTACCACGGTAACAACGCTGCTTCCCTTCAACCACTCCCGCGCGCACGCACCCACACAAAAAAACTACCTTCAACATCAGAGTCTTTATTATACATTGCAAGCCACAGCAGTTGATTGTACAGTGCCTCTGAATAATCTCACTGGTTCTCGGAAAATAGAATGACATTCTACTAGCCATTACAAATCCGAAGAATGGCATCAAAACATTAAGCCTACTCTCTTGAGCTAATTGCAAGATCAACCATAAAGTACTTCCATGCCTCAGCTGCGCAAGAAGTATCATTCGAATTGGAATAGCAAGGATGCAACCCACAGAATTCTTAGAAGGGCCAAGGTTATTCAGTGACAGTTACAACATGTCTCCTGTACATGACACTTAATGAAAGTAACCGTTTTATAGTCAGCAAAAATATTTTCATGATGCATGGTAGTATTCTAGAGACAAGGGGAACAGGTATTGCCGGCATATATTCTATGGGTTCTCGTCTATATTATGGTGCCAATTTTAAGTTAACGGTTATTAAACACGCAGAACTGAAAAATAATTGCGCAGCCACAGGAAAATACGGCATAACTAAAACCAATGCTTGACGTTAGCATGAAGACAAGGTAGTCTACAAATGCATACTCTACAAGAAAGGCATTCACTGGAGCACAGCAAGGATGCTTTAAAGAAGTCCAACATGAAATTGTGAGGTACGTGCGCAAAAAACACAAGGTTGGAATGGCCATAACATGAGTTGCGATACGAATGCAGGCTTGTGAATAGGAACTTCCTGAACTTTCAAAGGTAGTATCACATACCTCTAATGAAAATGATTAGGGAAGGAGGTAGGATTTATATGATATTTGTGTGTGTATTTTATTTCACAAATTAAATTTGAATAATGGTTCATGTTTGTGGATTACTGTAGTCACGTCCTAGTTCGTGAACCATGGGCAATGGCTGAGTGGCCTAGTAAGTGGTCCTGAGAGTCGGGATACCAGTTGCTATGGAATGGGAGTGGGCATCTCGGACTTATTCCGAGTCGTGGCCCTCCTTGTGCTCAGGCGGCTAGGACTATACAATTCACCGGTGGTCCATAACCCGTTAGAGGAGAGATCCTCACTTGGACTATGTGCAAGTAGGGTAGCATCCTGCTTTATGAATTTACCGAGCTCAGAACACTTTAAACAAGCCTCGGACCTATGGGAGTATCGGAGTCCCACTCCCATTTGACAGGCAAGGGACTCCTTGGAAACAACTTGGCGAACGAAATGGAATTCGATGGGGAGCTATCAATATTAATGGGGCTTATGGAAGAAAGAAGGTAGAACTGGCTGAGTCAGCAAAGATGCATTTGGATGTGCTAGGAGTAAGTGATATTCGGGTAAGGGGAGATAACGAGGAAGAGATAGGAGATTATAAAGTGTACTTGACGGGTGTTAGAAAGGGAAGGGCAGAGTCTGGGGTAGGGCTCTTTATCAAGAATACCATTGCACGCAACATAGTTTCTGTTAGGCACGTAAATGAGCAAATGATGTGGGTAGATTTGTCAGTTGCAGGAATTAAGGCTAGAATTGTGTCCGTGTATTCACCATGTGAGGGTGCAGATGAGGATGAGGTGGACAAGTTTTATGAAGCATTGAGTGACATCGTGGTCAGGGTTAACAGCAAGGATAGAATAGTGCTAATGGGCGATTTCAATGCGAGAGTTGGGAATAGAACTGAAGGATACGAAAGGGTGATTGGTAAATGTGGGGAAGATATGGAAGCTAATGGGAATGGGAAGCGTTTGCTGGACTTCTGTGCTAGTACGGGTTTAGCTGTTACGAATACATTCTTCAAGCATAAGGCGATTCACCGCTACACATGGGAGGCTAGGGGTACCAGATCCATAATAGACTATATCTTAACAGACTTTGAATTCAGGAAATCTGTTAGGAATGTACGAGTTTTCCACGGATTTTTCGATGATACAGACCACTATCTGATCTGTAGTGAACTAAGTATCTCTAGGCCTAGGGTAGAGAAAGTGAAATCTGTCTGCAAACGAATAAGGGTAGAAAATCTCCAGGACGAGGAAATTAAACAGAAATACATGGATATGATTAGTGAGAAGTTTTGAACAGTAGACAGTAAGCAGGTTCAGGATATAGGAAGTGAATGGGTGGCATACAGGGATGCTATAGTAGAAACAGGAAGGGAATGCCTAGGAGCAACTGTGTGTAAGGATGGGAAAAGGCGAACATCTTGGTGGAATGATGAAGTGAGAGCAGCTTGTAAACGTAAAAAGAAGGCTTATCAGAAATGGCTCCAAACAAGGGCCGAGGCAGACAGGGATTTGTACGTAGATGGCTTCTTTTTGGATTCAACAACTATTTGTTTTGCCCTGTTTCTTTCATCTACATACAATTCCCTGTCTGCATCGGCCCTTGTTTGGAGCAATTTCTGATAAGCCTTCTTTTTACGTTTACATGCTGTTCTCACTTCACCATTCCACCAAGATGTTCGCTCTTCCCGTCTTTACACAGAGTCGTTCCAAGGCATTCCCTTGCCGTTTGTACTATGGCATCCCTGTATGCCACCCATTCTCTTTCTATATCCTGAACCTGCTTACTGTCCACTGTTGGAAACTTCACACTAATAATATCAATGTACTTCTGTCTAATAATTCTCGTCCTGGAGATTTTCTATCCTTATTCGTTTGCAGACAGATTTCACTTTCTCTATTCTAAGCCTAGAGATACTTAGTTCACTACAGATCAGTTAGGTGTCTGCATCATCGAAAAATCCACGAAAAACCCGTACATTCCTAACAGAATTTGTGAATTTGAAGTCTGTTAAGATATACAGTGGTTGATCATATTATTAGGGCCCCCAAACCCCATGGCACTACAGCCCTTGAAGGGCCTTGGCCTACCAAGTGACCGCTGCTCAGCCTGAAGGCCTGCAGATTACGAGGTGTCGTGTGGTCAGCACGACGGATCCTCTCGGCGGTTATTCTTGGCTTTCTAGACCGGGGCCGCCATCTCACCGTCAGATAGCTCCTCAATTCTAATCACGTAGGCTGAGTGGACCTCAAAACCAGCCCTCAGGTGCAGGTAAAAATCCCTGGCCTGGCCGGGAATTGAACCCGGGGATCATTAGGGCTACTAGGTAAAAATTGAAAGAATTTATGTTTGAATCATTCTCGTGTAAGTGTTTACTTATTGCTTATTTTTATGCTTGGATATTATTAATTACACATTTCTATAGTTAAATTCAACAATCAGCCCTACATTAAGAAGCCTAATAATGTAAACTCTGGTCAAGAATTGAGAAAGGCGCCAAATATGTTACAGTTCCTTGCTGAACATTTGGGGGCTAATTAAGAGGAAAATTTGTGCTCATAATGTCACGAAAAGATCCAACTGATCAAAAGACTAATCAATGTGTGGCATCATGATGATGATGAAATTAAAAATAGCTGGCTCAGATGCATTTGTAGTATGCCAGATAAAGTCCAAGCGGTAATTACTGCGAAGGGAGGTGTTACAAAATATTAGATTTTCCCAATTTCCTTAGTTTTTCATGATTTCCATTAACATTTCAAATGTAAAATTGTGTAATATGTTTGTCAAAAGTCAATTTTAGATTAATTAAATGTATATCAGTGAAGTTTAATTGTGTCTTATCAAATTTGAAAAATACAACTTTTACCTAGTGGCCCTAACAACATGATCAACCACTGTATAGTCTATTATGGACCTGGTACCCCTAGCCACCCATGTGTAGCGGTGAATAGCCTTATGCTTGAAGAATTTATTCATAACTGCTAAGCCCATACTAGCACAGAAGTCCAGGAAACTCTTCCCATTCCCATTAGCTTCCATATCTTTCCCACATTTACCAATCACCCTTTTGTATCCTTCAGTTCTATTTCCAACTCTCGCAATGAAATCGCCCATTAGCACTATGCTATTACGTCAGTCATTGCTTCATAAAACTTATCAACTTCATCCTCATCTGTACCCTCACATGGTGAATACACCGAGACAATTCTTGTTCTAATTCCTCCAACTGCCAAATCTACCACATCATTCGCACATTTACGTGCCTAACAGAAACTATGTTGTGTGCAATAGTATTCCTGATAAACAACCCTACCCCAGACTCTGCCCTTCCCTTTTTAACACCCGTCAAGTACACTTGACAATCTCCTATCTCTTCCTCGTTATCTCCCCTTACCCGAATATCACTTACTCCTAGTACATCCAGTTTCATCCTCTTTGCTGACTCAGCCAGTTCTACTTTCCTTCTTCTGTAAGCCCCATTAATATTAATAGGTCCCCATCAAATTCCATTCCGTTCGCCAAGTTTTTCCCAGAACTATATTTTTGAAAGAAATGGCATCTGGAAACGGAATGAACAGTAAAGATTTCTGCATAAATCAATTTGAGTGGTAAGTACGAAGGCCATCCGAAAAGTTGTACCCGTTTGCGTAATAAAGACACAGGAGTAAATATGAACAAATATACACATTTTTATTGGAAAGAGCATACTTTACACTACTTCTCCACATAATCTCCAAGCAAATTTAGGCATTTGTCATAACGTGGGACGAGTTTTTGTATTCCAGCATCATAGTCCTCCGCCGCCAGCGTATTGAGATACGTAGTCACGGCTCGCTTAAGTTCTCATCGGTGTCAAATCTTTTTCCCGCCAGAAAGTCTTTAAGCTTCGTAAAGAGATGAAAATCTGAAGGGGCCAAGTCTGGGCTATACGGGGGATGGTCGAAGGTTTCCCACTTAAAATGCTGCAAAAGTTGTGCTATCGCAGCTGCATGAGGCCTGGCATCGTCATGAAGGAGAATGACACCTGTAGACAATAGACCTCGCCGTCGATTTTGTATTGCCCGCCGTAATTTCTTTAATGTTTCACAATACGCATTAGCATTAATTGTGTCTCCATGGGCCATAAAATCAATGAGCAATACACCTCGGCGATCCCAGAAAACAGTTGCCATGAGTTTCCTGGTGGACAGAACTGTCTTGAATTTTTTTGGTTTGGTTGGTGAATGAGCATGATGCCACTCCACTGACCGTTGTTTACTCTCAGGTGATGCATAACAAACCCACGTTTCATCCCCAGTAATGATGAGAGTCAGGAAAGAGTCTCCTCCATCGGAATAATGTCCCAGAAACGTCAGTGCTGCAGCCATACGATTGATTTTGTGCTCCTCTGTAAGCATGCGAGGGACCCACCTTGCACAGATTTTTGAATAGGTAATGCAGATGGTCTTTGACAATTTCGTGAACAATTGTTCGAGACACATTAGGAAAATGTTGACACAGAGTTCATAAATTGTGATGCACCGATCGTTCCTCACGCATTCGTCTACTGCGCTCAGCAGTTGATCTGTAACGATAGATGGTCTCCCTGAGCGCTCCTCGTCGTGCGTATTCCCCCTCCCCAGGTTGAAGTTGCGACACCAGCGCCAAACAGGCGACTCGTCCATCACATTGTCTCCATACACCTCCGTTAATTGGCAATGAATATCACAAGGTCGAACGTTTCGTGCATTAAGAAATTTAATCACGGCCCTCACTTCACAATTAGTGGGGTTCTCAATTTGTTTGAACATTTTAAACGATCACAGACACAACACAGGCAATGCTAGCGTCACACAACCTCGCACAGAGCAGCAGACAAGCCACTGACATGGTCAGACCTTGCCCAGCGGCTACCCGAGTCGTCACTGCTTCATGCGACGCTAACTGGTACTACTTTCCGGATGGCCCTCGTAACTAATTTTGAAAATAGTGTTGTCATCCAAAAAACAAAATGCAAATGACCAGAAATTACATCTATATATAAAGGTGTTAATGACAGGGAAACCAATACATTGTTAGAATATGCCTTAAGTTGGGACCAATGGAAAGTGACTAATACAGTAGCAGAAAAATGCCAATCATGGAAACGAAAGAATCAAAGAAATGTGGTTGTTATGTGCTTGCATTTAAATGTTTTGTATATAGATATCACAAATTTATAAAAATCAATAGTGTCAAAGATGGAAATTTGGACCAGTTATTCAATCATTACTGTGATGTTCGTGTTCGTAACTTTTACCACCAACTAGTATTACAGACACTACTGTCGGATTTTTTATTATGGACACTCGAGTTTAGGCTTTAATTACAAATGAACCAATAGGCCTATTGCAATGCGCGTTATACCAATATTTTCCTTGTTTAATTCTACATTAGCGTATGTAAGACACATTGTTTTCGACGTTCATTAAATATTTTTTATTTGTGGTTGTAATAAATATCGCCCGGGTTTTTGGCTTCTTCTCTAGGAAGCGCTCACTTAGGAATACATACAAGGAAAACTACTTGTCTGATGGTAATGCAATTTTTATATGTTATAACCATATGTATTTGTAGTGTAATACTCAAGTTACAATTTTTTTCAACCATCCCGAAAAAAGTTTTTATCATTTTCCTAAAGCAACTCTTTCTCAGCCCAGGATAAACGTACAACAGCAAACATGGGCTTGTTTTGAAGCACTCAGTCATGGATATCAGAAACTACAACAAGTGTAACCGTACAGTTTGGTACCGAATTTATGAAGAGTAATATTGAAAGGAGGTTTTGTGTACGCCGGACCGTGTGATTAACAGCAGGCCGGGTGGTGAAAACGGGCGCAGTGTTGCTCCGTTCAGTAGTAATCACGCGCGCAACGAACACAGTACACTCGCCCCGGGCAGTTGTGCAACGGAATGCCCATGACCTTGGTTTATCCGCAGGCTATTTTCAGTTGTCCTATGTTCTGCATGTTGGCCACGTCACTTCAAGATGCCTCCGAGACCGCCGTTATCAGAGGGTGAACTTGCAATGATTTTGAGTGCTATTTGTTTCTTTCAATGTGAGGGGGGAAAAGTAGGGGACAAGAGGTTTCCTGCGTACAAGAAGGTGGCAGATTGTCTTCGATTATCGTTGTCGTCATTGAAGAGAGTAGGAGCCGCTTCAAAGGAGAATGATGGAAATACGTCATCCAGGTCAAGAAAGAAGCAGTGTGTGAGAGTGGGGCGTCCGAAAATCTATCTCGATGATTTTATGTTGGGCACAATAGGAAGAAATATGCACGATTTTTCTATGAATAAGATATTTTCCACAATTAAAAGCCTCCGCATGAAACTGTTAGAAAATATGCCGGATTTTCCTGATATGTCAATTTCTACGCTTTTGAATGTAGTTCGAAGCTTGGGATTCCGATTCAAAAAACTAAACAGGAAACCAGTGCTAATGGAATCTGTGACAGTTGCTGCCTCCCGACATACCTACCTTAGATGAATTGGAGACTTAAGAGCACAGGGCTACAAGATCTTCTTTACAGACGAGACGTGGTGCGCACAGAACCATACTATGAAATATGGGTGGCAAGAAAGCGTGATTGAAGCTTTAGAAAACAACTTTGACAACTATAATCTGTACAGAGGGTACATTCAGCAAATTTATGGATGGCGTGGAGGGTTCAAAACACCATCTGGAGCTGGGAAACGCATCATAATTTTACACATCAGAAGTGAAGAAGGATTTCTTGACGGTGCAGAACTTTGTTTTATTGGCAAGAAAGGCAGTGGTGATTACCACAAAGAGATGAACTCGACTCATTATGAAGAATGGTTCACGAAAGTCCTGAGTTTATTGCCTCAAAAGTCGGCTGTCGTTATAGATCAAGCTCCATATCATACGATGGTCGATCCTTCATCTAAAAACCCGAACATGTCACGGCTGAAACCTGAAATTATATCCTGGATAACATCAAAGAATATTTCACTACCACCTGGAGTTGACGATTATAACAAATAAACTAAATCAGAGCTGATTGTCCTTGCCAGGCCTTATTTTCAAACACCGGTAAAGAAACTGGAGGGCCGATGACCTTCGATGTTAGGCCCCTTAAAACAACAAGCACAAGCAAAGAAGCTGGAACAACTGACTAAACGACTTCGACCAGATGTACAGCTTGTTTGGTTACCAGTGGCCCATAGCGAGCTTAATCCAATCAAGCTCATTTGGGCTTACGTAAAAGGGAAAATAGCAAAAACAAATATGGCTAACACATTAGAAAATGGTAGAGGTATGGAAGCAATTAACGCTTTATGCCGAGAAGCCTTACATACCGTCACCCCTGAACTCTGGAAACAATGCATTAAACACGCTCAGAAAATTGAAGACCACTACTGGGAAAAAGATGGACTGTCTGAAAACGTCCCTTATTTTGAGCCAGTCATAATCAACATGAATGACAGCAGCACCGCTTCATCGGAACACAGTAATTTTTCAGACGAAGAAAATTGATAGAATTAAATATTGTAAATAAATGTAAATAATAATGCAAATAACTCTAGTAAAAATTGTACAGTGTGATATTTCTAAATTAGGAAGTCAACCATTTTTAAACCTGCCTTTGAAGGTCCAAAGCCCTTATGAGAAAATGTGATGGGAAGTGGAATTTATAGGATGAAATAAAATTAAAGGTTGAAAGTAAACGAAAAGCTGTGTTCGTTGCGCACGTGATTACTACTGAACGCGGCAACACTGCGCCCGATTTCCCTACCCGGCCTGCTGTTAATCGCACGGTTCGGCGTACACAAAACCTCCTTTCAACGTTACTCTTCATAAATTCAGTACCAAACTGTACGGTTACACTTGTTGTAATTTCTGATAACCATGACTGAGTGCTTCAAAACAAGCCCATGTTTGACGTATGTTTATCCTGGGCTAAGAAAGAGTTGCTTTAGAAAAAAGATAAGAACTTTTTTCGGAGTGGTTGAAAAAAATTGCAACTGGAGTATTACACTCCAAATACATGTGGTTATAACATATAAAAATTTCATTACCATCAGACAAGTAGTTTTCCTTGTATATATTCCTAAGTGAGCGCTTCCTAGAGAAGAAGCCAAAAACCCGGGCAATATTTATTATAACCACAAATAAAAAATATTTAATGAATGTCGAAAACAATGTGTCTTATATACGCTAATGTAGAATTAAACAAGGAAAATATTGGTGTAACTCGCATTGCAATAGGCCTATTGGTTCATTTGTAATTAAAGCCTAAACTCGAGTGTCCATAATAAAAAATCCGACAGTAGGATACTTCCACCTTTAGGAACTACTGTAGCTGCTTTTACTCATGATAATAAAATGCAGTATTTCCTCGACTAGTAGTGTCATTACACCTCACCAGTCTAACAATCGCAGGCGCAACAATATACTGAAAGGCATCGATAAATGTTCACCAAGCCAGCTGCTGAGAAATAGCTCAGAGGATCTAAAATATACAGTGCAGTTTCAGTTTAGAGATATATATCAGAAGTTACTTCTTTCCCTGAATTAACGGCTACATATGCTCACCATTTTGACACTATTTAAAGCTGCTATCTTGCTCCTTCAGCAGTCCTGAAGTATTTCGCACCTCCTAAGCACACAAACCACCAAAATCTTTCTGCTTATAATGTTCCATGGAGGCACAGCCATACACCCGACTATAACTTACCTGAACCGAGGCGATTGCATCATCAGCATTAAATATCTACCACCACGTTTCACTTTGGCTGCCCATAAAATGGGAAACAGATGCCTTTTCCAGCCACTTTTGATCTACAGTACAAAAGCTGCATCATATTTCCAGGGACATTTTGTCCTCTGTGGAACCACCATCCCTAGTTAAGGAGCCTGAAACTGTTGGCCCCTTTAAGGAGCAGAGCTATTTCTTGCCGCCCAATGATACGCTGACTGAAAACTGGAAGAGCCATGGAGAGAGTGGGGCAAACTTTATGCCGCACTCTTCAACCAAATTATAGACACTAAAAAGCCTCTGCATGGACTACTGGCCTGACTGCCCATCTGGAAAGGGAAAGGAAATGTCACCAACTACACGACTCATCTGCCAATTCTACGTCTATGCCACGCAATAAAGATATTCAACACCACTACTTTTGCCTGCGTTATTCAATAACCTTCGACAGCTCTTGTACTTCTCTCACAACTAATAATTTCAAAGCTAAAGCTCCACTGGCCCATAAATTTATTAATACAGCCAATACTACACACTCTATTAGTGTCAATGATGAGGAAATGATCATACATTCTTGCAAAAGGAGAAAGTATCAAGGCAGGGTGAACTTAAGCTCGAATATTCAACAATCCCATATAACACAACACACATTTTTATGTCAAATTTTTTATTGGATAATTGTTCCCTTAAGAGCCTCCGTGGCTCAGACAGCAGCGTATCGGCCTCTCACCGCTGGATACCGTGGTTCAAATCCCGGTCACTCCATGCAAGATTTGTGCTGGACAAAGCAGAGGCGGAACAGGTTTTTCTCCGGGTACTCCGGTTTTCCCTGTCATCTTTCATTCCAGCAACACTCTCCATTATCATTTCATAGCATTTATCACTCATTAATATCACCTTGGGAGTGGTTCTTTCATTACATTCCTGACCCAGTCAAAGACTGGAAAACAGGTTGCAGGTTTTCATTTTCAATTGTTCCCTTAATATTCAAACAATTCATGTTCCTCAGATTCAATTTTTTGTGGGATGCATTACAGTTTTCAAATAATTATTCTGAAATATGTAATACAGAAGGATTAACGTTTGTGGGTTAAAATGAAGTATTTGTTGACGTGGTGTTCAATTTAATGGAGTTCATTTTAACATACAAAACACACAAGAGAGCAAAACCAAAATTATGTTACTTTGCTATGAACAATAACAATATTTCACTTTATTTAGTTTTAAGATGTGAGAAAGAGAGAATATTCAAAACTATTTCACTATAGCTCATTCCACGTTAAATAAACAGTATTGCTCTTAAGGACCTGCAAGGAATGAATACACACCCCCCTCTGAGATACCCATAATTTCTCGCGAACAAGGAATATTATACTGTACTTTCTAATGTATTATGAAAGACGGATAAAAAAGATTATGCATTTTTGCCTGCGAGTTATTAAAATTACTGCATAACATTTACTTTTTCATAAATATAGGCTCGATGCATATGTTCGTGCAGTATTCTTTTGGGTTGGCAACAATGCGGCACGAGGGGGATTGCTTATTGTTATTCCATTGTTTCAACTAAGTTTGGAGTTTGTGTGTTGTCAAACAAAGGTTTTCTTGATTGTGAATGTATTATTTGTGTATATTTCAGACAAACGGATATGGAATGTCAAGTTGAGAGAAGTGAGCACATCCAACACATTTTCCTCTTCGAGTTTAACCGAGGATCCAGTGCAGCAGGAGCTAAGAGAACAATTTGTGAAGTGTACGGGAATGAAGCAATTGCTGAACGAACAGCACAAAAATGGTTTTCCCACTTTCGAATAGGACGGTTTGACTTGTCTGATGATCCACGTTCTGCAAGACTTTCAGATTTTGACGAAAATCGCTTGAATAAGTTTCTTCATGAGAATCCTCGTCAAACAACGTGGGAATTGGCGCAAGCTTTTGAATGTGATCAGTCAACTATTGTATGCCATTTTGCATGGTAAGGTACAGAAAGTGGGTATATGGGTACCACATGTGCTAAGTGACAATAACAACGAATAAACATGTTTGTCATTGCTTGCCCGGCACCGGTTGGCTTGTGATAGTCACGAAGCATTCCTTTCGAACATTGTCACCGATGACTAGAAATGGTGCCTGTATGTCAACATGAAGAAGAGGAAAGAGTGGTTCAGTAAAAAAAAAAACACCATGTCAAGAATAGTGCCCATCCACAGAAAATCATGTGTGTTTGGTGGAACAAAGATGGCATTCTTCACCATGAACTTCTTCCGAAAAACTTAACGATTCAGCTGGAAGGGTCACTCGACATTTTTCACCACCCTTCCACTGCAATTCGGAAAGCTCTTTTCAAGGGTGGAATGTGATAATTTTGTAAATGATGTAAATAATTCATAGAAAACAAATAAAGATTTATATCTGTTTGTGTGTATATATATATATAATTAATTTAATTTTTATTTTAATTTTTATTTAATTTTATATTACATCATCTGTAACTGGGACATCCTGTAGGTGATAAATATATTCCATTCTATTCTGCTGTGTATAGTGAACAACTAAGCCTGCTTGCTGTTGCTATTGACAAAAGACAAAGACAACAACCAGTCTTAATACTCCATGATAACGCTCGTCCGCATACAGCAAAACTAACCAAAGGCGTGATTGCTGAACTTGGCTGGGAACCTCTTCCTCAGCCTCTGTATTACCCTGACATTGCCCTCTCAGATTTCAATTTTTTCCACTCTCTTTCTAACCACACTCAGGGGCAAGTGTTTCCTGACGAAGCTTCTCTTGACCAATTAGCTAACAGATTTCTTCCAGTCAAAACCAAAACAGTTCTACAGGCGAGGTATTCAACTGCTATCTGAAAGTTGGCAGAAGGTCATAGAGCAGAGGTGAATACATCCCCGAGTGATTGTGAGTTACAGTGCGTGACAGTACAATAAAATAAAATAAAATAAGAACCGCACAAACTTATGCATCGACCCAATATATTCGTAGGGAGGAAGCACAATAGCAGGAACAGCCATCACTTTGTTGCCTTCCTTCATTTTCCTTCTGTGTTGCTCTGGTACAAGCCTCGTGTAGTCCTACACTCTGAACTGCCAGCAGCTCACTTCCGTACTGAAGTCTTCTAGAGTATTTATTTGTTGTGTGTGTATTTAAGCTTCAAATCAGTGCATACTTGTCTTGGGTTGAGTGATATTTTGTCATGTATTGCATAGTATTTGTGTGCGTTCTATTATTTTCATACTGCACAGAAATTGTTACTGAAGATTTCGGTGTTGTGGTGTGCAGCGATAAGTCATGGCATAACTTTTACTGATAAAAAAATTGCTGTGTGTTATATCTGTGCTTGGTTTTGTTATTTAGCTGTTCTTTCTTTACCACATTTTATTTTACCACTTTTTTAAAGACCGCATTAATTTTTACTATTGTTTTTGTGAGCGATACAACAGCACAGTAGTACCCCGCGTTGCCTGGGGAAATTTATTAAATGCATCCCTCAAACCTTGAGCCCATAAAAAAATAATTTTCTATTTTCTTCCTCAATTTGCCTTACACTTCAATACTGAGGTTTTTTAATATTCCCTAGTTTGCCTCCGATTCTGTACAAACCAAAAATAGCCCCTGTAAAGCCCCCGTCCCCTTCAGTTCATAAAAATAATTTGCAGCTTAGTTTCTTCTGCTTTTTATCTAGAACTTAAATACTGAATTTCACAAATTTATGTGCTGCCATTTTCCTGTGATTGTGTTGAGCAGAGCCATTCGATATGGCAACCCTGTTGTCAGAAGAGCAATACTGTTTTCTTAACATAGAATGAGCTTTAATAGGAACTTCGTAACTCCAAAATCTTCAATTACTTTAAGATTCAAATATTCCATGTGAATGAAAAATCATGGGTATGGTTTCGAAAATATTTCTCCCTTTGGTATTATCATTATTAAAGTAACAATATTTCACTACCCTCACTAGTAACAAAGGCAAACTAATAACAAAGAACCAGTCAAAATTTAAATGGAGATGATATACAGTATATGAACATTATTACACATTTCCATTATAGAGTATATCATTTCAGCATTGAGTTGTTCACCTCTGAAGTGTAACTTAGTGCTATTGGCTGTTATCCTCTGGGGTGGGGGGCAGCCTGGGTCCAACTCCCGCTACTGCCAGGAATTTAAGACTGGTAAGATTGCTGGTATGCCGCTCACCTCTGTTGGGGTGTTGCTTCACCTCAGGAAGAGGGCAGAATTTACTTTTACTAGTTTACCAGCCTGTGTTAATAAACTAAGTTCTGAAACAATCCTTAATTCATGGACAAAACTGCAGCCTCAGCCATGTCCTCGTACCCCCCCCCCCCCCCCCCCCCCCCCCCAGCCCTTACAACTCACTCTGCTTCTCTTAGGCTATCACAAAGTTTACTTAAATCCTAGATCTCCAGCTGGGCATTTCATATGGCTTAACCACTGAAGGAACTAACATATACAGGTGCTCTAAATGACACCATTCCTAATTAAAAATTGTATCTCTTCATTATTAATAACCTCCACCATTCCAATCAGTTTGCATCAGCAGTAATTCCTATTTCTTACATGCAACCTCCAGCTTGCAGGACAGTCTGAAATATAACTTTTCTCTAGTAGAATACTGTGGATCTCAAGTGTTTACTCTGCTACACCTTGGCTACTATGATCAATCTGCAGCCAGGGTATGGGAAGTTAGAAATGAATGCTTGGTATGAAGTTCTATATAGCAATCAGCTTAGCTGGAGGAACTATATGATGTAAATGAACATAAATTACCTATGTAACTAATGATCTCCATTATAGAGAGAAAGAGAAGTGAAGGGAGGCCTAGAAGCATGAAAGGTGATTGTGTCAAGTTGCAATTTTTTTTACATTTTGTGCCATTTCACTGTTCCCAACAAGATCTAATTGAAACGAAAATGGAGTTCAAGTCATCAGAACGTCGATAATAAAGCATCAGAGTACTACTATGAGCCGAAGGAGTAAAGTTTTCGTCAAGCGCTCGACGAGAAAGGAGCATAGAAGGCGGTGGTAAAGAAAGGCGTAAGAAGATTGTTAAGAGTTATTATTAAAAACTTAACATTCGATTCACACAGAAGGAGAACATCACGGACGTACTCAAGAGGAAGGAAAACATCGTTCTATCAAAATACTGAACATAAAATAGAGAGAAACTTTTGTCCACAAACTGTTTTACGAAAAATTAGTGCTCAAGAATATTTCACTCTGAAATTAAATTGTACTTTCGGAATATAAAGACTTCCAAATTGCTACGTCACGATATCTACCCAAGACGACGTATTAGCCGATACGATCAATTCCGAGAGGCTACATAGCTGTAACATCGACAGGGAGAGAGAGGAGAAGAATATATATATATTTCCATAACTCAATTGGAATATTCATTTTTACACATTGCAAATTTTAGAATACTTCCAAGATCAATTTTCTAAAGAGCAATATTCCTATATAATATTCAGATTGTAGAAAAGCATATCCATAAGAGACTACATCAAACAAACCGATGTCTTGTTTTGTTCCGATTGCTCGAGAGACCAGCAGCAGCATGCACTAAGAAAATGAAGGCAGAGCTACATAGGTTATGGCGACATGGGATAACGTTTCCAGCCCATAAGGACCGGTAACCAGCCGAGACAGTCCCAGATGTTCCCAAACAGATGAGGGAAATGCCGTTGAGCTGTGCTCACATGTCCATCCACCCGGACATGAGATGACAACGGGGGAATCAGAGCAAAGATAAGTTTCTTTAAGTCAATGCTATAAATGAAAATTTATTTATTTTTCAAAGTGCTATTCTAATTAATGTCAGTGAAATGATAATATATGGGAAGACAAATACCATAGATAGGTTAAAGGTTGATAGGTATTCATCGGACCTAAACGTCAAATCCATGTATAGGATGTAGTCAACCAGTGATAATAAGGTATCCCGTTCGTAATGCTATCAATGTAATATAAATGAGGTTAAATTTTTTTATCTCTTGGTGAATTTTATACGATGTTGCGATAAACACTAGGCTTATGTGAGAACTTATGACATCAAATAATAGTGGAAATGAGATCGTATGTAGAATATGCTTGCTAAATAGAAGGATATGGTAATATTTTACGGAATTATTAAAAGATTGTGACTATGATGGAGTAGTCAGGTAAACGGTCAATGATGACAGATATACGTCGAGTTGGAATGAATTAATGAGTTGACTATGATGTGAAGTGTTATATGATGAATAATGTGAAGTGATGGTTTATATGTGAATAATGATATGAGGTTATGATGATTATTGTTCACCGTGAGGTCATAGATTATTTTAATGAACATAGTATTTCAAATTACGTATTTTTGAGATGATGAATGAATATAATTTGTCTTCAAGTGACCGTTGATCCTTGAATAATCCATATGTAGTGTAGGATACGATCTCAGTGATGTCCGCATGTTGATATTTTAATTGTAGATCATCATATAGTTTCTGATTAGGAAGATGATATGAAATTAACCTACATCCATGCGCTTCTTCTGAGCGTAAGAATTTTCTCACATATTAGGGAAGCTTTGAATTTATTCCAATGCATTATCTGATATCACCGGTGACTTACTCTTCACAACTAATGGTTGTTGGTAGCAAGTAGTCTTCTCACAAGCTAGACTACCCAATTACGGTACGGTTAGATTGAGTGATGGTCAGATACATTTGATAGCACAATTTTATGACATAGATATGCACTTGAATTAATTAATGCTCTCAAATAAGAGAACAATTTGCATAATTCCTAGATATGATGTTTGATCATAATATTTTAAAGGATATAATGACTTAAAGGGGTTATCTTTGTCTCAGTAAGAAGAGTTGCCAAGAAATTTGAGGAAGTGTTTGAAAAATGTGACACATATTAACTGTTTTAAATATTTCTGAAGACATTTTCTCATGTCAATCTGCTTGTGTATTTGAGCACAAATAGTTTGAGTCAAGCAAAGTTACTTTATTGCAAGGAATTAACGAATATTAGATGAAAGCAAGTAGGATTTTCGGAATAATTTCACAAGAATTTATATAATGAAAGTTGTGGTTCTAATTTAATTTATTCGTAACCAAGTATGGAAGCTGCGTCCAACATTTAAAGACTCTCAATCTACGACAGTGTATATATATTGTGATTCGATGTAATTTTCATTCATTCAATTAGATGCATCTAATGTCTTTTTCAATCTAATGTTTTTCAATTAATGTCTTTTAATGTAATGTTTTCATTTTAATTATTCCAATTTGAGATTTTGTTTTCAATTTAATATTTCCAACTTAACATCAAGATAATTTCAAAATATCTCAATACTTCTTACTTACCATTTCAAAGAGGAATTCATGACAACTTTTTGTGTCAGACCATTCTTGATTTTGAATAAATAATGTATGGTAAAAGCCATTCTTTTAATGACTTCTAGAATAGATGCTTAGATGTAAGTGATAACCACTTGATAATTCCGTAAGCTGGAGGTGGAAACTAACTAGAAATACGGGTAGGAGACATCCACTGCGTTAGTTAGGTATTTCCACTAGCATAAATCGGTGATTTTTCCTCTAATGCGGAACCCATAGCCCATAAACTTTGAATAGCGAGAAATGTGATTATATTAGAGCTAGCCTGGATCTCATGCGACTCCACCTGGACGCGGGAACGGCACAATTTTAAATTTTGCTTTATGTCACACCGACACAGAGGTCTTACGGCGACGATGGGATGAGGAAGATAAAGGAGTGGGAAGAAAGCGGCCATGGCCTTAATTAAGGTACAGCCCTAGCATTTGCCTGGTGTGAAAATGGAAAACAACGGAAATACATCTTCAGGGCTGCCGACAGTGGGATTCGAACCCACCGTCTCCCGGATGAAAGCTCACAGCTGCGTGCCCCAAACCGCACGGCCAACTCACCAGTGAAGTTCCAAAAAGATGTACCTAATTTGGTCATAGAATGATGAAATGTGTAAAGCACAAATTCCTGAATTGTATTGCTGTTAACAAACAGTCCATGCCAAAGTTGCTAACTTTTTTTTTTCTGTTGTGAACTTTCTCATCTTTCAGTACACCTTTCCAGCTAACATCTGTTTGTATTCTGCCGGTACAATATTGCAATTTCACACCTTTCACAATATATAATCATAATATTTTCAACAAATTCAAAATTAAAAAGTTACCTGTGCCTCTTGAGGAGTACCCTGGGCAGCAGAAAGGGCTGCAAGAAGTGCAGGAAGAATTTTATGTAAATATTTTGTAAGAGATTCTCCAGCCACTGATGCCAGGATAGACAAAGCTTTGGTGTTGACATGAGGAGGAGCTATGAGTTGCGGCACTAGGTATGGCAACACAACACGGGATTTGATAGCCATTACCTGACGGAGACCATCAAGAGTCGACTCTGCCACAGTAGAATCAGGATCATTCTACAAATAAAAATAAACTTTTAGACAGATCAGGAAATAAACAAAACATATAGCTCACGATTAAAAATACTTGCAAATAATTATGGCTAAATCCCGAATGAAAAACATTTCTTCTACTGACAATGAAAAGGCCTGCAAACAAGAGGGAATGGAATACAGAATTCAAAGCAATCTGGGATGCAAGGACAGACTGAAGAGAGAGAATTCTACAGATCAACAAGAATGGGAAAGCTTTCACAGGTCAGGATGGATCACACACAAATATCTCAGAATGTCAGACTACGTCAGATTATCCTCAGGTACCTTTCGAGTTCTAATAAAACGACTTACCTGTTTTGCAAATCAGTTGTCCTATATGGAAACAAAGATGAACTAACAAGTACACAATATAGAATGAAGAAGAATTCAAAAATACAGTAGGAAAAAAAAAAAGACAGAAATCATGAAGTGTAGAGATACTGAAAACAGTAGTTTGAAGGCAAACAACTACTACCGGTGACCATTTTCAAGTAATGTAGTTCTAACTCACATAAAAAAATAAGTACAGTAGTGCAAGATAAAGTAGCATTTTTCAATAATGATGGGGATATCAAGAAGTTATGGGATTTTTATAAAGAGTAGGAGGATGAAAAGAACTGATAGCTATGGTACTTAACACCTTGAATTGCAAAAGATTTTAAGAGATGTTGATTATTCATTAAACGGTGTATGGTATAACACTAAAATCTCACAACACAAAATAAATCACGATTCAAAATACCATATTTACGTGAATAATCCCCGCGTCTTAATTTTACTAGGGATTGTTTTGAAAACATGAAATTAATTAAAATTCCTTCAATCGAAATAGTAACTTAGGCACAAACGAACATTTCGTATCGCCCCTCCAATGTCCACGTGGTCTTTGCGCAAATATGAACATGTAAATTTACGGATATAGCTGCTTTGCCTGAACATATTTGAGGTGAAAAAAAAAATACATTATCACTGCTATAAAATATATTTGCCATAAAAATTAGCAAGGAGGCCAAGGTATCTCATTAATCTGAACTTGCAATAGGCTTGATTACCTGTAGATCAGAAGATTCGTTGTCTCTTGCATCACTAGAATCCTCTTCTAAACTACTTACAAATTCGTCGCACTCCACGTCTAAAACACTTTTCACATGCGATCTCTTTTTACTCGGATATTAACACGACTGGTGGTGGATAATTCTTTTCGTGAAATGTAAACACTTGGAAAAGAGATATCTGCGAACACTGTTAGTTTTGCGATACAGTAAAACCCCGTTAATTCAAACTCTTTGGGGCGCAAAAATCTGACTTCGAATTACAAGATTTCAAATTAACTGCCAACTCGTGCTTCAGAAATGCCAACCCTTGCCGCATCACAAAATATTCAAGACCCGTTACTGCATGCAACTAATATTTATTCACACTTTCAAACTTTCAAATGACATGGAAAAAATCCAAAATATATCTAACAAGGTGCATTTACAGTATTCAAATAATGCACTTGGATAACTCAGTGGCAAACATAACCTCACGCAACGAAAGAAAAAAGAAACACATCTTAGAGACTAGTACAAATTATGTTGGCTTCCCTGTGCAAGAGCTTTATTTTTTAGATTACTGTTATGTTTGCCTTTTTAGATGCCTTGTAGTTGCACGGAAAGTACCCAATGCCCTTAAAACATCGTGGCTTATCGAGCTTTCCTATGACGAGGGGAGGAGTCTTCTGCTTCCGCCTGCATTGCAGCACAGCACAGGGACCACATCTCCTTTAAAAATGTCCGTTTTGGATAGGCATAAGAAAACAATGCAGTTTCATTGGCATTGACATATTATTCGGTGCGTACGAATCGATTATAATTATGAGCCACGCTTTTTCGCCAATTGTCGGCATCACCAGTGTTCGTGAATTCTGCTTCTGTACCACTACGTGTTACATGATATTGTGGCGTTCCTTAAAACGCTGAATAAAAAAGAATTAAGATTTCATTCGAACTTAGCAACTATGAAACACACTGTCGACACACCCAAGTGAAAGAAAGTGCAGAAAGCTACCCCTGCACGTTCCAGAAGACGCATTCTATCGTGACACGGATAAATTTTGAATTTAAATTGCTCTGCAAAATACTATTTAAAAATGTAAATGCAGTTTTAAATTAAAAGTCTGAATTGTTTTCCATTTAAATATGACATATGGGGGCAGTTTTCTTCCATCTGCGGTTACACAAAGCATAACCTATACATACAACATCGAAAACTTGCCAACCCTGACGCAAATAAAACCTGCACCCCAATTTCGTGCCTGAATTTTTTTTTAAATATGCGGGTATTATTCGAGTAAATACGGCAAAAGCATGAAAATACATTAACATAGAAAAAGATCATTAAAGTACTAGTCTACTTAAGACATTTAGCCGAGCTGAGTAGCTGAGATGATGGAGTGCTGGCCTCCTGAGCTCAAATTGGCAGGTTCGATCCTGGCTCACTCCAGTTGTATTTGGATGCTGTAATGCATCATTAGACCAAGTGCCAGAAATGGTTTCAAGATATTCGTATTTAACTTTTGGTTTATGTGTAAATTCAAGCAAACATAATTTTGCTAAATCTGGTATTCCTGGTGTTGCAGGATAATAAATTGTACCTACTCTCCAAATTTCAACATTTTTATACTCCTAGTACGTAGAATTTATAAAATTGTGCTTGAACTACTGCTGCAATTTAAGGTAATTCTCACAGCCAAAAAAGACCAACGCCAACATTAATAACCCCTTACTGTTTAGCATCTGCTGAGTAAGACTTGAAAAATAATGTTACTGCTATCGTTTTCTCCTGCTGTCCAGGCAGGCACGCCTAGTCCTGGAACCACCGCGAGCCATGCCACAACTCAGCATATTAATGGTCTCAGACAGCGAGATTCTAGAAGGGAAGCTATTCCCTAAAGTCACTTCTATAACCCCTTACTGGTATGAAGAATTTAATCTGATCTGGGCCAAATGAATACAAATGTCACAGAGTCACTGTAGCCTACACAATGCAATGCCCATCATTTCTTTATGGATTTTCCTTTATGTTATGTTCCGGCAGTTGAGTACTGACAAGATATTTTCAAGCCTAGGAGTAAGTTTCGTCTTCTTTTAGACAGCTTTCACACTGCACGCAGAGTGGAGTGTGTCCGAGCCGAGCAGATTCTGCCACTGAAATAAATGCAAACGCACAGTATAGCAGCGTGGGGCTATTCAAAGTGAAAGTCAAGTGAGTCTGGACAGACAAGAGCATGGCTGAGCACAGCAAGTTGAAACAACGGTTCTGAGGGCATTTTTGGTGGCCGATTCCCCTTCCGTGCATGAAGGTAGATTGCGCAGTCTTGAGGTGTAAGTCATCATACCTGTTGCTGTAATACTACATGTGCATTACCTTGCTACATTTCAAAAGGTCATATTCTGTTTGGCCATGGTAGCATGTATAGCCTGAAGAATGAATTCAAATGTCTTGGTACTCATTTGAAAGTATCCCCAGAAATGTTCCATTCCACATATCCCTGTATAAAGTTTGAAATTCTCCGTACTGTGAAAGTACATATATAGAACAAACGGGACGTAATTTTTCAATAAGATACATGGAACATGTCAATGCTTCGGGACACAATCGTTTCTCTGCCATGGCACAACACATGACAGACTTACAACATAATTTTACATCAATTGATCAAGATCTAAGCATATTAACAGTGGATAAGAGGGGCACCATGCTAAACATATTGGGAGAACTGTTACATTCATTTAGAACAGTACTTTAACCCTAACCATAATATTAATGAAATAAATGAAAAAACTAACTGTATTTTATTTGATACAATCATTCCCATATATACAAAGTATAAATGGAAAAAAGACAAGTCAAGTCCACCAATCAGTTCAAACCTACCTACCTGCCCCTCCTCACACATCCCTCCTCCAATCCCTGCCATCATTAGCTATACTCCTGCTCTCTCTCAACAGTCAATCTCGTGTTTGTGTCTGTATCAGATCCACGCACATCTTACGAAGAACTAGGGGCGAGTCTCATATAGCTATACAGGGTGAACAAAAAATGCTGCACTTGGAGGTCAGCATGCGATTCCTCACCCCATTGCAAGATAAAAGTTCCTATAGCCAAACCGGATCTGGTGCTGTTGGAAAACAGCAACACTGTCACATCCTGCAAAACATTGGAATGCAATAGAGAAACGTGCATCATCCCGCTCAACCGTACCCGCCGTCGCAGCTCACCGAGTAGATGGTGGGGTTATCAAACCCACATGCACCATAGAGCTACGGCTCGAATCTACGTCAAGTTTTTTCCTTCTTTCTTTTGTGTGTGTGACGACAGGTCCCCAGTTCCTGGCGTGTAACTGTGTTTGTAAGCATGACATCCTGTTGTCACATGACAATAGTCTAATATATGACAGTGTGATCCATTCAACTGAATGAGTGAGCTGACTAACCACGCAGTGCACAACCATAATTGGTCCTTTCGATTGGAAGTAGGGCGGCTTCCTGATGGAGTACACAAACGGCGAATACGTCTATATGCTTTTAGTGTTGGCTGCATCCGATAACCAATTTCCTGCTGCTGCTCGTGAGTATGCAGCACGGTACCCTCAAAGGCGCCATCCCGAGAAGAATGTTTTTCGTCGCCTTGAGCAACGCCTGCGGGAAACCGATAATCTTTGTCCACAAGTAGTGGACAGAGGTCGTCCAAGGACTAGACTTACTCCACAAACAGAGGACGACATTCTTGAAGCCATTCACCAATCACCTCGGCGAAGTACCCATGATATTGCAAAGCAGTTTCCAGGTATCTCAAACACGGGTTGTCGACATGTTCCAGGACTAAAAACTGCATCCATATCATTACACGTTAATTCGACACCAGAAGACCGCATTCAACAAGTACGTTCTATGAATGGCTTTTGGAACAAGTAGAAGATGAACATTTTGTAAAGAATGTGATATGGAGCGACGAATGTAGCTTCATGTGATGTAGATACTGATTCCCATAGGGAACCTAAAATATTTGTCCCGAATGAGTAAATTTATAATACCAATATAATGGTCCGTTATTGGACATTATAAATTTTCCAGCTAACTCATTCTTGGTTGCCTGCGTTTCGCCCTCGTGTGCTAAGTTAGGTTCGTCAGTTGGGACTTAGCACACCACCCAAGACGCAAGGCTAGTGCATACCGTGGAGGCCACTGCATAGGCTACTTGAAGCCACCAGCAGTGCTAATGCACTATGAGAGCTATGTCTCACTTTCAAAAATTGATGCCTGCCTGGCCATCAAATGATGTAGATACTGATTCCCATAGGAAAAATTTATAATGTCCAATAACGGACCATTATATTGGTATTATAAATTTACTCATTCGGGACAAATATTTTAGGTTCCCTATGGGAATCAGTATCTACATCATTTGATGGCCAGGCAGGCATCAATTTTTGAAAGTGAGACATAGCTCTCATAGTGCATTAGCACTGCTGGTGGCTTCAAGTAGCCTATGCAGTGGCCTCCACGGTATGCACTAGCCTTGCGTCTTGGGTGGTGTGCTAAGTCCCAACTGACGAGCCTAACTTAGCACACGAGGGCGAAACGCAGGCAACCAAGAATGAGTTAGCTGGAAAATTTATAATGTCCAATAACGGACCATTATATTGGTATTATTAAGAATGTAGCTTCACTCGGAAAGGTATTTTCAACCATCAACAGCCATTATTGGTCTGACCACAACCCACGCCACCCGTGAACGTGGCTTTCAGGCACGCTTTGGCATAAACCTGTGGGCTGATATCGTGGGAGGAGTGAGTGATCTTAGGCCTTTACCTATTGCCGGACAAGTTGAATGCGTCCCGCTATGGTACATTTCTGGGCAATCCTTCGCCTGGCGCTTTAGAAAACGTTCCACTTCGTGTTCGGCGACAGCTATGGTTTCAGCATGATGGTGCACCACCACACTTGGGAATGACTGTGCGTAACTGGTTAAATGAAGCGTTTCCAAAGAAATGGATTGGTCGTGGAGGTCCAATGTTCTGGCCTCCATGTTCCCTGGACCTTAATCCACTAGATTTTTATTTGTGGGGACATTTAAAGGAACATGTTTATAGTACTCCATCCATGGATGTACAAGACCTAATAGCTCATGTGCATGCTGCATCAGCAAAGGTGGATGCAGATGTGTTGTGTAGGGTCCAGCAAAGTATGCGCCAGCGAGTGGTGAAGTGTTCGCAAATGCAAGGTGGTGGCTTTGAACATTGTACGTACCGGCTCCATGAAGATAAGACTGGACGTCACACGTACACTATGGAAATATTGTGTGAGGCATAATGGGCAATCCAGTGTAACCTACCTACTGTACTGTATTGTATTGGGTTTCCTTGTAATGCATTGCATAGAGACGATGTTACTGTATCCACTATTATGTTCTACGTATTGGCTTTATTTGTGGCATGGATGAAACAAAGTGGTCGTTTACGTCTGTAAGAAGTTCATGTTCTGCTTGAATGTTTAAATTACGGTAACTATAATGGTAAGACAGAGCACAGTGTATTGCATAGGGGATGTGTACACTGGATACAATTTGATACATTAACGGAGGAAAAAAAAAAAAAAAAAAACTGGCACGAATGCGACTAACATCGGCGCGTCCACACAAATGGCATTTATGGCATTACCTCGTCTCACTGAGCTAATGAGATAGCTCCGGCAGAGCGCCAAGTTCATGTGACCTGTGCTTGGCCACGCTGCTCGCCGTTACCGTGTTGCCAAAG
This sequence comes from Anabrus simplex, assembly GCF_040414725.1. NCBI lineage: Eukaryota > Metazoa > Arthropoda > Insecta > Orthoptera > Tettigoniidae > Anabrus > Anabrus simplex. Next base: position 1,042,566,624 of record NC_090266.1, read on the forward strand.
CCTCGTTTCTTAACTCTGATTTCTATTAAACCTATTGGTGAGACTAGGTTTTACAAGATAAACTTTTGTTGTGAATTTCAACGAGGAACCGCATGCTGACCTCAATGTGCGGCATTTTTTGTTCACCCTGTATATATTTATCTCAATCTTCTAGCTCTCCTTTTCTCAATAATTTACTTCAAATTATTTTCTTTTCAGACATTCACTTCAAACCAAATTAAATAATAGATCACTACATCTGACAAAAAGGAATACCTATTCAAATTACGTATGTTCCCCTTCAAGCTACATAAAAGTCATTACCCATATTACATTGAACAAACATAAATTATAAATAAAGTTGCTCATCAATAAAGATAGGGATGCCAACTCCCAGATCAACTCAAGAACATTTAGCTGCTGTAGGAGGGACGACATAGTTCGGCATCAACCACAGCAGTTTTGATGTGTCATTTAGTTTCAAGTTTGGATATGTTGTTCGGACTTCAATGTTTTAAATTACGATTGTAAATTGTGGCATACCAAAGTGTTTATTACTGGTTATATTGTGTACATATGTCTTCTAATTGTAGCGTGGCTGAAGATGATCCAATATATATGGGGTCGAAACTGGTTCCAGTTTTATAAGACAATATACAAGCTTATGGTATTGAATAGGTGGACCCTTCTGTCGGATATGGGAACACCCGCCAAATGGACCCTTAATCGAACCAAATTGACTATCAGTTGCTTTGGATAGGATGCGAAATACTGAAAAGCATGGTGTTCACTACAAGTTAACAGCAGCAGACATTATTAAAAATAAAATTCCACCATGTATTGTCATCTCGTGACACCCTTAAGTTATAGAATAATCCCGATGCTGAAACGTGCATCACCCAAACAGCTGTTCAGAAGGAACCAACGACAACTCGATCCGAGAGGATCTTACGTTACGTCGTTCTGAAGGAACAAAACTGCGAAATGCAGGAAAAACTTATTCATCATGCATTTAGAAGAAATGCCAAACACTGAAGTTAAAGAAAAAGTGGTAAATCACTTGAAAAATATTCTTATAAAACCAACTTTCAGGTTATAAACGGTTACGTTAAGATTAATAGAATTACCAGTCCACATGGTAAAATAAAATAAAAAAATCTAGGTAATTCTTTCCTTAACAACGACTACCATTACAGATCCATCTACTTATTGTTTGTCCCAACAAACTAACTACAAAGTTATTGATCGACCACAATCAACTATTATAAAAATGAAAGAGCGAGAAATTGAAAATAAAATATATTCCCAGCTGACGAATTGAACCCGCATTCGTAACTCAAGTCTCACATAAAGAAGCCAAGTGTCGACACGCACACTAACAAAGCAATCGGACGTCCGAACGAAAAAACAATTAAGTCCGTAAAGAAATAAAATACTAAAGCTCACTGAACTCATACACGCGTGGCAAACACCAGTAAATACTCAATCACCGTTAGCTCAGTATCCAATATTGGACAACCCTCACGTTCATGCCACTAGTGGTTCCATAATCTTATGTAAACACCTTTCAGCTGGTAAGGGCTGTGCCAAAACATTGCCTCAATATTACTTCGCTAACACTCTTCGCATTGCATACACTACTGTAGACACTACCATCGTTCAAGTCACTTCGCAAAACACCTAACCTAAGACTTGAATATATACAGACGACACCCTAAACCTATCGTCACCGAGCTCGATAGCTGCAGTCGCTTAAGTGCGGGCAGTATCCAGTATTCGGGAGATAGTAGGTTCGAATCCCACTGTCGGCAGCGACGTAAACTAGCCAAAAAAACCTATCGTCAAGCCTACACACCCTAACACTAACATCTATGTACGTACACACACATCTTTCTAAATCTATCGTCGAGCGTAAACTGGGACGTCTCATCATCAGTATACTCCTATGATAACATGTGACGTCCTAAATCTATCGTCGAGCGGAAAGTGGGACATCTACTCCTCTAGAATGTCAGGCGAAATCGTAACTTCAAACACACTCTTTGATATTTAGCTGTAAACCTTGTCGAAACTATAGCACACAATGAAACTAATCTTTCCACAAAATGAACGCTAGTCGAGAAATGAAACTAAGTCCCTATCTTGTTAATGAAAACGTGAAATTGAAAATAACGCGTGGCAAGCAATCCACAACTCAAACACTATCTTGACATGCGCAATGAAGTTTGGAAAAAATAATAATGAATTTCAGCACACGTCTAACATTACGTGAATATTGCCAAAACAGTAATCATCACCATCGCAAAAATCCACACTGTAATTCTAGGGTGAGGCCCAAAATCGTCTACCATCTCACTACTCCAAACATTCATATCCATTAACTATCCAGTGAAGCGAAAATCAATGAATCTACACAGCCAAACTATCGCTTTAATAACATCCAATATCTCATCCAACAATGTTTCCTAATTAATGATAATTATCGTCTCGTAATATATGAAATTTACTAAGTGGAAATTTGTTTATACAGTTAAATAACACCAACCCTGTATTCAGAATGCTCTTCTACCCTTGATGTCGCATACTATAATATTCACTATGCTGACTTTACATACATTTGGACTTAATTGCCAAGAGCTACAATCTTCTACAGAAATTGTTTTTCACTGGGAGATCTTAACTTGAAATCATAATGTGCATCACAGAGCACTCATTTCGAACCAACCTTCACCCGGTCAGCTGTTCCGGATTGTTAGCGGAATCTCACTACAGCCTGCCTCAGAAATATCACATTTAATATTCAGCCTGTCTCAAAAATTCTTTGCCATCAACAAATATAGCCCGTCTCAAAAATTCATCTTCATCGCCTATCATGGCGGCATCACACATGAAATACAGGCTTTCTATGCCTTCAACATCTACACAACTATTATCTCAACATATCATTCCGGCACAATCCATTTCTCCCCGTTTCAAACTTTTCAAACCTCAATACTCTCGTGACGGAACAGTTTTATAAGGATCTATTCAGTTATTTTTACTACAACTTTTGGACCTCAAGAATACAATAACACACCGTGATTTCCAATATCACCGACATACACAATGTCACAAAATTACCTTCCCACGAATAAATAGAACTTTATCAGATGCCACTGGATTTTGAGATGAACGCAAATCTTACTCAACATATCTGTTAAATACACGTTTAACATAGAAAAATTTATCCTGCTGTAAATAATAATAATAATAATAATAATAATAATAATAATAATAATAATTATTATTATTATTATTATTATTATTATTATTATTATTATTAGACAAAAATTTTCTGAACTCCTGCGATATTCGAAATTAAGGCATTCACCGCAACTACATTATCGTTGTCACCTTTCTAACTTTACTTAGTTTGAACACTATCTCAAATAATGTTAACACATTATTTAAACTTCGCATTTTTACAGTTTCTCGACGTGAATTTTATTGCCCTGAAGAGTTTCACACGACGACCAGAAATATAACACATTCGCCTGATCATTATTAAATATTAATTCGACACTCGCACTGAAAATTTTATTGGGACAAATCAAATTCTATACTACAACATTAACCTTTAAATTCCCTGCGTGTCCATATGGACACATATGTAATATCATCCTAATTCTTCATTGGTAATTTTTGTCTTTAACAATTTGGGTTGGTAACAATTCAAACTGGAAAGGGAAAGTTAAATCTATCTAATGTTTCATTTTCTGTTGCTGGTTCATTGTTGAGTGGCAGTTATGAGCTTCTGAGTTGGGAGTTTTAACTTTGATGTGGAAATGATGGACATTGACACAGAGCAAGTAATTTCCTTAGTTCATATTTGTTTAAGTTCCTTATTTATTTGTTTGTGGCAGTATAAAACATTGTAGTTATTGCAGGCTATGTGCCTAAATGGCAAATTATCAATTAGTCTAGTGTTCAGGACCTCGTTTATCCTACCGTCTCCATATGGACAAGGTGGGCAGATGTAGGGTCACAAATTCTATTCATTGCAGTTGCGTTATATGCATAATATGTATTCGGTCATAAATATAACTGCACATATAATAATATAAATTTTATTATTACTATTATCACAAACATGGCGGAGTACTATTGAAGTACTGTACTACTGTTCTATTATCTCCGTAGGTCGCTGTCAAGGATATTAAATTCTGATCTAACAGTTCAGGAGGCTCTCGACATTCTCTTCAAAGAAGATGACAGTACCCCAGAAACAGATACAGTGTTCATAGCACCTCCTGATCCAGCAATTTTGACGGATGAAGATTCAAGGGATGAGGATGGAGGTATACCAGATAACCTAAATTCTCGGCAACTTCGTTCTCAAGCAGAAGTTAGACTAGTTGACAAGGAAGTGGAAACTGAGCCACGAAACCTTGATTATTTGACCAAACACAGACAAAAACAGTGGGTAGATTGTGATTTAGAGTGTAATCTTAGGACGTTTCCTGATCCTGACTTTAGTATTTATTGTGCAAAAACCCTAGATCAGATTTTTGAAGAATTCTTCGATGATGACATTGTTAAATTATTGGTTGAAGAGTCAAACAACTATGCTGTTTTCAAAAACTGTCCAAATCCGTTGATAACTAGTGAAGAAATGCGTTGCTTCCTTGGTATCCTTATTTTAAGTGGTTACAACCCTCTCCCTAATAAAAGATTATATTGGGATTCTAAGTATGATACAAGAAACGAGTTTGTAACGAATGCTATGAGAACAAACCGATTTGAACAAATCCTTCGGTTCCTCCACTGTACACACAGCAACAAAATTGATCTAAATGACAAGCTGTGGAAACTTCGACCTCTCCTTGACAAAATACAACTAAAATGCAGAGAACACTTTGTCCCTGAACAGCAGCTACCTTATGATGAGTCGATAAAATATTTTGGGAGACAATCTCCCAAACAATTTATTAGGGGCAAACCAATCTGGTTTGGCTACAAGGCATGGTGTTTATGTACAACGTCCGGATACTTTGTTAATTTTTCTATCTATAAAGGAAAGTGTCGCCATCCCAACACCGAATATGAGACCCACTTTGGAAAGGCAGCCATGCCATTGATTCAAATGATCGATGACTTCAGTATTGAAATGAAAAGGTTGCCCTTTCTGTTTTTCTTTGATAATCTGTTTACAGATTTTGACCTGTTGTCATTTCTACATGAAGAAAGATATGGTGGAACAGGTACAATTAGGGAAAACTGGATTCCCAAAACCTGTCCTTTAACTCCCAATAAAAGTATGGTCAAGAAAGAGAGGGGACATTTTGAACAGTCTCTGTGTAAGGACGATGGGGTTCTGGCAGTAAAATGGGTGGATAACACAGTTGTGGCCGTGGCATCAACCTGCACTGGTGTACATCCATTGTCTTCAGTAAAGAGATATTCGGTAAAAGATGAACAGTTTATCTGCATTAAACGTCCTGGTATGGTTGGAAGATACAAGTTTATGGGTGGCGTGGACCGAATGGATCAGAATACTGGCGTGTACAGGATAAACGTTAGAAATAAGAAATGGCACTGGCCGATTCTGTCCTGGCTCATTGATCTATCGGTCCATAATGCTTGGCAGTTGAAAAGGCAAGGAGGAGTCAGACTAAAACAACTAGATTTCAGGCAAGAAATTGTACTAACCTACTTGAATAGATACAAGAATCCTGTCAGTGCAACAGGAAGGCCATCTGCTGGCTTAGGTTCCACATCTAAGAAGCGAGTTCCAAGCGACATTAGTACGATGGCTACAAACACTACATTGTGAAGATTGAAAAGAAGAGAAGGTGTGTAGGAGCGTGCTGTGCAAAAAAATCATCGGCTGTACGCACCAAATGCGGTAAAAGTAATGTTGGACTCTGTGTGGAATGTTTCGCGAAGTACCATGAATGCCAATGAACTGACTGTATGTATGACAGATCTTCAATGCAGGGAGCAAGAAGTTAACCGATATCTTCTATCAATGTTTATTTCATTTTACAATAATAAGGAACTCTCAGAATACATATAAAATCGATTGTTTCTGCCAACAATGGGTAACTCATGATTAACATGATATAGCGACTAAGTGGCCAGTGTGTCCATATGGACACATATTTCACAAATTCTGTGCAATAAATTTTTTAAATAACTTATTTTTAAGTTGTTTTAGATGCATTTGAAGTTGTTTTAGATGCATTTGAAGTTACTTAACCCTAAACATTACAGAAAAATTCAAATAAAATAATCTGGGCAGTTAAGGGTTAATGCAAAATATATACACAGACCTGTAATCGTAGTCATCCTGAAGATTCCGGCCACATTTAGCCAGCTGCCCTCTTATTTAATCGAACATGGCTACAACAGACATCTTCTTATATATATATAAAACTTAAACTACACAGATTTTACACTTGGTGTCGATTAACACAGCAAATGACGTACTTTCTTCGCGTTTAACATGCGATGAGCATCCTTCTCAACTGGCAACTGCCACTGTTTTCCCAGAACTCTGCTTTCGTCCACCCTAATGCTGTCCAGGTATTTCAAATAGATAACAAAAAATCAGCCCTGACCGACTAGCCTCCAGACTCCCTTTGACAATATCAAACACACACAATTGTAATACGGAGAGAAACTCAGCTACGTATTTTAAACAGATATCTAAGGCTTCACAGTTTTCATCGGCGGAAGCTCAGAAAAATTTCTACCACCTTCCATTTAATATTCTACTTGAACCATTGACACGAATATATAACAAGTGATTTTGAGAACAAAACCCCGCACTTTCTTGCATACTAGCGACGTGGGTTTCACCATCCAGACCATCAGATAGAATGGAAAAAAAGTAGGTGGAGGGGAATTCTTATACACCCTCTGAGATGACGCCATCCTCACCATTAAGCTTGATGGTGCAATCTGCTGATTCCACAACCACTGGACCAATTTTCTTGAAATTTATTCCATAAATTCGGACAGACTTATAATTCATCATGGTGTTGATTTCATATTTTTCCCATACTTGCAATGGGCGTAATGAATTTATTTCTGACATGTAGTTTCGCAGTCTGTCTTTAGCAATCGGCCTTGACACGTCTCAAATCCGCGAGTAGGACGTCAACTTTCCTCCAGGCTTAACTGCATTTATATTTACCCTGGGGATTCTATCTTCACGTAAGGTTTATTAACAATTTAGATTCTTTATTCCTGGATTTACCATGTCGCCAAAGTCTCTCGTTATGAAGGATTTTTCGAAATTGATAAATTATTCGGTACTCGAGGTCAACTGAAGTATCCCGGCATTTCACAAGCTCGCTACTCGCTTGGCACGGCGAGTGCGTTCCCACGAGAGAGTGAGGCTCTTTAAATAAAAACATGGCTACTCTCAAAAAAGTTGTTTGTAGCTGAAATAAATATTTGGAATTATTTTTCATCATAGAATTATGGGTTCAATACGGTTACTGTATTTGGACATATTTCTTTATGTAAACCTCAAAGAGGAATCAAAATATTGCAACCACAATATACACGATGGAAAAAAAGCATAATTTTTATGGCATTTCCTGTCACTTTTCTTTATATTGTGTAATAATTGAAAACCAGAGGTCAGCTTTCTTATTGAAAACTACTGCTATAAGTGGATATTATGGCAATAACCTGCATTTTCAGCGAAATATGAATTGTTTCAAAGAATATGCAACTTTTCATTATTTAGAATTAAAAGAGAAAGTGTGTAGACTTCGTTTTATTCCTTTTCCCCCCCTACTTGTTCGACGTCGCACTAACACAATCGGAAGGTTTTTGGTGACGGAAGGATGGAAAGGGCTAGTATTAGAAAGGTGTCGGCCAGGCCATTAATTAAGGTACAGTCCCAGCATTTGCCTGGCGTGAAAATTGGGAAACCATGGAAAACCATCTTTAGTGCTGCCAACAGTGGAAATTGAACCCACTGTCTCCCAGATGCAAGCTCACAGCTGTGCACCCCTAACCGCACAGCCAACTCGCCCGGTTGTGAAGATCTTATTTTTTTTTGCTATTGGCTTTACGTCGCACCGACATAGGTCTTATGGCAACTATGGGACAGGAAAGGGCTAGTACTGGGAAGGAAGCGACCACGGCCTTAATTAAGGTACAGCTCCATCATTTGCCTGGTGTGAAAATGGGCAACCACGGAAAACCATTTTCAGGGCTGCCGACAGCGGGGGGTGAAGATCTTAATTGAAAAAAAAATAATTCTAATGACAACACACTAAATACAATGTTGTTTGATAAATGCCAGATTCATCCCAATGGGTTGGTTGGGTCTTGATGAAGTATTACTGTGAGCATTTCAATATTCACAATACAGTTTCTAATGTCACTTGAGTTGTACCATTTGAAACATACGAAATGGTGCAATAGGACTTGGGTTGGTGAGGCGCTAAGAAGAAGATGCAAGTTGTCCTTGAAAGACCTTCAATAGGGTTGACGACCTGTTTTGAGTTTATAATCTTATGACATTTCAAGAGAGCTTGAAATAGAAGTTTAGTATGGTGTGATTAATGAATATTTGTATGATCTCGTAAAACTGTTGCAATTAAAGTTGTTACTGTGTCAATATACGAAGCGTGTTTTTTAAGTAAGGTCAGTTTTGTTGTAGACACTAGTAGTTCGCGCGCATATCACAACGAGCACGTGCATCATGTACCGGCATGCGTCAGGAACAACTGTGCTCAGTTTCAGCTCTGTAGCTAACCTGTTCGGTTCTGTTCTGTGCTTTCAAAATGTTTAAGACTATCAACTCGCCCGCCGCTTGTGAGGTTCGGTCAGTGCTACGGTTTTTGTCAGCAAGGGACCTGTCTGCTGCAGAAATTCATCGACAGATTGCAAAGTGTACGGTGATATTATTCTGAGTGAAAGCAAAGTGCGTAAGTGGGTATGACAATTCAAGGATGGCCGTGACAACGTCCATGATTAGGACCGCTCCGGTCGCCCTTCTTTGACGATTTGGTGGCTTCAGTTGAAGCAAAGATTCATAACGGGCGCTTCACAATAACAGGTATCTCAAACGAATTTCCTGACGTGTCGAGATCAGTGCTTTACAACATTGTTTCTGAACACCTAAAGTTTCGGAAACTGTGCTCCCGTTGGGTCCCGAAACTCCTAACAGAGGACCACAAAAACCGAAGATTTGAGTGTGCGATGAAGTTCTTGACTCGTTATGACGAAGGTGACTGCTTCTTGAGTCAGAATGTAACTGGAGACGAAACATAGGTTTCGCATATCACGCCCAAATCGAAGCAACAGAGCATGGAATGGAGAGAGAGAGAGAGAGAGAGAGAGAGAGAGAGACACACACACTCCCCTGTAGTAAAGGTGAAGGCCAAACAGACTCTGTCCCAGCGCAAAATCATGGCGTCAGTGTTTTGGGATAGGCATAGTGTTTTGTTGGTCGACTTCATGCAACGAGGAACCACTATCAATGCAGAAGCATACTGCCAAACCCTGAGAAAGTTACACAGAGCGATTCAAAAGAAAAGACGCGGCATGCTGACAAAGGGAATCGTCCTTCTCCATGACAATGCAAGACCTCACACTGCAGGTCACACCCGCGATTTATTGGACAGTTTTGGCTGGGAAGTTTTAGACCACCCACCCTCCTACAGTCCTGATCTTGCACCGAGCAATTACCATCTGTTCCTCCACCTCAAACATCACCCCAGTAGCAACCATTACAATGATGACGGAGTGAAAACGGCAGTGAACTCTTGGTTATTGGAGCAGGCGGCAAATTTCCATGAAGAGGGTATTTTAAAATTGGTTACGAGGTATGATAAGTGTTTGAACAAACTTGGCAACTATGTCGAAAAATAGAGTGAAGTATGTAATTTCTGAAAAACAATGTACTTTTTTAAAATAACCTTTCGTTGTGTACTTATTTTCAAACGGACCTTACTTAAAAAACACACCTCGTAGATCTCTTGGAGTATTGCATCTCGGATAGCACCAATACCTGCTGACTATAGAGAGAAAAACGCGTGATTGACCACTGCGCGAGTACATGCGGAGGAAGGTGATGGAGGGGAGTGAGAGGAGCGATTGTTCTAAGGTGGAACACACGGATATGGTGGAGTGGGGGATTTTAGGAGGGGTATATGGGAATTTCTATGTTGGTAGGATTTGTAATTTTTATTCTTTCTATTTCGCCATATATGGGAATAATATCAAATAATATGTTGGGTTTTTCCGGGATTTAAGTTGAAATCAGGGCTGAAGTACTGTTCTAAGCGCGTGTACGCGCGCGCACCCTCTCTCAATAATATTCAAAAGAGCCCCTTTGTTTATCACCTTAATGATTTTCGAGTCTTGTTCGGTGCTTGTGAACTTATGTCCAGTCTCCAGCATGTGTTGGCCCAGAGGCAAAAATCTATTTTATTTGTTCGCATTAACATGTTCCTGATATCTGACTGAGAAACTCCTACCTGTCTGGCCAATATAAGGGACTTTGCAGCTACAATAAAACCTCGATGCATCGTTTTTCAGGGGGGGGGGGGGGAAATCATGATAGATGCGGGAAAATGATAAATGTGGGCAACATAAAATACAGGGGAAAACAAGATAATAAAATACGGGTACTGTAATTGGACATTTTTAGTCATGTAAACAGCAGCAGCAGCAGCAGCAGCATGTGGCCTACGGAGCCGGGTGCAGGTCTTCTGAGTTATCGCATGGTAGGTGATCAACGCACCTATGAAAATGCAGCCCTAAATAAGATGAATTCTAACGCTTAAATCGGCACACACACAGCCCTTGAACCATTTGAATTGACCAACTATCAACGAGGATGAGAAAGTTCATCTATTATATACTGTATATAATATGTCAATATTATTTATTACATCGGGACTAGTTTCAACTCTTGTATTGGGTCATCTTCAGCCTTAAATTATAAACTGAAAAGAACATTAAATGTAACTTGAAAACACCAACACCTAATATAACACTACTGACATGTCTTAAGCACTGATGAAATAAGTTGAGGTCACACGAGTCTATTAAAATTGATGTCTCTTGCACATACGTCAAACACTTTTGTGCCGCCTTCTTTTATGAAAACCTTAAGTCTTAATTGCCACAGGAGGCAGGTCGGGGAAAGTTGCACGAAACTGAAAATGGCCTTGAATTCCTAAACTTCACAGGGTAAATAACACCTTCGGGAAGCAACCCGTTAGCCTCGGGAAAGTTGAATTTTGCTCTCCCGTTTCCATTGACATTGCTGAATAACCCAGTAAGCCTGTTTGTGCTTGTAACAGCACTAACACCCAGCCCCGATCCAATGGAAGTAACCGATGAAGGTTAAAATTTCTTTCTCGGCAGGGAATCGAACCCAGGACCCTATGAACCAAAGGCCAGTACTCTGACCATTCAGCCACCGAGTCGGACAGTAACACAGTGAGGGGTAGCGAATATTTGTCACATGGTAGCCAACGTACAGATTAGGAACATAATGTTCTGAATTTGCTAGCGTGGTGCACATTTGTCTTGAGATAGCCCAGTTACGGATACTGAAGAAGTCGTGAAATCGCTATTAATGAAGACAAAGTGAGCAGGCATCCGCATCCTGCAATGGTGGTGCGTATGTAGAAACTCGCACCTTAAGAGTTTTATGGCGAGTCGATTGAAGTGTTGTCACATTCAAGATGACTGTCAAAGTCATTTTCTTGCATGTGACTGAATTTAACATACAAATAATTCAAAATCTAAGAACGTGACAAGAAAACAATGTTTAACATAACCCACTAGTCCAAAATTCAAGGCATCAGCTGACATTTGTTTTAGAAATACAGTAAAACATCTCTACAACGGACACTTTCGGGACAGAAAAAAATGTTCGTTATGAAGGGGTGACCGCCCGAGAGGGGTTATGAAACTGGTACCATTAAACGTAAGTTGGAACACAATAACCCATGTACTATATTATATGTGTCAACAATTCTCGCAAATGTACCTTTAATTGTACACTGTATACAGTATTATACAATATACTGCACTGTACTCACATGAGAAAGTTGTAGATGGGCTGCTGCAGCTGCGATGTACTGTATTAAAGAGACAAAAGCACTTCTATGGAAACCTCTATTAAGCACACTGTACACTGTTACCGTTCACCATGTTAAAATTAAGACAGTACGAGTTTTTGAAACTTTAAATCAATATGTAGATGTAGCAATCTGTAGCACAGTACAGTAGAACATTAGCACTTTAAAATATCCTTAATGTTAGTTTGTTTTGTCCATTTCGGTTTAGCAATGATATTTTCACTATGTGCAATTAAACCCTGGGTCAAATTTACACCTTTTTCATCGTTTTTGTTTATAATAGAATTCTTTCAGTCGCTTAACAAAGCCGAGAGCCTTACTGTACGAGGTTATTGGCAGCCCATTAATTTCCATATTTTCTTCAAAGTCGTCATTAGCATCACCTTTACTACCGCTTTCGTCAGAATCTTCATTTTTGTCCTTCTTTCCTTGGACTGACTGAAGAATCGTTTTAGTGTCTCCACTCTCACACTCTGTTGGAATATCTGGATCAATTTCGATATAGGTGTTCACTTGTACACTGTAACCTGCTGCATTAATCAATCTATTTCAGGATGTCCACCATTAGCAGGAAACCCAGCTTTCATAAAGCAGTTACGAATTGTTGAGGTTGTAACGTTTTTTTCCATGCATTGGTTATCCACGAAATTGTTTGGAGAACATTCAGTCCCTTTGTCAGTGTTTGAAGGGTTACTTCACTCCTGTTGTGCATCATCACTGTCTGTACATAACCTTGAAGTTCTGGATCACTCCTTGGTCAAGCAGCTGAGAAACTAATGATACATTTGGTGGGAAAAAGACAATCTTCACATTTTGCAACTTAATTGTATCCAGATGCAATGCTGCATTATAGAGGAATAACACTTTTCGCTCCTGGAATATCATTTTTCTGTCCAAGTGTCCTAACCACTCCCATTATTTCTCTGGTCATCCATGCTTTCCTATTCGCTTTCCATTCAATGCCAAACTTCGTAACGTCGAAATTCTTAAACACCTTGGTTTTGTAGCTTTGCCTATCACAAGGGGCTTCTCCCATTCTCCACTCATACTTGCACATAACTAAACTGTAAGACGTTCTTTTGCAACTTTTCCAGCAGTACAACGATTTCTTTTGAAACACAAAGTTTTACAAGTAACAAGAAAGAATTTACACAAAGTTTTGTCGGCATTCAAAATATTTTCCGGAGCATACCCATCTATGATTGAAGACATTTTTTCTTGCCAGTTTTCAACAATCTCCATATTAACACTGAACGACTCTCCGCAAATCACTCTGAAGTTGATACCATATCACTTTCTGAAACTTTCTAGCCAGCCATTCGAGGCTTTGAAATCTCCAATACTTAATTATGCCGCAAATTCTAACGCTTTTGCTTGTATCATTGGTCCCGACACAGGGACATTCTGACTTCTTACTTTAGCGAACCACTCTAGTGTGGCCTTGTCGATGAGAGATCCATTACCACTTTGAAACAGTTTAATGCAATGTTTGTTGCCATTTAAATGTCATTCTTTCACTAGTTCCTTTTGCTTTTTCACAATTTCAGCTGCCTGTGTCTTTCCAATCTTGAACACTTCGGACAGTTGAAGCACACCACACTTCTCACGGTTATGATAGTCTATTATGCTTACCTTTTCTTTTACAGTTAAAAATTTCCTCAGAGCCATGTTTACACCAACTTCCTAACGTAAAACTGAACACATCAAAACCACGGGTCAGTGGAAAGTAACCTGACGGTGAAGGTATGAATTCCAGCGCTGTCGAGCATGTCACATCACACAACTTCCGGAAGTGATAGCATAGCTTAGTGTAGCCTTCCAAGAATGTGTACAGCCTGGACCAAAAGTTACGGTGTCAGCGATTCTTGAAAGTAACACCTGTGCAAAAAGTAAGCGAATACATACTGTACTGGGCTCAAATACAGTATTTTTTGAAAAACAAAGTGTCCGTTAGGAGAGGTTTAATTGGAGTTTCTCGTGGCTATGGTGTGTCTGCGTCCGTAATAAAGGATGTCCGTATAAGAGGGGTAAATTACTCATACACAACATGGTATTTAATTACGGACCCAGAAAATCGTCCGCCAATGAGGGGTGCCCGTTAAGGCTGGTTTTACTGTAGTGCGACCCCCCTCGAGTGCTTCTACAATTGTAGGGGGTTAACCTCTGTTACCTTCTTCAATTGAAGATCCTCTGCATGGTGAGGGGGACTAGTAGCTCCTTTCTTGCGATGCCGAATGGAGCCCTATTGGGAAACCATTCGGTATACAAGGAGGAGGAAGCTAAAGCACCACCCAACCCTACGGTGTAACGCGACCCGTGCCGATGGGGTGCATGGCACATGGGAGATGTGTCTTGAACGAAGCCTTCGAGATACTTGGCGCCCTCTCGAAGTAAGTAGCCTTATCCGGGTAGGCGGGGCTCTGCCTGGGCGGACATTATATTTCCCTAGCTACTCGTGGGACCTACATGAGTACCGTAGCCACCCAAAAACCGGAGAGCTCCTCTGGGGCCTCCAAGAGGAACACCAGCTCGACAATAACCGATGGGGACTCTTCGGAGATACCCTCAGATAGTACGACCTCGACAGTAAGAGAGCTCATTCTAGAGGTGGGCAATCTTCTAGTCCAGAAGAAGAAGAAGAAGAAGAAGAAGAAACAGCACTCCGGCACTGAGAAGAGGAGGTACAAGAAGGCTTTAAAGGCCCGCAAGCAGGCCAAAGAGGGCCTAACTCCTGGAGCTGAGAGGCCTTCTACTGCCACGACAGCAACAACTGCGGGGGGATCCAATGGGCACAAGAGGCGGGACCCTGAAAAGGGCTCTGCTTCTAGGGCACAGAGGACTCCACTCACCAAGACGCCAGTGGGAAAACGACTCCTGTCGGGGGCAACCCCAGAAGAAGGTCGGCAAACCCACAAAAGACCTAAGGTGGAGTATGCCAGGATAGCTAAAGCTGGGATCAGGATGGCCATAGTGCCTGTAGGATATCCTGACCAGCAGCTAACTGAAAAATAGGTGAAGTCTGTGGAGGAGGCTATCACCAATCTGATAGATGAGCTTCCAGAGCAGGGGCCCATTAAGCCTCAGTTCCTGGACTGCTATTTGTCGAGAGGTGCGGCCATCATTATCGCAGAGAATGACTAGACTGTAGCATGGCTTTCTAGTCTTGTTACAGATATGCAACCATGGCAAGGAGCCAGGCTCACAATTGTAGGCATGGATAAACTCTTTTCCTATAAGAGAGTCGTGGTCTGGATACCAGGACAACCAAAGGACAACGTCCTTTTGGGAAGAATGGCACGCCAGAACCATGGCCTAAATCCCAACAGCTGGAGAATCTACAACTGCAAGGAGGAGACGAGAGGTGTCCGCCTTGTGGTCAGCATGGACTCCAGAGAAGTGGAAAAAGTGGTGGGGAAGAAGATCTTCTGCGGGGTGCATATTGCTACCTTCACCTTGGTGGAGGGCAAACGCGACAAGCAGAGGACCAACCCCACCACAGACAACACCGAGACTAGCAGGGGCGAAGAGCGGGAGACTGGACAGGAGCCAGAGCCAGCAAAACCTCAGGATTCATCGCGGGAGGCGGAGCTTCATGTTCCGGAGACCGCATAAGGTAAAGTATTGCATGAAAGTAAGGAATGATTACTTTCAATCAAGCAAACATACAAGATTGTATAGCGGCCTCTAGGGCACTTATCATAAGTATCCAGAAAGGTAGGTTTTCGGTCGCCCTGATACAAGAACCCTGGCTTAGACAGGGGGATATCATCGGACTACAATGTGCAGGCTTCACTCTATTCAGTGGAGTACCGGAGGAGAAGCTTGGAGCATGTATACTAGTTAAGGATATTAACGCTGGGGCTATACCGGGCTTCATTACTAGAGACCTTGTAGCAGTTCTAGTGAGATATGAAGAGGGCGGACAGCCAAGAGACCTGGTTGTCTGTTCTGCATATTTCCCAGGATACTCTGAATCTCCACCCCCGCCGGAGGAGTTCAGGAGACTGGTGATATACTGTAGGAAACAAAGACTTAACCTCATAGCAGGATGTGACGCCAATGCTCATCACAGCATTTGGGGAAGTAAATACATAAAAACCGAAGGGGAGAGAATTTCATAGAATTTCTATATACAACTGATCTTGAGATCATGAACGTAGGTGGTACCCCTACCTTCATCAATAACAGGAGTGAGGGGAACATAGATCTTACCCTGGGTTCCATCTTCTGCGGGGTGCATATTTAAAGACTGGAAAGTTTCTTTGGAACCTTTGTCAGATCATTGTGTTTCATATAGAGGGCTCCTTCAAGATCCCATCTTACAGAAACCCCAGACGAAGCAATTGGACGTCTTTTAGTGAGGACGTGAGGAGGGGACTGGAAGGAGGACCCTCAAATATAATTAAAAACAAGGAGGAGCTGGAGCTCAGTGCGAGATTTCTCACACAGGCACTAGTTACCTCTTATGAATTAAACTGCCCAGTTGTTAAGGCAAAAAGAGTAACAGGAAGCTTCAAGTGGAACAGTTATCTTTAACACCTGAGGAGAAACACACGAAGGCTCTGGAATAAATACAGGGAACTTCAAGATCAAGAAAGTCTAGATTCTTATAAAGAACCACAAAGAAAGTACAAGTCAGAAGTCAAAAAGGCTTCCAACAAATTCTGGAGACAGTTTTGTGACTCCATCGAGAGTCAACATGAAGCGGCAAGGCTTCACAAAATTCCAACATTGGATGGAAGGGCAAGGCTGGGCTCATTGGAGTCACCTTCGGGTGGATATACATCCACAAAGGGGGAGACTGAGCTTATTGCTTGATGCCCACTTTCCAGGTTCAGTAGTCACAAATAGTGAAGTAGAATCTAGCAGATCCTTGGTTGGAAGGAAGCCGCAGAGATTGTTACCCCAAGAAGGGTGAAGTGGGCATTTTGCCCCTTACAGAAGTCCAGGAATGGACGGGATCTTCCCAGCACTTCTTCAGGAAGCGGGCGCAGTCTTTATACCATACCTGGTCAGAATTTTTAGAGCCTGTCTCACTACGGGGTACGTGTAATCCTTGTGGTATCAGGCAAAGGTAGTGTATATACCTAAACCCGGAAGGTCTTCATATACTAGACCTAAGGATTATAGACCCATTAGTCTAAAGTCTTTTCTTCTGAAGACTTTGGAAAGACTGGTGGATAGACACATCAGGGAGAAAGTATTAAGAGACTGTCCCCTGCATCCTCATCAACATGCATACCAACCAGGGAAGTTGGTTGAGACGGGACTACGCCAGCTTGTTTCTAGGCTGGAGAGCACCTTGGATCAGCAACAACTGGCTATGGTGGTATTCCTAGATACAGAAGGGGCCTTTAACTACACGTCTTTGGGCTCCATAGAACTTAGTCTAGAGAGAAGAAGAGTGAGCAGGATGCTCATAAAATGGATTATGGCCTCACTGCAGGGCCGTCAGGTTCTGTTTACCCTAAACGCAGTAATGTTGAGAGCTAATATAGACACGGGGTGTCCACAGGCAGGAGTACTATCACCAATATTATGGTGTCTGGTAGTGAATGAACTACTTACCAGGTTAAATGTTCGTGGAATTTACGCCCAAGGCTAAGCAGATGACATTAGCCTGATGGTGGTGGGAAATTAGTTAAGACAACCTCAGTTAAGTACCTAGGGGTAATCCTTGAGGCAAGACTGAGTTGGAAGAAACATAAGGTGGATAAGGCTCCCAAGATTATGTGGGCCTGTCGCTAGTTGCTTTATGTCGCACCGACACAGATAGGTCTTATGGCGACGATGGGATAGGAAAGGCCTAGGAGTTGGAAAGAAGCGGCCGTGGCCTTAATTAAGGTACAGCCCCAGCATTTGCCTGGTGTGAAAATGGGAAACCACGGAAAACCATCTTCAGGGCTGCCAACAGTGGGGCTCGAACCCACTATCTCCCGGACGCAAGCTCACAGCCGCGCGCCTCTATGCACACATGGGCCTGTTGCAGGCCCGTCAGAAAGACTTGGGGCCTAGGACCTAAGGTGGTCCAGTGGCCCTATATTTCTATTGTACGGCCCACGATCACCTTCGCATCTTTAGTCTGGTGGCCAGGTTCAGAGAGTAAAACCTTTACCACCAAGTTAAACAGTGTCCAAAGACTTGTGTGTCTAGGAATAACAGGGGCACTGGATACTACACCATTATGTGCAATGGAGGCCATCGTATTTCTTCCCCCCTTACATTTATATGTTAAGGAAATAGCAGGAATGAGTGCTTACCGCCTCTTGTCACTCGGAGGATTGTCCTTCAAGAATCCGAATAGAGGTTGTGCTTCTATTCTTACAAGGCTTCACCAGACCTGCCCTACGACAATGATGATCGGGGACCTGATGATGCCTAGTTTTAATCTGAATTATAAGTTCACAGTGGTGATACCCACAAGGGAGGAGTGGGCTGCGGATGCTGGTGCCTGTTGTAGGTCTGGGGGCTGTACGTGGTACACAGATGGCTCGCGGACAGAGACGAGCATAGGCGCCGGGGTCTGGGGGCCTAAGACAAGGCCCTCCCTTCCCATGGGTAAATAAGCTACTGTTTTCCAGGCCGAAGTATATGCAATACTGGCCTGTGCTGTATATATATATGGAACATGCCTGGACATAGAAGATGCATCACCATTTGCAGTGACAGCCAGGCAGCGTTAAAAGCACTATGCGCAGTCAGATCAAAAATGGTATTGGGAGTGCCAAAGGATGTTAGATCAAGTTAGTTAGTTTATTGCCTTTGTGATATGGCGGGGCTCAGGCTATGAAGCCTGCTATTATGCCAAACCATATTATACAACAGCTTTATACAATTTACAGAATAATGTACATAAAATCATTTTTACATATATTTCTAAAAATCACTAAAATTAATTTACTTAACCTCTATAATTTTGTATCCTTATTGATAATTAAGAGCTAATTATTAAATTTTAACGTTCATGAAATCTACTTTTTACATATTTGAGTACCACATTAAACATTTCCTTTTAAATAAACCTCGGATTGCCTATGCCTCTAATTTCAGCTGGGATTGAGTTCCAGGAACGTATGGTAGTAGGTATGAATGAGTTGTACGAGTTACTGTGGTGAATGGGAATGGACAAGAGGAAACGTGTGGATGACCTTGAGGGAGCTCTATTGGAAGGAGAGATGTATTTAAAGTCTGTTCTAAGATAGTCTGGTTTGTTTGTTTGCAGAATACTGTGGAGAAGGGAAACAGCGTGGTATTTACGTCGTTCAGTCAATCTTAGCCACGACAGCTGAGAGAGGAAAGGGCTAATATGAGTTTGGATTGGGATATTTAATACGAATCGAGCACAAGCATTATAGGCTCGCTGTAGTCGACATGAAAGTGTTTTGCTCATACTATTATAAACTACATCTCCGTAGTCAAATATTGGAAATATTAGACTCTGTACTAATAATTTCCTTGTGTTTCTTGGAAGGAAGTCCCTCATCCTTTTTACAGAATGTAATGAGTAGAATACTCTTTGACAAATTTTTGCGACATGTTCCGACCAACTTAAATATTTATCGAATAGTACTCCAAGGTTCTTACATGATCGCTAAATGTTACTGGTATTCCACCGAGCATAGCACTGGGTATAGACATGTTTTGTATTTTAGCATGAGATTTATACGTGCCAATTATGATGGCCTGTGATTTTGATGGGTTCACTTTCAGGCCATGTCTGATAGTCCAGTCATTAACATTTGCTAGGTCTTCGTTTAACTTTGTGATTGAATTGTTTAAGTCATTAGGCTTTGTGTGAATATATAACTGAATATCATCTGCATACAGGTGATATTTACAATTGGTCAGCGTCTCAGATAAGTCGTACATGTACAATGAGAACAAAAGTGGTGACAATACTCCTCCCTGAGCCACGCCCATCTTAGTGGTTTGCCACAAAGATGTATCGTTTCCCACTGATACGCACTGCTGACGATCACTAAGATAGGAGTGTACCCAGGTCAAAGTGCTGTAAGAAAATTTCAGCGCCTTAAGTTTAGCGAGTAATATGTCTATCTACACAATCGAAGGCTTTGCTTAAGTCCAAGAGAACAAGTATAGTCATTTGTCCTTTACCTATCGCTAGTTGCATGTCATTCGTCACCTTACCTAATGCAGTGGCAGTACTGTGGTTTTGTCTAAATCCCGATTGATATTTGTCAAGTAAATTGTACTGAATAAGATATTCAGTCATTTGTTTATGTACTATTTTCTCCAACAATTTTCCTAATATAGGAAGGATACTTACAGGACGATAATCTTCGGGACTGTTGGGGTGGTTGTTTTTAGGGAAAGGCCGGATGATTGCATGTTTCCAATTCGAAGGAAATACTCCAGTCATGAGGGAGTTATTAATGATATGCGTGACCGTTGGAAGTATGATGTCTATGATTCTTTTTAAAAGAGACAGGTTGATTCCATCATGGCCAGTGGACCCTGACTTAATTTCACTGAAGACTTCCCTAACGTCACTGGGGGTCACATGAGAAAAGTAGAACTGCTCGCCATGATGTCTTGTTTTTGAGGATATTCTGTTAATTACTGCTGCTTTGGTCTGATCGTCAATATGAGAGGATCGTGAGCTAAAGTATGAGTTTAGGTCAGCTAGTAGTACATTACAGTTGTCATTTGTCTTGTTTTTGCATAATCCCATTTCGCGAAGAGATTTCCAAATCTGACTAGAATTTTGAGTGTTCAAAATATCATAAGAATGACGTATTTTAGCATTTCTAATTAACTGTGTTGTTCTGTTTCGGAGTTTTTTATACTTTCCGAAATTGTCAGATGTAGGCTATATCACGTAATAATTATAGGCTGCGTCTCTTATTTTCATCTGGTCACGTATTTTTTGGGACAGCCATGGGTTTGAAGGTCTCTTTACCCTAACAGTGCGTAGTGGTGCATGTCTGTCATACAGAGTCAGAAGTAGTTTGTTAAAATGATTTACTTTTCCGTCAATGTCATTTATGAACTGAATATTGCGCCATGGTGTGTTACGAGCATCTTCAAAAAATGCGTCTTCATTAAAGTGTTTGAAATCTCTATATGCAATTAATTTCGGCTTGAATTTAGGGCACTTCAAGGAATATGCAGCGTAAACCATGTCATGTCGGGAAAGACCGGGAACGGGCATTTGTCCAGGAGTTAGGATTCGGTTGGTATTATTAGTAATTATTAGATCGAGGAGCGTTCGTGAGTTGGTAACATGGTGTGTAGGGTTTAGGGGTAGTATTGTCAAATTAATGGATGAAAACATCTCAGTCAATTGTTTTGTTTCGGTAGATTTGTTTGTCAAGTCTGTATTATAGTCTCCCACTAAAATCAAATGCTCATACCTGGGTGTTAGATCATGTAGGGCTTCCTCTAGATTTGTGATGTTACCAGTCTTCGGTGGACAATACACCACACCAAGCAAGCACTTCGTACCGCGAACTATGGGCTCAACGAACAAGAATTCAGGGCTATTGGAGAACTCTCTGGGGGATTTTAATATCACCTTATATTTCACATCATCCCGTATATACATACCGACTCCTCCACCGAGCTTACCGCTCCTGACATTCCTAACTAATGAATAGCCATTCATACTAACAAGAGATGAAGGGATAGACTGACGCAACCATGACTCGGAGAATAGTATGGCATGTAGGTTGCAGGTTGAGAATATTTCAGAGAATTCCGGGAAATGTGGGAGAATGCTCTGAGTGTTTACATGAGCTATTTGTAAGGAGGTAGGGTAAGGCGAAAGAATGTCTTGAAGGTGATTAGCGGTACTTAGGGTGGGGGCTGGGAGATACAGGTAGTGACCTGCTTGGGACTGTGGGTTGGAGAGGCTGAAACTAGAGGCATTTGTTTCCTGGTTACTTGTTGCTGCCAACTTAAAATTTAACTGTAGATATAAAAGGAAAAACCACACTAGATAAAATTAAGAAACTAAAAATTGAAATTAATGATAAAAATGTAGGCTATAGCTACAGTTGAAATTCTGATTAAAGTTCTATACAGCGGTATTTAGTTTACAGAATGTCGGCTCATGGTTAACGAATACGAACGAGATCTTCGCGGTTTGACACAGGTATTTTACGAGTTCCCTGCTTAACATAAATTATGCCATCCTTCGACCACACGTTCCGCACATTGAACTTACTTACAGCGTCCTGTAGAAGCCGCAGTCTCTCTGGGGCTAGGTCTTCTCTAATTGTTTTATTTGTGCCCTTGAGTTTCTTTTTGTTTATAAACATCGCATTTCTGTTCTGGTACGAAACAAACTTCACAATTATGGGTCTTGAACGGCCAGTTTGACTATTCCCAACCCTATGCGATCCGTCTATTTCGTCCACTGAGAGTTCCACCCCAATTTCACGAGCAATATCAATGATAATATTGTCCGTGTTTTCTCCTGCAGTTTCTTCCACACCAAACACACGCAAGCACTGTCTTCTTTGGTACTGCTCTAAACTGTCTTGTTTTAATTTGCAGCTCCCTTTTTAATTCCCTTATGGTCGTGTCTCTTTCTTCCAGCGTACGCTTTAGTTCCTCGATCACACTCGTATCGAAATTTATGGTTTCTTTCAGTTGCTATACAACTGTCTTCGTCACCTGATCTTGGATGAGATTGGCAAGCGTGTTGAGAGTCTCCTTACTGCTCAGCGCTTCCTATACTGCTTGTTTCACAATGGCTTCCTTTGGCACCTCTAACTTTGGGGGGCATGGTTGTTTTTGTAGATATTTCGCTTCAGGTTTCACTGAACACTTCACGAACACTCTGACGTGAATAACTGTACAAGTTAGAGTAATGTATCATACTTGCGACTGTCAAACTGCTAAAATTCACCTCTTAATGCCGCACAAACCACAAGCCTCGTATTTCGTGACTATACACTATCTGCCATTAACTAGTGAGAACTTAGCTCAGTTAACCCTATTATGGGTCCCTTGGCCCTGTTTCATAAAACATCTTTCACTAATATTATTAGTAAGGAAATATTAGTATTATGTTTCATAAAATTATTAGTTAATAATATTAGTTATTAGTTTATGAGTCAAAATTATTAGTAGATGTTCCTAATAATATTAGTAAATTGTTTCATAGACAACATGACTAATAAAAGTTACTCATATTATTAGGATTATGTCCATGAGTGTATTTTGACTCATAATTCATATTATTAGTGAAACCAAAGTGAGCTGTATTTTAATATTTTGGCATAAAATCATGAAGATCACTGAAATGGTAGACTCTGATTCAAATAGTGATAAGAAATGAGTGTAGGTATTCACTGTTCAATAAATGTTACGTCAAAAACAGCCTGTGCTGACATGTAACAAACATATGAATACCGCTACAATGGGAGATTTAGATTAGATTACATAACTGTTGAGTATTTGCTTGATAGGATTGGTAGGTAATAGAACGTTCCACTGCAAGGATTGAAGCATAACCTTAAAATAGCAGCTTCGCATTGCACTCCACCGATTGGTAGTGATATACAGTATCGTGTTTCTCTAGTGCAGTTCTGCTCGGACACTCCAAGTATCTTTTAAAATCTTGGCTTATATCACCAGTAAACCAAGATGATGCTGGTGATAATTGTTTGAAGAGGAAGTGGGCTACAACTAGGGAACCACCATGTATAATAGCACTAATCAGATAGAAAAATAGAAAGGATCCAACATTTTGAAAAATGAAGGTATCGGCTAAAGAAAGAGAAGGGCCACGAAGGGCGTGAAAATGAAAGACTCTCTCGGCCTCGCAACCTAATACTGTCAGGGTTGGAAAAGAACAAGAGTTGAACAAGGGAGGTCAGAAGGGTAGACGAAAATGAGCCTGACAGAAGTGAGTTGAAGCAATGGCAGGACTCATCTCAGTGCCCCATGTTCGCCAACACACGCTCCCAAGTTGAGAGCCCTGGGACCCCTTTTAGTCGCCTCTTACAACAGGCAGGGGATACCGTGGCTGTTATTCTACCGCCCCCACCAACGGGGGTAGTAAACAAAGATTTTGCTAGTCCATCTCAGATTTTTAAGAGCACATGAAATAAAAAAATAAAAGGAACAAGGAGAGAGATAGTGTGCAAAAGGCTGCGAATAGCTGACGCTTTAACTCAATCACTTTCCGCAAATAAATTTTTTTATCTCTCATTATTTTCACTTCTATTATCTATTTTCATATGTATTGAAGTCACAACAACGAAAATATCAAGTGAGCCTTTTGAACATGTGGATTAATAGTCGGTTGTTGTCAAGCATTAGCCCACTGCTAGGAACAAACCCAAACCAAGAACAGACCGATTCTAACCTCCATTTGTATCAGCTGACTAATGAACTAATATTATAAGAGAAGATATTTTATTAGTCATGTG
The DNA here is from genome assembly GCF_040414725.1 of Anabrus simplex. Classification (NCBI taxonomy): domain Eukaryota; kingdom Metazoa; phylum Arthropoda; class Insecta; order Orthoptera; family Tettigoniidae; genus Anabrus; species Anabrus simplex. The sequence continues at coordinate 1,042,591,105 of NC_090266.1, forward strand.
TAAATCTTTATGAAACAGAATTTGGTTAACTAATAATTATTTTTATGAGTTCTAATATTATTAGTTAGTTTTATGAAACAGGGCCCTGGGCACACAGGAATCAGTGGAAATGAAGAAGCTGACCAACTAGCAAAACAAGGCTCAAAAGGTCCTTTCATAGGACCAGAGCCCTTCCTAGGAGTGTCACTCTGAAGTGTGAAACTGGTAATATCCCAGTGGACGAACCAGTCTCACCTAGACATTTGGAAAAGGTTAACCATAGCAAGGCACGCACGTGAACTTATCAAAGGGCCTAGCCAAAGTTATAAAAAGGTCCTGATAAATTAGAATAGGACCAGAACGTGAATGGTAGTTGGACTGTTGACAGGCCACAATACCTTACAGACACACAGTGCAAGCCTCTTGCAAGCACTAGACATCGATATCTTGGCTCACATTTTGTGAGCCTGGAAGACATCAGGAATGCCAACATCCGGACACTGGTATCCATTATAGGAGCACTAGGGCTGGAGTAGGCAAAGCCGTTTAAGGGACACAAAGGGTCTTCACAGACCTACTTGTGGAGCCCTGCAAAAGCAGGGCTTACCCATTCCGTATCTATCTATCTATCTATCTATCTATCCGTAGTGTGATCTGCAATAATGCGCTGATACTTTTATGGGACCCAATGCAAATTTTGTAATATTTGTTGTCTGGTGTTTTAGACACCTTTTAATACACTTGTTAAAAAGCCCCAGTGGAAAAGGTTTTCGTATTTGTTCTCTCATTTTGTTTCATGCCTTTTAATATGCTCATCTCATGTTTAGAAATTGTCCATAGCCTACATCTTTCTCTGAACCAAACATACAAGACGTAAAATGAACACATTCGAAAAAAGTATAACGTGTTTACATATCCTCGTTAGATAGTTTTTATTCGTGTATAAATATGGTAGAACATATTTTTGCTTAACACACACTCTTTCCTTGTGCCCTGCAGAAACATCCTAACAAGTACTTACTGAATCAACTAACCTCTGAAATTAGTCATTCACTTGCACTGCATTTTGAGGTGTATCATATTCTTACTTAATATCAGTACATAATATCAGAATTAAGCAATCGTTTACTTCAGCCTTTATTTCTAACGAGTTAACTACTGCTATTGGTCACGTTATTTATACATTTATTACGGAAACATGTCCTCTTTCATTTCAAAATGTGTTTACAGACTATCAGTACACTAGTATTACTCATCGACTCCTCTGACATCGCCTTCAAACTCTGATGTTGGCGAGAGAGCTTGCTAGTGCACACAGCGAGAAAACTAAACTTAAGATGATTGATCACATTCAATACAATTGCTGGAAGTGCATAAATATCAATAACTGAAAAAATAATGCAAACTCAATCGCTCTTAATAACGGATGCATCAGTGATAGGGTTCTTGCTGTAAAGGAAGGATAATACACAGTTTACTATAGGAATTTTCAAGGGACAAGAAAAAACAGTTGTTAGAACAGAGTTCTTGCTGTATGTCGTACTCGCTATAGTGGACATCTGCTGTATAGGCCTGCAGAAGAAGCCCATAGTTTCCACTTTCAGATTATTCTGGGCACCTGCTTCATTATTAAAATTAGCTTCCAGATTCTTCTAGGAGCTTCCTTGCCGTAAGCCTCAACAATTCACCAGCAGTATTGTTTTTCTTGCTGTTTGCCACGCACTGTCGCCACTCTGCGAGCATTATCGCATCTCGCCGTCATTATCGACTTCAGCCCCCCCCCCTCCACACACCTTTTCTGCCTTCAGTGTTGCAATATTAATAGGTGCTTTGTGATAGTTCTGGTCTTATGAGAAAAAATGTCTGAAAGATTTACAACTATTTACAAGTGGAGAGAAATTTACACTGGAAAAATATCTGAGATAAATGAATACCAAGTGGACCTGCTACTACATATATTCCCACATTGGATCTTTACAATATACAACAATCTCAATGAGTTTCTCTTCAGTACAGTATGCTTTTGACAACAATATCCCCTATCGTCTTTGTGTAATTTAATTTTTATGTGCTGTGTTAACCTTGTTACATAACACTGCTTGATGCTTATGCTGCAATAAAATATTATTACACACAGCAAGAAGAGGAATTGTCACATCAGTACAAACAACCGATGGCACTACAGAATAAGGGATTTTCTATCTGAATCCAAAATAGACAAACATACATACATCTGATATTTGTATGTCTCAGTAGGATAGCCATCCTGAGCTCTTCACCCAACTCACTAACTCTTTCTGTGTCTTGTTCTCTACTAAAAAGACTTATTACAAAATACCTACCAACTGTGTTAACATAGCAGGCAAGATGTCATCAAGTGCCCTGACTCCAACTGTTGAGTGAAGACTGTCAAATGTCTTAGCAGCAGCCTGACGTACTTCTGGCAATGGGTCACACAATGCCTTCCGAACAGTAGGTACTAAACTATTTACAAATGTCAATACCATGTCCTTATTTGTTGATGCCATTATTTCTGAAAGTCCAATACAAACTCCTTGTCGCTGGTCTGGTTGATCTGACTCAAGACCTTTCTCAAGGATAGGTATAATTTCTGGTAGTACACGCTCCCCAAGCTTTCTCACCAAATCACCCAATGTCCTTGCGGCCACCTGTAAGAAGGAAAAAAATAAATTATTATTATTTCCTTCAAATAAATATCAAAAGGCACCTTCTGCAATTTAGAATGCAAAAGTGTATTATTTCAAGTGCACAACTGTGAGTCAAAAATGGCAGAGGGCCTCAACGCAAAAAAAGATTTACCTATGAAGTAATGTTCTAAAATGTACTGGTAGTTTAGGAAATGCAAAAATAAGGTGTCTCCCAGGAAATTAAAAAAAACAGTATTTACTCACGTATTAGACCCCTTTTCCCCCCACTTTTACAGCCAAAAATAGTAAAGTGGGGTCCAATATGCGATAACCTCAAAATTTTGTGCAGCAAACACATGACTTCTAGGCTATAAAGAGCTATAAATTGTACGTGTAAACATTCTATATAATTATTTAACAAACTTAGAATGTATTTAAGTTATACTGGCTATTTTCATCGGTAGGCAGTATTTCTAAACGTAAAAAGACAATAAATGGTAAACAAGACTTTTAGGCCTACGGTATATATAAAAGTCAATTTTAGTTACTCATATCACGTCATTCGTTACATCTCATTAATTCCACTGGTGAGGTTGACGTCAGGAAGGGCATACGGCCCTAAAAACTCGCTACGAAGATTCGTCTCGCTTCATACTCGACCCCATACAAAAATGGGATAAGGGTATCATGTTATCATATAAATATTGATACAAAAGAACTTAATAGCCAGTCATTTGTCTGTCAGTTCAGCACTAGGCCTACCACACAGTAAACCTGATCACTGCTTTCGTTTGAATTATTGCCTTGCTACCAGCGTGTGGGCAATTCAAGCGACGTCATCTTCACTACCATCTCGTCAGTCGCATCAGCCATGCTTTATTCTCTTTGAGCCATGCACTGCAATCGAGAGTAAACGAGGTCCCGTCTTTTTGAACCTTTTAAAAATAATTTCGTTCCCAACTATAGAGTCTAAACTGTGTGAATCTATTCCCAAATGGTTTCTGGAGATGGTCTGATATTTCCAGTTCGTGTATATGTAACAGAAGCCAGTCCTTCCGAATAAAGCTGTGGTGCAGAAGGCATGCCAAACTATCAGCTGATAACTAGCGTATGTTACAAGTTGTACTTCTGAATGTAATACATAGTAACTGGAAACATTCTTTTGATAACTGCGGCTGTTGAAACACAGACCCTTATTTTTAAGTATATTTCATGCTTGTTCTCTACATTTATCACATCAGGATTTACATAAACAGCTGTCCATGTGATAAGACAGACCACACTGTTTAGGTTAGGTATATCATCGCCCTGATAGTGCCAAAAGTTCCTCGACGGAAAGAATAAAAATAAATAACAGGAATATATACTGCATTTATGGATATCTACAGGTGTGGCGGTAATGTGTTTTATTACATGTAATAAATATCATTTTTGGTCCGTATTGATGATATTAGATTGAAATAATAACATTAAGTTATTTATTAGACCACCTAATCAATACAAAATCGTCTTGGATGATTTACATAAATTTGTTAGCTAATAATGGGACATGTTTCGCCTTCCCTGAAGGCATCATCAGCCATAGTCTTAACCTTAAATTAAAAATAAGCGTCTAAATAACATGTAGTAATGAAATGAATTTTAAAAATCTTGAAGAGATTTGAAGTAAAATAACATTAAAAATAACAATGATGGTTTGAAAATACAATGTGATGAGATACAATAGTGGAAGTATTAACAAAATTAACATTAGAAGGCTGCTAAAATAAGTACAATGGATAAAACAACAGATTGTTATACAACAAGTAGTAAGATTGCATAAAAGTAAAGTTGATAGTCAAGGCGGTTATAATTAGACGATGGCGAAAAATCTTATATAATCAAAGTAAAGAGGAGAGAATAAAAGTCGAAGTTAGTAGAGAGATCCAAAGTTCATCATGATCTTGAAGATAAAAGACGAAAGTCAGATGCATATGGTGAAGTTGAAGAACAGTTTCAAATAGGATCACTATGGACCATCTCAAAATTTGAAGTGATGTTCAAATGTTGTAAATTGTGAGTTTGTAGATATTCTAGTTGAAAAAGCATATAAAAGTGGAATCATTTGACGGTGACAAAGATAGCTTGTAATATTATGAGTTAGAAGAATTTGCAACCGTAGACGTCTTGCTACGTGTGTTATAACTGAAGTTTTGTCTTCAAACTTCAAACAAAACTTCAGTTATAACACACGTAGCAAGACGTCTACGGTTGCAAATTCTTCTAACTCATAATATTACAAGCTATCTTTGTCACCGTCAAATGATTCCACTTTTATATGCTTTTTCAACTAGAATATCTACAAACTCACAATTTACAACATTTGAACATCACTTCAAATTTTGAGATGGTCCATAGTGATCCTATTTGAAACTGTTCTTCAACTTCACCATATGCATCTGACTTTCGTCTTTTATCTTCAAGATCACGATGAACTTTGGATCTCTCTACTAACTTCGACTTTTATTCTCTCCTCTTTACTTTGATTATATAAAATTTTTCGCCATCGTCTAATTATAACCGCCTTGACTATCAACTTTACTTTTATGCAATCTTACTACTTGTTGTATAACAATCTGTTGTTTTATCCATTGTACTTATTTTAGCAGCCTTCTAATGTTAATTTTGTTAATACTTCCACTATTGTATCTCATCACATTGTATTTTCAAACCATCATTGTTATTTTTAATGTTATTTTACTTCAAATCTCTTCAAGATTTTTAAAATTCATTTCATTACTACATGTTATTTAGACGCTTATTTTTAATTTAAGGTTAAGACTATGGCTGATGATGCATTCAGGGAAGGCGAAACATGTCCCATTATTAGCTAACAAATTTATGTAAATCATCCAAGACGATTTTATATTGATTAGGTGGTCTAATAAATAACTTAATGTTATTATTTCAATGTGTTTTATATCATAATGTTTAATTTCGTACGATCGTTGTCTTTTTTTATTAACGCATACCCTGCATGTTTAGTTTGGAGTCTCCGAATATCGTTTAAAGTACGTGGGGACATAAAATTGTTGTTATTATTATTATTATTATTATTATTATTATTATTATTATTATTATAATTTGTTAGGTACGTTGGCGAGTAAAACATTCGTTTTAATTGGATAGCTTTTATCACAAGAAACTTAGTTCTCTCCAAATATATACCTATATTGCCCCGAGTTACGAGATATTAAACGACCACTTCGTTAAAGATCTCGCTTGGTGTATAAATAGCAGCAACCGCGAATATTTCTCAAATAAAGTAAACTCCTTTCCTCAACCCAAGGTGGTACAGCTCTTTTTAGACACACCCGCAGTGTAGGGGAGTTACATATACTGCTTTTGCCGCATATCAAACTTCCTACTATTCGCAAATCTCTGGCAGTACGGTACCAGAAATCGAAGTCAGACTCCTGAGAACAGCAACTTATTGTGCTAACCATTATGCTGGTGGGCATTATTAACTACAAAACACAGACATACAGCATGACTGATGCATGCTTGCAATGTGCGGGTCGGACACGAAGCTAGGCCTATTCACGTATTTGTGCGACGTCATCAGAGCTGCAGTAGACCTATGCTACGGACGCACATTTCTTAACTACAAAACACAGATGTACCGCATAACCCGTTTTCATTGTGTAGGTCGTATGGACAAAACTATTCACAAATTTGTGCGATGTCATCAGAGCTGCAATAAGACTTGTACCCTCTTCGAAGCAGAATCATCGTTCTCTGACGAATTACGATGGGGGGGGTCTTATATGAGAGATTAATTTTTTTCATTTTCTTTGTCTCGAAAAGTCAGAGGGGGTCTAATACACGAGGGGATCTAATACACGAGTAAATACGGTAATAATCTGCTCAGCTTTCTAGACACAGTAGCTAAAATGTACTCTGTTTAGTCACTGTCGGGACAGTGTTTCCACGCATTCCTTACTATGCTTGAGGCAATGCAATTTCCCCTTTTAAATGTCATTGTTCGGTCATTCCTTCAATAGACTTGTTTTCCACACTCAACGTCAATGTAAACATTCTCGCTAATGCCTATAAGCTCTTGCATCTAACTGCATGCCTGATCTTAAATTTCAGAAACCAATCTGATAAGCCACAAAAATCTTTGAGTGTCATGCGAAGCTGCAAATTTATTTGTTCTCTTCCACAGTATATGACTAGTAAAATGGAAATGCTTATGGCTGTGTGCTGCAGAATACACTGCAATGAGCCATCTTTCAAACACTTATTTCCAGCCTTGAATCCATGGACCTCTACTACTACTACTACTACTACTACTACTACTACTACTACTGACATAATGCAAATGAGACTGTTTATATTGTGGTCACAGCCATGAGACCTGCAGTTTTACATGCAATCTGAACCTCATGATTGTGCCTTTTCGTTTCAAAATGTGCTAGATAAGCAATGAACCCACTCTGAGCACAGTACAGAATTTCTCGAATAATCTAACTTAAAAGCTTCTCAGTTTGTTGGAAAGTGTGTTATAATTAGAGTTTTAGACAGACTGGAAAGATTTGTAGTTTTTTATGAACTTTACTGTAAAAAACCCGCACTGACGATATTCAATTATAATTGGGAGAGTTCCCACCTTTCAATAATATATATATATTTTTTTTCCCCTATCAAGAAAAAAGACATTTCATCCCTCTTTACAGGACATCTTCAGGTTTCAAGACAAATTATATCTAAAAATACATTAATCATTTAAAATATAAAGTGGAAAAAAGTTTCAAAACTTCTGAACACCTTTGTGTCACTATGTCTTCTTTTTGTTGTTAAATGCTATATTGTCCTATTAATACTTTATTGCGATACAGTGAAACCTAGTTAGTGCGTTCCTCATTAACATGTTTTCTTGCTTAGCACGTCGTAAATTCGAAGTCCCGGTTCTCATCGTATTAACACTATACTAAAATGCTTCGCTTATCGCTTACTATGACGCGAACCATGTGACCTTGCCGCGGTGGGGAGGCTTGCGTGTCCCAATAAAGCAGATAGCCGAGCCGCAGGTGCAACCACATCGGATGGGTATCTGTTGAGAGACCAGACTAAGGAATAGTTCATCGAAAGGGGGGGTAGCAGCCTTTCGGAAGTTGCAAGGGCGGCAGTCTACATGATTGACTAATATGGCCTTATAATACTCAACATGGCTTAGCTGTGTTGATACTACTACACAGCTGAAAGCAACGGGAAACTACAGTCATAACTAACTCCCGAGGACATGCAGCTCTCTGTACGAATGATATACTGATGATGGCTTCCTCCCGGGTAAAATATTCTGGAGGTAAACTAGTCCCCCATTCGGATCTCCGGGTGGGGACTACACGAGAGGGGGCGATCATCAGGAAGATGGATACCAACATTCTGCGAGTCGGAGTGTGGAATGTTAGAAGTTTGAATCGTTGTGGTAGATTAGAAAAGCTGAAAAGGGAGATGGATAGACTAAAGTTAGATGTAGCTGGTATAAGCGAAGCGCGTTGGCAGGAAGAACAGGATTTTTGGTCGGGCAACTACCGAATTATCAACACAAAATCAAGCGGAGGAAATGCACGAGTTGGTTTAATAATGAATAAGAAAATAGGACAGCGGGTAAACTACTATGACCAGCATAGTGAAAGAATTATTGTCGTCAAGATAGACACCAAACCAATGCCCGCCAAAATAATGCAGGTCTATATGCCTACTAGCTCAGTGGATGATGAGGAAATTGAAAGAATACATGAAGAGCGAGAAGATTTAATACAATATGTAAAAGGTGAAGAAAATCTTAATTGTGATGGGAGACTGGAATGCAGTGGTAGGCCAAGGAAGAGAAGGTAATACAGAAGGAGAATTCGGATTGGGACAAAGGAATGAAAGAGGAAGTCGGCTGGTTGAATTCTGTACCGATCATAATTTAGTCCGGGCCAATACTTGGTTCAAACACCACAAACAACGGCTTTATACATGGATGAGGCATGGAGACACTGGAAGGTATCAAATAGAATTTATAACGATTAGCATACCTGCCAACTTTTAGAAACCAAAAATAGGAAGATTTCTTAATTCTTAGATTTCGTCAAATATATTCCACCACTGCCTAGGTGAAAAAAGGTAAGGATAAAAGGCATACATATCTACAGTTACAATGCAAACTGACCATTAGATTTAAAATCTTAAACTAAGAAAACATAAAAATGGTTACAAGATAATGTACCTAATCATTCTCATTTAATGACACTTACATACAAATAATATTTATGTCACACTGACCCACACAACAAAATGCATAATACCATATTTTCTTGTGTAATTAACCATATTTTTGACAAAATATATAGACGAAAACTTCGGATGTGTAAATTATTCAAAGAATTCAGATATTTGTAAATTATTTACAATTCATTTACATTTTAATGTTATTTGCTTTACGTCCCACTAACTACTTTTTAAGGTCTTCGGAGACGCCGAGGTGCCGGAATTTAGTCCTGCAGGAGTTCTTTAACGTGCCAGTAAATCTACCGACACAGGGCTGTCGGTATTTGAGCACCTTCAAATACCACCGGACTGAGCCAGAATCGAACCTTCCAAGTTGGGGTTAGACGGCCAGTGCCTTAACCGTCTGAGCCACTCAGCCCGGCTCATTTACATTTAAAAGATACATCAAATATAATATAAACACAACTGGTTCAACTCAATTGCAGCTATCGTCATTTGCCGTAAAATTCCGGCGTGAGATTTTTTTCTTCTTCTGAAAAGTCAAATACAGTACATCAGGTAAGTTAGACACGTGGGTTTGAAGTACCAACACTGGAAAATATTCTTCCCATTACGAGCTGACAATACGACCTGAAGTGAGATAAACATGAACTAATAAAAGTACAATTCATGTAATGTCATAACAATGACATACCGGCAAAGAAAAAAACTGTTCAACACGAGAAGGGCCGGGCATCGTATCCAATCTTGTACGAGTGACTTGTCCATCCACCTCTTTTCTTGAATACGAACGTGGAACACTCGCGGAAATTTTGCTTTAGGCATTGTTTTTAGTTTTAGTACAATGTAAGGGGCAAGCTTTCTGCCATCAGCTGTTACAGCAAGCATTGCAGTACATCGTTGTTTTTTGCTTCCAGTAGCGCGTACGTTAACACTGTATGTTCCTTTCTTATAGACTGTTCGCCTTTGTGGCATATGGACACTGAATGGCGTACTGTAAATATTCCTTCATTTTACGCTTCTCAATCACAAAGCGATGAAAATGGTTGAAATCATTCGCAATTTTTTGGCATAATGTTGTTCTTCGTCGAAGAGAAAGTCCATTTCATTTCATAAAATTAATCAAGCCTCGGCTAAACTTCAAATCCGAGAGAGACCGATTCCATGTGCAGCAGCTATTTCTCATTCTTTAAAACAGCATTTCGTGAGAAACGGCATAAGTAGGAACAAAAGCATATATTTAAGCAGATTCTCCTCTACTTACGGAAACCTGCCGCCCTTTGGTCCGCGAAATGCTTTGCGAGGCTTGTTGGGGGCTTGAAGTGCACTTCTGTTACCGCGGTAACTCGCGTTTCATTTGGACACTGAATACTTGCTGCCCGCTGCCCTATTCCCGTATTTTTCGGCGTATGTATGTTTCGAGATTGTATGATGCAGTATTACTTGAATACTGTGGACTGACAATCTTGAGATCACACAATGTCCCGAACCCGAAACAGTCTTAAAACTAGTGCAGTGGGATTTCCTGCCAGCTAATAACAGCACGTTGCCCTGTATTTGGAATGCCTGCTTTCGCAATAGGAGGCCTGCTACTTGAGTAGTTGACATCTTTATTTCGAAACGTGTGCGTCAAATACGCGAACATTTCTTTTTCTCCACTTTGGATCCAAAAATATTGGGATGCGTAAATTATGCAAGGGCGTTAATTACACGAGAAAATACGGTAGTAATAAAATGAACGGAAATTTATAGGCCTCTGAAACATGGAGATAATGTTTGTTATATTTTTTGGCCATAACAAGAAAAAATACCAGAAACTCTCACCGACACAACCCCCTTAAAAAACACTCAACTCGTTAAAATTATGCACTTGGCGCCCCGAATCCCCAGCTGTATAAAGCGCACACGCTGATGTGGTGAGCGGGAAACACGATACACGAAGGCACCGGACGAAACACTCACGAAATAAAGCATCAAATAAATATGCTAGAAAATGAGGTTTCGTAAATTACACAAGCACACAAGAATTTATCCTATGGGAAGAGTATTGGCCGTACTAGAAGTTATATTGGTCAAAAATAGCAAGAAGTAAAAATAAATTGGAATATCGGAAGACGAGATAAAAATTGGAAAGTTTCCGGGTAAATCGGAAGGGTTGGAAGGTATGGATTAGGCCAAGATTCGGAAACCAGGTGTTTGATTGCAAAACTTTCCCAGGAGCACACGTGGACTCTGACCACAACTTGTTGGTCATGAAATGCCATCTGAAATTGAAGAAAGGAAAGAATGCAAAAAGATGGGATCAAGACAAGTTTCAAGGAACATGTTGCAAAAGGTCTAAATGAAAAGGCTGAAGGAAACAATAGAGGAAGAGTGGATAGTCATGAAAAATGAAGTCAGCAGGGCTGCTGAAGAAATGTTATGAAGGAAGAAAAGATCACCTAAGAATCAGTGGATAACTCAGGAGATACTAGACCTGATTGATGAACGACAAAAATACAAGAATGCTAGAAATGAAGAGAGCAGAAAGGAATACAGGCGATTAAAGAATCAAGTGGATAGAAAGTGCAAGGTAGCTAAGGAAGACTGGCTGAAGGAGACGTGCAAGGATGTCAAATTGTATGTTCCTAGGAAAGGTAGATGCTGCCATACAGGAAAATCAAGGAAATCTTTGGAGAAAGGAAATCTAGGTGTATGAATATAAAGAGCTCAGATGGAAAGCCACTTCTAGGAAAAGAAGACAAGGGAGAAAGATGGCAGGAACATATCCAACAGTTGTATCAAGGTAAAGATGTAGATAATTTGGTTCAGGAACAACAAGAGGCTGTTTATGCCGATGAAATGGGAGACCCAATTTTGAGGTCAGAGTTTGACAGAGCTGTGAGTGACCTAAATAGGAACAAGGCACCTGGAATTGATGACATTCCCTCTGAATTACTGACTGCCTTAGGAGAAACCAGCATGGCAAGGCTATTCCGTTTAGTGTGCAAGATATGAGACAGGAGAAGTCCCATCCGATTTTCGGCAGAACGTTACACCTATTCCCAAGAAAGCCGGTGCTGGCAGGTGTGAAAACTATTGCACCATTAGTTTAGTATCTCATGCCTGCAAAATTTTAACACGTTTTCCATTCTTCTGTAAATAATACATGTTGAAGCTGAGTTGGGAAGATCAATTTGGCTTCAGAAGAAATATAGGAACACGTGAAGCATTCCTGACTTTACGTCTGATCTTAGAGGATCGAATCAAGAAGTACAAGCCCACGTACATGGCATTTGTAGATCTAGAAAAGGCATTCGATAATGTTGATTGGACCAAGCTATTTAAGATTCTGAAGGTGACTGGGATCAGATACCAAGAACGAAGAATTATCTACAATATGTATAAAAATCAGTCTACAGTCATAAGAATCACGGGCTTTGAAAAAGAAGCAGCAATCCAAGAAAGAGGTCAGGCAAGGCTGCAGGTTGTACCCCCCTCCTTTTCAATGTTTACATAGAACAGGCAGTAAAAGAGATCAAAGAGGAATTTGGAAAGGCAATCACAATCCAAGGAGAGGAAATCAAAACCTTGAGATTTGCTGATGATATTGTTATATCTGAGACTGCAGAAGATCTCGAGAAGCTGCTGAATGGTATGGACGAAGTCTTGGGTAAGGAGTACAAGATGAAAATAAATAAGTCCAAAACAAAAGTAATGGAGTGCAGTCGAACGAAGACAGGTGATGTAGGAAATATTAAATTAGGAAATGAAGTCTTAAAGGAAGTAGATGAATATTGTTACTTTGGTAGTAAAATAACTAACGATGGCAGAAGTAAGGAGGACATAAAATGTAGATTAGCACAAGCAAGGAAGAGCTTTCTTAAGAAAAGAAATTTGCTCACTTCATACATTGGTATGGGAATTAGAAAGATGTTTTTGAAGAGCGTGCCATTGTATGGAAGTGAAACATGGACGATAACTAGCTCAAAACGAAAGAGAATAGAAGCTTTTGAAATATGGTGTTACAGAAGAATGCTGAAGGTGAGATGGATAGATCGAATCACGAATGAAGAGATACTGAATCGAATTGGGGAGAGGAGATCGATTTGGCTAAATTTGCAGAGAAGAAGAGATAGAATGATAGGACACATCTTAAGACACCCAGGACTCGTTCAGTTGGTTTTTGAAGGAAGTGTAGGTGATAAGAACGGTAGGGGTAGGCCAAGGTATGAATATGACAAGCAGATTAGAGCAGATGTACGATGCAGTAGTTACGTAGAAATGAAAAGGTTAGCACAGGCTAGGGTGGCTTGGAGGGCTGCATCAAACCAGTCTGTGGACTGATGACTCAAACAACAATGAGTACGATCAAATTTTTCCTAGCCCTGAAAATGTAATTTGTCATCCTTTGTGAAAAAAAAAAAACATGATTTACAACTCTGGCAAGAGCCGTCGCCATAGTTGCGTGATTACGGAAATAGTGAGCCTATTATTGTGCTTGTATTTCTCATTCCATTCAGAAGTAAGAAATTAATTTTGTGTTGAGTGGTACAGTGTAGTTTTGTCGAGTGATACGGTAGCCTATATCTGGATTAGGAACATAATCGTGTGAAATTGACTAGCGTGGTGCACATTTGTCTTGTGATAGGCTAGGTATGGATACAGAGAAAGTGAAATTCCTTTCTAATGACGAGAACATTTAAATCTTTCAGAAAGTGGACTGGAATCCGCATCTTTAAACACGCAGAGGTCACGAATGTTGAACTCGCACCTTCGAGTTTTGAATTGGTTGATGTTTTCAAAATGGCAGCCAATCATTCGGTCGCAGTCGCACTTGGCTGAAAATAATGTTTTATAACTCACTGCTACGAAATAAAAGGCTTCTACTAACATTTGTTTTAGAAAGAATGTGATCTGCAATAATACTTGGATATTTTTATTGGCTCCAGTGCATATGCTTTCAGATTTGTTGTTTGGTGTTTTTCACACTGTTCAGTGCACTTTGTATTTTATAAGCCCCAGCAGAAAAGGTTTTCATATTTGTTCTCACGTATTTTTAATATTCTCCTCTCATCTTGTGAAATGGTAGATATTGTTTTCACTGTACCCGCAGATAAACGACATAAAATGCCTTCATGACGGCAAGAAAACATATCTAGTTTTTCCATATCCCTGTTGGATAGTTTTTATTCTTACTGTATTTACCCGAATAATCCCTGGCGTCGAATAATGCCCGCACTCTCATTTTAGAAAGGCTCATTTTGAAAAAAATGAAATGAACTAAAATTCCTTTCATTGGAAGAGTAACTTAGGCATGTAACTGTACGAATGTATGACTCGCAATTTTTAGGTTAGGAAGTTTTCATAAAAATAATTTTAATATAAAGTAGTAGATATCTTGTGAGTGTTGAATTAAGATATAAGAACATTATATTCTAAGAAGAATTTGGTTGTAGGGAATTATGTATCTATGTTTCTTTATATTGGTGTAACCTAAATTTGTGTATGAATCTGCACATGGCATAGCAGTAAAGTTTATGCAATCAACCAGAAAAACAGCTACTATATCGATAAAGACAGTTGAAGGTGGTTTAAAGTGTTGCAACATGTGGATTTTGGCGGACGCTGTGCTGCATGGAGCAAGTCTGTATATGTGTGTGCGTGCTACGAGTTTATTGCTATTATCGGGTATTATTGTGCAGGACTGTTACACTTGCTGATTATTGCTAATGAGGTTACTGTTGACGACAATTGATACCGCGAAGTGCGTGCTGCACGAGCATTTTTACGGGAGCTTTATAATGGCACAATTACGGAGTCAAGAGTGCATTGCTCGTTAATGGATTTTTCTAGTGAGCGGTTGGTGAGAGATGGTGTATGCTGATGTTTTATAAGACTATCGATTTTCCCTCGCCTAGGAAATGCTCATTGTGGGCAGCCTTTAAATGTGCAGTGTGGAGGTAATATGTATGTGATTCACTGAACTACTGTAATTGCAAATTGATGTAATAAGTTATAGCCCAATTGTTCATTACCTGCGTATTCTTAGAAGAATAACACATGCTTGTTAACTTTTTATCATGGAGAGAACTTTTAAAAACTTACGCGAGAATGGAACTGGGGTCATTATTCTTTCACACTGTCTGATGTGTATCCATTCAGATTCAGTAACCAGTATGGACTCGGTGTGTGAACAGTTTTCATTCATACTTGTTTGGCTGTAGTTCTCTTTGTTTCACGTAATTTGATATTTTCTTCGCAGACACTTGACTTGGCATACCACATGAGGTATGTATGTACAGTGTAAATATTAAGTTGTTTGTGAGTGGACAAGATGGAGATGTAATTGTTTATTGTAAGTAATATTACACTTTTGATAAACTTTAATTCTCAATAAATTTAATAGTTAAGCGTATGATTACTTATTTATGGAGGGAAAACCTGGCATGTTATCTAAATTCAATTTCAGGGGTAGACAGGTAAGGTTATATAACAAGCTTGGAGCATCATCAGCCTGATGACCATCGCCTTGGGAGAGGGAGTTATGTCATGCTCTTTGAGTCAATTATTCCTGTAAAGTGTTTGCAGGTGGCGTCTAGTTTTGTTATTTATACCTTATCCTAGTGACCATTCATGTAGTGTTTTCTGTTTAGCCAACTAGTTACAGGCATAAACAATTACTTCGTATCACTCCGCGAGGTCCATGTGGTCTTTACGCAAATATCACTGCTATGAAATATATTTTCCATGAAAATGAGCAACTAGGTCTACTTACGTGACAGGTATTTCATTAATCTGAACTTGCAATAGGCTCGATTCCCTGTAGATGGGAAGATTCATTGTCTCTTGCATCACTAGAATCCTCTCCTAAATTACTTACAAGTTCATCGCACTCCAAGTCTAACGCCCGTAGGCGGCTGGAATATCTAACTGAAAGGTAAAATCACAGAGACGAGTAATATGATCAATTAATAAATGTCCTAGATGGATAAAAGAATGTGCAACATATTTCCAGGACTATGACGACTGATTTTCAGACACATTTTAGGTTACCTAAAGCTTCCGAAAATAACCTGGAATTCCCAACACATGGGTAGGCCTAAAATGAATTCTCGATTATAGCTAATATCTTGTACGGTACACGACTGGGTGACTTTTAATGAAGAATGAAGGAATACCGACTTATTTTTTGAGTGACGTACAATGTGTAGGCTATAATTGGTTTTTCTTATTCCCTTTGTTAATGCTTTCTGCCACCAAGTTCAATAACAATTCACTCTCTTGGAAAGTCATATTAGTCTTCTTTCTCCGTTTCTGCTCAATAGCAGACATAATTTATGCAAATTATTTCAAACCCCAAATGGAATCAAAAACTTGTTTACAATTCGATAGTGGCGGCAGCACGTACTCATTTGTTTTCTGTACGTCAGTATGAAAAAATGCGGTTCAAACTGAGATTGAAGCGAAAACATAGTTTTGGTAAACCGAGATAATAAATTATGTGGTGAATACGGAAGCGTGCGTTATCCGAAATAATGACATATCCGAGTTTTAAAAATCTAAGATAAAAGCGAAAGTTACCAACATTGGTAAATACGGGCCTAAAACACTTCTCCCACGTGGTCTCTTTTTACTGGACAGTAACATGAACGATGGTGGATAATTCTTTTCGTGCAATGTAAACACTTGAAATAGACACACCGGCAAAATCTGATGTTAGTTTTGCGATATAGTAAAACCTCGTTAATTCAAAGTCTTTGTAATACAGAAATCGGACTTCTAATTATGTGATTTCGCATTAACAGCCATCTTGTAATACAGAAATGCCAATCCTCACCAGTTTTGGCGGATTCTGCTTTTCCGTGTACTGCCTGCTACGTGATATTGTGGCTTTCCTTAAAACGCTGAGTACAAAAGAATTACGATTTCACTCTATTTTCAACTGTGAAACACACCGAAGTGAGTGAAAGTGCGGAAAGCTTCCCCTGCATGTTCTGGAAGACGCGTTATATCGTGACGTGGAGAAATTTTGAATTTAAATTACTCTGTAAAATACGGTACTACAGTAAAACCTCGTTAATTCAAAGTCGTTGGGACTCAAAAATCGGACTTCGAATTACGTGATTTCGAATTAACCGCCAATTCGCAATTCAGAAGTACCAACCCTCGCTGCGTTACAAAATATTCTAAGGCCCGTTACTGCATGCAGTTAACCTTGATTCACAGTTTAATACCTTTCAAATGCCATGAAAAAAGACTATTTCCAAAATGTATGCAAGAAGGTGCATTTACAGTATTCAAATAATGCACTTGGATATCTCGCTGGCAAACATAACCTCACGCAACGAAAGAAAGAAAAAAAAAAGCACGATTCAAAGACTAGAAATCTATGCTGGCTCCCATGTGCAAGTACTTTATTCATTGAATTACTATACTGTAAGCATTTTAGATGCCTTGTATTTACACAGAAAGTGCCCGATGTCCTTAAAATCGAACTTTCTGATGACTATCCTTGTACGATTTCCCGCCATGGCACTTCTCTTGTACTTCAGAAATGTAAACACTTGCCGCGTCACCAAGTATTTTAAGACTCATTAATACATGCAATCACCTCGATTCACGGTTTAAACCTTTCAAATGCCATGGGAAAAAACTATTTCCAACATGTATCCAACAAGGTGCATTTACAATGTTCAAATAATGCACTTGGGTAAATAACTTACAAACATAACCTCACGCAACGAAAGAAAAATATCTCACAATTCAAAGACGGGGATAAATTATGCTGGTTCCCCTGTGCAAATGCATTATTTTAAAGATTTCTGTACTGTTTGCATTTTTAGATGCTTTGTACTGGCATGGAAAATTCCGGACGCCCATAACATTGTGGCTTATCGATCTTTCCTATGACGAGGCGATAAAGTTTCTCGCTTCCATGTGCATTGCAACGCACTACAATGACCCCCATCCCTCACACTTGTACGATTCCCCGGCTGGCACTTCCTCCTTTAAAACCACATGATCGTTTGGGCTCGCATTAAAATAAAGTAATCCAGTTTCATCGGCAATGACAATATTGTTCGGTGCCTACGAATTTATTATATGAGCCACGTTTTTTTAAAAAATTATTATTATTATTTTCGTCAACTGTTGGCATCGCCAGTGTTCGCGGATTCTGTTTTCCCGCACACTGCCCGTTGCGTGATATTACGGCGTTCCTTGAAAGTTTGAACACAAAAGAATTCCGATTTCATTCAACTTAGTAATCATGAAGCGCACTGTAGATCCACCGAAGTGAGTATATGTGCGGAAAGCTACGGTTACACTCCACGTTGCGGAACACGCGTTCTATTATGACGTGGATAAATTTCGGGTTGAAATTACTCTAACATACTACTGTTTTAAAATGTAGAGGCAGTTTCGAATTAAAAGTCTAAATTTCGGTAATGGGGCCAACATTGTACTTCGAATTACGAATTATCCGTATTTCGAATTAAACAATTTAAATAACATGCAAAACTGTATCTCATGTTTCCGGAAACGAGACCTTCTTCGAATTAGGCGGGATTTTGAATTAACCGATTTCGAATTATCGAGGTTCAACTGTATTTTAAAAAAATGTAAAGTCAGTTTAGAATTTAAGGCCTGAATTGTTTTCTGTTTAAATATGACATATGGGGACAGTTTTCTTCCATCTACGGTTGCACAAAGCATAACTGTACACTCAGCATCGAAAACTAGGTGAGCCAGGAGAGTGTTCGCAACCTTGACGCAAATAAAACCCGCACCCCAATTTTGTGCCTCGAATTTTTTAAAAAAATATGCAGGGATTATTTGCGTAAGTACGGTATATTCAGTAGTACGTTTTCTCGCTTAACATGTTCATTTTTGTTGTCTCCTGCAGAAACGTCTTATCGAGGTTTTACTGCATTTAATTTGCCTTAGTGATTTGTGGTTTCAAATTTTCACGAAGCTGAGAATCAAAGGGAGGTTTTAACCTAGCTGAGAGAGCTCCTTTTGAATGCGGAGTGCAGTTTTTGAGTCTGCCAATGTGGCTTCTTGTTAACTTTATTATTGGGAGTTTCCCCACTGATTCCTTTAGAATGTGTTGTTGCCTTGTACTGCTAGTGACTGACTCAGTTACTTCAACTGCAGTTGGAGAGGAGTTTCTCCAGCCAGATTAAAACCCCCTTTTATTGTAAACATAAAAAACACAACCAGACTGCTTATTTAAGATTTTTAACCAGAAATCAGTGATTTAAGGTAATAAAGTATTATAAGAAAATATTATTAGGGCAATATAGCATTTAACCACAATAAGGAAAAGACAACATGGTAACATACAAATGTTTTAAGAAGTTTAATTTTTTTTAAAAATTTATCCAGGATATAGTGGGTTTGAACCCCACTGGCACCACCCCTGAAGATGGTTTTCCGTGGTTGCCCATTTTCACACAAGGCAAATGCTGGGGCTGTACCTTAAGGCCATGGCCGTTTCCTTCCCACTCCTAGACATTTCATATCTCGTCGCCGTAAGACCTATCTGTGCCTATGCGACGTGAAGCAAATAGCAAAAACTTTTTTGTAATGTCCTTTTAGGTATAATGTATCTTCCAAGCTGAAGATATCCTGTGAAAAGTACAAAACACGTACTTGACTAATTACGCATCTCTTCTTGGTACGAGAAAAAATAATAAATGTATTGAAAGGTGGGGTAACTCTCTCTCCATTATAAGTGAAGTTTTAAAGTTACAACGACAGAGTTGACACTAAATAGTATGGCTTCTTCCCTTTCCTGCCCTTAACGCCCGACTGTTCACTTTGCCTTCCGGTCCTTAGCGCCCAAAAGCGCCCGGATGCAGTTTCTGCGATGTATGCAATAGGTTTTTTTATTTTCTTCGGCAGTGAAATGTTTATAAGGCATTTATGAACACTCAGTACGATCTACAAGGCTTAGAAAATAAAAGAGCGATAATCTGTCTTGACGTTGCCTAGGCAACGGTCTTGAACTTCCGCGAGCGCGGGTCAGCTGTTTCGTTCGTAAACATGGCGGGATTGAATACTGCGGATATTGAAACTAAGCTGAATATAGGCGAAGAAAGTGACACAATCCGTGAGTAGGGGTGGAGGTGAATTTTTGGTGAGTGAATAACATATCAACGAAAATAATTTTAATGATAACAGTGATATAAGTGAAAACTGATATAGAGAATTCGGACCTGAAAGTGATGCCCCGGCATTTCTAGTAACACAAACATTTAGTTTCATTATTCCAAATGATTATATGGATGATGTTAAACCTGTCCGTAATTTTGAAAGTGTATTACGAGAAATACATTGGGTTTTTTTTACATATGTTAGGAGACAAACTATTCAGTGACATAGATACTTGCATATATATCAATGCAGCATACAAACAGGCACATTCCGGTAACATAAATACGGAATGGGAAGACACTTGCTCAGGTGAAACGGAAATCGATATACAATATATGGGCATCACTTCACTTCCAGAATCACATGGTTGTTGGTTTAGAGGGATTCAGATACCATGGGAATGTGACAATAGAGTCTACCTCCGTGTTGAGTATTACCATTAGGGGGTGGAGTTTTGAACCAACAACCTTATGACTCCACAAGAGAAATGCATGTGATGGTTATATTTTCTAATATTATTGAAAATTTGAATAAACTGTGATCAGCAATTTTTTTTACGCGCTCTGCTTCAATTTTTCCTAAATAATAGGTTGAAACCTGGGGATAAGTGGAATGAAAATGTGGGTGGGGAAAGGTTAACAAATTGTCTCAAATATTTACACCCTTATTTTCCTTCCAGTAAATGTGACAATGTGTGTGAAAGAAAGAAAGAAAGAAAGAAAGAGAGAGAGAGAGAGAGAGAGCATAAGTGGAAAAAAATGCAAAATTAGTTTCAACAGACTGAAGAATGTAACAGTAAAAAAAAAAAAAAAAAAAAAATTAATTCAAAATGTACAAAAGTTTCACTGAACTTTAAATTTATAAATGAGTGTGTGTTCAAGAATTGCTATTTCCACCATAGGAACGTTGAGGGGAAACGGCAAGAAACTTAATAAGAAGCACATGGAATGTACCCATAATAGAGTATGCTACAATTTTTTTTAAATGTTATCTTTCTGGTCTGGATTGCTCAAGGCATTCGATAGTACTAAACTACTGACATGATGTGGACGAAATACTGATTTTGTTTTGAAGTGGAAATAGCACCTTCTAAACACACACTCCTTAAATGTTCATACCACATAATATCCAATTCAGGATATTCTGTATAATATGTGTAAATAATTCTAATCATAAAACAACTTTACTGTAAATACTAACTTGTCTCTTATCATAACTTGTACTGGCAAGGCAACCCAGCAAGAGGCTGAACAAAGTTGGAAGGATTTCACGCAGAGTGCGTGGAGTGTTAGTCACCACCACTTTCCACACATGAAGGGCTGCTTGTCTGACCATAAGTGCTACATCGGACCTCCCCATGTAAAGTCCAGCAAGCACACGGTTTCTTCGTGTTGCACCCAGAACTTCAATAATAGCCTGAGGAATAAACAAATAAATAAATGAAAAAATGAATTATTTCTTCTGCACAAAGAGAAGGTATCTGGAATTCTGCCAAAATTAACCAAAATAAAAAGAATATTTACCAAATTATTCTCAACGGTAGCATAACAGATTTCAAAATTGTAAGTACAGTGCACTCCCGACAATTCGCATGTGGATAATTTGCTTTGTGGGTCTCGGAGAGTTACTTTTTAAAGTATTAATTCTTACACCCACTAATCATCACGCTGAGTAAAATTATCTCTCCCTAGTTTAAAAGAATTTTAATGCGATGCGTGGAGACGAAATCACTTGATATTTGAGGAGACTGGACTTCATTTCTCTACGATGTAGCAGTAGGCCTATACGCACACTGTTGCCAGAATGCTGCAAACTTGGAAACATTCGAGCATGTTGCTGCGCGTCGCACAGCACAGATTACTGTAATCTTGGAAGCAGAGACAATGAAAGAGGAATGCACTCTGAATTTACCCTCCCTTTCCCCAGAGACCAAGGTCGCTAAACTGTAAGCCAAGTAAAGGGTAGGTGCGCCGGCAGCAAGGATATTGTAGGCTACTGTACAGTACTTGAGAAGTGTGAACGGAGTGTGGAAATCTTTTCAAAGTTTCGAATAAGTTACTAGTAAGTGTTTTCAATATGAGTGGTCGAAAAATGAAATATAAAAGATTAACCGTCGGTAAAAAACTGAAAATTATAGAAACATTGGAGAAAGGCGAGGCGTCATCAAAGTTAGCCTGCGAGTTTGGTGTGGGTGAAACAACAGTGAGACACGTGAAGAAGCAAAAGGAAACCCTCATCAAATTTTCTGCTAATTGTTACTGTTCATCGCCCCGGAAATCAATGAGATCATTGGACTATGCAAATCTAGACAAAGCCATGATACGGTGGTTTAATAAAAAACGAGCGGAAGGTATTCCTGTGTCCGGCCCCATGTGTATTGAGCAAGCAAAACATTTTCACGATGCTCTTGGCTTAGAAGGCGATTTAAAATCATCATCTGGCTGGCTTACACGGTTTAAGAAACGCTAAGGAATAAGAGAAATTGCTATTCATGGAGAGCGTCTCAGCGCAGACACGGGTGCTGCTGAAAAGTGCGCACAGGAATTTCAATCATTCATAGAAAAAGAAAAGCTTCACCTTAGATAACTTTACAATGCAGACGAAACAGGGTTGTATTGGAAATGTTTACCGCCCTGAACATTAGTGATGCAACAAGAACAGCAAGCCCCAGGCCGCAAAACATCTAAGGAAAGAATAACAATTATGGCGTGTGCTAACGCAAGTGGTGATCATAAATTAAAATTGTTAGCGATAGGGAAATCCAGAAAACCCCGTTGTTTTAAACGAGAGAATGTACCTTTGCAGTACTACCATCAAAAAGCAGCATGGAGGGACACGCAGATATTTAAGGTCTGATTTCACAATTATTTTTTGAAACAAGTGACAGCCTACCTAATTAAGCAGTCACAGCCAATCAAAGCAGTGCTCTTGACTGACAATGCGGCTTCTCATCCACATGAAAGTGAACTTAAAGAAGGTGATATTTACATGAAATACCTTCCCCCTATTCTCCGAGCTATGGACCAAGGCATTATTGCTGCTTTAAAGAAGAACTATAGGTCATCTCTGTTACAGCAATCGGTTGAGGAAGGCATCGATATTCCAACATTTTGGAAGAACTTCAGTTTGTTGGATGCTCTTCATGCAGTTAATAAGTCATGGGACAAAATTACCGCTACTACGCTCGCACGATCATGGAAATCTGTTCTACATGAAGAGCAAGCATTTGCCGGCTTTGGTGATGATATTTCGAACGGGCAATGTAGTCTCGCTACGATGATATCATTACTGAAAAAACCAAATAAATACCAAGATGCAGATGAAAGTGACATTATTGAGTGGTTAGACGATTATGGTTTCAGACATGAAAGTGAGGAGGATATTGAATAGAATTTGACGGTTGGTGAGGAAGATTGAGATTCAGACGGTATCGAGTGCGCGAGAGATGCAACGGAAACTCCGAAAGTTTCCACACAGCCAAGCTAGTGTCTCTATAGACACACTTATCTCTTACATAGAAAACAGAGATGAATTTTCATTCTCAGATATTGTTTTCTTGAGAAATGTACGATCCAAAATTAGAAAAAATGAACAATCGTCTAAGAAACAAAAAGCGATGAACAATTTTTTTCGTTAGATACGAATGTTGGCATAATCCACATAGGATTTTGTTATTTTTCTCTAGTGTGTCTTACAATACACTATTAAGTGTTATAATTATTTTCTGCTTGTTCATAAAATAAATTTCATTATTTTAACCTTTTGTTTTTACCAGGCTTAAAAATGACTGTGGATAATTCGCAGAAGTGCGTGCATTAATTACCGCGAATTATCGGGAGTGCACTGTATTAGAAAGAAACAAATAAGGAACAGATGAAGTCATACGTAGGAATATGAAAAGTAACCCATAACAGGGCGAACACAATGACATGTTAGAACGGGAAAAAGGGAGGAACAGAAAAAACAGACAGTGATATGAGAATAGAAAAGGACAATATACATCGCCATTGTGCCTTGAAATACCATTATGCGACAATGTTGAAGAGGGAAATACAGACCCACAGTACATGCATCTCTTAAAACATAAATTCGTTGAAATAGTTCATGCAATACTGAACCTTAGATGACAGAGCCTTTCTGGTCAGAATTCTAAGCTGAAATATTATCACAGGTTTTTCTAGACACAACAATGACATGTTATGTATGGCGGTCTTCACATACAAGGACTCAATCCTCATTTCTTGTACATCCACTCCTTCTCAGTCCCTGACAAGCTAATTTCTGCTTCCCAGCTTCCATGAAAGCTGAAGGCATCAACATTCATTGAGGGGCCATTTTGACAAAACTTCTGAGATCTTCGAGGAGAGAGTCCATCAATGTGAAGATCACAGTGCAAAATTTGGAGATTGTTATTGTCCTTTTCTCTTTCCCTTCTTTTGGTTGGTCCCTCTTCTCATACTGAACTGTCATCATGTTTATCCAAATTTGTTCCTATCCACGAATTCTAATTTAGTATAGTCTAATTAACAGACAGAACAATGGAACTCACACGATGAGACTGTTCGGTACCAAAGTTGTCATCTTCATCAGCAGTTTCTGTGCTCATCTTACCAGATACTCCTGATATCCTATATAACAAATCTCCAAGTAACTGGACAGAACTGAAAGAAAGGAAATAAATGCTAGTATCATGTTCTTTTTCATTACCTCATACTGCAAAGTGCCAGGTTATGACATGCTCTTAGTACAAATACATTTTTATTATTTATGATATACATTTATTTCCCAATAAAATATGTGGCATTAATAAAAACGGAAAATTATTAATCCATCTTCAAGTATGTTCACATTTCCTGAAACAAAAAAGAGCAGACTTGTATACAAGAATCAGTGTTAAAACTTTGTATACCTCATCCTGTACAATGATTGTCTGTCAGTAATTGAAACTGAAGTTGAACAAATATCATCATCAGATCAAAAGTGTGTTCTGTAAACAGCACTGTCAAGAGAAGACTAGTATCCAAATCTGAAAGAATGCTGATGGCCTGTGGTTTGACATATCTGCGACGAATTACGATTTGTTCAGATCTACAACGGAAATACTAATCAGAAAATATACGAAGGGCGTATTATACTGTTTTACACTATTTTTTGTACGTCCATGTATGGTTCACATTTCACTTTTGAAGGTGGTGATGTGTAACTAGTGTCTTCTTCCAACATTTGGTAGCAGCACACGCACAGGGGCCAACGAATACACTCGTCATAGCCATTTCATAACAACACACTCAGCGTAGGAGCAGAAAACATGGAAAGCAACCGTCAGGGACAGCGCTATACAACTTGGTTCCTATGGAAAGGAGGCATGACCACCACAGAAATTCATCGGGGCTTGGTGACAGTCTGTGGAGAACATATGCCGTCACGGAAAACAGTTTACAACTAGGTGGAAGGTTGGAAAACAGGGCGCACATAGGTGGACAAGGGAACTAGTTCTGGTAGGAATGTGACAGTGTTAACACCAACCAACATTGCCCAGGTCAAACAGGCCATCCAAGGAAACAAATGCATCACATTTACGGAAATGGAGGCAGCCACGGGAATTAGCCGAAACACCCTGCAGCGGAACGTGCAGGGCCACTTACAGTTGGGGAAGGTGTCATCTATGTGGGTGCCTAGACTCTTGTCTGCAGACGAAAAGCAAAGGTGTGTGGACATGTGCAGAGAACTTTTGCAATGCCATGATCAAGATCCAGGAGATTTCATGGCTCCATTACCATGAGCCCTGTTTCCCAACATTCCACCCAGTTGTATGGAGAAATCATTACATTTTTATTCCATTTTAGCCGCCTGAAATTATGAATTGTACGAATTATTTAGAAAGAAAGAAAGAAAGGCAATTTGCACAAGCCCTGTAGTTTTTTTTTTTTTTTTTTTTTTTTTTTTTTTTTTTTTTTTTTTTTTTTTTTTTTTTTGCTAGTGGCTTTACGTCGCACCGACACAGATAGGTCTTATTGCGACGATGGTTAGGAAAGGCCTAGGAGTTGGAAGGAATCGGCTGTGGCCTTAAGCTACAGCCCCAGCATTTGCCTGGTGTGAAAATGGGAAACCACGGAAAACCATCTTCAGGGCTGCCGAGAGTGGGGCTCGAACCCACCATCTCCCGGATGCAAGCTCACAGCCGCATGCCCCTAACCGCACGGCCAACTCACCTGGTCTCTGTAGTCTTATCAGCTTTCCTGCTTTTAATTATTAACAAAATTATTAGCGGAAATATGCACAAAATGTAGTTTGTCGCGGCTAACTGATTTGTATAGCACCACAGCAAGTAGCGGAGACTTTCGATGTGCTGTGAGAAAGGGGACTGGCGTCTGCATCCTAAAGTGTGCAGTGGTCACAAATGTTGAATTTGTACCTTTGAGTTTCGACTCGATCACTCGAGTTGGTCGAAATTTATTCAAAATGGCAGCCAAAGTCATTCCTCCTCGTCGCACATGGTCGAGTATAACCTCAAATTCATTGTCCAAGCGTGTGACCAAAAAAGGAATAACCCACTGTTCTGAAATAAAATTTTTCTACTAACATTTGTTTTAGAAAGAGTGTGATCTGCAATAATAGTTCGATATTTTTGACTCCCTTGCAAATTTTCATATTATTTGTTTTTTGCACCTTTTTCCACATTTGTTATTTTATAAACTCCTGCTGAAAAGGTTTTCATATTTGTTCTCGTATGTTTTTCATACACTTTAATGCTTTAACACATGGGGGACGGGCCCTGAGGAATCTCTTAGTACACTCGCCACCGGTAGGAGACTGGCTCCAAGAAATCTTGGATTTATTCACGACATTGTTTTCGAGATGTCTCGTTCAGACACACATTCGAATGTGGCTGCTGTAGAAGAGAACCCCTGTTTAAATGACTTTTTATAACCTTCGAAAATTCCTATATTAATCTGTGCACTATTCCTTGATTACAATGAGAACCTTTTACTGATTCATCCGTTATTGCTGGCAAATTCGGGCATATTAGTTTTTATCTGTTATCAATATTCATATACTCTACTCCAGCGCTTATATTGGATGCGATCGAACATCTTCCGTATCGATTCCTCACTGCGCGCGACCGAGTCTATCTTTAACGACACTGCTCACAACTGGTGTAAACAAACATTGGGATAACATCAGGTTTTCGCAATAAGTGCAATGAATGAAAATTATAGTGAAAATATTATTCTACATGGAGCTTGAAATATGTTTTCATAATACATGCTCAGTAAATCTAGGTTAAGTAATGTCATCTGACTTAAGAAAATGGAAATGTTTGTCACAAGCTTCTGGAGTGATGCTATTACAATTTTGAAGAATAAAACTGAATATGCGTGTTCTGACTACTGGAATTAGAAAATACATGCTAATGAGTAAGCCGCTACTTGGAGAACATACGCTAAAATGTTTAAACAAATTGATTGCTGTTTCATACCAATTTTAATGTGTTTCTGTGCAAGTCTGTTATCTTTCCCGACGTTTACGGAAAATCACGTATAATGTTATAAGAACCTTAAACAGATGCGGTTATGCATTCAACAACAACAATCTGTCAAAATGAAGCACAAACAGTTACTAGAGTGTGTTGGGTAGGTATCTCCTTGTTTTATTGCTGTCACTGTGTAAAAAATGTATGATGGTACAATTTGTGCTTTTTGCTGAAACCTTGAGTTAAAGTAAACCCCCATTTAAGGTTAAAAAAATCAGGTCCATATAAAAACGTTAAATAGGGGTTCTACTGTATGTATAATTATAATCTTACAAACACTCTTAAACCAATCCAAACTTCAACCCCAATGGGCCTTCCGCCCACCAAGCGACCGTTGTTCTTGGCTCTCCAGACTGGGGTCGCCATCTCACCATTCGATAGCTCCTCAGAGGTAATCAAAGAATGAGTGAACCTGGAACCAGCCCTCACATCCAGACAAAAATGCCTGACCTGGCCAGGAATCAAACCCGGGCTCTCTGGGTGAGAGGCAGGCAAGTTAGACTGCAGGGCTGGCTTCAAACATGAATTACCGGTACAAGACTTAAAAATCTCGCAATTTTACATTCAGTTCTACTGGGGAAACTTCGTCAGTTTCTTCTGAAAACTTCTTTCAATTCAGCAACTTTGATCAGCCAACTCTTCAAAAAATCTAATACCGGTAACGCCAAGCCAAACAATCGACCACAAGTAGTTGGTAATTCTCTAATCTAATAAAATAAAGCACATATGATACGGAAGTGCCCAGCATGATGGCGAAATTCCTTTTTTTTAATCTTCCAATGTAATTTGGTCACCGGTATACTGTTCTTAGTTTATGGAAAACTTGTACCGCGTAAATTAGGCCTGTATCGAATTTTAAAGGTTATGTTCATCTCTCGAATATGGTTTTGAATGTAAGAAACTATTCTGAAGTTCTCAAATGCATTATATTCAATTCTGCCCGTCACTAAACACAACCAAATTGAAAAGAGAAAAACAATCATAAAAACTTCAGAAATTACCATTATTTGTGACCTTGAGCTCAGCTGGAAAGTGTGCTTGCTGTACAAGTCCATACGAGTGAAAAATAACACAAACTTTTGAAATGTAACGTACGTAAATAAAACAACTGCAGTTTTTATAACATTTTAAACGAAAACGTGGAATTCCCAGTCTTATATTAGGACCTAAACAATAACAGGCAATCCCAAAACCCCCCATGGCTTTACGTATATAAGGTGCAAGACTGGTTCTGGTCTCGATAATCGTATACTATTATATTAAGATACTAAATATGTGTTACTTAAGAAGGAGCAGTTTCCATTCCTGCCTGAAAGCCCAGTGACTATACAGTGCCCTGAGAGGAGTGCCAAAAACTTGTTTGGCGTTACAATGGGGGGGGGGAAATCTAACCTCTGACATAATGTGGATGTTTTGCAAGTACGAACCTTTGACGAAACTTGTTCTGTCTTCAAGTAGAGCTGTCAAAATGTGCTCTGTCTCCTTCCAATTGTTGTGAACACTCTGCTTTATGAGTTCCTAGGATTCTCTAAACAATACCACCCGAATGCAATGCTAAGACGTCCCTTATGCAAGGTCACAGCCGATCGCTTTTCCAGTACCGTACTACCTCTAATTATCACAATGATGAGACGTTAACACCAAGATGTGTATGTATGCTGTAGCCGTTCTTTCGTGGGATACAGTTTCTTGAAAAACGTGTGATCGAGGATTTAGTGTTGATGGGACTCAAATTTCTGGACAGTTGATCCGGGAAATCATTTCTTCAAGAACAGATAATGCAAGATTTTTACAAGATGAATAAATAAGGATGCTCACGGGACCACGTAATTTGAACAAATAATACGGGAAAATGTAGCTTCCGCGAACATATAACAGACGTTCTACTATACACCAACTTGAAGTAGTACCTGTAACTTCCACTTTATAAAAAGTAAATATCACCGAGATCGATAGCTGCAGTTGCGTAAGTACGGCCAGTATCCAGTATTCGCGAGATAGTGGGTTCGAATCCCACTGTCGGCAGCCCTGAAGATGGTTTTCTGTGGTTTCCCATTTTCACACCAGGCAAATGCTGGGGCTGTACATTAATTAAGGGAACGGCCGTTTCCTTCCCACTCCTAACACTTTCCGCTCCCATCGTCGCCATAAGATTTACCTGTGTCGGTGTGACGTAAAGCAAATTGTAAAAATAAAATAAAAAAATAAAATAATAATAATAATAATAATATATATATATATATATATCAATAAAAGATTTGGCTAGCAGTGTCAACACACTAGAAAATCTCACCAGTAATAGAGGGCTGGAAAGTGAATCAGCAAAAATGCTATGCAAAATATTCACCTGTATCGAATTCGCCAGTTGTCATCAAATAAACCTTTCTCCAACTCTGGTAGGAGTAACATAATAGCCGTATCAGCATACAAATTCACTATCCTTTGACCAGCTTTCAGAGCTGTATCACGAACATACTCATTTTCGTCTGCAAGTGCCTGAAACAATCATAAAGGAAGATTAAAAACATTACACATGAATGAACGCACACACCCAAGAGCAGGTATAGAATTTTAGATCGGATTTCAATTGCATAAAACTGTACAAAATATGTCTGTCTGCATATGAAAAATAACTTTGTTGAACAACTCACCATTTCAAGTAGCAAGAAGGAACTTGACAAAATAAATATTCACAGAGAAATTGTCTTTAAAAATTCCAGAATAAGTTGTAAAATTTTGGTACAGGAGAGGCGAGAGGTACATGCCTAACAAGATCAAAGTAAAAATATCTTATGCTTTTAACTTCCTTTTTGAGTGTGACCAGAGAGTTGAGAGAGAAGAATGTTGCAGGATTCTGACTGGGAAGTGGTTTTCAAGTATGCACGCAATTTCCATCAGCATAGAGCTTGCCGAGAGGATTGTTATAAAAGCCAATATGAATTCATGGCACCATCTGCACTGTAGCCGACATGAACAAAATTACCTGAACAACTGCTGCTAGCATACCCAAACTCATTAATGCATGTGGTATTCATGTTAAATATAACAGCTTGAGGTAGTACTCTTAACTTCCACTTTATATTAAGTAAATATCAATAAAACCAATCAATATCGATGATCTATTTTCTTGGCTACAAGGATCTGATATTCCACTTTCTCCAACAACATGAAGAATGACTGAAATGGAAGAAGAAACCGCAGGTAAGTAGACAGGTTTATGGGACTGCTGAAATGTGACCAATCGCTGGTCGTTTTTCAGACAAATGTTGCTTTACTGGAGTGGAAGCTGTTACATACTATCCACTTCATATCCGTATCGACTATAAGATCCAATTAATTGAAGGAACAAGAATCCACCTGATCGATACTTTCACTTTTATTTAGCCTTAGGCTATTTCAATAGACATTAGATTAAAAGTTCAGAACATGTTTCGAATGCGTTGCATTCATCATCAGCTGCTTGCATTTGGCAAAAGTAAAAATTAGCTAAAAACAGTCTCACAATTTTCTTAAAACCTTAAAAACAAGTGTTAGTAGTGCGTGTGTGAATGGATGGGGGGGGGGAAGAGGGGGGGGGGGGATGCATTGAAGGCGTTTGTTAGTTAAACTAAGACTTATTATTAAAAATCTTAATGTTAAAACACTGATGGACTAAAATGCAGTTCACTATGAGTCTTGTGAATTTTCCATGAGTTCGTTGAATTGCTGAAGAACTTGTATGCACTATGTGAAGTATTTCTGTTGAGCTATTAGTAAAAAGTTTCCTTGAGAAGGCATCCGGTGTTTTCACGTCTCTTGTCTCCTGTTGAGTGGAGAGGTGTGGCTTGTTTCGAATGTGAAGTTTGCTAATTTGTAGTTTGTATGAAAACAGTTGGATCGTCTGTATCACGATCTGTAACTGGCAGGAAAAATGCGGCTGTTAGTTGGAGTTTGAAAGACGTAACGGATAATAAGTCTTTAAATGTAGGAAAGTATAAAAGTATGAACTTACCCTTGTCTTGCGTGTTAGTTTAACTTCCCGTGCTGCGGGAGTGGGTTTAATCCGGCTGCCTTCAGCCTTGTATTGTAACTGTGTGCTGTAGTTCGTGAGTTAGCCTGGTTAGGAGGGAGGGGAAATGCGGACGCGTCGTCATTTGCTATATCGGGCGGGGAGGAGGTTACTGCTTGTGACGTATCGGCCTTGTGATTGCTTGAAGTATGCGCTGGGCGTGTTTGCTTCCTTCGTAATAACTCAATGTATCTCAGTATGCATTCAAATAAGGGGTTCCTCTGTTCGTTTACTTCATTCAAATTCTTGTCCTTATTAAATGACTTGTCTAGAAGGATATGAATATTTTCCAGACTGTTCATTAACCTTCCCTTGTTTAGCGTATTGAGAATTAATAGGTCTTGTTTAATGTCTGTGAATCTATGGCCTGTTTCACTCATGTGTGCTCCCATTGCTGAGAATCTTTTATGTTTCTCCGCGTTGACGTGTTCTAAGTACCTTATTGTGAAGTTACGTCCAGATTGCCCTATGTATGTGGCCTTGCACTGATTGCATGTCAGTTTATAAACACCTGAATCCTGGAACCGCTCATCGCTATTTTGATTGACCATATTGTGGTTGAAAAATTTTTGTCTTGTATTGTTAGTTGTCGAGAACGCTATTTTTATGTCATGCTTCTTGAATAAATTGGTAATTGCATAAATGTTGGGATTGTTAAAGGTGAACCTTACGTACTTTTTTGTTTGCTCTGATTGTTTTGTTAAGTTTGTTTGTAGTTTATGCTTGCGTTTGGCAATTAATCCGTTAATGGTTTTTAAGTTAAAACCATTAATAAGGGCCTGCTGTCGAATGAAGGCTAATTCTTTATTTCTCTCTTTGTTGTTTAACGGGATTTCAAAAGCTCTGTTGATAAAACTGTGATACGCTGATTTTTTGTGTGAATCGGGGTGTAGGGAGTTACTATGAATGGTTGTTGGGGTGAATGTAGGTTTTCTATAAATACTAAAGTGAAATTCGTTGTCTTTTTTAGTTGTGGTCACGTCTAAAAAATTAATCGAACCATTTTCTTCTTCTTCGACCGTAAACTGTATATTGGGGTCTAAGGTGTTCAACATGTGTAAAATGCTAGAACTGTCATTATGATCCTTGTCAATTATGGCGTACGTATCATCAACGTAGCGTACCCATAAATCAAGTCCTTGGATATGGTCTATAATGTAGGAATGTTCCAAGTAATCCAAGTAAATGTTTGCTAGTATGCCCGAGGCTGGAGCGCCCATGGGGAGGCCATCCTGCCGATAAATCTTACCGTTAAACATAAAATAGTTCTGACTAAGGACGAATTCAAGGATAACCATAAATTCTTCTATTTCGGGTATGCTTACCTTTTTGTGTTCTAATAGGTTGGTTTTTATGATTCTGCATACTGAGATACATTGAGTTATTACGAAGGAAGCAAACACGCCCAGCGCATACTTCAAGCAATCACAAGGCCGATACGTCACAAGCAGTAACCTCCTCCCCGCCCGATATAGCAAATGACGACGCGTCCGCATTTCCCCTCCCTCCTAACCAGGCTAACTCACGAACTACAGCACACAGTTACAATACAAGGCTGAAGGCAGCCGGATTAAACCCACTCCCGCAGCACGGGAAGTTAAACTAACACGCAAGACAAGGGTAAGTTCATACTTTTATACTTTCCTACATTTAAAGACTTATTATCCGTTACGTCTTTCAAACTCCAACTAACAGCCGCATTTTTCCTGCCAGTTACAGATCGTGATACAGACGATCCAACTGTTTTCATACAAACTACAAATTAGCAAACTTCACATTCGAAACAAGCCACACCTCTCCACTCAACAGGAGACAAGAGACGTGAAAACACCGGATGCCTTCTCAAGGAAACTTTTTACTAATAGCTCAACAGAAATACTTCACATAGTGCATACAAGTTCTTCAGCAATTCAACGAACTCATGGAAAATTCACAAGACTCATAGTGAACTGCATTTTAGTCCATCAGTGTTTTAACATTAAGATTTTTAATAATAAGTCTTAGTTTAACTAACAAACGCCTTCAATGCATCCCCCCCCCCCCTCTTCCCCCCCCCCATCCATTCACACACGCACTACTAACACTTGTTTTTAAGGTTTTAAGAAAATTGTGAGACTGTTTTTAGCTAATTTTTACTTTTGCCAAATGCAAGCAGCTGATGATGAATGCAACGCATTCGAAACATGTTCTGAACTTTTAATCTAATGTCTATTGAAATAGCCTAAGGCTAAATAAAAGTGAAAGTATCGATCAGGTGGATTCTTGTTCCTTCAATTAATTGGAGTGGAAGCTGGCGAAACTAATGATATGAATAAGTTAGAAGTAAAAGACATGAACGTAGCGAGAATGATTGCTGATGATACAGATGTTGATTCCCATAGGGAACCTATGCTATTTGTCCCGAATGAGTAAATTTATTTTACCAATATAGTTGGTCCATTATTGGACATAAATTTTCCAGTGTGCTAAGCTGGGGTGAAACGCTGGTAACCAGGAATGAGTTAGATGGAAAATTTATAATGTCCAATAACGGACCAACTATATTGGTATTAATGATTGCTGATATAAACAGGTGGGAACAATGGCAGGAGGTTACTTGGGAGGACATAAAGGTTAAGTTAGGAATGAACTTTATGGATGAAGCTGTACACATAAACCAGCTTCGGTGGTGGGGTCACGTGAGGTGAATGGAGGAGGACAGGTTACCTACGAGAATAATGGACTCTCTTGGAGGGTAAGAGAAGTACAGGGAGACCAAGACAATGATGGTTAAACTGAATTTTCAACGATTTAATGATAAGTGGTATAGAACTTAACAAGGCCATAGAACTAGTTACAAATAGCGGATTGTGGCAATAGTTAGTAAATTCACAGAAGCTTGCAGACAAAGGCATATCAGTGTATAACGAATGTTTATGTAATGTATGTATGTATGTATGTATAGATGGATGGATGCATGCGAAGCCTAATGGAAACTAATTTATATAGATTTTACAGTGAAACCTCACTAGTGCATTCCTCATTAATACGTTTTCCCATGTAGCATGTTGTAAATTCGAAGTCCTGATATTAAATCTATACGAAAAATACCTCGCTTATCAAGTCATGAATTTTCGCTATTACCGCTTATTAGAAATAGGAAAGGATTTCCACCTATCAATACTTATTTATTGCACTTATTATACTACAGGACCGGTTTCGACCCCTTCCATAGGGTCATCTTCAGTTGAACCATACATTCACATCTATGTCATGATTAAGATTATATTGTCTAGGGAATGCCATATGACAAACATTTGGTCACATCCAACTGGGGCATGTTGAAACAGGATCTGGCGTGTATGTCACTATGTGCGACAATGCAATTGTATGTCTAAAATGATATGTTTTAAGTCTTGAAATTAGTTTATAAAACGCATCTCTACTTAAAACTAACACATATATATATATTTTGTATTCATCTTTTATATGTTTATTGTCATATGGCATTCCCTAGACAACGTAATCTTAATCATAGCCTCATGACATAGATGTGAATGTATGCTTCAGCTGAAGATGACGCTATGTAAGGGGTCGAAACCAGTCCTGTAGCATAATAAGTGCAATAAATAAGTATTGATAGGTGGAAATCCTTTCCTATTCCTAATTGTGTAATTCGTCAATACGGAAATGAAGATTATAGATTACAATTACCGCTTATTACGATCACATTTTTCCTAGCCCCGAAAATGGAATTTGTCATCCCTTGTGGACGGAATGCGATTTTCAACTTGGGTAAGAGCCCTCACTGCAGTACGTGATAACTGGAAAAGGCCTTGAATTCTTGAACCTCACAGGACAAAATGCACCTCCGTGGAGCAAGCAAAATACCTCAGAAATGCTCAGTTTTGCTTGCCGGTTAGCAGTGAAACTTCAGAATAACACAATGAGCCTATTTGTGCTTGTATTTCACATTCCATTCAGAAGTTAAAAATGTATTTCGTGTTTAGTTGTACAATGAAGGGTAGCGAATATTTGTTGCGCAATAGTCTACAGCTGGAACAATCGTATGAAGTTGACCAGCCTGGTGCATATTTGTCTTGTAATAGCCAAATTATTGATATGGGAAAAGTGAAATTCGTTACTAATGGAGACAAATAAAAGTGTCAGCAAATCGACTGGCAACCACATCTTCAAATGCGCAGAATCGGCGTGAATGTTTAAACTTGCACCTTCCAGTTTTGCCTTGATCACTCAAATCGGCCTTGAACGGTCGGTCGTTCGATTCAAAATGGTGGCCAAAGTCATTCTACTGCAGTCGCACTCGCACATGGCAGTGAATAACCTTCAAGTCATTGTCTAACTGTGTGATCAGAAAAGTAATGTTTAATAACTAACTGGTCCGAAATAAAAGGCTTTTATTAACATTTATTTTGAAAGAGTGTGATCTGCAATAATACTACTACAATATTTAAACAAACCCGTTCAAATGTTTTCATATTTGTTAGGTAGTTTTTTTTCTTTTTAGCAAGTTGCTTTATGTCGCACTGACACAGATAGGTCTTATGGCGACGATGGGACAGGAAGGTGCTACGAGTGGGAAGGAAGTGGCCGTGGCCTTAAGGTACAGCCCCAACATTTGCCTTGTGTGAAAATGGGAAAACACTGAAAACCCTCTTCAGGGCTGCTGGAGGTGGGATTCAAACAAACTATCTCCCGAATACTGGACACAGTGTGTGGTGTTTTTAACACTTTTCAGTGCACTATTATTTCATAAGCCCCAGCAGAACAAATATCCATATTTGTTCTCTCGTGTTTTTCATACCTTTTAATACTCTCTTCTCATAGTTTTCACTGTACCCACGAATATACAACGAAAATCCCATTATGTCAGAAAAAAATCTTATCTAGTGTTTCCATATCACTGTTGGATAGTTTTTATTCGCGTATTCAATAGTAAGTTTTCTCGCTAAAAATATGTTCTTTTACCTTGTCCCCTGCAGAAACATCTTAACGAGGTTTTACTGTATTTAGAAGCTAGCGCCTTGAACACTCGACTCCAAGAAAACGTTCGGAAATGTTTGCTTAAATGACAGCTTATAACTCATCTAAGAAAATTTAAACGTAACATCTCAAAATTTAAAGCCCAAAGAGGTACTGATTTTGAATCCGCACAATTAACCTCATGAAAGCTTGACGTAAATCATTGCCATCCATAATTGTACAAACTCCCCTTGTTTGGTCTGTTGGTGATAATTTGCAAATGAAAGCACAGGAAAATAAGACTATCACCTCACTCGAAAGCAAATAATTGCTGAATATCAGTGTAGCCAACCCCGTATATTGGTGTCAAGCTCCGGATAGCTACCTAGCACTTGTCCAGTATAGCCAACCGGCATCAGTTTTGCTTCTTATTAAGGCAGCTATAATTCAAATTCCAGCGCATCCTGGTGGAATTATTCTCACCCTTCTGGTTTGGATTCCATGAAAAACTGAAGGTCCTGTGGTTTTGGTCACATGTGAGTAGTCCTAAAGATGGTATTCCGTTGTTTCCAATTTTCACACCAGGCAAATGCTGGGGCTGTACCTTAAAGCCACGGCCGATTCCTTCCCACTCCCAGGCCTTTCCCATCCCATCGTCACCATAAGATGATGCAAAGCAAAGTAAAGCAAATTGTAAAAATATTTAAAAATTAAAAAAAAAAACACATCTCTATCAGAGCCATCTACAGTTAAAGCTGGAAGGTACGCTTGGCAACGCTGTACCTATCTGTCAAGCGGAGGCCGATAGGAGATGACGATGATGCTGTTTAAAGGGGCCTAACATCTAGGTCATTGGCCCCTAATGGTATGAAATGTTATGACAGTTTCAAAAATTCATAATCCTCCACTGACCAGAATTAGAAAACGTGAGGATGAAAGAATGGATATAAAGTTAAAACAATCAGTAGATCCGACCCGCAACGCCCCACATTCCCAGAAACTAGCGTTAAACAATAGTAGTACTGACCAAGGGACTGCTTCTAATGCACAATACTGAATCGATAATGCTTTTATTCGAAACGGGTCCAGAATCCAGGTCATCAACCCCTCAAAATGGTACTTATCGCTAGGAAAATAGAACCATCCTATGTGTCATGTTGCGGTACTAATCAAAAGTAGCATAGACTCGTGGTATTCCACACATTATGGTACTACTCACAGGTAATGAAATTCGCATATGTAACACAGAGCTATGGTGTTTCGCACAATGCGGCACTATTTATAGTCAACTCAAACCAATACTGGCAACACAAACCTATGGCGTTCCTCACGTAAGTGGACTAACCACAGGGACCCGCACTATCCTGTGGTGTTCCTCATATAGTGGGTAATAAGCATAAGCAAGGCAGAACCATGGTGTCGCTAATCCCATGATGTTGCGCACATAGGGGTACGAATCACAGGTACTGTAGATGCTGCCAACATACTCTATTTCTATTAATCACAAACCTATTTGGTACCTATCATACTGGTACTATGCGCAAGTAAAAGCGACCCATGGTGTTCCCTGCATGGTGGAACTAATCACAAGTAGTTTCAGGGTTCTAATGAAAATCATCCCTTGGTCGCCCCTTTTAGTCGCCTCTTACAACAGGTAGGGGATAACGTGGATGTATTCGTCTGCGTCCCCCCACCCACAGGGGGTTGAGGAGGCCGAGAAAAAAGGGGGCGTGTCCGACTCTAAATGACTTCACACATATTCGCTACCTACAGTTAGACCAACATGATGATTATAATAAATGCACACTAATCGTAAAATGATACTAAGAAACACACACACACACGCAAGTGAATGCATACAATGAAGTTAGAAATACACATTTTACATGAATAAAAACAAAACACTTTAAGACAGTATTCACAAGCTCAATTATTGTGGAGTGTTGACAGCTTCCACCATTTAATGTTTTTATCCTCACTGCTGATATAACTTGTGTTGTTCATCTGCTTTCTATAATTATTTAAGACGACATTGGAAAATGTGGACAGAAAGCAATCTATCAGACCATTATTGTCACATCCACAATGAGGGCGTTCAAACCAGAAATTTTTTTTTTTTGCTTCATGTCGCACCGACAGAGATAG
The DNA here is from genome assembly GCF_040414725.1 of Anabrus simplex. NCBI lineage: Eukaryota > Metazoa > Arthropoda > Insecta > Orthoptera > Tettigoniidae > Anabrus > Anabrus simplex. The sequence goes on from NC_090266.1 coordinate 1,042,629,821, forward strand.
TTATGATATAGATGTTGATTCCCATAGGGAATCTGAAATATTTGTCCTGAATGAGCGAATTTATAATCCCAATATAAATGGTCCGTTATTGGACATTATAAATTTTCCAGCTAGCTCATTCTTGGTTGCCAGCGTTTCGCCCTCGTGTGCTAGGGTGCATTGGCACTGCCGGTGGCTCCAGTTAGCCTACGCAGTGGCCTCCATGGTATGCACTAGCCAGCGTATTGGTGGGTGTGCTGGGTGCCAACTGATGAGCCCACCCTAGCACACGAGGGCGAAACGCTGACAACCAAGAATGAGCTAGCTGGAAAATTTATAATGTCCAATAACGGACCATTTATATTGGTATTATAAATTTGCTCATTCAGGACAAATATTTCAGATTCCCTATGGGAATCAACATCTATATCATCTGATGGCCAAGCAGGCATCAATTTTTAGTGATGAGACAATGTCTCTTAGTGCATTGGCACTGCCGGTGGCTCCAGTTAGCCTACGCAGTGGCCTCCACGGTATGCACTAGCCAGCGTATTGGTGGGTGTGCTGGGTGCCAACTGATGAGCCCACCCTAGCACACGAGGGCGAAACGCTGGCAACCAAGAATGAGCTAGCTGGAAAATTTATAATGTCCAATAACGGACCATTTATATTGGTATTATAAATTTGCTCATTCAGGACAAATATTTCAGATTCCCTATGGGAATCAACATCTGTATCATCTGATGGCCAAGCAGGCATCAATTTTTAGTGATGAGACAAAGTCTCTTAGTGCATTGGCACTGCCGGTGGCTACAGTTAGCCTACGCAGTGGCCTCCACGGTATGCACTAGCCAGCGTATTGGTGGGTGTGCTGGGTGCCAACTGATGAGCCCACCCTAGCACACGAGGGCGAAACGCTGGCAACCAAGAATGAGCTAGCTGGAAAATTTATAATGTCCAATAACGGACCATTTATATTGGTGTTAGAGATAGTTATAGCGATGAACCAGAACTATTAATTTTCATCTCTTCTAAAGCAGCTCTGGATATAGAGAAGAGAAATTCTTTTTGATTTTCAAAATCCAGGTACCTAGTCTTCAGATACCAAGAAGGTATCACTGTCACTGTCAGGATTCCTGTCACTGTTATGCAGACACACATAACACAATCTGATGGCACTACTAACACACCTCTCTGAGTTCTTCAATATAGGGTTCATCTGTTACATTACTCTGCAGGAGACCTAAACATTTGTCACAGCTTATCCTTCTGGATATTGTTCTTACCGTATACCCAGAAATGTATATTACCCCTGACATCTCAAAATGCCCACCAAAAACTGCACAGCTATGAGCTTGCATCCGGGAGATAGTGGGTTCGACCTCCAATGTCGGCAGCCCTGAAGATAGTTGTGCGTGTTTTCCCATTTTCTCACCAGGCAAATGCTGGGGCTCTACCCTAATGAAGGACATGGCCGCGTCCTCCCCACTCCATGGCCTTTCCTACCCACCCGTCGCCGTAAAACCTATCTGTGTCTGTGCGATGTAAGGCCAATTTAAAAAAAAACTTTGCATGATAAAAGCAAGTCTAAATTGTTTATTCCTTCCATATTGAACGTAACAACACCTGTCTAGATGGAATCAGACATTTCTAATTGGCTACAACTTAACTGCACTTTCCCATACCACCACAACCGCAAGCCTAGAACGCCCTTAATCCTAATTTTCATCTCACTTTCTAGGACAAAGTGTAGTAACACTATAGTTACAACCGCTAAGCTATCAGTACTTCCTTCTAAGTTATCACTTTGAAACATCCCTAACAGTTAATAATTTGCTTTCACAGTTCCAAACAAAAGTTTTTGAGGAATTCTTCCTTTCAGTGCAAAGTTCGAATTGTTCCCTTAAAAATATGAGGTAAGACAAAGCGTCTGTGCTTTCACTGATTAACTCACGAAACTCTATGAGCTTGTCAAACATTTTTAATACATTTCTTTGTACACTTCAACACTAATGCTGCTATGAGTAGCTCCTATATAATTTATTAAATATTCATTTTGTTGTGCCCACTTGGATATTTTACCATCAGTTAAACATGTAATTTCTTTTACAGACACCTGATAACTATTAACATACACAGTCTTGGTGAATTTTGAGTAAATGGCTTAGATTTGGCAAATCATCCATCTTCTCGTTTTCCCTGCTCCTGGATATGACAACTATTTTGGCAAATTTAAGTAAATAATTGGACATGCATAGCCTCCGTGGGTCATGCAGTAGCACGCCAGCCTCTCACCACTGGGTTCCGTGGTTCAAATCTCGGTCACTCCATGCGAGATTTGTTTTGGACAAAGCGGAGGTGGGAAAGGTTTTTCTCTGGACACTCCGGTTTTCCCTGTCATCTTTCATTCCAGTAACACACTCCAAAATCATTTCATTTCATCTGTCAGTCAATCATTGCACCAGAGGAATTTGTATCCTCGCTGCTAGATGGGGCTTCATTCATTCCATTTCTAACCCGGTCAAATGACTGGAAACAGGTTGTGGATTTTCATTTCAATTGTACATGCATCAGGAAGAATCTCATTAGGTTTAGGGGTACCTTTACTATCACAAATTTTATCCCCTGTTGAAAAACGTTCGTGTGTGAAATGTTTTATGCACACAACTGAATCCTTCCCAGGTTCCCAATTATCCCGTTTAAAGTGACAAATCCATTTTTGTTTTAATACCACGTCTGAAGGAAACTAAAACGAGGTAAGAAAACTTTTTTTTTAGCTGTAGTTGCTATGATACTTGGGAACACATTTACTGGGCGTATGCAAATATACAAAAAGTTTTATTAGTAACCCAAATTCAGACTGCGCATTCACAGAAAATGTTATTGATTTAACGACCCACAAACTACTTTTACGGTTTTTTGGAGACTCCAAGATGCTGAAATTTTGTCCCGTAGGAGTTCTGTAACGTGCCAATAAATCTACCACACGAGGCTGACTGATATGAGCACCTTCAAATACCACCAGACTGAGTTGGGCTCAGAAAGCCAGCTCTACTGCCTAAACAACTCATCGCTGCCGCGCCGTCACATTTCGACAATAGGCTCTAAGTATGATTATTTAATCATTTATTTTGTTGCATATACTCGAACATATTCATGAAAAACAAAACACAAGATGAAGTTGAATACACATCAGCATACACGGACAGCTTCCGCGCTTTCACCTTGGCCTCCGCTGCACGTTGCCAAACTTACATGACTCCAGCTTGTAACTGTAGTCGGGTATGATCAGTATACCAGGCAAGGTGTTCACTGGTATCTTGGAAGGGAGAGTGCAATTGGGGGTTGAGAGGGATGAAAACAGTGTAGTTTCAAACCACAGAGGGGCTGTCAGGATCAGATATTCAGTATGCAACAGGTAACTGAAAAATGCTATAAGAGGAATAGACAGTTATGTTTGTTTCGTAGATCTAGATGAGGCACATGATATAGTACCGAGGGAAAATATGTTCGCCATGCTGGGGGAATATGGGATTAAAGGTAAATTATTAAAAGCAAACGAAGGCATTTATATGTTTACAACTGGGCTGCAGTGAAGTGATGCTAAAATGATTTCTTGGTTCAAGGTCCTTGCAGGGGTTGCACGAAGATCTTTTACCTTAGTTGTCTGTGGTTTACATGGATCGACTATTGAAAGGTATTAAGTGACAGGGAGGGATTCAGTTAGGTGAAAATCTAGTAACCTGTTTGGCCTCTGCTGCCAACTTGGTCTTAACGGTAAATTGTGCTGAAAGCCTGCAGTCTGATTATCTTGCAACTTGAAATAAGGTGCGATGAGTATGATATGAAAATTGGCCTATCCAAGACTAAATTGATGTCAGTAGGTAAGAAATCTAAGAGAACTCATTGTCAGGTATGGAGTACAAAGCTGGAACAGGTAAATCATTTGAAGTATTTAGGATGTGTGTTCTCCCAGGATGGTAGTATAGTAAGGGAGATTGAATCACGATGCAGCAAAGCTGTCGATCAATCAAATACCCTGATTGTTGTTGCAATTCTTCCTGTTCCCTTGCTTCTAGACAGGTTCGATTACTGCTTTCGTCTAATCAGATGGTACCTTAATAACATTCCATGCTAATCTTATTACTCTATGAACCTATTTTATCCCTGCCTTCCCATTACATCTCACCATTTCAGGTCGGGATTTCATCTATTCCTACTGCTGTATCACCCTTCAAGTTCCTCAAACATAGTTTCATGAACATCATTGGCCTCTTCCCCATGAGCTTTGTTTGGGACGTCACCAGGAAGATTCCTTCCACCTGTCAAGCGATTCCCTGGGATCTCGTAATCTATAATCTTCATTTCCGTATTGACAATTGCACAATTAAAAATAGGAGAGGATTTCCACCAATCAATACTTATTTATTGCATACATTAAACTACAGGACCGGTTTCGACCTCATATTCAAGGTCATCTTCAGCTGAACCATATATACATATTAATATAATGAAGCTTTGATTAAGATTGTGGTGTTGAAGGAATGCCATATGATGATGATGTACATTTAGTTACATACAAATGGGGCACGTCTTAGCGTGAGCTGGCGTATATGTCATTCTGTGCAATATTGCAACTGTATGTCTAAAATGTTGAAGGTCTTAAAACTAGTGTATAAAACACGTCTTTTCCTAAACTAACTTATATATATGTACAAGATAAAAACAATACATAAAAACACTTCATGTACATGAACATTCGTTCTTGCTTGGTGGTCAATACATCGACTAACTTCCGTATTTAAGTCTTATTCACAGTTGTACACATCAGCTGCTATTCTTAGAGTTTGTAAAATTGCATGGATAAAAGTTTTGTCTTCCTGTGCGTATGCGAGATAAAACACTTTCAATTTAAAAAGGGTGCCAAATGTATGGACGAAATTCAAGTAAAATATGTTCAGCTCTGCTGTGTGTGTTGCCCTTTTATAAGAACCAATTCATGTTTTCTTATTGGCGTCCGTAAATTTGGGCGACATTGGTTTCAAAGTAGTGGCTCCTTTCCCATTTGTAGCTGTGCAATGATGTTATGTTAATCTGTGGAAGATAAGATTGAGTTATAAGTGATATTGTGCGGAGGAATGTCTAAGGGTTATGTGTGTGAATTGGAATATGTACTTACTGTTGTTGGTGTAGCTGAGTTGTGTTTGACATACGAGCTTGTAATGTACTACTTCGTGTTCTTCTTGGGCTTATGCTAGCTGCTGTGAGGGGAAGGAAAGGAGGGGTAGGGAGAGTTGTTGTTGTTGTAGGGGTAGGGATGGAGCTGGGTGTGTTGTTTGGTGTTTTTCTGTTGCTTGTTGCATTCTGTTTATCGATTAAGACGTGCCCCATTTGTATGTAACTAAATGTACATCATCATCATATGGCATTCCTTCAACACCACAATCTTAATCAAAGCTTCATTATATTAATATGTATATATGGTTCAGCTGAAGATGACCTTGAATATGAGGTCGAAACCGGTCCTGTAGTTTAATGTATGCAATAAATAAGTATTGATTGGTGGAAATCCTCTCCTATTTTTAATCCCTGGGATCTGTTACTAGTTCACCTAATTTATCCAAAACTCTCATTTCTTTTCCCCCTTCCTCTCTAAGATTTTTTGTTATCGCTGTCCAGAAAGGTTCCCTGCTTCTTGACTTAGCTTTTCCAGGTTATTAACAAAATCTTCCCACAGTGACTTCTTGGATTCAACAACTACAGTAACACCTCGTTAATTCGAAGTCGTTGGGACGCAAAAATCGGACTCCGAATTACATGATTTCAAATTAACAACCAACATGTACTTCGGAAACTCCAACCCTTGCAGCGTCACAATATATTCTAAGACCCATTACTACATGCAATTAACCTTGATACACAGTTTAAAGCTCTCAAATGCCATGGAAAAAAACTACAGTAGAAGTCCGCTATAGCGAGTACTGCATATAACGAGAATTCCGTTATAGCGACGACTTTTTTTTTTTGTCCCTTAAAAATTCCTATATTAAACTGTGCATTGTCCTTCGGTTACGGCGAGAACCCTACCACTGACGCATCCGTTATTACGAACGATTGAGCGCGCGCGATTTTTCCGTTACCGATATTTATGCACCCCAGCGATGATATTGTATTCTATCAATTACCTTCGGCATCGTTTCCTCGCTCTGTGCACTAGCGATTTCTCTCGTCGACATTCGAAGGCGATGTCGGAGTTGATTAATAATGCTCGTCGACTGCTGTTCTCTAAAGAAAATTCGAAATGAAAGAGGATAACAAGTTTTCGTAATAAATGCATAAATAATGTGACCGATAGCAGTTGTTAACTCGTTAAAAATAAAGACTGAAGTAAACGATATCTTAATTTTAATTTTAATATGCCTCAAGATATGGCAGAGTTCATCACTGATTTCAGAGGATATTTCGTATCTTCTCGCGTCTAGTTAAGGCTATTTACATGTAATTTTTTCGCAAGGAGTCTATTTCTCTACATGCGTTTCAAATAAGTTTTCATGATACATATACGGTTAGGTTGGGCGACTCTGTTTGAAGAAGAAAGCTGAGGTGTTTGCCACAGAAATCTCTGGAGCGATACCGTATTTCTCCGAATCCAAGACTTTTTTTTTCTCAGAATCTCATGCAAAAACTCAAGGGTTGTTGCATTCGCGACCTAACAGTAAGTTAATGGATACGACTGGCAACTACCGCTGTAACCACGCTGCTTCTTTTCACATGCCCACAGAACTCGTTGACAAACGACCGCCTCTTTACTATGCATCGCTAGAAGCGACAACCGGTTGTACAGTGCCTGTGTGTTTCTCAAATCTGCAGAATGGCATCAAAACATGCGATACTTCGAATTCTTAGAAAAGCCATGGCTACTCAGTGGCAGAGTTATAACGCGTCTATTGTACTTGACGCTTAGTAAAATTAAGTTTTATAGACAGCAGGAATATTTTTGTGATGGATAGTCATATTGTAAAGATAACTTACGTGGAAAAGGTATTGCCGGCAAATTATCAATGGGTTCTAGTCGATATTATGATGCCAGTTTTAAGTTAATGGTTATTAAACACTCGGAAATGTAGAATAATATTGTACAGCAGCAAGAAAATACGGCATAGGCCTAACTAAAGCCAATATTTGGAGTTAGGATGAAGATGAGCCAAAATAATGAGTACTGTACAAAAAAATGCATTGTGGTCCGAACAAGGACGCTTTAAAGAAGTCAAAGATGAAATTGTGAGGTATGTGCACGAAAAACGCAAGGGCGGAATGGCCATACTGTGGCGCAATAAACTCGTTCGTTGACATTCAACGTCCGCGATTATGCCTATACATCGCTAGCCGCTGAATTTGGCCGAACCCGGCAAGCGAGACGTGCGTGTAGCGGTAGCCGGTTATATCTGACGCTGCGTAAAAGTAACAGTTTTATAGACAGCAAGAATAATTTCCTGATGGATCGTTGTATTGTAGAAACGCATGGAACAGGTATTACCGGAAAATTTTCAACAGGTTCTCTTCAGTAGTATGATGCCAATGTTAAGTTAATGGTCCTTAAACCTGCGGAAATAAAGAATAATTGTGCAGCCGAAAAAAGAAATACGGCATGACGAAAGTCAATGTTCGGCGTCTAAAAATAGTCTAAAAATGCGTAGGCCTACTGTACAACAAGGCATTCATATGATTTTACAAAGATCCTTTGAGCCTGATTTAAATATTTTGAAGGAAAAAGTGTGGTTCATCTTGGATTCGGAGAAATACGGTACTATAATTTTTCAGTATGAAATTAAACACACACTTTCACGTAGTATCGGATTACGAAAAATAACAAACAAGTAAGCCGTCGTGTGGATATCATCTGCGGAAACGCAAGTTTTGAACAAACTGATTGCCGTTTCATACCGATTTTAATGTGCATGGAGGGTTTTCCAACTTTTATACAAAAATCGGATATAACGACAATCCGTTATAGCGAGCAAATTTTTCACTGTTATGAATTCTCTCTATAACAGACTTCTACTGTATTTCCCAAACGTATCCAGCAAGGTGCATTTACAGTATTCAAATAGTGCACTTGGGTAACCCACCGGTAAACATAACCTCACGCAATGAAATCCAAAGAAAGAAAACATGATTCAAAAACGAGGAGAATTCTATACTGGCTCCCCTGTGCGAGTGTTTTATTCATTGGATTACTGTATTATATGCATTTTCTTGCATTAAACAATGACAAACGTAACCTCACGCAATGAAAGGAAGTAAAACATGATTCGAAGATGAGGAAAAATTCTGCTGGTTCCCCTGTGCAAATGCTTTATCTTTTGGATTACTGTACTGTCTGCATTCTTAGATGCCTATGACAGGGAAAGGAAGTCTCTCACTTTCGTGTGCACTGCATAACAACACAGTACATTTCCTGGCTGGCAGTTCTCTCCTTTAAAACCATAAGTCCGTTTGGCCTCAGCATTTAAAAAAATAAACCATGCAGTTTCATCGGCATTGACAATATTGCTTGGTGCGCACGAATTGATTATAGGCTATAAGCCACGCTTTTTCGCCAACTGTCAGCATCGCCAGTGTTCGCGGATTCTACCTCTCCGTACACTGCCTGCTACGTGATATTGTGGCGTTCCTTAAAACGCCAAATACAAAATAATTACGATTCTGCTCGAACATAGATATGACACTGTAGACACGCCGAAGTAGGTGAAAGTGCGCAAAGTTACCCCTTCATGTTCTGGAAAATACGTTCTTTCATGATGCAGAGGAATTTTGAATTTTAATTACTCTGTAAAAAACTATTTTTTTTTAAATGTAAAGGAAGTTTTGAATTAAAAGTCTGAATTTCGGTGACGGGACCAACATTGTTCTTCAAATTACGAATTATCCGTTTTTCGACTTAAACGATTTAAATAACATGCAAAACTGTACCTTATGTTTCCGGGAACGAGAGCTGCTTCAAATTAGGTGATATTTTGAATTAACTGATTTTGAGTCATTGAGGTTCGACTGTATTTGTTTCTCTTTCTTTCATCTATGTACAATTCCTTGTCCGCATCAGTTCTAGTTTGGTGCCATTTCTGATATGCCTTCTTTGTACGTTTACAAGCTGCTCTCACTTCATCATTCCACCAAGATGTTTCTTTTTTCCCATCTTTTCCTAGGCATTCCCTCGCCGTTTCTACAGCATCCCTGTATGCCACCATTCTCTTTCTATATCCTGAACATGCATACAGTCCACTGTTTGAAACTTCACTCTAATCATATCATTTACGTCTTATTTCCACGTCCTGGAGATTTTCTATCCATATTCATCTGCCGACAGATTTCATTTTCTCTATCCTAAGCCTAGAGATACTTAGTTCACTGCGGATCACGTAGTGGTCTGTACCATTGAAAAATCTCTGGAAAACCCACACATTCCAAACAGATTTCCTGAATTCACAGTCAGTTTATTGTGGATCTGGTGCCCTACCTTCCCATGTGTAGCGGTGTTCCACACAATATGGTACTACTCACAGGTAATGAAATTCGCACTTGTAATACACACCTATGGTGTTCATCATATAACTGTATTAACCACAGGAACTCTCATTATCCCGTGGTGTTCCTCATATAGAGGGTACTAATCATAGGCAAGCCAGAACCATGGAGTCGCTCATATAGTGGCACTAATCACAGGTACTGTAAAAGTCTGCACTGTCCTCTTTTGCTACTAATCACAAACCTATTTGGTATCTAACAGAGTGGTACTACGTGCAAGTAAAAGCGACCCATGGTGTTCCCCGTGTGGTGGTACTAATCACAAGTAGTTTCATGGTTTCAATTCGATCATCCCTTGGTCGCCCCTTTTAGTCGCCTCTTATGACAGGCAGGGGATACCATGGGTGTATTCTTCGTCTGCGTCCCCCCACCCACAGGGGGTTCCTTGTTCTATTTCCAACTCTTCCACTGAAATCGCCCATTAGCACTATCCTCTTTTCGCTGTTGACCATGACTACGATGTCATTCAATGCTTCATAAAACTTGTCAACTTCCTCCTGATCTGCACCCTCACCGAGAATACAAGCCAATTCTAGTCCTAATTCCTCAAACTGCCAGATCTAGCCACATCATTTGCTGAATTACATGCCTACTTGAACTACGCTGCATGCGATAGTATTTCTGATGAACAGTCCTACACAACACCCTGCCCTTCCTTTTAACACCAGTCAAGAACATTTTAGAGTCTCCTACTTTGTCCTTGTTATCTCCCTTTACCCGAATATCATTAAATCTTAACAGATCCAGATGTATCCTCTTTGCTGACGCAGCCAGTTTTACTTTCTTCCGTACACTCCATTCATATTGACAGCTCCCCATCGAATTTCATTTCATTTCATTCACGAATTATTTCCTAGGAGTCCCTCGCCTGCCAAATGGAAGTAGGATTCCATTACTCCCATAGATCCGAGGTTTGCTTAAAACGTTCTGAGCTCGGTAAATTCTGTGAAGCAGGATGCTACCAGACTTGCACCTAGTCCAAGTGAGGATCTCTCCTCTAACAGGTTAGGGACCACGGGTAGATTATATTGTCCTAGTCGCCTGAGAAAAAGGAGGACCACAATTCAGAATATATCCGAGATGCTTACTCCAATTCCACAGTGAATGGTATCCCGACTCTCAGGACCACTTATTAGGTCACTCAGTCATTGGCCATTGTTCACAAACTAAGACGTGGCTACAGAAACTTGCACCACAAACCATCTTAGTCTATTAATTTAAATTTAAGGTTATTTTTGCTATCTGCTGCTGTTCCTCTCAACTCTACGTATTTTACATGCATCCATATAAGTAAACACATGTCTTCCTAATGGACTTTCTGCCTTTTAGCATTCTATCTGCAGGCTTCTGTGAATGAAGTGCCTCTACAACCCTCTACAGTGAAACCTTCCAAGTGCGTTCCTCATTAACAGCTTCCCGCTTAGCACGTCGTAAATTCGAAGCCCCGAGTCTCATCGTATTAAATCTATATAAAAATACCTCCGTTATCGAGTCACAAAATTTTGCTATTACCGCTTAGTATGATCACATTTTTCCAAGCCCTGAAAATTTTATCCCTTTCAGACCGTGTACGCACAATTGTGCAGGTTCGTATTTTATATATGTCTGAGCGTATCTGACAATTTCCTGGCCCTAGACAGGACTGCAGTGCTTATGAGGGACACATAGCATGTATGTACATTAGTTGTTTTTATTTAGCACTTGACCACTAGGGTTCAGAAAGAAGAGTTTAAAAATACACTTGATCGGAAAAATGGCGGGAAGCAGTAATGCTGAAAGTATTTATCTATTTATTGCATTCATATTCATCTAGAAGCTTTACTGAATATCAGAATACAATCGATGAAGTGTGTAAATTGTTTAGTGAACGTAAATTGTTAACATACATCGTGCGTAATACCACGAGGTTTTGAATGTTGATATTCACAATTGTGTGAGCTGGGTTTCTCTTACAGGCAATGCATACGGGAGTGCTGGGTCCTGCCACCGAAAGGACTGGAAAAGCGGAACTCTTACTCTATCTATGTGAGAAATGTTATCTATAAGATTTTAATTGTTCTGAAAAACAGAACATTTTATTTTGTTTTTCCAGATGTTAATTTTTATTTAGTAAATTAAACTAAAAATATATGTATTTAAGAGCATTTTAGTCTGATTTTGATGTACAAACAAAAATGCACACCTCCAGTTTTCTTTCAGGTCTGAAAGGGGTATTTGTCATACCTTATGAAACAAACTTGATTTCCAACTCTGGTAAGATACGTTGCCACAGTTGCGCGATTACTGGAAAGGCCTTAAATTCCTGAACTTCACAGGATAAGTTGCACGTTCAGAGAGCAAGCCGTTAGCCTCAGGAATATTCAGTTTTGCTTGCTGGTTAGCAGCAAGACTGGTGAATAACACAGTGAGGCTATTTGTGCTTGTATTTCGCATTCCATTCAGAAGTTAGAAATGTATTTTACGTTGAGTGGTACAGTGAAGTTCTGTTACACGATACAGTGACCTATATCTGGATTAGGAACATAATCATGTGAAATTGACTAGTATGATGCATATTTGTCTTGTGATAGCCTAGTATGGATACGGAAAAGGTCGTGAAATTCGTTACTAATGAAGACCAAATGAAGTCTTTCAGAAAGTGGACTGGCATCCGCATCTTTAACTGCGCAGAGGTCGTGAATGTCCAACTTGCATCTTCGAGTTTCGGCTATCATTCGACTTGGTCAAAGTTTTTCAAAATGGTAGTCAAAGTCATTCCTCCTGATTCCTCGCGGTCACACATGGACGAGCGCAACCTCCAATTCACTGTCCAAGAGTGTGACCAGAAAGTAATGTGTAATAATCCACTGTTCTGAAATAAAATTTTTCTACTAACATTTGTTTTAGAAAGAGTGTGATCTGCAATAATACTTCGATATTTTATTGGCTCCCGAGCACATTTTCATATGTTGTTTTTCGCACCTTTTTCCACACTCATTTTATAAACTCCAGCTGAAAAGATTTTCATATTTGTTCTCTTGTGTTTTCCATATCTTTTAATACTTTCCTCTTATCTTTAGAAATGGTACATACAGTTTTCAATGTACCCGCAAATATGACGTAAAATGCCCTCGCGTCGGAAAAAATCTTACCTAGTGTTTCCATATCTGTTGGATAGTTTTTATTCGTATATTCAGTAGTAAGTTTTCTCGCTTAACATGCTCTTTCTTTTGTCCCCTGCAAAAACTTCTTAACGAGGTTTTACTGTATTTGCGACTAGGTCTGTGGTCTCGTATGGTTCCACGTGCTTCCTTTTATCGATAATTTATTTCATTTATTCATTTATGGAGGTAAGAGTTGGAATTCAAGAGGACAAATTTTAGCAAATATTTGTTCATAGGAAGAGGAATTAGGGAATGGAATAATTTATGAAGGGAAATGTTCGATAAATATCAAAGTTCTTTGAAATAATTTAAGAAAAGACTTGAGTAAACAATTGATGAAGAATTTGCCACCTGGGAGACGGTCCTAAATGCATATCAATGACTACTGGAATTAATCATACCATCACTTTCTAGAAGTAGCACATTTTCCCAATAAATATAACATTGTGATTAAACATTTGAATGAAATACATCCTTTTGATGCCGACCTCCATATGTCTTATACACCTCTCTTTCTTCATAAGCTGCTGACTTCCATGTGTTGTATAGACCCCTGTAGGCCTAAACTTCACCTTATTCTAGCCTGTATAGTTTTACAGTTATCAAGATGGAAAAGGTATATCTTCAAATGTATGAATCATCTCAAATCAGCTTCTCTCTTTCTCTTGCTAAGGAGTTTGAAACAGTCCGACCTCTTTCTGCTTGAGAGCGTATTTCTGCTGTGTTCTAGCAGATATAACACCGCACAATGTTATCTTGTGTAAAATGATAGTATATATCACCTTGATATTATCTGATTAGGATTCCTATAATTCTTTCAACGCCTTGAAACCTCTCACGACTTAATTACTTGCTATCACTTTGAAATATGATACTGCATGGTGCAGAAACATGGCACTGTGCAGTTTGAATGATAAAGAAGTAATGAAGTTTTAATAAATCAGACGATAAGAGCACTAGACCAGACTGAACAGAGCAAATGAGGGTGGACACACAACATATGAAATGAGAATGCATGGTGCTCAAGACAAAGTAATTGATTATGAAACACGCCAAAGTACATGCTGTCTTCCTGATGAACTAAACATCTCATTAACCTGGGATTTGTGCTCAATGAATCTTTGAACTAGCATTCCAGATTCTTCCGCTTAAAGCTCCTGAGTGTACTAGTTTTCATTGCATTGTGAAACAATCCATACAAATACAGTACAAGAACATTTTTATTCTGTATAAAGTGTGGAAGGTCTCTTCTCCATTAGTAGACAGTAAGGTAAATATAAAGTCAATGAATCTAAACTACATTGTTTTGAGTCTCTACTGTAAACATTTGAAAATAATCTAAGCTAAACTGCTGTAACAGTGAATTTTTAAAGAGAACGCTGCATTCTTTAGTGCTCACACCTGAATCGCCTCAGTCCACTGGGTAAAACGGTAGTCAAATATTCCCCATCGGTGAGGAGTTATCAATAAAAGAACATGTGAAAATAAAAGAAAAAAAGGCATGCAGATGAATTCAACAGCCAATTATGAAAGTAAAAGAAACCATCATAAGGAGGACTCGAACTTATGTACTAACACATGTTAAAAAGCGAGATCCTTAGCCATTACGCTACGAAAAATGTTTGATGTGGTATTAGTACATGTAACATGTTATACCTGAAGTTAGAAAACAGGAAATGTAAAATTTGAAAATTATAGCCCATTGAGATAATTTCCCAAGTACCCCTGTAGAGTTTCTTCGTGAAAGCTTGACGTATAATTTGTGTACCCTGGCACTACAGATGCGAGAGGGTAATGTGAAAGTTTCAATTCGGAAGTATTCACGCTTAAACACCTGCAATACAATACAGAGCACTGTTATGGTATCATATCTTTATCAACATACTAAGGTAATTTAGGCGTTATGTCAACGAGAGTACAGATAATAATGTTCAGCTCTCAACACTTGCCTGGCAGGTAAAGTTTTATCGAAACCTCGAAATTGTCAATAAATTACGTACCCAGTAACTACGATTTATGCTGCCGACAGTGCTACATAGGAGTGATCTAACGGAAATATAATTTCACACCGAGGGCAAGTTAAGCATTACTTTACCGTATGTGGTAGAACTGGCCCCAAGTTGAAATTACCATTCTGCTCTTTATATAAACTATACAACTTATTCACTAAATACATGGCCATGTGGACACAAGCATACACACCAAATACAACACAGCCAGTAAGGAAAGATACTGTAAACCAGCATTTAAAAAAATTTCACTTACTCTTCTCTACATTTCACAAGTAGATCACAATATATTAGACCTCTGACAAGTTACCTGAAAATAATGATTTTCTGGTCACCTTGCAGTTCTTGCTTGTGACAAGGCTGATAATGTCGCTAGTTCCTAAAGCAAGAATTGTGACGTACCCACTCTTGCCCACAGATACGCGACAAAATGTGACGTGCCGGGTGACCTTAATAACATGAATACATACTTGCTCATATACTTCTCCATAAGCAATATCCCATGGGCGCCAGCATTCAAAATTATGGCTTGAAGATGATAGCTGATAATAATAATAATTATTATTATCATTATAATAGGTAATGAGACTAAATACTCCCAGAGGTGGGGTGACTGAATACCAACCATTAAGCACACACTTACTTTCAAACTAACGATTGTTAGTAAGAATTTCTGCAATAACCAATTAAATAACTTTATTAGAATGAAAAAAGTGACGGCGCATATACGAACTCTGAACTTACGGAAGCAAAAGAAAAATTTAATGAAATAAATTTAATAAACTGAACTGTTGCAAGGAGACTTGCAGTAATTTATGCCATTAGCTCACCATTTGTGGACTGTTATATGGACACAATCTATGTAACAGCTGATGCTCAATGGACCTCTAGTGCTGGCGTCGTCATCTCTAGTAGGTACCAGTCCTATTTCTGATTCGTGCATAGCTGACTACTTGAACAATGACTTTCCTGACTAACACTTCCTGAAGTACTCCTTACATAAAGTTGTAATGAGTCCTAATTTTAATAGCAAAATCACCTTGGGTTACATTCATGGAGAGAATAAACTTGTATTCTTCCGTATTACAGAAGTACGGAAGATAGGAAACTTAAAAGGGTCCACCTTTTCAATACAAAATTAACGATACGATGTCAAGAAAAAACTTAAATAAAGAATTGAACACCATTCGCTCTATAGCAAAATTTAATGGATATAATGAATCCTTTATTGAAAGAATAATCAATAAATTCAGACACCGCCCAAAAACCACCCTAATAAAAGACAACACTAGCACTGCCACGTTTTCCACATTTACCTTCAATAAAGAAATTTACGTCACTAACATTCTTAAAAAACACAACGTTAAAATAGCCTTTCGTATTAACAATAGAAGCACAGAGATCCTACACAACTCTTCATCAATAAATAAAAGTAGTCCTTTTTCTAAATCAGGTGTATGTAGGTTTTCTTGCCAAGACTGCAAAAGTTCTTACCTAGGGCAAACAGGACGCAGCTTTAAAATCAGATATGCAGAACATGTCAATGCCATAAAAAACAACCGTTTTTCTGCGGTCGGCCTACATATAAAAGAATTTAAGCACAACTTTACTGAAATAAATCAAGATCTTGAAGTATTAGATATTCTAAACAAAGGTTCTTTCCTAGACGTCACTGAAAACCTCTATATTCATTTAGACCAATATTTCAATCCCAACCTAAACTTAAATGATATCTCAGAGAAACCAAAGATCCTATTCGACTTTCTCATTGAATTTTTCAAAAACATGAATATCCCGAAAAACAGATCTGTCTTTCACATTATGCATAATACTTTGTCACGCCACACACTTTCACCACATCACCCTCCATATTTCCCCTCCTTCCACTCCTCCTCCCCTACCGCTCCTTCCCTCTCCCCTCCTAATCCAACAATGGCCGCTCCCCAGACCTAAACTATCCAACACGCCCTGCTCCTCTTCATCTCGCGCCATAGCTTTACCGCCTTATGTCCCGCAAAAAACATCATAGAAACCTGCCCCCACCCTACACGTAACGCTGCAACAATACACCACAAATACTGGCACAGTCAACCTCCAAACTCTCAGAAAACGAATTCCTTAATACCAATTTTATATTCTTGTCGAGATGAATACCGGACCTGTGAAGATTACAAGATTATTTTGTGCATCTACAGAAGGGTGGTGTTAATGAAGCTACGTAATATAGAGAGAGGCTTTCAAAGGTGATTAAATGAAGAAGTTATATCATGTTCAAGATCATGCTTTCACGTCTCTGCACAGTATTTAAAATACAATTTACCGTTGGTCTTTATAGCTATTGTTGAGAGTGAAGGAGTTTTTCCTGTTGTGTATGTTTATCAGGAACTCAAGGGAGACTTCATTAGTTAGTCCGAACATAAAGAAAATGATGAATTCTTCTCAGAAGAACTCTAAAGGTTTCACCTCACTTTTTCCTGCCTGCTGGCTCTTCAGAAGTGTGTACGCGTGCGTTTTGTATTCAGGAATCATTCAAGGCAAATATTTACGCACTGCAAGATGTGTGGTTAAGGTTATTTTTAATATGTATAACTTTTGCTTTCTCAACGATTCATTTGTTTCTATATTTGTCCCTGTTTTTATCTCCTTACAAGATGTGTATTGTTTAATATAATGCCTTGTGTAATATAAATGTCTACATGCTAGCCTATTTCCCACATTTTGGCTGAAGATGACGCCAAACAGCGTCGAAACTAGTTCCAAATGTAAATATATGTTGTAATAAACTATAACAATTTTGTATTGAAAAGGTGGACCCTTTTAAGTTTCCTATCTTCCATTCTCAGTTCAATACGGACAAAAATGAAATTCTTAGATTTAAATTACAGAAGTATAGCGTAACTAAATACATAACAAAATTTCTCCTGTCCTATACCAGTCAAAACCGGTCTCTCATCGACTAACTCTCTTCACTGAGATAATCAGGTCTCAATGAGAGTAATTTTGAGTAGTGCTCTACTCAGATGCGAAGTGAACTAGGTTAAGATCTTCAGCAGTTAAGACCTTCTCCGATGTCAAGACGCACAGCCCTCCTCCGATGTAATGATAGAATAGGTTAGAATTGACCGACAGATGCTCTCCAGCTCTTGTCGTTGATATATGTAGACTCCAAAATCTCCCTCCATGTACCATAACACATGGTCCAGTAAGATCTGATTTACTATCCCTTCTCCTATCCATCGTATATTGATCATTTCGTTCCATAACGTCCATTCACATAGGTTGAACTTTTCCGGGCAATCAGAGAGTCATGTAGCGAACTTCGAAAAGTAGGCATTAACAAGGCTTTAACTGTCTCTTCAGAGTATGGAAGGGGTAAGGACTCTTGCAAGCTTGACGACGCCTTTTTCGTGGTAACGGGCTAAAATTAGCATGGCGAGTCGAGTCACCTGACCTCGGCTACTGGAAATTTACTGCAAGCTATTAATACAATTGATGTTGTAATACCTTACTCAAGAAGTTGTTCGTTCAGAATACGTTATAGCCGTGATCTAAAGAAATGAAATGATGATGTGAAATGGATGACAAATTAAAAATGACCTACAACTAATTCAATATACACATCTTTCCAATTAATTACATAGTTCGATAATTTTGTACATGCTGTGATGTTCCAAACATCACAGACTATCAAAAAAAATTAGTACTCATGACCAACAAAGCAACATCTATCATCCGCAGCTCCCCAAACACACTAAAATTTTGAGAACATAACAATATGATACCCTCTCTTTAACTAGGGCATTTGCTTCAAACTTGGGCTTCCACCCCCTAGTGTTATGTCACACCACATTCATTACCCAAGCATTTATAACATAATATATAGAATAACTAAAAATACTTATATTGCTCAAAACAGGATATTAAAATTTAATAAGGTATTTGTATTTACCTTCAGGATTGGATTAATAATCTGACCAATATACGGAGTAAATTCTGTAGTAAAAGCAACAGGCATGTAAATGAACATCATTATGTAGCCATCCTTCACATGGGGAGCTATATCTGTTCGTTCAGCAGTGCTTATGATTTCTGTAAAGACATGATAAAATGCATTACTGAACATCATTGGAAACATTTCAGCACAACTGCATCCTGTATATGCTATTGTTTTCCTCTTAAGCTTGTCTAATAGCTATAAATAAACATGGAGTAGAGATTATTCTTTCAGACAAATACTTTATTTTGTGTGATATTGGAAGCCATTTCTTTTCATTTTTAACTCTCTCAATTTTTGGCTGTTACTGTCTTCAGTCTGCTGAAAGTGATTTTTGAATAAATACATTTATAAACTACCTGATTTTTTTCACAGGCTGATTTATTTATAAAGACAATCACAAAAACTAATCCTATATAAACATTATGTTGCTCACAAATGGCATGAGGAAAGGTCATTAAGTGGACAGGACAGTACTCTTATATACGATCATTGCATTTGCATAATTATTCATATGTTTTCTTGTGTATCATGAACTAATCACACACACACATTCATTCTATCTTAAGCTATTGCACACACAGAATCAAGTAAACATTCATCCAGGCAAGAACATTTACGTTATTTACAGGTTTAATTAAATATACATTCTCTTTACACATTTACAAAATTTTGAAATAAAAAGTTTTTTTTCCCTGTGGTGAGAGTTCATTCCAAAGCTGAGCAGAACCTATAAAGAATATAGAGAAGACTCTTTGATTAGCTGTTCTTGGAAGTGGAGGGAAAAGGGACACCCCTCCAACATCTTTGGATGGAATGATAGTTCAGCTGTAAGTGGAAGCCGACGTGTGTTACCTTGAGGGATTTTCGCAGAAAAGCAATACTATCTGTTTACAGAAAATGGCTATGGGAGGCAGAGACCCGGCTGTGTTTAAATGACTATGTTGGGCAATTAATTGTTCTGCTCAGCACTGAACTCCCTCTAATTTAGTCGTGTCCAGTACTGTAGTAGGGTGCCAAGAAGGAAGCCTGTACAATAATATTGGCAGTAATAGCATAAAATAGGCTGTCTAAATCACTTTCTAGCACCCACTACAGATCAGATAAATCCTAAGACTCTGTATGCTTTGCACCTTATCTTCTCCACATGCATGTTCTACTTTTAGTTACTGCAAGTATGGACACAAAGTAGTTTTGATGTGCAAGGGGTCATGTTCTTCCCATGAAACGAAATTTGATGCAATATATTAGTATGAATGTAGTTATTAACCTGATATATTTACACTCCTCCCCTGCGAACCATGGGACCTCGCCGTTGTGTGGAGGCTTGCGTGTCCCAATGAAGCAGATAGCTAAGCCGCAGATGAACTTTCGGAAGTTGCAAGGGCGGCAGTCTACATGATTGACATATGGCTTTGTAATAATACTCAACATGGCTTAAATGTGTTGATACTGCTACACGGCTGAAAGCTAGGGGAAACTACAGCCGTAACTAACTCCCGAGGACATGCAGCTCTCTCTGCAGGAATGATGTACTGATCATGGCTTCCTCTCGGGTAAAATATTCTGGAGGTAAACTAGTCCCCCATTCATATCCAGGTGGGAACTACACGAGAGGGGGCGATCATCAGGAAGATGGATTACTGACATTCTGCGAGTCGGAGTGTGGAATGTTATAAGTTTGAATCGTTGGGGTACATTACAGAATCTGAAAAGGGAGATGAATAGACTATAGTTAGATGATGTTGGTATAAGTGAAGTACATTGGCAGGAAGAACAGGATTTTTGGTCAGGTAACTACCGAATTATCAACACAAAATCAAACAGGGGAAATGCAGGAGTTGGTTTAATAATAAAATAGGGCAGCATAGCGAAAGAAATACCGTCATTAAGAGAGACACCAAACCAACGCCCACCACAATAATGCAGGTCTATATGCCTACTAGTTCGGCGGATGATGAGGAAATTAAAAAATATATGAAGAGATAGAAGATTTAATATAATACGTAACAGGTGACGAGAATCTAATTGTGATAGGAGACTGGAATGCAGCGGTAGGCCAAGGAAGAGAAGATAATACAGTAGGAGAATTCGGACAGGGACAAAGGAACAAAAGAGGAAGTCGGCTGATTGAAGTCTGCACTGATCATAATTTAGTCATTTTGCCAATACTTGGTTCATACACCAAAAACGATGGCTGTATACGCGGACAAGACCTGCAGACACTGGAAGGTATCAAATAGACTTCATTATGATTAGGCAGAGATTCAGAAACCAGGTGTTGGAATGCAAAACTTTCCCAAGAGCAGACGGACTCTCACCACAACTTGTTGGTCATGAAATGCCATCTGAAGTTGAAGAAATTGAAGAAAGAATGGAATACAAGGGGATGGGATCCAGACAAGTTGAATGAAAAGAGTGTGAGGGACTGTTTCAATTAACATGTTGCACAAGGAAAAAAGAAAAGGCTGATGACAACACAACAGAGGAAGAATGGACAGTCGTGAAGAATAATGTCTCTAGGGCTGCTGAAGAAAGGAAAGATCAGCTAAGTATCAGTGGATAACTCTGGAGATACTAGACCTGATGGATGAACAACGAAAGTACAAGAATGCAAAAAATGAAGAGGGCAAATAGGAATACAGGTGATTAAAGAAGGAAATGGACAGAAAGTGCAAGGTAGTTAAGGAAGAATGGCTGAAGGAGAAGTGTAAGGATGTCTAAGGTTGTATGGTCCTAGGAGAGGTAGATGCTGCATACAGGTAAATCAAGGAAACTTTTGGAGAAAGGAAATCTAGATGTATGAATATTAAGAGCTCAGATGGAAAGCCACTTCTAGGGAAAGAAGACAAAGCAGAAAGATTGCAGGAACATATCCAACAGCTGTATCAAGGTAAAGATGTAGATGATTTGGTTCAGGAACAAGAAGAGGGTGTTGATGCTGATGAAATGGGAAACCCAATATTGAGGTCTGAGTTTGACAGAGCTGTGAGAGACCTAAATAGGAACAAGGCACCTGGAATTCATGACATTCCCTCTGAATTACCGACTGCCTTAGGAGAAACCAGCATGACAAGGTTATTCCACTTAGTGTGTAAGATGTACGAGTGCCATCCGATTTTTGACAGAAATTTGTTATACCTATTCCCAAGAAAGCCGGTGCTGAAAAGTGTGAAAACTACCACACCATTAGTTTAGAATCTCATGCTTGCAAAATTTTAACATGTATTATTTACAGAAGAATGGAAAGACAAGTTGAAACTGAGTTGGGAGAAGATCAATTTGGCTTCAGAGGAAATGTAGGAACATGTGAAGCAATCCCGACTTTACATCTGATCTTAGAGGATCGAATTAAGGAGGACAAGCCCACGTACATGGCATTCGTAGATCTAGAAAAGGCATTCGATAATGTTGATTGGACCAAGCTATTTACAATTCTGAAGGTGATTGGGATCAGATACCGAGAACGAAGAATTATCTACAATCTGTATAAAAATCAGAGTGCAGTCATAAGAATCGAGGGCTTTGAAAAAGAAGCAGCAATCCAGAAAGGAATGAGGCAAGGCTGCAGTTTGTCCCCCATCCATTTCAATCTTTACATAGAACAGGCAGTAAAGGAAATCAAAGAGGAATTTGGAAAGGGAATCACAATCCAAGGAGAGGAAATCAAGACCTTGAGATTTGCCAATGATATCATTTTATCTGAGACTGCAGAAGATCTCCAGAAGCTGCTGAATGGTATGGACGAAGTCTTGGGTAAGGAGTACAAGATGACAATAAATAAGTCCAAAACAAAAGTAAGGGAGTACAGTCGAACAAAGGCAGGTGATGCAGGAAATATTAGATTAGGAAATGAAGTCTTAAAAGGAAGTAGAGGAATACTGTTACTTGGGTAGTAAAATAAGTAACGTTGGCAGAAGTAAGGAGGACATAGAACGCAGACTAGCACAAGCAAGGAAGAGCTTTCTTAAGAAAAGAAATTTGCTCACTTTAAACATTGATATAGGAATTAGAAAGATTGTTTCTGAAAACTTACATCTGGAGCATGGCATTGTATGGAAATGAAACATGACGATAAATAGCTCAGAAAGAAAGAGAATAGAAGCTTTTGAAGTGTGGTGTTACAGAAGAATGCTGAAGGTGAGATGGATAGATCGAATTACGAATGAAGAAATACTGAATCGAATTGGCTAAATTTGATGAGAAGAAGAGATAGAACGACAGGACACATGTTAAGACACCCAGGACTTGTTCAGTTGGTTTTTGAGGAAGTGTAGGTGGTAAGAATGGCAGGGGAGGACCAAGATATGAATATGACAAGCAGACAAGAGCAGATGTAGGATGCAATAGTTACATAGAAATGAAAAGGTTAGCACAGGATAGGGTGGCATGCAGGCTGCATCAAACCAGTCCAAGGACTGATGACAAACAACAACAAAGTTACACTTCTTCTCCTACCGCTTTTTCCCCACACCTGTGGGGTCGCAGGTGTGAACTGCATCGAACATATGGATATGGCCCTGTTTTACGGCTGGATGCCCTTCCTCACACCAAACCTATATGGAGGGATATAATCACTATTGCGGGTTTCTGTGGTGGTTGGTAGTATAGTATGTTGTCTGAATATGAATAGGAGAGTGTTGAGACAGGCACAAACACCCAGTCCCTGAGCCAGAAGAATTAGATGCGATTAAAATCCCTGACCTGGCCGGGAATCGAACCCGGGACCCTCTGAACTGAAGGCCAGTGTGCTGACCATTCAGCCAACAAGTCGGACATATTTACACTTCTGTACGTTTAAAAAGATTCCATTTGCACGGCGCCACAGGGCCACATTATCATGGTCCAACTGGAACCCATCCACATAGCTCTTTTTTCAAATGCCTCTAAACCATTGTGTCAACAGCAAACTGCATCGAAGCAGACAATGCACAACCTGGTAGATCCAGCATAAAAATCTGTAACAGTAGCAGCCCTATCACACTACCTTGGACCACAACCAGTCACCATAGTTTGATCCGACTTGGCCATACTGAACACAACGCACTGCGACCTACTAGGAACAATCTCGATCATGCCCAGCAGCTTGGCTTGAATGTCATACTCGGCGAGTTTTAACAATAGTCGTCGATGAGGTACTTGGTCAAACATCTTGCTCCAGTTAAGAGCTACGCAGTACACTTGGGAAATGCTAGTTTGGTCCAAGGAATGTTGCAACTCAAATTGCTTTTATTAGAAGTGCAATACAGGATGGTTGTTATTCACATGTCTCTCATTAAGAAAATCTAGTACTTGTTTACCAATTAGGTGTTCCACGCATTTATAGATACCAGATATTAGAGAGACTGGGTGGTAGCTGTCTACATTTTCTCTCTTACCATCTTTGAACATAAGAAGATGTACAATATTATAGGGAAGGATCCACCTTTCAATACTCCGTAGTAAAAAGTAGTTACAACCTGTTTATTGGGACCGGTTTCAACGCATTTCAAGTGTCATCATCAGCCAATTAGCGAAGATCTTAAAACAACTAATATATTGAACACAGGCAAAATATTAACATTGTATCATATCGTAGCAATTCAGTTAATGTTCAAAACACAATAATCACAGTCAAGAGAATTGCTACGATATGATACAATGTTAATATTTTGCCTGTGTTCAATATATTAGTTGTTTTAAGATCTTCGCTAATTGGCTGATGATGACACTTGAAATGCGTTGAAACCGGTCCCAATAAACAGGTTGTAACTACTTTTTACTACGGCGTATTGAAAGGTGGATCCTTCCCTATAATATTGTACATCATCTTATTTCTCTATTCAATACGGAACAATCATGAAGTTTTTAACTTTAAATCTTTGAACATGGGAATGACATTAGCTTTATATTAAACATTGTAAAAAGGGAAGGTGTCAATGCATTGCACAGCTGTGGAGAATTCTTGCTGGTGCATTATTTGGATTTTCCACTGCATGGGGCCTGGTTTTCCAAACGATTTCTCGGACCTCATTTTTGGTAGAGACTGTTTAATGGAGTGAGAGAAGGTGTCCTTGTCAGCTGTGGTAAAGTTATTTTTAAATTTACAGTTAAATGTGTATGCTATTTCGGGGAGAAGGAACCGAGAGTCCATTGTACTTGAAGCCCAGATGGGCACAGTTGCTGCTTTTGACTGAAGTCCATCTTTCTATAGTATTGGAACCAAGGCTGTGGATATATGAACTGTATGAGTCTTGGATTAACCCCTTCCTGCCCTTAGCGCTCGCCTGTTCACTTTGCCTTCCAGTCCTTAGCGCCCGAAAGCGCCCGGCTGCATCATGTGCACACGTCTGCGATCTATGCGATAGCTTTGTATTTTTTCAGCAGTAAAGTGTTTATAAGGGATTTATGAACACGTCATACAATATACAAGGATTAGGAAGTAAATGAAAAGCGATAATCTCTCTTGAAGTAGCCTAGGCAACGGTCTTGAACTTGTGCGAGCGCAGGCGAGCTATTTCGTTCATCAATATGGCAAGATTGAATAGTGCGGATATTGAAACTGAGCTGAATATAGGCAAAGAAAATGACCTGAAGATTGGCAACAAGGAAGCATTGTATCATTGCTCAAGAAAGGAAATAGGAAGAAATGTGAAAATTATAGAGGTATAACCCTATAATCACATGGGCTAAAAATAATGGAGAAAGTCATAGACAAAAGACTGAGGGATATAATAGGAACACAGAGGAAGAACAATAGGCTTTAGGTCTAATAGATTAACAACCGACTTGACATTTACATTGTGAACAATAACGGAAAAACACCTGGAAAGGAACAAGGAAATCATGTTTTTACTTTTGGATTTGGAAAAAGCTTATGGTACAGTTAAGAGAAAAAGTGTATAGGAATGCCTACGGAAAAGTAATGTACCAAAATCATTAATTAACAAGATAAAAATGTTGTATCATGAGAGTAAAAGCAGTGTACGAGTGGGGAGTGGTGACAAAACATTTTATTTAAAAAAAAGTCTCAAGCAAGGAACTGCACTGTCACCATTATTGTTTATTATATTGATGGGTGAAATCATAAAACGTGTAAAACAAAGTATCAGTAGTGATGAAGTGAATGCTTTGTATTTGCAGATGGTGTGGTGATTTGGGGAAAGGGAGAAAAGGAAGTACAAAGGAGACTGGATGTTTGGAATGAAAATCTGAAGGAGTTTGGAATAGTAATTAGTAAAAAGAAAACTAGTCATACTGTGGAAAAGAGAAAAAGAGAAGCCAAGTGAACGTAGATCGAGAACGGTTAGAGAATGTAGAACAGTATATATATCTGGGTAGGATTATTAATGGAAATAAAGAAAACAACCCTGAAATTAATAACAGACTAAGTAATGGTACAACATTTTATCATGAAGTCAGAGAGCTTTTATGGGATTACAAAGTGGCCAAGAGAACGAAATTAACATTATATAAACAGTATTTCATACCAATTGTAATATATGGACTAGAAACGCTGGTAACTAATATCAGATAAGATAGTACGACCCAAACAGTAGAAATGAAATTTTTAAGAACATTGGTTAAAAAGACGAGAAGAGAGAGAAGAGCTAAATATAGAACCGTTAGTACAGAACATACAGAAAGCAAGACTGAAATGGTTCAGACATGTAAAAAGAATGGGAAAGGAACGGGTAGCAAGAAGGGAATTGGAAAGGGAAGTTAAGGGAAAGGGACCAGTTGGAAGACCGAGAAGAAGGTGGACGGATCAGATTTGGAAGGACATTAGAGAAGCTGGATTGGATGTGACAGATGTAATGGAGCAGGAAATGTGGAAGGACAGAAAGGAGTGGAGGAGGCTTGTTAAATACACCTGGGCGACTGGAGTGGGACATTGATGATGATGATGATGATGATGAAAATGACAGAATCATTGAGTACGGGTGGAGGTGATTCTTAGTGAGTGAATAACATATCGACGGAGATAATTTTAGTGATATCAGTGATGTAAGTGAAAACGGATATCGAGAAATCGGACCTGATGGCGATTCCACGGCAATTCAGGTAACAAACTTTTTGTTTTGTTACTCCAAATGATTATATGGATGATGTTGAACCTGCCCATAATTTGGAAAGTGTTACGAGAATTTTTTTTTTTTGCGTAGGAAGAGATAAACTATTCAGTGACAGCCAATTGCATATATATCAATGCAGCATACGAACAGGCACATTCCGGTAATATAGATGCAGAATGGGAAGACACTTGCCCAGAGGAAGTAAAATCTTATATACATGTGCATCATTGCACTTCCAAAATCACGTGATTATTGGTTTAGAGGGATTCAGACAACACGAAAATGTGACAAATGCAGAATACCTTTATGTCGAGTATCACCAGTAGAAGGGGTGGGAGGAGGTTTGAACCAACAACCTTATGACTATGAACAGAGAAAAGGATGTGATTGTGTATTTTCTAATATTACTGAAAATTTGAGTACATTGTGATCAATAGTTTTTATTATATTTTACTTTATGTGAAACAATGTGCTCTGCTGCAATTTTTCCTAAATAGGTTGAAACCTGGGGATAAGCGGAGTGAAAATGTGGGCGGGAAAGGGTTAATGATTCAGTTTCGTCCCTAGCCAGTCTATACTTTTCTCACCTACTGTCGCTTAGATATTTCTTCCACTTTCTGTAAAAATTATTCCTCTTTCAGACACCAGATTCTCTTTCATGATTCATATTATTTTCTGTTTTCAGCACCGCATGATCAATACATTAAAGGATTTCTTTTTCCCAGTTTTGTTATATCTCATTAATATTTATATTGCCGGTGAAGTACGTGAGGGGGCAGGAAGACGTTTCAACAGAAGTGAGGAAAGGTTGTTCCAATTAGTGCGAGAAAAATTATATATTATTCTATAGTGGAGTTTTGGGTGAGGATTTTCTGTAGGTCAAAGTTATGAATATAGCTTGAAGAACAGAAAATCAAGGAATTAAATCTAGCAACGTAACTGATTAGGAATTAGTAAGGAACAGACAGGTTTAATGTAGAACGGAAATTGAGTAAAGTTGGTAGCTTGGAACACTACCTGGTGGAGAAAAATGCCATAGAAAGTGGCAAGAAAGCAATTGGCCAGTTATTTGGCACCAGGGCAGCATTCCTACACCATGTCAATTTCAGGATTCCAGGCAATTGTGGGACTGTACCTAAAGGCCACGGACGCTACCTTCCAATCCTAGCCCATTCCCATCCTTGCATAGCCAAAAGCCTTCAATGTGTTAAGGTGATGTTAAACCACTCGAAAAAAGTTCAAGATGTATGTCACCAGCAATAAACTGCATCAAAATTATGCAGTACTTCCTGTATACAATCCAGATAGGAGAACAAGGCATCGTTCAGCACCTGTGAGGACTTCGGTGTACAATGCAATGACACGATGAGGAATTTATTGCTACCACTTGTAATTTCTACCCACACTGTTTCAGCTGTCATTTCCAGGTCTTGTAAGATTACCCCCTGGTTTTGCATCAAGAACTCTGCCTTCTGAAGTAGGTATAGAGCAGGTACACCAAGTTGTGTATTATGTCAGATAACATTTCCCACAAATCTACGACTTCCATCAAATTGGGAAAGGTAATTGAAAACATTCCTCACAATACTTGCAGAACAGTGGCAACAGGAGCTATCAGTAGCTCTGTGAAAGTGAGCTGAGAAACTTGAGAGTCAAGAATCAAGTACATAGTTGAACATGCAATACATAAAATGCTAAATCAATCTTTTCCTTATGTGATCTGACAGTTGGAACAAGTCCTCGTGATCAGCTAGCAAGGTAAGCATAAAGAAGCTAGAAATTTAAAATGTTAATATCAATTAAAGTACACAATCATTTCACAAGAATCAGAGATTGTAAAATATTAACAGTTCACCTTGAAGGAAATTCCATCTGAAACTTCCCTGGGAGTTGCTAGAGACCATAATATACAGAAACTGCAGCCACACACTTAAAATGTCAAATATAGAAGAAATATTTTGTGAATTATACCACGTTTCTCATTTCTTAAATTCTAGTTCACAAATATCAGCAATGACACAGCAGTGTACGAACCATATTAGTGTACTTCATCAGTAATTATGCAAAATAAGCTAGGCGTTATACCGTATTTACTTGCGTATTAGACCCCTTTTTTTCCCCACTTTTACAGCCAAAAATAATAAAGGGGGGTCCAATGTGCAACAACCTCAAAATTTTGTACAGCGAACACATGACTTCTAGGTTATAAAGAGCTATAAATTGTACGTGTAAACATTCTATACTATTATTTAACAAACTTAGAATGTATTTTACTCTGGCCATTTTCGTCGGAAGGCAGTAGTTCTAAACGTAACAAGACAAACGGTGAACACTACTTCTAGGCCTACAGTACATATAAAAGACCGTTTTAGTTACACATATCACGTCATTCGTTACATCTCATTAATTCCTATGGTGAGGTTGACGTTAGGAAGGGCATACGGCTGTAAAAACTCGCTACGAAGATTCGTCTCACTTCATACTCGATCCCGTAGAAGAACGGGATAAGGGTATCACGTTATCATACAATTGCTGTAAATAGTGATACAAAAGAACTTAATGGCCAGTCATTTGTCTCTGTCAGTTCAGCAGTAGGCCTATCATGCAGTAAAACTGATCACTGCTTTCATTTGAATTATCGCCTTGCGCCGCCAACTTTGCCTTGCAACCGGCGTGTCGGCATTCAAAGTGACATCTTCACTGCTATCTCTCGTCAGTCGCGTCAGCCATGCTTCATTCTCTTTGAGCCATGCACTGCAATCAAGAGCATACGAGGTCCTGTCTTTTGAACCCTTTAAAAATAATTTTGTTTCCGACTATAGAGTCTAAACAGTGTAAATCTATTCCCAGTCTGTGTATATATAGCAGAAGCCACTCCTTCTGAATAAAGCCATGCTGTAGAAAGCATGCCTAACCACCAGCTGATAACTAGCGTATGTTGTGTGTTGTACTTCCGAATGTAATACATATAACTGAAACCATTCTTTTGATAACTGCAGCTGTCGGAACATAGACCCTTATTTTTAAGTATATTTCATGCTTGTTCTCTACATTTATCACATCAGGATTTGTGTAAACAGCTGTTCATGAGATAAGACAGACCACATTGTTTAAGTTAGGTACATTATCGCCCTGTGAATGCCAAATGTTCGACGGAAAAAATAAAAATAAATAACAGGAAATTATACTGCATTTATGGATATCTACAGGTGTGGCGGTAATGCGTTTTATTATCACAATGTTTAATTTTGTACGTTCGTTGCCTCTTTTTTTAATTAATGCATACCCTAGTATGTTTTTTTGGCGTCTCCGAAAATCGTTTAAAGTACATGGGGACATAAAATTTTTATTATTATTATTATTATTATTATTATTATTATTATTGTTAGGTACGTTGGCGAGTAAAACAATTGTTTTAATTGGATAGCCTTTATCACGTTTTAAACTTACTTCTTTCCAAATATATACCTATATTGGCCCGAGTTACGAGATATTAAAAGACCACTTTGTTAAAGATCTCACCTGCTGTATAAATAGCAACCACCACGAATATTTCCCAACTAAACTCGTTTCCTCATCCCGAGGTGGTACAGCTCTTTTTAGACATACCCCCAGTGGAGGGGAGTTACATGTAACGCTTTTACCGCATATCAACCTTCCTGCCATTCGTAAATCCCTGGCAGTACGGTACCGGCAATCGAAGTCAGACCCCTGAAAACAGCAACTAATTGTGCTAACCATTATGCTGGCGGACATTATTAACTACAAAACAAAGACATATAGCATGACTGATGCATTCTTGCAACTGTGGGTTGAACACAAAGCTAGGCCTATTCATCTATTTGTGAGACTTCATCAGAGTTGCAGTAGACCTACGCTAGAGAGGCAGATATTTCTTAACTACGAAACACATGTACCGCATGGATTCGACGCATTTTCATTCTGTAGGTTGTACAGATGAAACTATTCACAAATTTGTGCGATGTCATCAGAGCTGCACGAGACATATCCGCTTCGAAGCGGAATCGTCGTCGTTCTCTGACGAATTACGTTGTGGGGTCTTATAGGCAAAATTTATTTTTTTCATTTTCTTCGTCTCTAAAAGCCAGGGGGGTTCTAATAAGCGAGTGGGTCTAATACACAAGTAAATACGGTATTTACAAAGCAATAATTCATGTTCAGCTCCTTTCTGTCTGCAAAAACATGCTGTTAATTTCTCATTTATATTTGCATGACTTGTAAAAGGCTTAAATCTAAACACACTGGAAGGAAGAATTGAGAGCATCAGAAGTAATTAGGAAAACTCTCGGAAATATGTATACGGAGTAGATAGCTAAATGCAAAAATATACCCTGTATATGCAAATTATCCCCGCACGCCAGTTACAGGAAGAGAAATTTTTATTTTTTAAAAATATTCACATGGCTTTGTTGAATATTCATACTGAAATACTACAATACAATAATACTAAACTATAACACAGGAAAACCTCGATGCATCGTTTTTCAAGTGGGAGGGGAAGAATGATGATGGATGTGGGAAATGATAAATGCGGGTGACATAAAATAGGGGGAAAGCAAAATAATAAAATATAGGTGCTGTATTTGGGCATTTTTCAATTATGTAAATACAGTAAAACCTACCTATAACGGACACCTTTGGGACAGAAAAAAATGTCCGTTCTGAAGGGGTGTCCGCCCGCGAGAGGTTATGAAACCGGTACCATTAAACATAAGTTGGAACACAGTAACCCATGTGTTGTATGTGTTAACAATTCTCACAAATGTACCTTCAATTGCATACTGTATACAGTATTGTACAATATACCGCACTGTACTCACATGAGAAAGTTGTAGATCGGCTGCTGCAGCTACGATGCACTGTATTAAAGAGACAAAAACACTTCTCTGGAAACCTCTATTGAGCACACTGTACACTATTACCGTTCACCATGTAAAAATTAAGAACGTATGAGTTTTTGAAACTTAAAATCAGTATGCAGATGTAGCAATCTCTGGCACAGTACAGTAAAACATTAGCAGTTGAAAAAATCCTTTATGTTCGTTTGTTTTGTCCATTTTGGTTCAGCAATGATGTTTTCACTATGTGCAATTAAACCCTGGGTCAAATTTACACCTTTTTCATCGTTTTGTTTATAACAGAATTCTTTCAGTCGCTTAACAAAGCCGAGAGCCTCACTGTACGAGGTTATTGGCAGTACATTCATTTCCATATTTTCTTCAAAGTCGTCATTAGCATCACCTTCACTCCCGCTTTCGTTAGAATCTTCATTTTTGTCCTTCTTCCCTTGGATTGACTAAAGAATCGTTTTCGTGTCTCCACTGTCACACTCGGTTGGAATATCTGAATCAATTTCGATGTAGGTGTTCACTTGTACACTGTAACCTGCTGCATTAATCAACTCTTGTGTTGTTTCCATGCTGTCAGGAAGGATATCCGATTCTATTTCGGGATGTCCACCACTAGCGGGAAACCCGGCTTTCAGAAAGTGTTGAGGCCATGATGTTTTTCCATGCATTGGTTATCCATGAAATTGCTTGGAGAACATTCAGCCCCTTTGTCAGTGTTTGAAGGGTTACTTCATTCCCATTAAGTTTTGATACTATGTGCTTTATCACTAACTGTCTGTACATGACCTTGAAGTTCTGGATCACTCCTTGGACAAGCAGCTGAGAAACTGATGTTACATTTGGTGGGAGAAAGACGATCTTCACATTTTGCAACTTAATTGTATCTGGACGCGATGCTGCATTATCGAGGAATAATAACACTTTTCGCTCCTGGCGTATCATTTTTCTGTCCAATTGTCCTAGCCACTCTGTCATTATTTCTCTGGTCATCCACGCTTTCCTATTCGCTTTCCATTCAATGCCAAACTTCGTAACGTCCATATTTTTAAAACACATTAGTTTTGCAGCTTTTCCGATCACAAGGGGCTCCTCCCATTCTCCAATCATACCTGCACATTAACAAGACCGCAAGACGTTCTTTCGCAACTTTTCCACCAGTACAACGATTTCCTTTGAAACAAAGTTTTGTCGGGTAAAGCACAGAAAAATAATCCAGTTTCATCGGCATTCAAAATATTTTCCGGAGCATACCCATCTATGATTGAAGGTATTTTTTCTTGCCAGTTGTCAACAATCTCCATATTAACACTGGATGATTCTCCGCAAATCACTCTGAAGTTGATACCATGTCGCTTTCTGAATCCTTCTAGCCAGCCATTCGAGGCTTTGAAATCTCCAATACCTAATTCTGTCGCGAATTCTAACACTTTTGCTTGTATCACTCATCCTGACACAGGGCCATTCTGACTTATTTTAACGAACCACTCTAGCGTTGCCTTGTCAATGAGAGCTCCACTACCACTTTGAAACAATTTAATGCGCTGTTCGTTGCCATTTAAATGCCATTCTTTCACTAGTTCCTCTTGCTTTCCCACGTCTTTCCAATCTTAAACACTTCGGACAGTTTACGCATACCACACTTCTCACGTTTATGATAGTCTATTATACCTACATTTTCATTTAAAGTTAAAAATTTCCTCGGAGCCATGTTTACACCAACGTACTAACGTAAAATTGAACACATCAAAAGCCCACGAGTCAATGAAAAGTAACCTGACAGTGAAGGTACGAATTCCAGCGTTGAGCATGTCAGATCGCACAACTTATGGAAGTGATAACGTAGCTTAGTGTTGCCTTCCAAGAATGTGTACAGGCTGGATCAAAAGATACGGTGTCTGATTCTTGGAAGTACCTCCTGTGCAAAATGTAAGCGAATACATACTGTACATGACACAAATACAGAATGTTTGAAAAAGAAAGTGTCTGTTAGGAGAGGTTTAATTGGAGTTTCTCGTGGCTATGGTGTGTCCGTGTCCGTAATAAAGGGTGTCCGTATAAGAGGGGTAAATTACTCATACACAACATGGCATTTAATTACGGACCTAGAAAATCGTCCGCCAAAAAGGGGTGTCCGTTAAGACAGGTTTTACTGTATAATAATAGCATGTGACCTCCGAAGCCAGGTGCAGACCTTTTGAGTTGTTGCGTGACAGGCGATCCACGCGCGTATGAAAATGCTGCTCTACCTACGGTGAACCCTAATGTGCAAGTCGGCGCACACACACAGCCCCCGAACTGTCGGAATTAACCAACGAAAGTTAAAATCCCCGACCCGATCACGACCCCTCAAACTGAAGGCCAACACATGCTAACCATTTAGCCGTGGAGCCGGACAAGCACATACTATACATAACGCATACCCGCCAACTTTACAAAACCAAAAATGAGGATATTTAGATATGAAAATCAGGAAAAATCTGGAGGAATCAGGAGATACAATTGGTCAAAGCGGCTTGTTATACATGTCTTGCGCAATACAGGAGTACTATGGTATATTATAACATGGACTGTCTCAAAACACGACTGTTGCTACGAGGCTACAAGGTTAAAATTTACACATCTCTATTCCCTCACAGGAAGTATGCGAGTGAAATTATCGGTCTCTGATAAGTCTTCCAAAAATAGTATGAACTCATGCTGCACACGTGTGAATTAGTCATGCACTTAGATGCCATTATTTAGCAAATGCATAGAATATATTGCATCACGCGCCTGCGCAATTACGCGAAGCGCAATGTTATTTTTATCCAGTAATAAATTAAATTTCGCCAGAATTGTCTCCGAATGGCTCCTAAAATCTCTAGAAAAGTCACTAGTCGCTATCTTTGAAATTCTGTCACTAAATTATTAAAAAAAGACGCCAAACCTAGCGACTGGTCTCTAGAATAGACCAGACCAGACCAGACTGATGTGAACGAACACTAACATAGCGCACGAGAAAGAGAGATTTACAATCTATATATATGTCATAATATACCGGTTTCAATAAACATTGCACATTCGCGTGCATTTCTCGTAGTAATAAACGCGATATTTCCTTTGAATCGTAATCTATAATCTTCATCCCCGTATTGACGAACTACACAATTAGAAATACGAAAAGATTTCCACCTATCAATACTTATTTACAGGGGGTCGAAACCGGTACTGTAGCATAATAAGTGCAATAAATAAGTATTGATAGGTGGAAATCCTTTTCTATTTCTAATTTCATTTCTGGCCACTTGCGTACAAAGCTGAAATGGCGGGATTTGAAAACACATTTTAAAGTTCACCAAAAAGTAAGCTAAAATCGGGAGGAATAATAGAATAATCGGGAGGCGGGAAAACTGTCGAAAATCAGGAGTCTTCCACCTAAATCAGGAAAGCTGGCAGGTATGATGACTGTATCTAAACATTGCAATCACGATATACATGATGAAAATAAAAAGCGTGACTTTTACGCCGTTTCATTTCACTTTCCTTACATCTCGTACTAATTGGAAAATTTTCAGGATCAGTTCTCATATTGCAAATTAATAATATACGTGGATATTATGGTGATAACCTGTATTTTGGTAAAGATTCTATAGACCCTTCGTGAACGAGAGGTTAGAGATCCCACACGGCGCGGCTCAGGGCTCTGACGATGTCACACAGGTTAGAAATTAAACATGGCGTGCCTCGGACGATGTCACAGAGGGCTAAGCAATGCTGCCAACTTAAGATTTAGTTTCAAGACCAGGCTAGTGAAATATCATTGGTCCGGCTTGGTTAGGTTTGGATTGTAACAAGAAGACTGGGCAGGGGTAACAAAGTGGTCAACAGGCCTCTAGCATCCCCCATACATCACAAGGTACGACGCAATTAATAACCCTGTGACTAACTAAAATGTACCCGGCGCCCACCGTAACTATTTTAAACTGCGCAATTTTCTCATTTTCAATGAAGCTGGTGCCCTAGCCAGCCAACAGCACCACAGAAATTGGTGGCAAATTTCAGTTTTACAGTGGATCTGTTCTAATTCTTGTAAATAAGAATATTTCTAGGGGTCGGTTAGTAGGTCGAGGAGAAGCATTGGCACCAGGAGACTCGAAGTGAGGCTGCGCGTGAATAACGCAAGCACAGCACTCCAGCCTACGACATCCTTGCTCAAGACTAGCAACTCCTAATCACTCTTACATTCTCGCATAACAGGTTGCCGTTATTATATGCTCGAGTATTCAGCTGTCTCTTTAAGTTCAAAAAACGTTTGTATATATTTTCTTACATACGATCGATCCATGCAGAAAAATTTTGGCCGAGGACAAATTTTTTTTTTTACGATCGATGCGATGAAACGATAGTTCGAGGAACGATAGAAGCAGGGAAATTTAACAATGGTTTATATGGAACATTTTTGGAACCGAATAAATTGAACAAGGGATATGGGAAAATTACAGTTCTGGGAACGATATGTCAAGGTTCCACTGTATAATCTGTAAAATATACTGACGCTTGGTTAGCATTACAAATTTGCGAGAGTAAATACGAATTTCTCTCGCGTAAACGAATAACGAATCTATGGAAATTCACCACCTTTTCTTCACGATTGGCTAAGAGATGTTGCACAATGATAGTTTTCCTATGAAAACTGAAATTATCACACACACACACACACACACACACACACACACACACACACACACACACACACGTCCAGGGCAAGCCTTACCACCCATAATTAAAAAAAAAAATTCCACTCATAACCACACATCCAAAATGTCTCTTACCAGTCACATTATCATATATCCAGTTTACGATTTCTGTAAAATTCACTTTCAAGTCCGGAAAGTGCCCAGTGGTTATCGTTTCTCTTTTCAAGAAGAGATTTGTTTTTTCTCCTTCCTTCCAACCACATATGAAACTCTTTTCACAACATACCTTCTTCCCTCAGTGTGATTACCAATTTTCTCCTATGACTCTTCAATAATGAGGAGCTTTCCTTTAGCCGTGAATGAAATAACAAAACTTACGAAAACTATCCTGCACACATGCCACTACTTAAACCGACATCACAGATATTAACCAACATGTTCGTTGAAGACTTAACTGTGGCAGGAATAGCACTGCCAACAAGGTGGGTGAAAAAATACCAACTTTCAGATTTCTCTACAATCACGAGCACTGTACCAATATGACAAGTAATACTCGCATCCCAAATTTTCGCTGACAAATTTTGAAAAAATTGTGGGGATTATTTGTGCATATATTTGGTATACCTGCACAAAAGCCTTACATTAATCCAAAGAATAAATCACAATACAGAGGTATCATACAAACCAGGCATAAGTTTATGAAGTTTCTCCACACCCAAACCACCAACTACTTCACTAAGTCCCTGTGCAGCACCAGAGCGATCCACAGAACTAGATTCTGAAGTAAGGGTCTGCATTAGCCATGGAAGTAAATCTTCAAAACTTGACTCTCCCATTCCACGCACCATTGCTCCTAAGGCCCGAGCAGATACACTTCGCACCTAGTTAAAAGAATATGAACAGAAATATACAATGGTGAGGTCTTCTTTCGATTTGTACATTTTGAAACAACTATTACTAACTTTAAAATATTTTAAGATCTAAGGAAGACTGTATAGTTTACTTTTCAAATTCAATTTTTCAGTTATTTAAAACTACTGAACTGAACAATGATTACAGGGTATAATTCCTTACAAAATTTTGTATTTTAAACCATAAGTTGGAAAAAAAAAAAATATTTCAGAAGTATTTCTTCATATTTTAGAATGTTTCATTTCTAACGTAAAGAAAACCTTGTGATTCTGCAAAGCTGGACTTGTCATTTGTACATACAAAGGCAATATGTAATAATTTGCACACTTTCGAGTATTATGAAAGGGTTTCACATTAATCCTGTAATTTCTATTAAAAAAGTAGAAATTTCTGGTGTTGTCAAATGGATTCACAGTAATCCTAACCTTACCATACAGATTCCCCCAGGGACAAGTAACCAAATGAGTATCTCTCACATGTTCACCATACCGGAATAAGCATCTGCCAGTCATCCTTCAGACTGTCTCATTTCACATCACAAAACCACAAAAGATAATCGTCCCCTCTCAAATTGTTTATTTTCTTGTGTTCTTGTTTTAATGGTTCTATGCAGTGAATCATGTACTGAATACTTTGGCATAACAATATTTTATATTATGTTACGATGAACCTACAAAATAGTACTTAATCAAAATATCACTGCTGACAAAACCTCAAGTAGGGATAAGAATGTGTATGATCATTAAATAAAACCTATTCTAAGGTTTCGACAGGCCGTATGATATAGAATGTTCATTTCTCATCACCTTCCTTTCTACCAAAATATGTATGAGTTTCCTATTTGTGGAAGAAAACACTGATGTTCTGTCTTTTGTTGTAACAAAAACTGACTGTTTCAGAATATTTTTCCTATGTACTGTAATGGTTGCCACAGCAAAATATAGGTATATTTTCAAACTTTGCAAGACTGTTTCTTTGCATAAACCACATTGATCAGCCTCTGCTTGCTTTAAATTTTGTTCCATCAGTTTCTTTTCATTCCCAACAAAGTTCATAGGTAATATCTAATAGGCATAGTTTTCTGTCCCCACCCTAACACTTGCTTATCCACTTTCTAATACTTTTTCAATATCACTACAAAATAGTATTTCTCATTTTGGAATAAAACACTTAATATCGAGATGAAGTGGTTAATTCAAAACCTATGGCCCACGCACCAATCCTGTCTGTGGGCACAATCACTGTCAAGTTTACTGCAGATAGTCTTTCAGTGATTGTCATTTTCCATTTGTTCAGTGCTTAATTATGGAAATACAATAACCTTTTAATGAAACTACTGCAGATGAGACCAGAGAGTCATTGACAAAAAAAGAATGTGGCTCAGAGAAGTGGAAGAGAAACTTGCACTGGCTTACCTCCTACATTGCCTTCCAGTAGGTTAAAGGAATGCAGCTATTTATTGCTTCCTCAAAAACAGTAGAGAAACAATATTACTGTACTTTGTTCAGAACGGTTTAAAATGCCAGATACTATTTTTTCAAATTTCCTTTTAGGAAAATTAGGAAGTGAACATCTCTGTGCAGGGAAATATGGCAACTTAAACTCAGAATAGGCATCTGCCTGTGTTGTCCGGAAAGCTCGTTCATCAAGATATTGAGTGGCTAGGTACAACTATTCACTATCTCACCCACCCAAAAATGTTTTAAAACGAGCGTTAGCAAGTCATTTCAGAGTTTTTAAAATTTAGTTTCTAGCAAAGCTGAGTCTCATACTGCTGAACTATTCATAAGAATAGACTCTAAAAATTATTTTCATTTTATTTATTCAGTAAGTCTATACAGAGTTTTCCTCCATATAACAAATGAACAAATCAAAACTGGGTTAAGATTATAATACTATCACAAACTAATTCAACATGAAAAGAGGAATCGCTACAATTTGGCCCTCAGAACAAAATACATGAAACTAACAAATTTACAGCAATTGGCAACCCTGGTACCTTGGCAAATGATCCAAAGTAAAATAAACTGTAACCTGTAACTTTAGGTTACATAACAAAAGTAAAAGGAAATAAGGCAACCTCATTAATAGTTGCAATCTATCACCTGGTACTGACCCATATCTTATTTGAACGAGTCCGCTTGTCTGGTATTACGATGTACCACTACAAGCTGACTATCAAAACATTACAATACGCTGAGTGCACACTGCCCTTCTTCCTGTTGTCCTTATACTGTCATCTTTAATGTTTAAATTCCGGACCGCCTGAGCACTTACATAATCACTTCTTGCACCTTCAAAACATGTTAATCTACAAATTGTTATAACCCTAACCACTAGGCTACAAGACCCTTTTGCCGGGCTGAGTGGCTCAGACGGTTGAGGTGCTGGCCTTCAGACCCCAACTTGGCAGGTTCGAACCTGGCTCAGTACGGTGGTATTTGAAGGTGCTCAAATACGACAGCCTCGTATCAGTAGATTTACTGGCACTTAAAAGAACTCCTGCGGGACTAAATTCCGGCACCTCGGCGTCTCCGAAAACCGTAAAAGTAGTTAGTGGGACGTAAAGCAAATAACATTATTATTACTATTATTAATATTATTATTATTATGAGACCCTCTCTTCCACTTTTCTTAAACATAATTTTTTCACTGCACTTAAAGATTTGTTCAAGTTTCCCTCGTTCCACTCTCTCGAAACCCACGCTAAAATTTTTTGTTCATCACTTTGCACATTTCTTGCTGCTTAGCACTTAGAAACTTCACCCTTAAATTCTCTGTTTCATTACAATAACATACTAAATGTAAGTCATTTGTCTTGTTCCCACACAAAATACATTGCGAGTTTTCTTTACTCCTAATCCATCCCTGGTGCGGCTCCATGGCTAAATGGTTAGCGTGCTGGTATTTGGTCCAGAGTGTCCCAGGTTCGATTCCCGGCAGGGTCGGCAATTTTAACCTTGAATGGTTAATTCCAGTGGCTTGGGGGCTGGGTGTGTGTGTGTGCCGTCTTAAGCATTAGAACTCATCATAGGTAGGGCCCCATCCTCACAGACACACAGGTCGCCTATACGGCGTCAAATTGAAAGACCTGCACCAGGCCTCTCCGGAGGCCACACGTCATTATTATTATTATTATTATTATTATTATTATTATTATTATTATTATTATTATTATTATTATCATCCATCCCTTGTTTTTATATAATCCCATGAGCCACCATATTAAACCCATTTCCAACCTTCTATCACCATATCTTTTATTAAACTTGGAGACTTGGAACACCTATCAAAGTAAACTACGCAAAGCTCTATTCCTGCATTCTTCTATCAGTCTTTGCATTTGTATATCCTTAAATCTTACTAACAGAGCTCTCTGGCTACTACTTCCTTTTCCCTTCCATATCTCAAACCAAATATAACCCATTCCCACCTTCTCAACATAGGTTCTAATTTTAGACAACCATATCTCGGCATACATACCTTTCAATTGCTGTTTGCAAGCTTCTTGCAGCACAAAGCCACCCTCCCCTCATTTCAATCGCATCCAATAGTTCAGTACTCTTAACACATTCCACTTCTAAATACTCTCCACATATTAATAATGCCCCCACATTTGCTGTACACTGTGGTATCTTTCAACACGCTCGAGCACCTGTTCATAATGCACGGCCTGTGGCGGAGTGTTACACAACAATAACATCCCTGCAATGGCCTGGCCTGCACAGAGTCCTGACCTGAATCCTATGAACACCTTTGGGATGTTTTGGAATGCCGACTTCAAGCCAGGCCTCACCGATGGACATCGCTACGTCACCTCAGTGCAGCACTCCATGAAGAATGGGCTGCCAATCCCCAAGCAACCTTCCAGCACCAGACTGAATGCATGCCTGCGAGAGTGGAAGCTGTCATCAAGACAGAGCATGAAATTAGTCTACCTACTCTGTCAGTAATTGCCAGACGTAGGTTGCGCATTCCATCTAGCAGCAAAAGAAACTTCAGTAAAGCAGGAATGCTTTTAACGAGTCATAGGAGTTAGCTAAACCCAGACCAAGTCAATGGACTTGTTATTAATTCATAACAATCATATCAATAAATAATTAGTTTGCAATTCATTCCCAAATGGGAGCTATAATTTTGCACTAGCCATATCTTCTTGGATAGAAACCTTGAGCAAAGAGGATTTTAAAAATTAATTTTGAGGTATATATTTAAATTTAAGTGATATAATGACTTATAAATTTGCAAAGTTTGTATAAAATGCCTCTGGTATGGCTAGTACTGAAATATATTACTTATGCATTCATAACTTGTATTTGGTTTCTGTATATAGAACGGTGAAGAACACTAGCCAGGGGGAATACACTTGGCAGCATGTGAACTCCTTGACCATTTCTCTGACAGGAGTGATATGTACTCCATTATTTCCAGTTTTTCTTACATATGAGGCAGAAACATGGTCTAAAAACACAAGTAGCTATTGGTATTCTTGTCCAGTCATCAGTCCACCACCTGAATAAAGCTAAACAAAGACGGAGGGAGGCGAGCACATCTACCTGTAACCGAGATAGCAAGTGAAGGAGCGAGTATCAAGGGGCAAGGTCGAGTGAACATAGCTTGCCTCGCCTCTGAGAAGCGAGGTTCGGTCATGGCCATACTTTCACAAATACGAACCGAGCATAGAGCGTGTTCTGCATGACACTAATGGAGATCCCTTGGGGTGACAGTAAGCACAAGCCAAACACACACTTTTTTTCCTCTCCGCTTCTCCTTCCTCATGTTAAATCTTAACCAAATCCCTTCATCCAAATCATTCTCAATATCCTCTACTAGTTCACTGATCTCTTCTTTAATTAACACCAATATTCCTCCGGACGTTAGCCCCTTATTAAACTTTTTTTTTTTTTTTTTTTTTTTTACTGTTAACTTGGGTGGGTTATCGCTTTTCCTGTTTCTATCCAAGTCTCCACGAGTGCCACATTGTCAAAACTTTCCAGCACATTTATCACCTCTATATTACCCATTTTACTTAATAAACCTTCAATATTTACAAAGCCTATCTTCCAATCTAGTTATAACTTGCCCTCTCTTCCTTCTCCTTTTCCTTCTCTATTTTTACTTCTCG
Organism: Anabrus simplex; assembly: GCF_040414725.1. Lineage (NCBI taxonomy): Eukaryota > Metazoa > Arthropoda > Insecta > Orthoptera > Tettigoniidae > Anabrus > Anabrus simplex. The sequence continues at coordinate 1,042,672,169 of NC_090266.1, forward strand.
TTACAATCGCTCGCTCTCCTTACTCCATTCTTTCAAATTTTTATATTTTATGGCGTTCTTTCCTATCTTTTTCCCTCTGTACCTTTATTTTTCTTACCATGCAGACCTTTTAGACTCCTACTTCTCCCTTTCATCATAGTATCTTTCCCAATCTTTTCATCCCTCAACCCACCTCCTCCATTATTAGGCTCATGTCCCCTGAACTCTGTACTCGATTTTTCTTGAGCGTCACTCCCCACCACCACCACCACCACCTCCTGAATCCTTGTATTTAGCCCCACACTGCACTGATCACTTGTTCCTGCGTTGTTCTTACCTCGTCACCTCACTCCTCTTGGTCTGCGACCTGCCTTCCATCTTGTCTTGAACCCAGGTCCTCTTCCTTCTTGAGCTCCTCTTCCATAACTTTCAATTCTGCCACCATTCAGATTCGCCTCCACATTCCATTGGATACGATCAACTGTTGACCCCTTATATACGCCTTCAACCCCTGAAACCTGGCTCTCCCTAGATGTCTCTCTTAACCCAGATTTTTTCCCCTTGTAAGTTACTTGCATTTCTTATTACTATATTAGTCTTTAGGGTAGATAACAACTTGATTTTTATTGGTCTGTGCCCTCTCACTCTGCCTGCCCTTTCAGCGTCATCTATGTCCACTTCGCTAAAATTAATTTTCATTTTGACTCTAAAAATAATTCAGCAGTTGGATAAGATTTAAAGGCAAGAAAATACCTACATAATTAAACTATTAATTCAGGTAAGTATTTTTTTAAGAAACCAGTCGAACATAAAATACACATACATCTAATCATTCTTTTTTTATGTCACACTGACAAAGATAGGTCTTATGGCAACGATGGGACAGGAAAGGGCTAGTAGTGGGAAGGAAGCGGCCGTGGCCTTAATTAAGGTACAGCCCCAGCATTTGCCTAGTGTGAAAATGAGAAACCACGGAAAACCCTTCTCAGGGCTGCCGACAGTGGGGTTCAAACCTACTATCTCCCAAATACTGGATACTGCATAGATATCAAGGATAATTTAATTAAAAAACCACCTATTCAATACTTGTACTGGATACTGGCCGCACTTAAGCGACTGCAGCTATCGAGCTCGGTCTACTCCTCATGCACAATGTACTATTTCAGTTATGGTAATAATGTTTGTTAATTGCTTTTTTAATTTCCTTTTTTCTATAGAGGCATATGCTGACAATTGACATCTGCTAGCTCCATATTACTACATCACATTGACAACTTTTTTACTGTACAATGCTGACAGAACGTAATGTAAAGTTTCATAGCTTGCATCATATAATTACAAACAAGCAGAACAAAAGCAGACAAAAATGAACACATTTTAATTAATGGAAAAAAGTAGACTCAATTTCACCAAGAATCATGAGAATACTACAAAATTTACTATTGCCAAAAATTACATAAAGTATAACGAACATAATATGTTTGAAACAATGAGATTCTATACAATCTTACCTCTGGTACAGGATCCAGAAGAGATGTTTTAAGACCTGGGATAATTGTAGGTAAATAAGGCGTTAAATCCTTCTGATCAGTGAGGGAATACATGTTGCCTATTATCTGGGCAGCCATTTTGCGAGTTTCTGTCGAACGATCCATAAATGCCCGCTGGACAACAGGCATGATTAAAGCCAAAGAAGGAGCATCGATGAAATGAACAAACTGAGTATCTAGCAGGGTTTGTAAACAAGTAGCGGTACGGTTAGATGGATCCTGAAGAGCTTCCAGTAAAACAGGGACAATTGCTGAAAGATAGAAGAAAATAGTACTCTTTACATACAGGCATGCACCTTGAGTATTAGTAAATTAAACTGCTTTTTCTAAATTTAAATATCAAAATGACCAACTGTTAACAAGGTAATTATCCAAGAAGAGACTTAAATAAACACCACAAGCAAAATCTACATTATACAAATTAGTGAATTCTCATTGGTGTTATAAAGGAGTGTTTCATATTCAAATGCACTCTACCACAAGAAAATGAAAGGTGGCATATTCACACTTAGGTGAGTGATGTTGAAGGCTTCTATAGCCTGAAATACAAAAGGGTTGATTCACAAGTCATGACAACTATTCTTTATTTCTTAAAAATGTGACATTCTGCCATTACATGAGGCATGGATGAATATCTTAGGGGATAGAAAGGAACAACAACAACAACAACCACCACCACCACCACCACCTGGCCTTTTCCCCCCAATTTGTTAGTGTCAGTACTTGAATTGGACATGACCCAATTTTGCAGGCAAATGCCCATCCAGAAACCATCGCTATGTGGAGGGATGTACTAACTATGATGTGCTTCTGTGGTGGCTTTTTTTTTTTTTTTTTTTTTTTTTTTTACGATATGCTTTACAACCCACAGACACAAACAGGTCTTATGGTGACAATGGAATAGGAAAGTACTAGGAGTGCGATAGAAGCAGCCATGGCCTTAAGGTACAGCCCCAGCATTTGCCTGCTGTGAAAATGGGAAACCACGGAAAACCATCTCCAGGGCTGCTGACAGTGGGATTCAAACCCACTGTCTCCTGAATGCAAGCTCTCAGCTGCAAAAATGTAACCGTACGGCCAGCTTACTGGTTCTGATAGGGCTGTTTATCAGGAATACCACTGCACGCAACATAGCTTCTGTCAGGCACGTAAATGAGCGAATGATGTGGGTAGATTTGGCAGTTGGAGGAATCAGGACGAGAACTGTCTCAGTGTATTCACTATGCGAGGGAGCAGATGAGGATGAAGTTTACAATATGAAGCATTGAGTGGCATCGTAGTCCGGGTCAACAGCAAGAATAGGATAGTGCTAATGGGCGATTTCAACGCAAGAGTGGGAAGCAGAACTGAAGGATATGAAAGGGTGATTGGTAAATGTGGGGAAGATATGGAAGCTAAAGGAAATGGGAAGAGTTTGCTGGACTCCTGTGCTAGTATTGGTTTAGCAGTTACGAATACATTCTTCAAGCATAAGGCTACTCACCGCTACACATGGAAGGCTAGGGGTACCAGATGCATAATATATATCTTATGACAGACTTTGAATTCAGGAAGTTTGTTAGGAATGCATGAGTTTTCCAGAGATTTTTTTTAATGATACAGACCACTATCTGATCTGCAGTGAACTAAGTATCTCTAGGCTTAGGACAGAGGAAGTGAAATCTGTCCGCAAACGAATAAGGGTAGAAAATCTCCGGGATGAGGAAATTAGAATTACATGGGTATGATTCGTGAGAAGTTTCGAACAGTAGACAGTAAGCAGGGTCAGGATATAGAAAGAGAATGGGTGGCATACAGGGATGCTGTAGTAGAAACAGCAAGGGAATGCCTAGGAAGAAATGTGTGTAAAGATGGGGAAAAGCGAACATCTTGGTGGAACGATGAAAACGTCAAAAGAAGGCTATCAGAAATGGCTCCAAACAAGGGCTGATGCAGACAGGGAATTGTACGTAGATGAAAGAAAAAGAGCAAAACAAATAGTTGTTGAATCCAAAAAGAAGTCAATGGAAGATTTTGGTAATAACATGGAAAGGCTGGGTCAAGCAGCAGGGAAATCTCTCTGGACAGTAATAAAGAATCTTAGGAAGGAAGGGAAAAAGGAAATCAGTGTTTTGGGTAATTCAGGTGAAACAATAATAGATCCCAGGGAATCACAGGACAAGTGGAGGGCATATTTTGAACATCTTCTCAACGTAAAAGGAAATCTTCCTAGTGGTGCTGCCAACAGTCAAGCTCATGGGGAGGAGGAAAATAAAGGTGAAATTACACTTGAGGAAGAGAAAAGGCTGGTAAATGAACTCCATTGTCATAAACCATCAGGAATAGGTGAAATTAGACCTGAAATGGTGAAGTATAGTGGGAAAGCAGGGATGAAATGGCTTCATAGAGTAGTAAGATTAGCATGGAGTGTTGGTTAGCTACCTTCTGATTGGACAAAAGCAGTAACTGCACCTATCTATAAGCAAGGGTACAGGAAGGATTGCAACAACTATCGAGGTATCTCATTGATTAGTATACCAGGCAAAATATTCACTGGCATCTTGGAAGGGAGGGTGCAATCAGTGTTTGAGAAAAAGTTGGATGAAAACCAGTGTTGCTGCAGACCACAGAGGGGATGTAAGGATCCGACTTTCAGTATGCGCCAGGTAACTGAAAAATGCTGAGAGGAATAGACAGTTGTGTTTATGTTTCGTAGATCTAGAGAAAGCATATGACAGGGTACCGACGGAAAGATGTTCACCATACTGGAGGACTATGGAATTAAAGGTAGATTATTAAAATCAAACAAAGGCATTTATGGTGACAATTACAAGGCTGTAATCTTTCACCTTTGTTGTTCATAGTTTACAAGGATCTGCTGAAAGTTATAAAGTGGCGGGGAGGGATTCAGTTAGGTGGAAATGCAGTAAGCAGTCTGGCCTATACTGACGACTTGGTCCTAATGGCAGATTGTGCCGAAAGCCTGCAGTCTAATATCTTGGAACTTGAAAATAGGTACAATGAGTATGGTATGAAAATTAGCCTTTTGAAGACTAAATTGATGTTAGTAGATAAGAAATTCAACAGAATTGAATGTCAAATTGGCGATACAAAAAGCTGGAACAGGTAAATAATTTGAAGTATTTAGGTTGTGTCTTCTCCCAGGATGTTAATATAGTAAGCAAGATTGAATCAAGGTGTAGTAAAGATAATGCAGTGAACTCGCAGTTGCGATCAATAATATTCTGTAAGAAGGAAGTCAGCTCCCGGACAAAACAATCTTTACATCTGTCTATTTTTCATACCAACTTTGCTTTACGGGAGCAAAAGCTGGGTGGACTCAGGATATCCTATTCATAAATTAAAAGTAACAGACATGAAAGTAGCGAGAATGACTGCTGGTACAAACAGGTGGCAGGAGGGTACTCGGAATGAAGATATAAAGGCTAAGTTAGGAAGTAACTCTATAGATGAAGCTGTACACATAAACCGGCTTCAGTGGTGGGGTTATGTGAGGCGAATGGAGGAGGATAGAGTCCTAGGAGAATAATGGACTCTGTTATGGAGGGTAAAAAAAGTAGAGGGAGATCAAGACTATGATGGTTAGACTCAGTTTCCAAAGATTTAAAGGTAAGATGTATAGAACTAAATGGCGCCACAGCACTAGTTGCAATCAGAGGATTGTGGTGACGTTTAGTAAATTCACAGAGGCTTGCAGACTGAATGCCAAAAGGCATAACGGTCTATAATGATGATGTAGTTAAAATTCCCAACCGGATCAGGAATCTAACCTGGGGCCCCTCTAAACTGAACGATGACCATTCTGCCGAGGAGCCGGACTATGGGACAGAAGAGAAACATTAAATTTGAAATTTTGGTTCTTCACCCCCCACATACAACCTGTTTAACACCCATCAAAGTAGCTTCCCAGGTTGTACACGCTATTTGTCATTGACAGGGAAGACTGACAATACTATCGGTTACATGAGATTCACCAATGTGTGTTATCTGAGAAGCACTAGGGGTAGCATATGCCTCCACTTTGTGTAAATGCCTGCCTTTGGCCTGTATCAAAAAATAAGGTTCCTAGTAGTGCACCATCACTGCATTGTCCTACATAGGAGGCTTGCAGTGGTGTCTCAAGGGTGTACTAGTGCCAGCGTCTTGGAAAGGTGCAGCATCCCAACTGATGAGCCCGCTGCTGCACTGGGGCAAAACTCTGGTAATTTTACGATTGGAAAAGCCTATAGAGTTTGAATGTTTCAACATTTTCAATTGATGAAATTAAATTATGATTTCCTTCTAGGAAAAAGTAAATTCTAGAAGTTCCGTCTGTACTGCAGGATGAAAGTGGCACTGAAAAAATTGATGTGTAATACAGAGCAGTTACAGAGTATCCCTCAGAAAGTGGATGACACTAGAACATCTTGACTATTGCAAGACAAAATGATCAGCTTCATTAAGTTGTGCATGACATTGGAATTACCTTCCTTTGGTTACTTCCATTATGCACTGGTGTCACCAAATCACAGACATTGGGAGTGTGATCACTTCCCGACCAGTGCACATATACCCAATCTGGTGGCAATATTATGAAGTACACTTCAGACACCTTCAAACAAGTGTTCACATCAGCAGATTGGCACATTTCTGGGAGAAAATTATTGACCATGAATTAAGAATCAACATATGTGTAACAACATGTTTGAACTAGCATTGCAAAAGGAAATCGCATTATTAGAATTACCTTCCTACGACTCACTTTTAACATTCCCCTGGCCACTAAGTATACATACAACCACTTGAAAATGGCTCTGAACACTTAACAATAGGCACTGCCAACATCTGAAGCCTTTCCCTTCCATCTGCAGAGCTCGCATCCTATTCAGCATGCTGTCAATTAGGGGCAATATCATTTTTAGTATAGTATCCCATTCTCGAAGAATTGCCCACAGTTCAGCCAGGATACATAAACCTAGTGGACAGACTGTACCTAAGCTGGTCCCATACATACCCAATGGGGTTTAGGTCGGGACTTTGTGCTGGTCAGTCCAAAGTGAGGATTTCTGTCTCTTGTAGGAATGTCTACATGCACCGAGCAGCAAAAGTATAGGCACAGTCACGCATTAAAAAAAAACTTTTCTCCAATATAGGGAGCCTAAGGGATGACATATTAAAAAAGAATCACCTTTACGCTCCTGTGCCCAATTCTTATGTTCTCGAGCAAACTGATGATTGTCTAACCTATACTGGTGTGTTAACTGGGAGTCCATGAGAGATCTTGTTGGAGGTAGATCTACCTCTATTAGTCTTCTTCTCAATGTCTACTCACTAATACAGATTAGCCCTCTTTTATACTTTTCAAGCAACCCAAGGAATACCAGTGTAAATGGGGGGGGGGGGCAAAGTGTTATGTAATTATAATATGCTATTTCAAACAATATCAACATGTTTTTCTATTCCTTCAAGTTGAAAAACAAAAGAATTACACATTACTTTTATTTCAGCACCTTCATAGTTGCTTATGGTGAGAGTGGTGTTGGTGATTACTGTTTGAGGAGGAAGTACAACTAGGCAACCATCAACTTAACAGTAATCAGAGAGAAAAAAATGCAAGGGGTCTGATACTTCAAAAAATGAAGGTATTGTCCAAAGGAAGGCAAGATCCACAAAGGGCATGGAAATGAAAGACTCCCTAGGCCTCGAATGCTCTTAATACAATAATTTAACAAACTGACAGTAATTGTTGTCCCACCTTATCGATACAATATGTTGTGTCCCTTAAGCAAGTTCACCAATTAGTAGTTTATAATAAAACGAAACCTGTACATCAGCTACAGATAACTTTGTTTAGGTAAAGACATTAAATGTGCAGACACAGTCTTTTCAATATGATCCCAAAACATACTTGACTACTTAAAAATATTGGAAAAAAGGTAATGATTGGCCAAGAGGGAAAAGGTAAAAGAGGGTGCTTACAAACAATAACTACGAATTTTAAAAACTTGTGTAAACCATGACAATTTGTCAAATTGTTCATCTAAAAAGTCTTTGTATACACTTGTACACCGTAATCAATAAAAACAAGGGTAGAATGTGTCGTCTTATTGCACTGTGCTCTTGAAGAACTCATCAGCAGTTCTCCAAATTGATGAGAATCTTATTTCATTGTAGAAAAACGAATACTCGTGACAGCTATAAGTGTGGGACCTTCTGTAATTGAGTGAAGGAGATGCCACAATTATAGAGTGAAAAAGTCACAACCAATTATTTTATATATCAACAGAACAACAATTTAACAGGCAATGAAATTATACAGAGTAAACAGAATAGTCTTTTTTTGTTCCATACCTACCACATCTATAACAATTGTTATTATGAAGTTGATATTTTGCAACTGTGACCTCAAAATTAAAGCATCCCAAGATTCATTTGCTTGTCTTGGAGCGGTCCCCTGGCCGTTAATACGGCGTTACGTCTAAGAAGTAATGTACGATTCAGAAACTTCTTTGGTGTCAGTCGCTGACACCTGACATTATCATGCGACTGTTGGTAGTTTCATAAGTGCGTATGCCGTAGTGTTCTGTGATGAAAAGGAATGATAGGCGGAGGACTGCCTGTAAATACAACAATTTTGAAGTTGATGCAATTATGTACGGTATGTTAAAAAAAAAAAAAAAAATAGGAACCAAGCTGTGGAGAGAGATCTTGGTGTTTCAGAAGCAGATGTTAGATACTGGTGTAAACAAATGGAGTTTATAACATCCACAGAAAGTTTTCCGTGTATATCTGGGAGGGAGGGGGGGAAAGCAGAGCATATGTAGAGGACATGGACTTGGTCAACAGGATCACTGATGACACTGATGATGCAAGAACAGAGGAATCTGAGCTGGAAGAGAGTAATGACGAAGTCCAAGTTCTTATAAGCAGATTACATTACAGCAAAGGGGTTTCTACAATCGGTTTAGGGAGGGAAACTTTCATATTGTATGCCTAACTGAAGTAAAAACTATAGTTAATGTGCAATATTCTGTTTTATTTCATGTTATTGAACCATATGAGAGTGGCAATTATCTTTTCAGTTTGACAATTTTAAAAGGTATATACAGTGAAAAACCTCAGTGCGTTCCTCATTAGCACGTTTTCCCGCTCAGCATGTCGTAAATTCGAAGTCCCAATTCTCATCGTATTAAATCCATATAAAAAATATCTCACTTATCAAGTCACGAATTTTCGCTATTACCGCTTAGTACGATCGCATTTTTCCTAGACCTGAAAAAGTTACTGTATGTTTCATCCCTTCTGAATGAAACGTGATTTCCAAGTTTGGTAGGAGCAGTCACCACAGTTGCGTGATTACGGAAAAAGGCCTTCCTGAACTTCAAAGGATAAGTTGCAAATTCGGGGAGCAAGCTGTTAGCCTCAGGAATGTTCAGTTTTGCTTGCCAGTTAGCAGCGAGATGGTTGAAAAGCAGAGCGAGCCTGTTTGTGCTTGTATTTCACGTTCCATTCAGAAGGTAGAAATGTATTTTGCGTCGAGTGGCACAGTGAAGTGTATAGCTAATATTTGTTGCGTGATATGGTTGCCTATATCTGGATTAGGAACATAATTGAATAGCGTGGTGCATATTTGTCTTATGATAGCCTAGTTATTGATGAGGAAAATGTTTTAAAATTCCTTAATAATGAAGACAAAATTTAAATCTGTCAAAATGGACCAGCATAAGCGCGCAGAGGTCGCAATGGTTGAAACTCACACCTTCAAGTTTAGACTCCATCACTCAAGTTTTTTTTTCTCTCTCTCCCCCCCCCGCCTAGTGGCTTTACATCGCACCGACACAGTTAGGTCTTCTGGTGGCGATGGGATAGGAAAAGCCTAGGAGTTGGAAGGAAGCGGCCGTGGCCTTATTTAAGGTACAGCCCCAGCCTTTGCCTAGTGTGAAAATGGGAAACCACAGAAAACCATCTTCAGGGCTGCCAACAGTGGAATTCGAGCCCACTATCTCCCGGGTGCAAGCTCACAGCCGCGCGCCTCTAACTGCACGGCCAACTCACCCGGTGATCACTCTAGTTGATCGAAGTTTTGTTTGATTCTAAATGGCAGCTTAAGTCATTCCACGCAGCTAGGGATGAGCTCAAATGATATTTCAGAATATCTGTGACACAAAAATATCCGACTTAACTGCGATTCAGTCACAGGACGCACGAGCATATGATTGTCATGTCACTCTATGGTCGCAGGCGGCCAGTATGGAAATACTTCTAGTTGATATGACAATGTCGGGTAGTATTGGTCGGAAGATGTGGGAAATTATAAATGTGAATATTATTTTTCCAAATTCTATTCTGAAGTTTTATACTGCATAGGGAAAAGGTTAACATGATGCGCAATAAATTACGAAACTGAATGTGATTACCCATGTCATGTCTCTGGGATACCAATTATTTACAGTACTTAATGTAGGTTTAAAAATAAAATGAGTAAAAATAATAAATTTATGAACTTTATACAAAGACTCATCTCATACACAGGGTTATTCAGCAAAGTTGTCCACCTCAAATTACTCGTGAACAGTTGAAGATATTGACATTTTGTTTTCACTTTCCGTAATGGTACCAAAGGGCTAATTCTTGGACTTAAAATGCTGTGTTATGACGTTAATATTTTTTGAGACCATGGTACTAATCTCTCTTTCTTGAATGGTACTACACTATTTTGTACACATAGCCTTATATCCACAAATATTACAAATGCAGCACCATGATTATTTTGAAAATCGAACAAGTACTTCTCGAAAAAATATTATGTATTCAAACATGCTTCATTTGGCAGCTGAGGACTGATCTGTTTGATTCGCGCTATGTATGAAACATTAGCTAGCTACTGACATACAAAGTTCCTACTGTGCTCATAAATACACTATGATAAAATGTATGATTTAACACCTTTAATATCGCCGTAGGTAACTGGTAGATGAAAAACTGACAGACCTTGCGCTACAGCAGGTAAGATAGCCCTGTGAACGTGATCCAAGTACACAACTTAAACTATATTTTTTTGTCACAGGTACTTCCGTGACAGCGTATCTGATATCTGTGACAAAATAGCAGGCTGTGATTTGTCGACCATCTCTACCCGCAGCTGCACATGATCGAGTGTAACCTCCAATTCGTCTGAGAGTGTGAACGGAAAATAATGCTTAACAACCCACTGTTATAAAATAAAAGGTTCCTACTAACATTTGTTTTAGAAATAGTGTGATCTGCAATAATACTTCGATATTTTTGTTGGCCCCTGTGCAAGGTTTCATATTTGTTGTCTGGCGTTTTCACACCTTTCAGTGTACTGGTATATAATCCCCAGCAGAGAAGGTTCTCATATTTGTTCCCTTGTGTTTTTCACACCTTTTAATACTTTCCTCTCATCTTTAGAAATGGTAAATAGGCCTGTAGTTTACACTGTATCCGCAGATACAAGACTTTAAACGCTCTCATGTCGGAAGAAGTCTTACCTATTGTTTCCATATTCCTGATGGATAGTTTTTATTTGTATATTCATTAGTACATTTTCTCACTTAACATGATGTTTTTTTTCCTTGTTCCCTGCAGAAATGTCTTAACGAGGTTTCACTGTATGCCTATACAAATTTACTGTAAGTGTGCTGAAATAAAAAGCATTACTACGTACAGTATTGCGTATATTTTCTTTGCATAACTTATGTGCCCTTATTTTAAGACAGCCTTTTATTCTCTCTCTGAAAAAGTGTGAAAAACGTGCAAGTAAAGAAGGTATATTAAAAGAAAACTGTTGCTCTCCATTAAGTTTTACTGACATATGCCAGAACTAAGAAAATGATGTATCTGGTAGAACACCAATCACATTAAATGTTAAGAGTTTTGTATGCACGTCCTTTCCAATCTCTTTTAAAAACAGCAAAACTTCAGGGTCATCTAAGATATTCAATACTTGAAACAATACAGTACACACACACCACCACTTTCAGTACATAAATCACACCAATTTAGTGAAAACAACAAATAAATAATCATCAGCAGAATACCTTGAATCTCAGGATTCCGGATAACAGAACCAATTTGTTTCAAAGCCTGCGCTCCAGCTTTTTGTACCTTTACGTGAGAGTCACTTAATACTTCAATCAGTTTAGGAACAATACTTGGCAGACAAGATGACAACTGCTTTGGTGCACAGTAAGCCATTGCTCCAAGCAGCTCAACAGAACCTGCAAGAGTGACAAAGATGAATTAACGAAGGCATTCTACTTAATAATTCTTCATGTGTAACTGTTATATTATCATACCTGTTTTAGTCCTCCATGAATCTTCTTCAAGAGCTGCTAGCAGGGATGGTAGGACCAATTTCACACCATGGGCTGAGAGTTTGCTCATTACTACACGTGCGGTATCATCAGTGGCATCACGAACATACTGACTCCCATCACCAAAACACAGCAGTAAGTGTGGCAATACATGTACTATGTATGGTTCAAACAAGCGTCCCAACATATTGCACAGCATCTCAAATGCAAACAAAGCACCTACAAAAATAAGTTATACACAAATTATAAACATACATATTTCATTATTTTACCATAGATTGTACAGTATATTCAGTTTGCAAGATTTTATGAACTAAACACCTCTGTAAGGCCCTAATAGCATGTTATAAAGTGACTTCTTGTTTCTAAACCTCTTTCCTCAAAATTGTTAATACCAATTGAAACCTCTGGGATTTAAATCGTCCTGCTCTTCTTCATCTCAACTAGGCTTTTCTTTTAAGACCACTGTTTAACATTTACACAGAGCCTCATTAACATGTCCATTCCTAACTTAGCATGGTTTTTTTAATCACACATGTCCTCCAGCCACATTTCCTAACTGTCAATGCCAATCATCACTTTTAATCTGTTAAAATCAATTTTAGCATGTCTTCCAGTTCCACTTTCACTTCCACATAGTGTGGTCTTCCATTTTTACATTCTCTCTCGGCATCACTCCTCCAGGATGTATACCTTCATACACTATCTTTACACACTGATGGTTCAAATCATAACCTTCTTATTTCTAATACTGAATGTCTGTATGTTACCATTTCCACTTCAGTATTTCAGACCTCTGAAATGTTTAATTTTTGGAACTTTTCAATTGTAATATATTTCAACTTTTCTAACAGTGATATTACTCATCCCCTAGCTGGCTGCAGGTAAAACTCTCCTCCTCCTGCATCTTGGTTTACTATATTCAGTAGGCTGCACATCAGGTAGTAGTTGGCATCATCAAAAATTTCCATGAATACCCACGTTCATCCCCGAGTTTCCAAACTTAGAATCTGTCATCTGTAATACTGTATTTACTCTCGTATTACACCCCCCCCCCCCCCCTTACATTGAGACAAAGAAAACAAAGAAAGTAAATCTCGCATACAAGACACCCCCCCCCCCCCAAACATAATTCTTCAGAGAAGAATAACGATTCCACTTACTGCAGCTCTGATGACATCACACAAATTTGTGACTGCCGGTCGCTCCGTCTGAAACACTACTGACGCTCCTCTCCCGTGCAGGCTGGCTTAAATAGATTCAGGCCAGCGCGTGTAAAGTATCAAGCACTGCGCGGGAAGGAGCGTCAGCAGGATTCCGTCGTGAGTCGACCCGCAGCCACGAGAGGCGAATGCCCATCTGTGCAGCTTTATTAACAATCAAAGTATACATTGGCAGTAAAGATGTGTACATATATAGCATTGGGCCACGGCCCGTATACAAAGTATAAAGGATTACATTAGAATTGGTGTAAATCTTCAGTTCATCACACATTAAATTCCCGTCTTCTATTTCACGAAGAAATGTAGCCACTGCGTAGATGGCAGCCGCCGTTTCAGCACAGTTGATATGCGTATACGAGAGGAAAGCTTGCGCCCAAGCTGTGTTTAGTTCAAGACTGTTTTCGCGATACTGTGAGGAGTTAAATCTGTGACTGCCCAGGAGATAATATCCTGCTATGTGTGGGAGGTGGTCACTTTGCACAGGTGGTATGAGAGTTCGATTCCCAGTACCGTATTGCCAGAGATTAACAAATGGCAGGAAGGTTGATATCGGTAAAAATGGTACATGCAACTCCCTTCCACTGGGGGCATGTCGAAAAAGAGCTTCACCAGCTCGGGATAAGGAAACTAGTTTACTTTAGTTAAGAAATATTCACGGTTGTTTCTATTAATATAGTAGGCGAGATCATTAACTTGGGCCAATAGAGGTTTTTTTTGGAGAAGTAGGTTTAAAACGTGATGAAAAGAATTCAATCACAATTGTTTTACTCGCCAACATACCACATGAACAAAAATAATAATTTTAGTCCCCAATTAACGATTTTTGGACACGCTATAACATACTATGCATTAATAAAAATGGAGACAACGATCATACGAAATTAAACACTGTGATGATAAAACACATTAACGCCACACCTGCAGATATCCATAAATGCAGCAAACTTTCCTGTTATTGATTTTTAATCTTCCAGCCGTGGAACTTCTGGCACTATGCGGGCACTTGATAGCATACCTAACCTGAACAGTGCAGTCTCTCTTATTTCATTTACAGCTGTTTAGGTAAATCCTGATGTGATAAATGTGGAGAACAAGCATGAAATACTCTTAAAAATAAGAGGTTTGGCTTTGAACAGCAGCAGTTACCCAAAGAACACTTCCAGTCGCTATGTTTTTTTTTTGCTAGGGGCTTTACGTCGCACCGACACAGATAGGTCTTATGGTGACGATGGGATAGGAAAGGCCTAGGAGTTGGAAGGAATCGGCCGTGGCCTTAATTAAGGTACAGCCCCAGCATTTGCCTGGTGTGAAAAAGGGAAACCACGGAAAACCATCTTCAGGGCTGCCGATAGTGGGATTCGAACCTACTATCTCCTGGATGCAAGCAGTCGCTATGTATTACAGTTGGAAGAACAACTCGTAACATATGCTTAGTTATCAGCTGGTTATTTGGCATGATTTGTACCAAAGCACAGCTTTATGTGGAAGGAGTGGCTTCTGCTACACTTACACCAACTGGGAATATCAGAGACCATCTCCCGAAACCATTTCGGAATCAATTCTCATTGTTTGGACTCTATAGTTGGGAACAAAACTATTTTTAAAAGTTTCAAAAAAGATGGGACCTCAAATGCTCTCTATGTGTGGCTGACGAGATGGAAATGAATAGGACATCATTTGGAATGAAGACATGCCGGTAGTGGCGACACGACGATAATTCAAATGAAAGCAGTGATTAAGTTTACTCAGGTGGTAGGTCTACTGCTCAATTGACAGAGACAAATGACTGTATCTTTTTTTTTTTTTCCCCCCCCCTTTACGTCGCACCGACACAGATAGATATTTTGGCAACGATGGGACAGGAAAGGCCTAGGAATGGGAAGGAAGTGGCCGTGGCCTTAAGGTACAGCCCCAGCATTTGCCTGGTGTGAAAATTAGAAACCACAGAAAACCATCTTCAGGGCTGCCGACAGTAGGGTTCGAACCTGACTGGCTATTAACTTCTTTTGTATCAATATTGCATAATATGATACCCTAATCCCTTTTCTCTACGGGGTCAAGTATGAAGCGAGACAAATCTTCGCGAGTTTTTATAGATAAGAAATGTGTTTTTCCACCATTCAATACACAATTTATTTTAATGGATTAAACTAGTACCGGTTTCAGCTCTTTAACGGCCATCATCAGCTAGTACATGATTTGTTTTTAGCCATTAGACAATTCACAAGTTGTTATTGTATTAGGCATCCGGATGTCTAATGGGGGATGGAAATGTATACAATAGCATATAATTAAAATATCAGTAGTCAGGGTAAAAAGTTACAAATTAGAACATGAGTATGTAAAACATATTAAAAACACACAGGCCACAATGTATAACATTTAAAAAGTTTCAACACATTAAAATGGTACGTATAGGTAGACACTTGTTAAAATTTTCAATTCATGCTACATAGATTCCATTCTTCTGTCCTCTGTGCAGTTCCTTTGCTTCTAAGTTATGTTGATTTTAGCTGCGTAAGGTAATCTTTGAGAACATTCTGAAACTGGTGTACGTCTTATTGATATGGGCCTTTGTCATGAAAAAATTTTGTGTTTTATATCCCAACTTGTGATATACTATGGCAAGTTTCAATATAGCAAACAGCAGGTCTCGAGCTTGTATTTAGAAGTAGTTTGTGGCAACACCTCTCTCGTCTACGTTTGTTGTTGTAGTTATAGTTGTTGTGGAAGTCTTGTGCCGATGTGTTTGAAGGCTTGTTGTGTTCTACTGTGAGTTTTTATGACCGTATGCCCTTTCTGAAGTCAATCTAATCACAGGAATTACCGATAATGAGACGAAACGAATGATGCGATATGAGTAACTAAAACCGACTATATTTTCTTTATAAGTAGGCCTAAAATTCGTGTTCACCATTTGTCTTTTTACATTTAGAAATACTGCCTTCCAACAAAAATAGCCAGTATGACTCAAATACATTCGTAAGTTTGTTAAAGAATAGTGTAGAATGTTAACTTGTATAATTTATAGCTCTTTATAACCTAGAAGCCATGTGTTCACTGCAGAAAATTTGAGGTAATCATATTGGACCCCCAACCCCCCTTTTACTTTTTTGGGCTGAAAAAAGTAAAAAAAGGTGGGTCTCACATGCAAGTATATACAGTAACTGATATCTCAAGTCTATTCAAGGTAATATAATTCACTTCCACATGTACTTTGAGAAAGACATTCAATGCAAAATTTAAAAATATTTTAACACAATTTTCCCCTCAGCCAAGAAAATTTCGTTCTGAGAAAAATTAACTCCCTACAGTTCAGCTTTATCAATTTAGAAGATTTCTAAAATCAGATTCCGGTACAGAAAACTCACAAGGGACAAAAATACCTTATACAACAAAATAACGTGACAGCAGCAACACTGAAGCTCCTGTAAAGAATCCAGACTACTATGGATGTGGATAATATATATCATACTGTATAAAGGCAAATAATTTGTGGCCCTTAACTTTAGGAGATATTTAAAAAACAAAGGTAAGAAATTAATCCTATATTATGACTAGGGCAAGGCATTTGATGATTTTGCATCTATTTTTTATGAAGGCCAAAATATAGCTTGAGTATATGTACATGAGTTTCATGAATTAACTGATTAAACAACTTTACAATGGCGAAAAATGAAAGTATCCTCCTATTCAATACATCATATATTCCGTCATTAGACGGAGTAAACAAGTTCATACATGTTTCGGCTCGTTTGAGCCATCTTCAGTGAAAAAATTAGGGGGGTTGGAATAACGAGCCGAAACATGTATGAACTTGTTTACTCCGTCTAATGACGGAATATATGATGTATTGAATAGGAGGATACTTTCATTTTTCGCCATTGTAAAGTGAAAACCGTCAATACGGAATGATTCTAATATCTTGTAATGATTAAACAACGGCAATTTGTTAGGGCATTTTTTTTTCATTTTTTGCCGTTTACAAGAGATAGATCATTTTTGGAGCAATTTATGGTCATTTTTGGCATTTTTAATTGTTTTCTGGGAAGTGTTATATTTTGTTATATTTGGATATTTAATTAATATTATTTATGTTTACAATACTTGTCTATTATGTTTAACTTAGACAAATAACTTGCTCAAGAAAGAACGCAGACTTGCAACATACCCTGCTGCCACTAGTTTTCAAGGAAAGAGTATTTTCAACTCGATTGCACTTCCAAGAAAACATACTATAAGCAGCACCTGCTTCCCTTATATGTAAGACGCATAATGGACTCGCTCAAGCCGGGCATTGCTCCTTATCTTCAACTAGATAAAAAGGAAGTCAGTCGCCCGCGTGCTGAGAGTCGAGTGAATTCTTTGTTGACAAGTACTGTAAGATGCCCAAAGTTAAAGGAAGTACAGTTGTTAAATTAAAACAATTTGTTACACAATATGGAGAAAATATATTTTCCACTGATGGGAAAATATTATTTTGCAAAGTGTGTGATGTGTGAGTTTTAGCAGAAAAGAAGTTTACAGTTGAACAACATGTGCCGCGAGAAAAACAAACTTGGTGTGCAGCGACTTGAAGATAAAAGAAACCGTGGCTTACACCAGACACTACTGGGTGCGCCGATATTCCACTGAACAAACTGAATCATCCAAAGCTGCGTACATTCTTAGAAGAGGAGACTGGAAAATCTGTACCAGATTCCAGAACATTAAGAACAACCTACGTTGGAAGATGCTATGACAAAACGTTACAAGAAATAAGGATAAGGGTAAGAGACGGAAACATATGGGTATGCATAGATGAAACAACAGACAGTATGGGACGATATATAGCCAATGTTATTGTAGGCGTCCTGGAAGCAGGGAATGCTGGAGAACCATTTCTACTACATTGTGAGCAATTGGACAAAGCTAACTGGTCAACAATTAGCAAACTGTTTGACCAGTCTTTGAGGCTATTGTGGCCCGATGGCATTCGGAATGACAACGTGCTGCTTTTAATAACAGATGCAGCACCCTACATGGTAAAGGTTGCAAATTCGTTACAAGTGCTCTTCTCGAAAATGGTGCATGTCGCATGCCTAGCCCATGCGTTACATCGGACCGCGGAAGACGTACGACATAATTTTCCTGAAGTTGACAAGTTAATTGGGTGCATAAAGAAAGTGTTTTTTAAGCTCCATCTAGAGTTCTAGCATTCAAAACAGAAGCTCTTGAAATTCCCTTGCCCTTTTCACCTGTTTTGACTAGATGGGGAACGTGGATTGAGG
Source organism: Anabrus simplex (assembly GCF_040414725.1). Classification (NCBI taxonomy): domain Eukaryota; kingdom Metazoa; phylum Arthropoda; class Insecta; order Orthoptera; family Tettigoniidae; genus Anabrus; species Anabrus simplex. Next base: position 1,042,690,507 of record NC_090266.1, read on the forward strand.
CTTCTTGTTATTACTGCAAGAACTTTGAAGTTGTAAAGAAAGTGGTCGATTCCTTCGACAAAACTGAGGCTGGATCAACAAAAACAGCCCAGGAACTCTTGGCTGACAAAGAAATTGCAGGTAAACTTTCCTACATAAAAACAAATTTCGGATCCCTTCCTAATGCAATAAGTGCTCTAGAAAAATCCCAAGTGCCACTAGTGGAGCAGCTGCAAATTGTGTATAAAGTTGTGAATGATCTGAATCGTGTGTGTGGTAAAGTGGGTGAAGTTGTATCCATGAAATTGAATAAGGTGTTGCAACAGAACAGTGGGTATAAAACTTTGTGTTCTATTGGCAAAGCATTGTCGGGTGAAAATTTTTCTCTTACCGACTGTGAATTGAATCCGGGAGATATTGCTTGTTTTCAGTATGCACCAATTGTTTCAGTTGGGGTAGAGAGAAGCTTTTCCATGTACAAATCGTTACTTGCAGACGATAGGCAATCGTTTTCATTTGAGAACCTACGCAAAGTTTTTATTGTGCATTTCAATTCGAATTTATTGTAAACAGCCACTGAAGTTTGTTTTCTTAAATACTCTTTGTTAATTAAATGACACCTATTTGCTAGGAGAGTATTTGAAGAATATGCCAGTTCTAAAATATTTCATTTTTTTTCACCAGGGGTGCAAAGTGGTATTTACTTTGTTAGCAACAAAAATAATTTAAACTTAATGCATTGTCATCCATTAAAATTCTCTCTCAAATCAGCTAATTGTTTCTTAAAGGATTAATAAATAAGTGACTTACAATTAATTTATTGGTCATTTTTTTTTTCAAATTTTGTCATTTTTTAACCATTTTTAGGTCATAAATACATTTTTTATTTTGCATTTTCTTGCTATTTTTTGGTCATTAAATGCCTTGCCCTAATTATGACATACTCCAAAACTGAATATAAGATACATTTCTTGTACGAAACTCATCATAATCTTCACATGCTGCTGGGTAGGCAACCTGCTAGATCATAATTGCCATGCGGTTTGTTTATCTTTCCCTGACATTTGAAATTAGCTAGTTTCACCTGTGTTGTCATAATGAGTGTGCTATCTGATATTACAGTAGCTGTAGAGGAACATGTTGTGCAAAATGCCCGGAGATTACGATTTGTTTTTTGAAGTCCAATTTTGTTTTCTTCACCAGTCGCGAGTACAAGTTTCTCTGATATGGCTCTTTCTTCCTGAAGCGCATTTTCCAAAATTCTCTACAACATCAATCCAGACTACTATGGATGTGGATAATATTTATCATACTGTATAAAGCTTTTCCCTACGGCTTCAATTAATGATTACGAGAATTTATCGCCATACTTGATATGCAGTTCACGCTTCATTCCAAATGTGTTACTTATGCCAAATAGACCACCGCTGGATAATGCTATAGTGTAACGGGATCCATTGTTTCAGGTGAAGTGATACAGACATTATTTCTAATAATGCATGCACCCAAGTCTTACTTCGCTACATTTTGGAAAAAATATGCTTGGAATACTCGCGTACATATGGCATATACCCAGATGAGACCCTTGAATCAACACATACAGTAAAATACCTTGTCAGGTTTTGCGAAGAAACTCAATAGATTATGATGCAGGTTCATCACAAAGATTTTTTTCCTGTTAGCAAATGGGTGCTTACGGTCAAAGGACTAGCAATTATGGTTAGGAAATGCCCAATTCACCCCAGAAGTGGTTTGTGAATACATCTCAAAATTTATTACAATAGAAAATGCACCAAAATTATGTGGGATTGCTGAGTTCATACAATAAACTTATTATACCCAAGTACATTTAAGTGTTAGTGGTTTACATAAATTATTTCTGGAACTAAAATCAATAGTTCATTTCATATTCTCAAAGAAGTTAACAATTGCAAAACAGATTGACAAGTAAGAATCACTGGAATATTGATAGAAAATATTAATGCTTTGCATATACAATTAATGTGGTCTCACAAGAATGAAAGGAGTATGTCCAATAAGATATTTTTACTTTCATTCTACAAGATCTACTTGTGAAATTAATTTGCAATCAGTAAGTCTGCAGTATATAAACATATAAATAAAATTTTTAAATCTATTCCTAAATGACTAGCCCCAATCACAATAACATCGCAGTCAAAGGACCTGTGCACCACACGGGGTGAAACACTAAAAATACCGTGCCACACAGGCACAGCAAAAGTGTGCAACAACCGACTTCTTGGATATTAACCTGTCAACTTGGAGTGCCGAGTATGGCTCGCCGTATAGTGAACATCAGGCGTGGTGCAGTAAAGAGCACTGTTCGCGTGGAACACTGGTGTACAGTACTGCGGTCTAGCGATTATGATGCGAACTGTTTGAAACTTCTTGAAGCGGAAGGTTTGAGCTTTCGAACGATATACCTTGATCCTATTTCGATAGAATTTTGCCACCAGAATTCAAAGGATAGTTCAAGGAATGTTTATCCCTGCCACAAAGAGTAAGCACTGTTTTTGGCTGCTATCTGGTGACTACTATGTATACTTCTTGCATTATAGCCTTCATGACTTTGTAACATAACTTTGTATGTACTTATAAAGTTAAAAATCCACTGAAGATGGCCTAAAATAGGTTGAAACATGTTGGGTCAATGTATACATGACTCTCTCCCCCTCATACATACAAGAGGAAACTCTATTGAATAGGAGGACCTAAAAAAGTCTTGTAAGTTTATAATTTAGGTCCTCACCTTTCTATCCATTCATCATGATACGTTTCATGAAGATGGTTCCAGATGACCGCTGCGTGCAGTGGAGCTCTGTCATGTTACAACCACATTCAGCAGTGGTCAAGGACTGGTTCCACCAATGGTGGTCGTCCATTTGGAGAAACCACAGATAGTGTTCTGCCGTCAGATGGCCCTCAAAGAAATGGGGACCAACAAAGTGATCACCCACGATGCCACATCATACGTCCATCATACGGCAATGGTTTTTGTTGCGATTGTCTTAAGGTGTAAACCCGTGTAGTTATCAGTCCATATCGAGAAGGAAAATTGTGAAGACTATTATAGAACACGAGAAAAGAATTGTAAAGGAAAGATCATTTGAAGAAAGAGACAAGAGGGAGTAGTCCTTTCATGACTCCCTTTACATTAGATGCCCTAATATCACAGTCAGAAGAAAACTGGATGTGGATGTGAATATCAAAAGCTCATGAAATTGATCAATATTAACATTACATTGACCAGTGTCGTGATAAGATTTCTCTCGTCTACTGCCATGCATGTCTGATGTATGGGATTACTGCTGCATACAGAGTAAACCAGCATGTTTGAATATTGATGGAAAGTAGCAGGGGAGTTAGACAACTTTAAACACTGTATATGACTGTCCCGTCAATGTTGGGTACTACAGCTAGTGTATGTGTATACCGTATTTACGCTAATAATCCGCCCTGCCGAACAATCCCCGCACCCTAATTTTAGGGAGGATCATTTTGAAAAAAAATGAAATGAACTAAAATTCCTTCCAACGAAGGAGTAAAGTAGGCATTAACAAACATTTCATATCGCTCCGCGAGTTCCACTTGGTCTCTACGCAAATATGAACGTGTAAATGTATGGATATAGCTGCTTTTCCTGAACATATCCGAGATGATAAAAATACAACATCACTGCTATAAAATATATTTGCCATGAAAATTAGCAAGTAGGCCTACGTATTTCATTAATCTGAACTTGCAATAGGCTGGATTTCCTGTAGATCGGAAGATTTGTTGTCTCTTGCATCACTAGAATCCTCTCCTAAATTACTTACAAATTCCTCACACACCACGTCAAACACTTTTCACAAGCGATCTCTTTTTACTCGGATATTAACACGACCAGTGGTGGATAATTCTTTTCGTGAAATGTAAACACTTCAAACAGACACACCGGTGAACACCAATGTTAGTTTTGCGATACAGTAAAACCTCGTTAATTTGGACTCTTTGGGACTCAAAAATCTAACTTTGAATTACGTGATTTTGAATTAACTGCCATCTCGTGCTTCAAAAATGCCAACGCTTGCCACGTCACAAAATATTCAAGACCCGTTACTGCATACAACTAACACTGATTCACAGTTTAAACCTTTCAAATGCCATGGAAAAAAATATTTCCAAAAAGTATCCAACAAGGAGCATTTAAATATTAAAATAATGCACTTGGATAACTCAGTGGTAAAAACATAACCTCACGCAATGGAAGAAAAAAAGAAACATGATTCAAAGACGAGGACAAATTGTGCTGGCTCCCCTGTGCAAGTGCTTTATAGTTTGAATTACTGTACTGTTTGCATTTTTAGATGCCTTGGACTTGCACGGAATGTTCCTGATGCCCTTAAAACATACTGGCGTATCGAGCTTTCCTATGACGAGAGGAGGAAGTCTTTCGCTTCCGTCTGCATTGCAACACAGTACAGTGACCCCATCTCCTTTAAAAACGTCTGTTTCGGCTAGGCAAAGAAAGAAAATGCAGTTTCATTGGCATTGATAGTATTGTTCGGTGTTCATGAATTGATTATAATTATGAGCCACACATTTTCGCCAAATGTCTGCACTGGCAGTATTCGTGGATTCTGCTTCTCCGCACACTGCCTGTTACATGATATTGTGGCGTTTCTTAAGACGCTGAATACAAAATAATTAGGATTTCACTCTAACTTAGCAACTATGAAACACACTGTCGACACCGAAGTGAAAGAAAGTGTGGTAAACTACTCCAGCACATTCTGGAAGATGCATTCTATCGTGACACCGAGAAATGTTGAATTTAAATTACTCTGTAAAATACTACTTAAAAATGTAAATGCAGTTTTAAATTAAAAGTCTGTATTGTTTTCCGTTTAAATATGATATATGGGGGCAGTTTTCTTCCATCTGCAGTTGCACAAAGCGTAACTGTTCATCCAACATCAAAAACTTGCCAACCTTGACGCAAATAAAACCCGCACCCCAATTTCGTGCCTCAATTTTCTTTTAAAAATATGCAGGGATTATTCGCGTAAATACGGTATATAAAAATTCAGCTATTTTCTCAATATCTAAGCTAATCTAATTCTCAGCTGATGTGCCACAAAAATTTTAATACCTGTAATTTCATTTTGCAGGCCACCCACATTGCAGCCAAAAGCTGTTTGCACTTGCAATATGTGTATGTGACCAATAACCCATATCATCGTGCTTGTTCTAAAATAAAGCTAGGATTGTCAAACAGCCATGACCTTCAAAACAGGTAACTTTCCAGTATATTCCTATATATGAAATGGATACCTATGGATAGCGATTTTAAGGATGACTGGTACCAGATGCAGACTGAACAGCTTTCAATGTTGACCGGAGCAAAATCAAATCAAACCAAACCAAACCAAACCCCATGGTGCAATAACCTTAAAGAACCATGGCCCATCAAAAGACTGCTGGCTCAGCCCAAAGGCCTGCAGATTACAAAGAGTAGTGTGGTCGGAACCACAAATACTCTTGGCCGTTCTCCATGACTTTCTAGACCAAAGCTGCAATCTGACAGACAGCTTCTGAATTGTAATCATATAGCAATTTAAGAACCTCATAACTGATCCGTCTTGCCTTTACAGTAAAGAACATATGAAATTTCAGTAGTGCACCTTGGTCAATGTACCGGGTGTCCACAATTGAAGTTATGGTATTCAGCGTGGTACAGCACAGGCTGTAATGATCGTAGGAGTAAGAAATTTTGTAGATACGGAAACTAAGCAATGAGCTCACGAATTATGCTACAAAAATTATTAGTTTCAAGTTTTGCCACCAGGTGAAAATATGGCGCTGTAAACAATGGTAGGGGTCACAGAAAAAAGGCAGGAAAGATCAAACACATGATAACTGTGGTTCTGGGAGGTTTATTAGCATTTATGGTTACAAACATGTCCAATATGGCCTCCGAACTCAGCAACATGCAGCACCCGTAACACTGCAGAGTCGACAGTTGCCCACAGCATATCTGAAGAAATCAGAGCAACCTGTCATCGTATGCTAGCCTTTAGATCAGATAGAAACTGGGTATGTCCCCGACAGACACGATCTTTCGAATATCAAATGAAATCAAAATCTCTTTATTTGCAAATGAGGTGTCTACCTCAGTGGCAAATGGTACACTAAAATACATTATTGTCGAGCACTAAATTTTAAATTAACAAGAGAAGAAAAACATTTTTCTAGAATAATATACAATTTATGCTAACAATTTTTTTCTATCCTTAATAAATTTATATTGTTTACAAAATTATACTTATAATATCTCCTATACTTACAAACATTGTCAACTCATATACAGTATGTGGAATTACTTCAAATAATACTATGCAACTGGTACAAGAATAAAATTTACATTGCATTTATTTATTTATTTATTTATTTTTTTACCCATTTTGGAACCTAAGTTGCATAACGACCAGTTGCGTCTTAACCAGAGCCCCCTTTTGCCACAGAGTTCCTGAAGGGCCTTCACAGCTACCGTAGCGGTCCCAGGGCCTTCAAAGTCCCCACTGTACTTCACCTCTACAGGCAGTCCCCTACTTTGGCTGTCCAAACTCCACTGACCAGGGGATGGAATTAATTTGTTTTAACACACATTTATTTGCAATAGCCTGCACTGGTCGAATGCCCTCTAACATTTCATTTATTATCCCTATCGCTGTTTATTCTCTTCTTGAATACCTGTACAGATTTTGGAAAAGGATCAAACACTACCCCTGGTAAACTGTTCCACTCCTTCATGCCCTTCCCAATGAATGAAAATTTACCCCAGTCGCTTCTGCTGAAATTCCTTCTAATTTTATACTTGTGGTCAGTTCTGCTAATATAATTGTTTTCCAACTGAAGCCTCTCACGGATTTCTCCCCATGCTGCTTCTCCTGTATAGGCTCTATATAATCCTGTAAGTCTAGTTTTCTCCCTTCTCTTAAAGTTTCCCGCCCAAGTTCCTCTAACATTTCTGATACACTACTGTTTCTCCTGAAATCCCCTGTTACAAATCTTGCTGCTTTCCTCTGCACACTATTTCTTTTATTAGGTATTCTTGGTGAGGATCCCAAACACTGTTTGCATATTCCAATAATGGACGGACCATACTTAAGTAACTTTTTTCTTTTAATTCTTTGTTGCATCCTTTAAGTAGCCTCATTATGACATATAACGATCTGTATGCTTTCCCAACAATGTCATCCACGTGACCCTTCCAGTGCAAATTACTTTCAAATCTCACACCTAAGTATTTGCACTTGCCATCTTTTGGGATAACTACCTCATCCAAAGTATATTCAAATTCAGTTTTAAAGCTCCTGTTTGTAAAGGTTGTAACAGTTGATTTCCCTCGATTAACCTTCATTATTTTCTTCAACCCACTGTTGGATACTCTCAAGGTCCCTTTGTAATTCTGAACAATACTAAATGTTATTTATTTCCCTATAAACAATTATATCATCTGCATACAATCTTATTTTTGATGTTATATTGTTCCCTAAATCATTTGTGTATATTAAGAAAGTCAAATGGATTTGGGTTGGGGGAATTCACAAGCCATGCATCTGGAAAATGCCTAGCGATGATGCGGTCGTTGCTAAAGGTTTCTTGAAGCAATTCTTTCACCTACCGAGCGATATATAGTGTTGCCACGTCTTGCATGAAAATAATGGTGTGGTGACAGTTACGTTCCTACAAAGATGCTATTTTTTTTTTTTTGCTAGGGGCTTTACGTCGCACCGACACAGATAGGTCTTATGGCGACGATGGGATAGGAAAGGCTTAGGAGTTGGAAGGAAGCGGCCGTGGCCTTAATTAAGGTACAGCCCCAGCATTTGCCTGGTGTGAAAATGGGAAACCACGGTAAACCATCTTCAGGGCTGCCGATAGTGGGATTCGAACCTACTATCTCCCGGATACAAGCTCACAGCCGCGCGCCTCTACGCGCACGGCCAACTCAGCCTAGGGTTAAGCAAACAAGGACAGTGAGTAAATTACATATGTATGTACACAGATAAACCTTCTCAAATACCTAGCAATCTGGCATAAAAATGCTGAAACTGGTACCTAAAAATTGACAATAAAAATGTGACATTTTAATTATATCACATTTTAAGTAGTATTGAACAGGTGGAGAATCCTACCCTTTATCTTTGAATATACGAATGTATTTACACTGAACAAAATTAAGCAAGAAATAATTTTACTGAATCAAGCCACATAAAGACAACATGAATAGGAACACACAATAGGATAAAATCAGCAAGTTTTGAGCAGGAAGAGGAGGCAACAAAGAAAGAAGGCCAGGACAAACAACAAAAGTACAGAAGGGCAAGGACGATCGCAATGTCTTTATACACTGTTGTCTTCATGTTGTGTGATCCCAAAAACCAATTCCTATAGCACTTAACGCCCTTGAAAGGGCCTTGGCCTGCCCAGCAACCGCTGCTCAGCCCGAAGGTCTGCAGATTACGAGAGGTCGTGTGGATAGCACGACGCATCCTCTCGGCCGTTATTCTGGGCTTTCGAGACCAGGACCGCCATCTCACCATCAGATAGCTCCTCAATTCTAATCACGAAGGCCGAGTGGACCTCAAACCAGCCCTCAGGTCGAGAAAAATCCCTGACCTGGCCGGGAATCGAAGCTGGGGTTTCCAGGCGGGAGGCAGGCACGCTACCCCCACACCACGGCCATTCCATGTTGTGTGATCCCATCAGTAGGGAAAATCTAGCAACGTGACAACAAAGAGAGTTAATGTGAAGATAACATACCGTGTTTACATGTATATACTGTATCTTGCCATTCTGTATTTCACACACTCTTGAAGTTTTGATACGGAACTTAGGGAGAAAAATAATTTCCACTTATACACTAGTGTCCAAAAGTTGAGCATAAGTTACAAGTAAGCAGGGCAACAGGAAATACACCGCAAATCACACGACATATGCACCTACCAAACTTGCATGTTCGCTCTGTATAGGAAAGGAGCGTTTCCTGCTTTGACTAGCGGCATAACCGCAAGGTAAACACAACCAGTCCCTGTGTCCCATATTCCCTCAGTCGTGTTTGCCCTGTTATAGTGTGCGGAGAGTAGCCTTGTGGTGAACGTGACAACAATGGCACGACGACGCCATTTGGACTCCATTTTGCAGGGCAGAATACTTGGCTGCCTGGAAGCAGACCAGACACAGACTGAAGTTGCCGTATCCTTGAATGTGCCACAATGTGTCATTTCCAGGCTTTGGAGACAATTTCGAGACACAGGAGATGTTAGTAGTAGGCCAATACCAGGTCGACCATGGGTCCAGCCCACAGCGGGACCGGTATCTGGCCTTAACCGCCCGACGAAATTTGAGTGCACCTGCAAGACAATTGTCGGTGAAGCTTGCAGTTGTCTCAGGGGTTACCGTTTCCCGGCAAACTGTGTACCGGAGGCTCAGAACAACAGGGCTGTTTGCCAGACGTCCAGCGGTGTGCGTCCCGCTCACTCCAGCACAGAGAGGGGGCCCGTTTACTGTGGAGCCGTCAACATTGAAACTGGACCATGAATGAATGGAAGCATGTCCTCATCACAGATGAATCCTGCTTCAGTTTGCAGAACGATTCCTGTCGGACATTAATCTGGAGAGAACTGGGTAGTTGATACAACCACAGGAACATCGTGGAAAGCAACCAGTATGGTGGTGGTGGTGGTGGTGGTGGTGGTGGTGGCATGGTGTGGCGCGGCATCATGTTGAATAGCCGTACGGACCAGCACATCTTCATGGGTGGTCCGAGGAACACTAAAAGCTCTGAGATACAGGGATGAGGTACTGAGACCACATGTTCAACTCTTCAGAGGTGCAGTTGGTCCAGACTTCCTCTTAATGGATGATAATACCCAACCTGGTGGATGAATTTCTGGCTGGGGAAGACATTCATCGCATGGACTGGCCAGTGTGGTCTGCAGATCTGCATCCTATAGAACATGCCTGGGATGCATTGGGGAGGCGAATTGCATCCCGTCAGCCTCCACCAAGGACCCTACAAGACCTTCAGATTGCCCTTTCGGAGGAATGGGATCGACTGCCACAAGAGCTCTTACCATCTGATAGAGAGCATGCCACGTAGCTGCGAAGCTTGTGTGGCCGTTAGGTGCAACCATACATAACAGCATATTCTGTTGTGGAAGACACTGCCAAGTTTTGTTAGTTGTTGTCAAAGGTGTACCTTAGCTATTAGAACCTTTCTGACACTGTTTTTTTTTTTTTTTTTTTTTTTGGACAAGTTGTTTGACACATGGTGTGCGAGTCAGCTTCTGTTTATTTAGCAATCCGCCTGACATTCCTATCAGGCGGTATAGCCTCGTTTAGTGATTATGCTCAACTTTTGGACACTAGTGTATCTTTCATCAGTTTTTCATCATGTGTCAGTATAAATACGACCAGGTACACACTGCGGCACCCACTCCTGCTCTCGCCTCAAGGTTGAACAATCTCCCATAAACCTACCCTGATCTAAGCCGCAGACCTCTCTCCCTTGTTTGGTGAAAGGCAGGTTGGTAATTCTGTATTCTAGTGTATCCTGGCCTAATGAGCTGGATGGAAAATTGAAAATGACAATACAGAATTTACTCGCTTATTACAGCCCCCTCCCCTTTTTTACCCACTTTTACAGCCAAAATAAGTAAAGGGGGGTCCAATATGTGATAACCGCAAATTTTGTGCAGCGAACACATGACTTCTAGATTATAAAGAGCTATAAATTGTACATGTAAACATTCTACACTATTCTTTAACAAACTTAGGAATGTATTTTAGTTATACTGGCTATTTTTGTCAGAAGGCAGTATTTCTAAATGTAAAAAAGACAAATGCTGAGCACGACTTTTAGACCTATATAAAATAAACATAGCCCGTTTTGTTACCGGTACTCATATGACTTCATTCGTTACATATCGTTAATTCCTCTGAAGAGGTTGATGTCAGGAAAGGCATACAGTCGTAAAAAGTCGCTACGAACATTCATCTCATTTCATACTCGACCCCGGAGAGGAAAGGGATCGTATTATCATATTATGCAAAATTGATACAAAATAACTTAATGGCCAGTCATTTGTCCCTGTCAGTTGACCAGTAGGCCTACCACACAGTAAACCTGATCACTGCTTTCATTTGAATTATCATCTCGCGCCACCAACTTCCCTACTACCGACGTGTCGTCATCTTCACTGCCATCTCATCAGCCATGCACTTCAATTGAGAGCATATAAGGTCCAGTCTTTTTGAACCTTTTATAAACAGTTTCGTTCCTGGCTATAGAGTCTAAACAGTGCGAATCTATGCCCAAATGGTTTCTGGAGATGGTCTCCGATATTCCCAGTTTGTATATGTGAAGCAGAAGCCACTCCTTCCTAATAAAGCTGTGCTGTAGAAGGTGTGCCAAACCACCAGCTGATAACTAGTGTACGATACGAGTTGTACTTCTGAATGTAATAAACAGTGACTGGAAGCATTCTTTTGATAACTGCGGATGTTGTTCTCTACATTTATCACATCAGGATTTACGTAAACGGCTGTACACGAGATAAGAACGACCACATTTCTTAGGTTAGGTAAGCTATCGTCCGGATAGTGCCGAAAGTTCCACAATGGAAAGAATAAAAATTAATTACAGGAAAGTTTGCCGCAGTTATGGATATCTATGTGTGTGGCGGTAATGCGTTTTATTATCATAATTTTTTTTTTTTTTTTTTTTTTTTTGCTATTGGCTTTACGTCACACCGACACAGACAGGTCTTATGGCGATGATGGGAGAGAAAAGGGCTAGGACTGGGAAGGAAGCAGCCGTGGTCTTAAGGTACAGCCCCAGCATTTGCATGGTGTGAAAATGGGAAACCACGGAAAACCATTTTCAGGGCTGTCGACAGTGGGATTCGAACCCATGATCTCCCGAATACAGGATACTGGCCACACTTAAGAGACTGCAGCTATCGAGCTTGGTATTATTATTATTATTATTATTATTATTATTATTATTATTATTATTATTATTATTATTATGTACGTTGGCGAGTACAACAATCGTTAGAATTGGATAGCTTTCATCACGTTCTAAACTTGCTTCTTTCCAAAAAAATAACCATATCAGCCCTAGTTACAAGATATTAAACGTTCACTTTCTTCATGGTCTAGCCTGCTATATAAATAGCAACCACCGTGAATATTTCTCAAGTAAAGTAAACTAGTTTCCTCATCCTGAGGTGGTGCAGCTCTTTTTAGACACACCCCCAGGGAAGGGGAGTTACATGCACCGTTTTTATCGCATATCAACATTCTTGCCATTCGTAAATCTCTGGCAGTACGGTACCAGGAATAACTCCGACTCCTGACAACGGCAGCTAATTGTGCTAACCATTATGCTGGCAGACATTATTAACTACAAAACGCAGGCACATAGCATGGCTGATGCATGCTTGCAATGCGCGGACCGGACACAAAACTATTCACCTGTTTGTGCGACATCCGAGCTGCACTAGGCCTACGCTACCGAGGCGGACAAATAAATGCTAAACACAGATGTACCACATGACTTCGATGAGTGTTTTCAATGTGTAGGTCGTACGGACGAAACTATTCACAAATTTGTGCGATGCCACCAGAGCTGCAATAAGACCTGTACCAGCTTCGAAGCGGAATCGTTCCTTTTAGATGAATTACACCTGGGGGGGGGGGGGGTCGGGTCTTGAATGCGAGATTTAATTTTTCATTTTGTTTGTCTCGAAAAGCCAGGGGGGTCTATTACGCAAGGGGGTCTAATACATGGTTAAATACGGTATTGAACTGACTGCAATTTCAATATACCAGTAGAGTGGAACCTTCATTATCCGCTCCTGGGAACTAGGCTTCCCCGGATTATTTGCTAAAATTACGTGGTCGCACGAGGAAGCTAATTTTTTTTTTAAAAATCATGCTTTAAAAATTCTGCATTATCTGTTCCTCGAACAAAGATTTCCCCCATCAACCATCCAGAAATGCCAGTCCCCATAAACGCTAAATCCTTCATCGAGCATTTTTCAAGAAACAGTATCTCATGAAAGGACAGCTACGGCATACGTATGGATTATGTTGTTTATTCCGCGTCATTGCGGTAATTAGAGCAAGAACAGTACGGTGAAAGCGATCGGCGGTGAACTTCCCTAAGAGACCATCTTAGCATCTCATCTGACAGGCCTTACTGTATTTACTCGTGTATATTAGACCCCCCCCCCCCCCCATTCCTCTGGCTATTTGGGACAAAGAAAATTTTTAAAAACTTGCATACATGAACCCCGAACACAATTTTCCACAGAAGGACGATTCCGCTTCGAAGCAGGTACAAGCCTTACTGCAGCTCCGATGACATCACACAAATTTGTGAATAGTTTCGTCCATATGACCTGCGCATTGAAAACGCATCAAAGTCATGCGGTATATCTGTGTTTCGTAGTTAAGAAAGGTCTCCTCCATAGTGTAGTAGCTCTGATAACGTCGTACAAATAGGTGAATAGTTTCATGTCTGACATACGCAATTACTGTAAAGCTTGCATCAGTGATGTCGTGTGTGTTTTTTGTAGTTAAGAATGTTGGCAGTGCATTTTTTTTTTTTGCTAGTTTTACGTCGCACCGACACAGATAGGTCTTACGGCGACGATGGGACAGGAAAGGGCTAGGAGTGGGAAGGAAGCGGCCGTGGCCTTAATTAAGGTACAGCCCCAGCATTTGCCTGGTGTGAAAATGGGAAACCACGGAAAACCATTTTCAGGGCTGCCGACAGTGAGGGTTCAAACCTACTATCTCCCGAATACTGGATACTGGCCGCACTTAAGCGACTGCAGCTATCGAGCTCAGTAGTGCAATCGTTAGCACAGTCAGCAGCCACTGTCGGGTGCCTGAGTTCGATTTCCAGTATCGTACCACCAGAGATTTAAGAATGGCAAGAAAGTTGATATGCAGTAAAAATGGTACATGCAGTTACCCTCCAATGGAGGCTGCACCACCTCAGGATGAGGAAGCTAGTTTACTTTAGTTAAGAATTATTCATGGTTGTTGCTATTAATACAGCAGGTGAAATCATTAACAAAGTGATTGTTTAATATCTCGTGACTCGAGCCAATATAGCCTACGTAATCTTTGGAAAGAAGTAGGTTTAAAACGCGATTACAATCCAATCATAACGACTGTTTTACTGGCCAATGTACTTAAAAAAACAATAATAATAATAATAATAATAATAATAATAATAATAATAATAATAATAATAATAATAATAAAATTATTTTACGTCCCCACTAACTATTTTTACAATTTTCGGAGATGCCAAACAGAACATTACGCGTTAATAAAAAATATGGAAGCAACAAATGTACGAAATTAAACATTAGGATCATAAAATGCATTACCGCCACACCTGTAGATATCCATAAATGCGACAAGCATTCCTGTTATTTATTTTTATTCCTTCCGCCGTGGAACTTCGACACTAGCCAGGCACTTAGTAGCATACTGAACCAAAACAATGCGGTCTCTCTTAATTACAGTTGTTTAGGTAAATCCTGATGAGATGAATGTTGAGAACAAGCATTAAATATTTAGAAATGAAGGTCTGGTTTTCAATAGCCAGAGTTATCCAAAGAATGCTTCCAGTCACTATGTATTACATTCAGAAGTACAACTCTTAACATATGCTACTTATCAGCCGGTGGGTTGGCACGCTTTTTACAGCACGGCTTTATTCAGAAGGGGTGGCTTCTGCTAAACATACACCAACTGGGAATACGCGAGACCGTCTCCAGAAACTATTTGCGAATAGATTCCCACTGTTTGGACTCTATAGTCGGGAACAAAACTATTTTTTAAGTTGCAAAAAGACGGGATCTCGAATACTCGCGACTGCCGTGAAGATGACGTCATTTGGAATGGCGACATGCCGGTAGCAGGGAAGTTAGCAGTACAAGACGATGATAATTCAAATGAAAGCAATGATCAGGGTCACTGTGTAGTAGGCCTACTGCATAACTGAGACACAAATGACTGCCATTATGTTCTTTTGTACTAGTATTGCATAATATGATACTCTCATCCCTTTTCTCTACAGGGTCGAGTATGAAGCGAGACGAATTTTCGTAGCAAATTTTTTCGACCGCATACACTTCCTGACGTCAACCTCATCAGATGAGTTAATGAGATGAAATGAATGACATGATATAAGAGTAACAAAGTATATTTACTTTATATGTAGGCCTAAAAGTCATGTGTTCATCATTCATTCCTTTTAAATTTAGAAATACTGCCTTCCAACAAAAATAGCCAGTAAAACTCAGAATAGATTCGTAGGTTTGTTAAAAGAATAGCGTCAAATGTTAACATATACAATTTTAGCCTAGAAGTCATGTGTTCACTGAACAAAATTTAAGGTTATTGCATATTGGACCCCTGTTTACTTTTCTTGGCTGCAAATGTGGGAAAAGAAGGGGTCTAATATACGAGTAAATACAGTATTTAACGAAACATGGAAATCATTAAGCAGAGGGTGGCTGCAACAATTGGGGACAGAGTGCATTTCGACAGTACTCTTGAAGACAATTTTTGTCATACGTTCGTGCTTGTAGCAGAACATCTACATTATGTCCAGAGATGTTTATTTTTCATATCCCTTTTTATATTATATTGCCGAACAGGTTTTTGGCACTTCTCTCAGCGCACTGTACAGTCACTGGGCTTTCGGACAGGAATCTAAATTGCTTCTTCCTAACACAAATCCAGTAGGCTTATTTCATATGATCAGGTACGATTACATTCTCGAGACCAGATCAAATGTTGCACCTTGCATGTATAAAGCCATGGGAGGTCTTGAGATAGCCTATTATTGTTTTGTTCCTACTATACGACTGGGAATTTTACATTTAAGCCTATGTTAAAATGTCCTTATAAAAACCGCAACCTTTTCATATGTGCAGTGTTACATTTAAAAAGATTGTATAGTTTCCAATTCGTACTGGCTTGTGCAGAGTCTCAATGCACTTTGCAACCAAGTTCAAGGTAAATAATAAACCAAAATAACCAATAATAAATTGTAGGATTTTGTGTGAAACACCATATCCACATCCACATGAACTTCTCACTTACCGAAGCCGTTCAACTCTGGAGTTTTCAGGAGTTCTCCCTCTTTCCAGTGCGTTTGTGATTAGTGACTGGCAGAACTGAATACAGTAGAACCTCGATAATTTGAAATCGGTTAATTCAAAATCTCGCCTAATTCAAAGCAGATCTCGTTCCCGGAAACATGAGGTACGGTTTTGCACGTTATTTAAATAGTTTAATACGAAATACGGATAATTCGTAATTCGAAGGACACTGTCGGTCCCGTTACCAAAATTCAGCCTTTTAATTCGAAACTGCCTTTACACTTTGATAAAAATAGTATTTTACAGAGTAATTTTAATTCAAAATTTCTCCGCGTCATGACAGAACGCGTCTTCCGGAACGTGAAGAGGTAACTTTGAGCACTTTCACGTACTTCGGCGTGTCTACCGTGTGCTTCATATCTGCTGTGTTCGAGTGGAATCGTAATTATTTTGTACTCAGCCTTTTTAGGAACGCCACAATATCACGTAGCAGACAGTGTGCGGATGTGGAGAGGTAGAATCGGCGAATACTGGCGATGCAGACAGTTGGCAAAAATGCGTGGCTTATAGCCTACAATCAATTCGTACACACCAAAAATATTTTCAATGCCGATGAAACTGCACTGTTTGTTTGTTTTACTTTTTTAATGCTGAGGCCAAACGTACTTACAGTTTTAAAGGAGAGAATTGCCAGCCAGGAAATGTATAATACTGTGTTGCTATGCAGTGCACACTGCACACGGAAGCGAAAGACTTCCTTCCCTTGTCATAGGAAAGTTCGAAAAGCCACGATGTTTTAAGCGCGTCGGGCAATTTCCATGCAAGTACAATGCATCCAAAAATGCAGACAGCACAGAAATCCAAAAGATAAAGCATTTGCACAGGGCAGCCAGCATAATTTTTCCTCGTCTCTGAGTCGTGTTATTCTTCCTTTCGTTGCGTGAGGTTATATTTGTCTTTGTTTTATACAAGTGAATTATTTGAATAATGTAAATGCACCTTGTTGAATAAATTTCTGAAATAGTATTTTCCATGGCATTTGAAAAGTTTAAACTGAGAATCAAGGTGATTGCATGCATTAATGGGTCTTAGAAGTGCCACGGCAGGAAATCATACAAGAATAGTCACTGTACTGTTGTAATATGGATGGAAGCGAGAGACTTTCTCCCCTCGTCATAGGAAAGTTCGATAATCCGCGATGTTTTAAGGGCATGGGGTACATTCCGTGCAAGCAAAAGGCATCTAAAATGCATACAGTACAACAATCCAATGCATAAAGCACTTGCACACGGGAGCCAGTATAGATTTCTCCTCGTCTTAGAATCATATTTTCTTCCTTTTGATTTCATTGCGTGAGGTTATGTTTGCCGGTGAGTTATCCAAGTGGATACATTTTGGAAACAGTTTTTCCATGGCATTTGAGAGCTTTAAACTGTGAATCAAGGTTAACTGCATGCAGTAACGGGTCTTAGAATATATTGTGACGCCGCAAGGGTTGGCATTTCCGAAGAACGTGTTGGCGGTTAATTCAAAATCACGTAATTCGAAGTCCGATTTTTGCGTCCCAACGACTTTGAATTAACGAGGTTTTGCTGTATATTGTATTCAAGAATTTTTGAAGATCGAGACTTTCAAAGTTCGAGTTCAGCATAACCTTGGAAAGTCGACGTAGGCCTAATTTACACAGTACAAGACCTGCTGAAAATTGCTACAAACAGTAGGCTATACTGGTGACCAAATTACAGTGGAAGATGAAGAGATGAAGGGATTTTGCCATCATGCTGGGCGCTTTTGTACGGACGTGCTTTATTTGATTAGTTTAGAGAATGACAAATTACATGCAATTGATATTTGTTTGACTTGGTGATATTTAGATAATTTTTGATGGGCTTGGCTGATCAAAGTTGCTGATCAGAAAGAAACTTTTACTTGGATATGAAGGCTGGTTCTATGTCCACTCAGCCTACGAGATTACCATTAATTGAGGAGCTATCTAACAGCAAGATGGCGACCCTGGCATAAAGATGTATAGACAAGAAATGCGTTTTCCACCATTCAATACTTAATTTATTGTAAATAGATTACACTAGTACCAGTTTCGGCCCCTTTACGGCCATCATCAGCTAGTACATGATTAATTTCCAACCATTAGACAAAATCACAAGTTGTTATTATGTTAGACATCCAGATGTCTAATGGGAGACGGAAATACAATATACAGTAGCGTGAAGTTACAATATCTGTGGTCAAAGCTGAAGGTTACAATAAGTTAGGACACGAGTATACTGAACACATTAAAACATATGAGCCACAATATAAAACACTTAAAAAGTTTTAACACATTAAAATTTAGTATGTATAAGTTAGACAATGATTAAAATTTAAGTTCATAATGCGTAAATAAACCATAAACAGTGTTGGAGAGATAGATGTGGGATAGCAAAGCACTCTTATTTTAAAGAAATTTTGCATGTTTGTAGAATAGTATAATTGGCTGTAAGAATACTGTGTGATCTGAGACATTCCTGGGGCTCTATTACATCAATCAATCAATCAATCAATCAATCAATCAATCCTGATCTGCATTTACATCATCAATGTCCCACTCCAGTCGTCCGGTGTGGTTAGCTCTATTACATGTTCCCCCAAATTTGATAGGGTATTTTCTTCTCGAGGATGATATCTTCATATACCGTTAATAATGACCCCGTTAAGAATCTTAATATGTTGTTTATAGGTTAGAAGGAGACCTTGTGTTCATATTCTGTGCGTTCCGTAAGTACTGAACCCGGGTCCTTTATGAGCAAGTTCTGTGAATTGTAAGGATAAATGAAGGTCTGACTTGATGAAAGGGAAGAGTACGAGTAAAGTACGTACAAATGTTTGTATCAATTATGGTTGAAATAAAGACCACCCCCAATGTTATTAAGAGGCTTTACATATGCTGTCTCGAGTGCTGTGGTTTTAAAAGGGGTCCGCGTCAGAAGGGATGGTGACACGCCTCCAAGAAGAGGCCTGCTCGCAACTGACAGATTGCCTGAGGGGGGAGAGAGACCTCTCCACTTGTTTGCTTTTAAAACAAGTGCCACAGAAAGAAATAAAGATGTCAAACCTTATCATGGAAAGGAGCCTGTAGGTTAACAAGAGTGAGATCTGTATTTGTCTTCCCAATTGAATTATGTACGATTGAGTACGGGATTATGATTTATTTGAATGCCAGATTAAATTATCCTTTTTCTCTTGTCCGATAAAATGACTAGGTAGGAATTCCAATGACCCGATCCTGGTGATGTGCAAAAGAGTATCGGTTTGAGTCCCAAGGCAAACCCAGGATTTTAGTCGCACAGTTTTCCATGAAATACAGCCCTATAAATTTTTGTCACCAGAGGCGTTGTTTATTATGTATGTAGGTTTTATTTTACGATGGTCTTTAAAAGGTACTTTTGTGCATGTGGGTGTGTGTGTCCGACTTTGAAAGCGGGTTCTGTCCCGCTGTTTGGGTTGCTGCTCTATGCAGATGTGGGTTCGATTGCCAGGCATAACATTTCTTTGTTTCATGTTGTCTATTGTGTCCTGTCCATGTGTATTTGCATTCTTTTCCTGCCACTTTTTCCCACACCTGTGGGGTCGCACATGTGGATTTGGCCCTGTTTTACGGCCGGATGCCCTTCCTGACGCCAACCCTCTATGGAGGGATGTAAAAACTATTGCGTGTTTCTGTGGTAGTTGGTAGTGTAGTGTGTTCTCTGAATATGATGAGGAGAGTGTTGGGACGGACATATACACCCAGTCCCCGAGCCAGAAGAATTAATCAGAAGCGATTAAAATCCCCGACCCGGCCGGGAATCGAACCCGGGACCCTCTGAACCGAAGGCCAGTACGCTGACCATTCAGCCAACGAGTCGGACCCATGTGTATTTGCATTATATTGCATTATTAATTTAATATTTTGCTAGGCGACCACTCAAAGTTGGCTCCAGAACTGGGGAATATAGAATGTTTTTTTTTTCCAATATAGAAGAAATAGGTTAACGATGAATCATCGTATTTACAAATAAATACATGTATCAGGGAATATTTCAAATTAGTGTTCAAGGAGTCTGTGTGCTTATCGTATGGTCCAGAACTGAAAGAGAAATCATTCATCGAACGTGAAGTTGAAAAGTGAGTAGAGTTATAACTCCAATTTTATAGGTACTTTGGCTGACATGTATAATATTGTCATTATGTTCAGGGTTACAATTGTGAGTGTGTATAACCAAGATTAATTAAATATGTTCACAAAATTTTTTTATGCTATTCTCATTTGCCCTCTTGTCAGCATCCTTGCCCCCCACCCCTCTGATATGCCTACAAGGTAGTATTAGAAATGTACTTTTCCACGAAAGCACCATGGCTCTGTGAGGCGGGATGCTGAAACTACGGGAACCGAGGGATGTGCGGTCAATCTTTGCACGGTCCGAGGAGCATTTGTTCACCCATCAGTTTGGAATTCTATTTCTTCTGGTTTTTCCAGATGAGATGGCATTCGACTCCTGACCAATAAGGTGCCACATGTTATAGCGATATAGCATATGGTCCCAGTAGATTGGTTTGGTTTGAGTGTGTAAGATTTTAATTATGCATATTTAATTATTGTGATGTTTAGCCAAAATTGCAATTGTTTTAATTTGTTCCCATATTTTCCGTTTTCCCGTATTGAACCTTTTTCCCCCATGGTCTCCACAAACAGAGAATTGAGGTTTCACTGTATGTGATATATGCAAGACATAAGATACATGATAGTGTCCAGTTTATTACGATACTGTAATTTACTTTCCAGTGAGACTTCTATTACAGACGAGTTATAGAGAAGTGTTAAAGTTTTATGGCAAGTTTAAAAATTAGAGTGAGTCAGTAATTGTGCCACAAGCCAAGAATATCATGCGACTGAGTTTAAAGTATGGCTAAAAGAGAAAGTTGCTACTGAAAACGCCAACAAGTCAAGAAAAGCGTTCTAGGGACCAAAAAGTGGAAAGTTTTCTGAAGTTGAAAATGAACGGCTTCGGTAAGTGAGAAGTTCATGTGGTTGTGGATATGGTGTTTCACACAAAATCCTACAATTTAAAGCACATGAAATGGCAAAAAAGCAGGGTATTTGCCATAAGGAACTGAAGGTGACCCATTGTTTGATAGCCCAATTCATGAAGCAGCAGCAGCAGCAGCAGCAGCAGCAGCAGAGTGCATTCGGCTACAAATGAAATCCTACAAACTTCAATACCTTTTTTAATTATTCGATAACATGTTACAGAACACTTATAGTTATGAATTTCATTGGTTCCGTATTGAAGTGGGATTACAGTAAATTAATGTAAGTTCTTTCGAGGTCCACCTATTCAATACAATTATGTTTTATTGTGATTCAATCACATGTCAAATGGTACTAGTTTCGGTATTTATGTGCTATCATCAGCCTTAAGTACAAATTAAACAATATATGTATATTCCTAAAACATCTAAAACACATTTTAACACATTATAAAATACAATTACTGTAGTGATACATGAGATAAGTTAAAATTATGTTACAATTGATTGCTGTGATATAAAATTCTTAAAATTCTGGCCGTTTGTTACATAGTTCAGTCTGTGTACATCCGGGATAAGTGAATTTGTGCTGTTGTATGCTGACTATGTGAGTGACATTTATTCCCTTGATATTAGGTGGTTCCGGGGAAGTTTACTTTGATCAAGATCGTGATATAAATAAAGATGAATTCTCACTTCAATTTAAACCTGAAGGAGAAAATAGCCAAGTTAGACGTTGGAAGCAATGTATGGAAGTTGTTAGAATCATAACGATCATTGAATGATGATTGACTAACCTTGAGCAGCATGTTAAACGTGTTGTTACACAGACGGAGCCGGACGAAGCATGTTTGCAGCAGTAAAGGAGGCGAGGGGAGGGAACTAAGGCGGGGGGAAGGAACTAAGCGGAAGGATGGAGTAGTGGGGGTAATTGACTGGAGTGTGTATTCCGAATTACTTGGAAAATCAAACTGTTTTTCGATAGTTTGGTATTTTTAAGCCAATTGATTAGAAGATCGAAAAGGATATTGGGTTTCTCGTAAATTTTGTTTAAATTATAATTGGGGTTTTAGTATTGATCACAGTTGATATAACAACTTTCAATAACATTCCTTATGAGTCCCTTGTTTGCAATTTGAAGAACTTCCATATCTTGTTTAATGTCGGTAAATTTGCGATTAGTGTCGTGCATATGTATATAATGAAAGCAGCAGCTCTTGCGTAGGTCAAACAGGACGCAACTTTATGATTAGATATTCAGAACATGTCAACGCGATGAGACAAAATAAGTTCTCCGCCATGGGTATAGATATGCACGACACTAATCACAAATTTACCGACATTGAACAAGATATGGAAGTTCTTCAAATTGCAAACAAGGGACCCATAATGAATATTATTGAAAGTTGTTACGTCAACTGCGATGAAAACTTCAACCCCATTATAATTTAAAGGAAATTTACGAGAAACCCAATATCCCTTTTGATCTTTTAATCGATTGGCTTAAAAATACCAAACTATCGAAAAAAATTGATTTTCCAAGTAATTCGGAATACACACACCCGTAAATTACCCCCACTACCCCATCCTTCCGTCCCGCCTTAGTTCCATTCCCCCCCCGCAGGTGCATCGTGCCTCCTTCCTTCCCCTCGCCTCCTTTACCGCTGCCCACACACTTTGTCCGGCTCCGTCTGTGTAACAACATGTTTAACATGCTGCTCAAGGGGAGTCAATCATCATTCAATGATTATAGTGATTCTAGTAACTTCCATACATTGCTTCTAACGTCTAACTTTGCAATTTTCTCCTTCGGGTTTAAATTGTAGTGGGAATTCATCTTTATTTATATCACGATCTTACATGATCAAAGTAAACTTCCCCGGAACCACCTAATATCAAGGGAAAATAAATGTCACTCACATAGTCAGCATACAACAGCACAAATTCACTTATCCCGGATGAACACAGACTGAACTATGTAACAAACAGCCAGAATTTTTAGAATTTTATATCACAGCAATCAACTGTAACATAATTTTAACTTGTCTCATGTATCACTACAGTAATTGTATTTTATAATGTGTTAAAATGTGTTTTAGATGTTTTAGGAATATATATATTGTTTAATTTGTACTTACGGCTGATGATGGCACATAGATGCTAAAACTAATACCATTTGACATGTGATTGAATCACAATAAAACGTCATTGTATTGAATAGGTGGACCTTGAAAGAACTTAATTTAATTTACTGTTACAGAACATACGAGAATGCAACCTATTGTGCAAAATAGTGAGGCTTTATTACTTTTAAAAAGTACATTAATTTTAATAAAGTCTGATTTACTAACTTCCTGCTGATACCTTGCACCCCGATTTCTAAACTTTATTTTTAAGAAACAAAGCAAGTTACACGCAAGAAAATATTTTAAGTAATGGCAGGAATTTACGTAAGACGGAACCTACTCAGAAGAATTTTCCCTGACTTGACACAGGTTGGTCTTGTTGGTGACGAAGGAAGCATAAAATACTATTAAAAAATGATGAATCAGTGTCCAGGATCCCCAAAATCCCAATCAATGATTGAAAGTTTCCATTTGTCTCCCCATTTCCACATAAAAATGAAGTCCCTCAAATATTCTTTGTTTTCTGATGATGAAGTGCTCAATACTGTTATCCATAAATCACCTTAGAGGATTAAAGAGACTAAAAAATAAGTTTTCTTATAGATCAAAGTTCAGTGCTCTGTATTCTATCCCAAAAATTTGTATAGATTAATTGAAAGGTACCACAATAAATGTGGATTATCATCTACTGGGAAATACTGAACAGTAACAGAAGACTCTTCATACCCCTAAATAAACATTTCTCAGGGCTAAACTCATTAAAAAAATATTGATACATATATTTGCTGACAGGAGCTAGAAAATGTTTGTGCTTTGTGCTTTATTATACCAGAAGAGGGTTAAACATCATGATTTATAGGACTAAAGGGTTTTCAAAAACTTTTCTGCTAGAATCTCATATCAAGGACTTATTAATGCTTTACAAACATGAGATTCTTGAATATTACAGTGCAAGAAACACTGTACAGTACGATTTCACATGGAATATGTCATGGTGCCTCAAACATTTTTACAATATGCATGAGAGGCCAATGTCAGACACACTGGGACAGTAAATCCAGAACTTGTTTGATATTAATCCTCTCTGTCAGTTCAACAATATTACTTGCAACGTTGGTAGTGTACAGAGAGAACATGTAGTACAGACGTAAACAAAGCAAGAGTACCCATTTCTCCTACTGATGGCATTCAAATTTAAGACAATGCTGCCACAAAGACTGTGACAAGTCAATGGTACAGCTGGAGTTGGAATCAGAGTATTATCTCCAGAATTGGGAAAAAGTTCAGGGAGACAAACTGTGGCTGATCAATGCAAAACAACTTTCAGGAAGGATCAATATTTGTTGCTTTCAGCACATCGTAGGTCCCATTATCACTGCCACCTCGTTCTGCCATGATCTTTGGAGGGTCACTGGAGTAATGTGTCAGACGAGACAGTGCAAAATCGGGTGCACAATAGAGGACTGATTTCAAGGAGGCCTGTGCCAAAAGCTGCTCTTGAAGTACACCATAGGGCAGCTTCCGTGAGGTGGGCAACAACTCATAGCTGATGGCATTTGGAACAGTGAAATCATATGCTCTTTTCTGATGAAGTTACCATAAGCTTGCACCCATAAAACAGCAGCATCAGAGACAAGAGAAGATCTGGTGAGAGATAGAATTAACCCTTCATCCTGGAGTGCCATCACCATCAAGGGAGTTCTGTGATGTTTTGGCGTACGATCATGTTTGGCTGCCGTATGCCTCCAATTCCTATCCTGGTTTACACGACAGAGACAACATCCTCCAAACCGTAGTGACAGAGTATTACCATCCACTAGTGTAAAGCTCTTGCCCATCAAGGCATAGTGGGCCATCAGTTCCTCGAAATGCATGGCATACAGCAAATTATGTGCCTGGCATATTCTGTGGACATGAACTGTGTTGGAACATGCATGGCATGAACTGAAGAGAATAATAATGTAATTTGTTTTTACGTCCCACTATCTTTTTATGGTTTTTGGAGATGCAGAGGTGCCAGAATTTAGTCCTGCAGGAGTTCTCTTACGTGCCAGTAACGAGGCTGATGTGTTTGAGCCCCTTCAAGTACCACTGGACTAAGCCAGGATCAAACCTGCCAAGTTGGGATCAGAAGGCCAAAGCCTCAACCATCTGAGTCACTCAGCCCGGCAGAAATGAAAAGAGCAACTGCCCACTGCCCTAATCCTCTTGCCAACATCCAATGACTGACTGAAGGTGCTATCCAACAGCAGGTTAATCTTCCCCAAAACAAGTTTGATTCTTTCATGTAAAGTATGCCTCATCGTGTTAAAGCATACCAAAGGACCAGAGGTATTTCAAATCCACACACTGCCAACATCAAACTTTCATAGCATTTCACATGCACACGCATGCACGCACACACACACGCACAGGCGCGGAAGTAATCTGTGTGCGAGAGAGTTGAGAGCGTGACAAATGAAATGGCTGGCCGCCTTGCCTCTACCTGCTTCCTCCCGCTCACTCCTGTCTATGCGGTACTTCTTTGTCACCCCAAAAGAGGTGCTAAATATATGACTGGGCATCTAATTTTGATATGGCAGAATAAAGCATTCTTTCTGAAGTCGCTGTACCAAATCTTAATCAGATCGGAGACTTGCAGATGGACTTCCTTGTAAGCGGGTCGGTGCTGTATCAATCGAGAACAAGTTATGGGACTGTCGCATATTCTGTCCATCAGATACTACTGTACTGAACTGAGATGGTCTCGATTATGCAGCATGTGGCAAGTTGTTAAATGAATAGTTCTAGAACGAGACTGCGCTGTGAGGGGTCTGTTAGAGAGCAGGAGATCAACATGGCAAGTACTGAGTGACTGTCCCAGTGAGCGAGTGGGGAGGTGAATTGGAAAACTCAAACTTTAGTGAACCTGTGAATAACTGCAGATAGTAGTTTAATCAATTAGTGGACAGTAAATCATGCTGCCTCTGAGTAGTGATTCTGTGTTACAGACCTTGATGACCTGCAGTTGTATATTAAGAGTCCTTCAATTTAAATTGTAAAAATAATTTTGTCATAAAGTTTACTAAGCAGCATAATGTGCCAAGTGGTTTCAGTAAGTTCACTTCATTTGTGTGTCCTGAATCGTCATCAGAAGATTCATGCACATTCTTTCATCAGCATGGAGGTGAACTAGTGATTCTCAGTGGTTTGTAGAAGCATGCATATGCAGCTGGTATTATTATGGATTGCAGCAGTGTTACAAACTAGATTAATTGAGGTTTCTGATTCAAGAATATTAAACTAGAAAGCTACACACACTAAAGTCTGATGCTAGGCAAAAAAGCAGCATCATTTCAAACTGTTTCAATCTGATATTTCTCCACAAACCTTCTCTATAGCGATGATTTTTCTTATTCTGGATGGCATTAGTCAAAGTTGCCATTATGTCCAGTTGTTTCAGGGCCAAAATACCCATTCCCTTCACCAAGCCCGCCAAACCATATGCTGCTCCTTTTCGTTCTCCATAATTTTCAGATTCCAGCAACTGGTTCAGTAATGTCTGTACAAGGAATGGAGCACTATCTTTGATAGCAGGTACTAATGGTGGCAAGCAATTGGCAACAGCTTCTTGAACCTGAAAATATGTTGCAAACCAATACCTTTCAGAAAAATG
Organism: Anabrus simplex; assembly: GCF_040414725.1. Taxonomy (NCBI): domain Eukaryota; kingdom Metazoa; phylum Arthropoda; class Insecta; order Orthoptera; family Tettigoniidae; genus Anabrus; species Anabrus simplex. Next base: position 1,042,717,539 of record NC_090266.1, read on the forward strand.
CCCACATCAATAAAACTGTACAGCAAACTTAATAACTACATAACATACACAATTTCCTATGGAGAAGCACTTTTATTAACTTTCTTGAGGTATCTGAAAAATAGTTTACCACTTAGGACAATTAAGGTTTGGTCAAACATCTCCTGAATCAAAAACATATTACTGCTGTTTGCATATTAATATGCTTTATTGATGGCTTTTTTCTAAACTGCTATCAGAACCTTAATGATTTATCCTTAATGAGTAATCTGATCTGTTGATCTCAATCTGATGATATAAAGCCTGCTTCACAAATAATTGTTATGCTAATTATGCATCACGTGTTCAATTGCATGAAGACTTAAAATCTGACTGGCCTCATCTTGAGTAACTGGAAATTTAGTATGAATTTCTTAGGAGCTTTTGTGCAAGGACATTTCCAAACAATTCTGCCAAACCAATCAGATAAGCCTGCGGGGGTTGGCAATAAGAACAATTTATTCTTAGTTGAGAAGCTAAAGTTCACTAGCTGTTTCATATTTTGAAATTCAATTAGTTATTGGGAGTTTTTCCTGTTCATAAAATAAAATAATTAAAACATTTAAGAAATAGAAATAATTTTCAGTATATAACTGGGGTGCAGGAATAAACGATGTCCATAAGATTTGAAGATTTCAAGATATGATAAGTTTTAATTCTGGAGGCAAGCATAGATTTTGCATTTCATTCAGATAAAGTACTAATTTATTTTTCTTTTACTTCATGTATGGTTCTAGGGACACCATGCTTAAATCCACTAGTGTGATGGAAAATTGCCTTTTAACCTATACAACTGGTGTCTGTATTACTGAATTCATAACTGACTAAAGTTCGATAAGGAAGGAAATGAAATTGTGTATGGCTTTTACGGCCAGGAGTGCCCGACACAAGTTTGGCTTGCCAGGTACAGGTCTTTTGCACTGACTCTCGTAGGCGACCTGCGCATTGTGATGAGGAATTGACAATGAAAAAACAATTAAAACACATACACTCAGCCCCATGTCAGTGGAATTAACCAATTATGGTAAAAATTACTGACCCTGCCAGGAATTCGACCTGGGACCCATGGGACCAAAGGCCAGCATGCTAACCATTTAGCCATGGAGCCCGAAAATAAGCAGCTATAGTCTATTTTTTTCCTACCACAGTGATATTCACGAAGAGTAGGAGGGAAACTACATCTAGATATGCTAAGAACAGAATTTTGACCCATTTCCCTTGAAATCTGCATTGAACAAGGATGAATGCACCTAGTTCCAAACCTCAAATCAGTCTTATATTCAAAGCAGAGTCCAGAATCAGATCAACAGAGTAGAAAACTTGCATGCTAGCCATTGGACCATACCATTATTTTTTTAACTTAAAAAAAAATTCACAATATGGATGTTGATGTACAAAATGTATATGCATTTATACCTGTTGTGATGGAGTTGATAGGGCTTCAATAAGTTTGTCTACAATAGGTTTAATTTTAGGATCATCCTTGTCAAGATGTCTCGCTAAGGATCCCATGAGAATTACTACAGATTGTCGAACAGCATCAAAGCTACCAGAGTCAGGAGCTTTATCCAGAAATTCCTCGAATACGGGCAAAAGACTATTTACAGTTTCCTGTAAATTAAAACAAATCCATTACTATATGCATGCAACAGTTGAACACTTAAATATCATGTACAATTCAAATAAAATGCCCATACTTCAGGAATATATTGATTTATGAGTGATCAAATCATCTCTCTCTCTCTGCATTCGATGTGATAATGAAACGAGGTATTGCATAACATACAGAATTGTACTAATCCTTTAGGAAAAGTAATTTTTATCACATCTCATGTCTAACGTAACAGCCCAAGAAATGTAAGGCCTAGACTCCAATCACAAATTAATAGTAGGAAGTACTGAGCTCGATAGCTGCAGTCGCTTAAGTGCGGCCAGTATCCAGTATTCGGGAGATAATAGGTTCGAACCCCACTATCCGTGGTTTCCCATTTTCACACCAGGCAAATGCTGGGGCTGTACTTTAATCAAGGCCACAGCCACTTCCTTCCCACTCCTAGCCCTTTCCTATCCCATCGTCGCCATAAGACCTATCTGTGTCGGTGCGACGTAAACCTAGCAAAAAAAAAAAAGAAAAAAAATAGTAGGAAGTACCAAAATTGAAGATGAAAGAGGATTAAGGAACTTCATATTCTAGACTAATTCAAATTTACCAATTCATTACTACTAATAGAACAAATTGAACTTTACTCATTGCTATAATTTTAGTTAATTCACTGTATAGGAATGAATTATTTGAGCAGAAGCTTCATATTATAAATTATTATTTAACACTTTCAACACTACCATATTTTAACATGGACCCAGGCAGTGAACTGGGCCTTTTTTCTCTATTTTAACGCATTACATAACAGTTAAACATAGTTCATACCTCATATTTCTATCGTACAAAGGGGTTAGCCATCCAAAATGAAGATGTTAATCAGGAAGTACATATCTAAAGTAATTTAATTATACTAGTCTTATGAAAAACACAAAATGTCTGGCAAAAAGCTTTTACATTCGAGTTATAACATAAGCCTACTCAAACAATAAAAATGAATCATTTCAAGTGGCTACTTAAGCCACCATTTTTTATGATCATTTTTTGATTTCCTTACAATTTTGCTCTACACCGCACCAACACAGATAGTTCGTATGGTGACGATGGGATAGGAAAGGCCTAGGAATGGGAAGGATGCGGCCATGGTCTTAAGGTACAACCCCAGCATCTGCCTGTTGTGAAAATGGAAAAGCACAGAAAACCATCTTCCGGGCTGCCGACAGTGGGGTTCGAACCCACTACCTCCCGGATGCAAGCTCACAGCTGCGCGCCACTAACCGCACGGCCAATTCGCCCAGTAAGCCACAAATATAAACAATTACATTTGAAACACAAAATTTACCTATTTAGGAATAATTTGTTTTGGTATATTAGCCCTGAAAACATTGGGCTATGCACAGTCCACCCCTGTACTCCTAGTTTCGCAAGAACAGGCGAGCCATCAGCCCGAGTCTTCGCCTAAACGAAAAAAACAAGCCCAAATTTGTGGAAAGGTGAAGTACAGTATTTCTATCGTTTGTATTTAGAATAAAATAATGCAGCTAAAAGCTTGCATTCGAAAGTGACGTAACAAATAAATATATGTTATGTTATCTGGTTCGTAAACAGAGTCGTTATCACCGTCATCTATTTCTGTACTCGCTCCTCCCTATCATTAAGCCAGCGTGAGGACATGTTTGTACAGTAACACAACTGACAGAGCGACAGATTTGGAGCCTTCAGCACCCGGCGCATTGAGTGCTTTGGCAGATATCACGGCAAGGAGAAACTACCCTTTTTATAGTTTCAGTTTGAACTTCCAGATAACTGCTGCATTCTAGTGGACACTAGAAATCACCGTTTCTCTTTTTTTTTTTTTTCTTTTTATAGATCAAAGGGCATTCTTCCTAAGCTAACGGGGAGAGAACTGTCTATAGTATGCCCTTAGATTCTTCATGGTGTCTACTCCGTAGTCAACATCTTCATAACTGGTCTTGTACGAGATCTGACTGGGCGCTCCTTCATAAACTTTGAATTCTTTTATTTCTTTCCAACTGACCAAAGAATTAATTGGTAGTTTGGTCCAATTTTGCCTGGAGTCATCTTCCAATCAAAAGTATCATTTGTTGCAAGTTCTTTAAAGAGGTAATGCTTTCCACCTTTCTTGGCAGTTTTTGTGATACTAGCAAACTCTAAGTGTATATATAAGTTGGTCCACTCATTAATATTCTTCTTTTCTCTATCTTTCTATACAAGAATGATTACTGTCACCTTCATTTTCAGTATGCCCTGTAATCAGATACTTATGGGTCACTGACTTTATACTCAGATTCTTCACACAGTAAATGTACATAATAAGAATTTGCTTTGTTCTTGGCAACACAGTCGTCGCTACAAAACAAATATGTTTACCCCCACACATTGTTCACTCAGGAACTTTAATTGAGTACAATACCAGTATAACAAATTTTCAGGCCTCAGAAATTAATTTGTTATACAGTATTACACCTCTTTTACACTTTTCAAGGTGTAAAAGTGGGGAAAGTGTAAATCATGGGAAATAACGTGTACAAGTATATATAAAAATGCTGTGGAAAAGGAGGTAAATGTTACATATATTCATATTATAAATTTAGTGTACTTTAATCTCAACAGATTTACTGTACTTGCCTCAAATAAAGGCCCATGTAAGTTAATTACTGTACTGTATTAACTGTTGACTACACTGCCTTTGTAATTCTGCTCATCCTATGCCCAGGAGAAAGTTACTGGTAGGTGGTTAAAAATTTGAATAATATATTCTTTTATATACGTTACTTTCTTAGTATGGCTATAGAATTATCTAAGATACAGTATTTTCTCTGAATTAAACATTTTAATTGCTACTATTGTACCTGTATTTAGAATATTAACACAAATTTTTTTTAACAAGTTGTTTTATGTCGCACCGACACAGATAGGTCTTATGGCGGCAATAGGACAGGAAAGGGCTAGGAGTGGAAAGGAATCGGCCGTGGCCTTAATAAAGTACAGCCCCAGCATTTGCCTGGTGTGAAAATGGCAAACCACGGAAAACCATATTCAGGGCTGCCGACAGTGGGGTTCGAACCCACTATCTCCCGAATACTGGATACTGGCTGCACTTAAGCGACTGCAGCTATCGAGCCTGGTCAACACAAATTTATTCCAGATGGAAAACTACACAATCACTTTCCTACCAAAATTGTCCAGAACTGATCTCTGTTTACACTTCTTATTTCTTATAACCTCTTTGTTCTTCAAGCTCATAAAGGTTATGAAAATTATTTTCACCCCCCTCTACAGATGACAGATACCAGCGTAAAACATCCACTGCTGCACTTGCATCAGCACTGGTAGGCATCACTTCACTGTCTTCCTCTGCTTCATCACTGTAACTGGTGGGACTCGGCTGCTGTTTGCTCAGAAACCAACTCCTCCACACTTCTTTCCTCTGCAGTGATCACAGAATCATCTACCCGAGGAAAATATTCGGTAGTGCAGTCTGACTGCAACATTCTCCATACATCAGGTACTACTACTAAATCATTATCATCATCACCACCACCATCTATCTTTTTCTCGCAGCTGAAATTCAGGAAGATTCTTGGAAAATCCTGCTTTCAAGAAGCCATTTGAGATGGTAGTCTGCTACACGGCTTTCCAAGACTTTGCAATGAAGTGAAGCGCATCCAGGATTTAAACTTTAAATGATTATGGATCATTTCCAGCATCCATAAGGAATAAAATTTGCTGCACCAGTTTCTTTCTATAAAGCGACTTAAATGAGTGAATAACCCCTAAATCCATAGGTTGTAGCTTGCTTGTGCAGTTAGCAGGCAGAAATTTTAAATGCACATTTCTCAAATTGACATCCACGGGATGTGCAGCACAACAGTCGATGAACAGAAGGATCTTTCTATTTTGTGCACCCATTTTTGAATCCAGAACAATGAACTACTGTTGGAAAAAATCTGAGGTCAACCAAGCTTTATGGTTGGCATCGTAGGAAGTAGGTAATGATCGCACATTCTTGAAGCATTGAGGCTTTTTAGATTTCCCTATCACGTAGGGGTGGAGCTTCTCAGAGCCATCAGCATTAACTTCCAACATCACTGTGAGCCTCATCTTGCTGTGTTTCCCACTATGCCATTTATCTCCTTTGAATGCCAAAGTCTTGCTGGGCAACACACTGAAAAACAGTCCAGTTTCATCTAGGATTCGTAATCCTTGGCCAGCTCCTGCAATCTTCTATCGATCCATTCTCCCACAGTTCCATCACTAACTGCATTAGATTCTCCACAAACAGTTTTATAGGTTAGGTTATTACACCTTTTCCTAAATCGGTCGATCCAGCCATTGGACGCACTGAAATTTTCAATGCGAAGAATGTTTGCCACTTTAAGCGCCTTTTCCCTTAAGAGCACACCATCAACTGGAATGCCTGCAGCTTTTGAAGTTTAAAACCAACTTTTTACAATTTTTTTCCATTTTCTCGTATTTGCAGTATGATGCATATTTTCTTGGAATTTGGTCTGCATTCTGAAGCAATTGATGTAATGCTCCCTCTCATTTTCACAAATGTATTCAGCATGGATACAGGAAGCTGCAATTCGCGTGCCAATGAAACACTTTTTTCGTGGTATGAATCAACTTTTTCTAATATTCAAACTTTCTCATCCACAGTGAGAGTTTTTCTTTCCTTCTTTTTTTCCATTATTAGCAGGAAAACAATACAGCAATAACAAAGAAGGATTAACAAATACACACGACGGGAAAGGAAGATCGCGGAAATTCACTCTGACCGCTCGACTCACATAAGAAGAACAAAAAAACTTAACAAATAACAAAAATAAATGTGATGAATCAGCAACAAAACTTTAACTCAAACAACAAACACAAGTGTAAAATAATAACCGTGAAATAACGAACTCTGGCAAGACAAACACTGAATCACTTGATAACGTCGTCTCCTTGTGGCTTATACTGTACTTAGCAATAAAGCAAACACCCGATATCTCCTTTTCCTTCTTTGTGGTTTTATTGGACTGCATTTTGCAGGGCAAATGTTTTACTCCCTTGAAGTACCTCGGCTTCCCAAACTTCCCAATTATGAGAAGCTTCAGGTTATCCATCCCTGTGGAGTTGGTGCACAAAAGAGCTCTTATCCGTTCTTTTGAGCTTTTGTCCCCCAAAACACTTATTTTTCTTGAATTCAAGGGTTTTACTTGGCATTCATTTGTAGAATAATGCAGTCTAATCTGAATTATAAATATCTGCCGGCGAATATTCATTCAAGGCAGCTGATAGTATCTCCATCTGCCATGAAGATGCAACTACCTTTGAGACACTGCTTAACCATTTATAACCTTGTGGGAAATACCGTATCTTTCCTGGAACCTTATGAAGCCAACCAATACTCCCCACAAATTCCAGAAATCCAAGCAAACATGCGAAGGATCATGCACGCTCACATTACAGTGGGCCATTGACAGGAATGTTTCTGGTCCGCATTCCGACAAACCACATGTAAACAGCTTATTCCACCTCCTGATAGTCTGCTGTCCTCATCTTTCATTGTGAACCAAGGGCATTGGCATCAATATCCTCCTCTACCTTACTTTTCTGTTTTAGAAAAGTAGACAATGCTGAAGGGCTGATGCCATACTTATTCACTATTTCACACTTCCCCCCCCCCCCCCCCCCCCCTTCTCCACTTCCCGAAGTAATTCACATTTTTCTTTTAAAGAAAACTGCTTTCGCTTCTTTTGATCCATATTGGCAAAACAGTAAATTGGCACACTAATACACACTATTTCACGAATGAAAGATAAACAATGAACGCGTCATGAGACGTGAATAAACGAAATGCAGTACTCAAGATAGAGATGTAAAACCGTAATGTTGATTGGTTGATTGTAAATGTGGCGTTCCTACCCAGTATTGGTTACTTTGAAATCAATGTCCAGCTCGACCAATCGTGTACATTTATGGAAAATGGCTACCTGAACTGTATCCTGTAAACAGGAGTATTGTAATCCAATCTGCGCACACCAATATTTTTTTTACATGGTGAAGTTGTATGATTAACAGAGTATACTGAGGTGACTGGGTTTGTTTCAACATACAGTTATAATGCAGGATAAAAAAAATTCCAGGTTGATGGTGCTATTGTGCTAACATATATAACATTAAGAATGACAGTCGTCTTATCCATAGGATACCATTAATTTGAAGCATGGCATTCAAAATGATGTACAATTTTTGTTTTTTTAAAGATGTTTGTGGATGTTTATTTTTGTAAGCGGCAGAACTACTTGGTCCCATCACATGATAATAGTGTTTGTTTAGTTTTAATTTTGTTTCGGGAGTAACTTCGTGCAGTGAAACTTTTAAATCTTTTATTGGTGGAGTAAGGAAAAACCTGGCATACTACCCAAAGTTATTTTCAGGGTTAAATAATAGCAGGTAAGGTAATGAAGCAAGTTTAGAGCCTTGTCAGACTGATGACTGTCGCCTTGGGAGAACGAGTTCTTTCATGCTCTACAGCAGGGCCATCCAGCTTTTGCGCTCTGAGAGTGCGCCCGTGCTCAGGGAGCACTGGGTAGTCAGACTAGCGCTCCTTCCCCTACCACCACTACAGTGTGGCAGCGAGGAGACCTGAGACAGATGGACGATGTTCTGACCGTGCTGACTATATACGTACGTACAGTCGTGCGACCGACGGCTTTTGTGGGTTTGTTGATATCATATTGTAAGTGCTGTTTTGCCATAACAAATATACCCCATATATAAATCAAAAGGAACTCTGATGTATGGAATATGCCGGAAACAAAATCAAGTACTAAGTAAAGAATAATGTGATTTATTTAAAACTGAACTTTGAACATATCTGGGAGGAAAATTCAACAAAATTTTACCAAAATGAACAGATAGTACAGACCTTGAGTGGCTTTTGCTCAGTTGTTTTTACGAGCTTTTAGTTTTGGAGCAAACAATCTTCTCCAAATTGGGCACAATATTTCTGGACACAGCTATTCTTAAACAATTGCGCAAGTTTCTATCACCCATCGTTGCACAATGTCTACTTTTGGTAAGCTTAAGGACCGAAAAGAAACTCTCACAAATATACATTGAGCCGAATATTGACAGAACTTTACATGCATGTTTATAAAAAAGGGGGTATTCTTCTTGCGGAAAGCCGCTGTAAAATTCTTCTAAACTTTGTGACATTAGAAAGCGGTCTTTAAGACGAACTTTGCACTGCAGTTCAATCAACTCTAATTGAAATAGCTGTGGAGCACTGTCTGCACTAAGAGAAAATGGTCGAACAAATACATCTAACACGGCTTGCAGTTCTGATAATTCTGAAAATCTTTTGTCAAACTCTTCTTGTAATGGTGAATTACCTGCAAGTACTCATCAAAGTAGACACCTTCTTTCACTGTTTCAAGCAATGGAAAATGTACTGTGTTCCTTGCATGCAACTGGTTTTCCCACAAAATCAATTTTCTTTTGAACGCTTGAATGTTTTCCACCAAATCGCAGATATTGTGCTTTTCGCCTTGAAGCGAAGTGTTCAAAGTATTCAGATGGGCAGTAATGTCGCTTAAAAATGCGAAGTCCGCCATCCACTTAGGATCACGCAAAAGAACTTCGGGCCACCCTTTCATGTCACAAAAGGTATCTATTGCGTTCCGCAAGCAAAAAAGAAGACGAAGCACCTTCGCCTTGCTCAGCCATCTTACTTCTGCATGGTACGGGATATCCGGATACTCCGCTTCGATGTCAACCAAGAACTCTGAATTGACGGTGCGCGAGTCCATGGGAGCGAAGAAAATTTACCAGTCGCACAACTGTTCCCATTACGTCTTTAAGCTTGGCGACTTTTGCACAGATTGCCTCCTGGTGTATCAAGCAATGAACTGCCGCCATTAGGGTATTACCGCTCGCAGCCATTTTTAATTTTACATAGCTGAGGAACCCTGTGCGTAGACCACGTAAAGCAGGAGCTCCATCCGTCGTTACACTCATCAACCGTTCCCATTTTAATCCCACTGACTCAAAAACACCCTCCACTGCTTGGAAAATATCGAAACCGGTAGTTGTGTCTGAGGGCTACCAAGTCTAGGAAATCCTCGGCGACCCGAAGATCGTCATCCACCCCTCGAATGAAAATAACGAGCTGAGCTGTGTCCGCAATGTCTGTTGATTCGTTGAGGACGATGGAAAAGGATAGAAACTTTGCTGCCTTCTCCATTAATTGCTGTTGCATATCAACGGCCACGTTGTCTATTCTGCGAGCCACAGTTTGAGGAGAAAGAGAGATTTTGTCAAATTTCTCAACTAGCTCCATAGGACAAATACATGCCGCCGCGTCCATTAGGCACTCCTTGATTAAATTCCCTTCCGTGAAGGGTTTCCAAGCCTTGGCAATTCGCAGCGAACATTTGTAGCTTGCTTGTAAAATGGGTCCACCAACCTCACTCTCCTCAATCTCCTGTCAGACAGAAATACAGCAAGCCACAATTTTAGTGCTCTTCAGATAATTCAATCATTTCTTCATTCCCGTTTGTAAACAAGCATTTTGAAATTAAAACAATAATACTTACAGAATAGTGCAGCTTGAAATTTTCTTTCAATTCTTCCAACTTCGATTGGCGACTGGCACCTGTCAAATCACCGTAATCATCCCTGTGGTTGGCACTGTAGTGCCGTTCCAAATTGTGTTTCTTTAAACACATTAAATTTCGGTGGCACACTAAACATTTGGCATGCCCTTTGTAAGCTGTACAGAAAAATGAAATTTCCCATTCTTCTTTAAAGGCTGCTGCTTCACCACTCCTTTTTTTGTATGATGTTCAGTCATGACAACTGTGAAACATTTAGTTACACTCTGTCAACAAAGCACATTGGACTAGACTAGCGACTGATGGATCGGCTGCTCGCTCAGCCAGCCAAGCTCCTCCCACCACTACCGAAACTACTGTACCTTCCCCAAAGCGCTTGGAGCACTGGCTGGGAGCGCTGTTTGGATGGCCCTGTAAATCTTTTGGAGGTGGTGCCCATTTCAGTATTTTATTCAAGTTACCATTTATCAATTTAGTGTTCAAATTTTGCTGTAAACTATTACAAACGAGTAGAAATTTTGCCATACGCTACAAGGAACATGTAAATGCCAGTAAACACTGGTGTCAAGTTCACCAATAATCAAGACATGAAAATCATCCAAACAGCCAATAGAGGAAAAAATATAAACATGCTTGAAAGTACGCACACATGGATCAAAGACGAAACCCTACATACAAACCTAATGAAATTATGAAACAATATATTTCACAAATCAACAAACCTTAACATTCATTTACAGACTAACGAATTTCCTTTAACATGCGTTAAACAAGCTACTTCCTCCCTTCCTGTCGCTTCAACTTCCACCTCACCCCCACTTCACCTCACTAGTAACAGTCCACGGCAAGCAATAACTCTCATTCATTCAAACAACCACTTCACCTAACAACATCAAGACCAAGGACTGGAAGCGTGGATGCAAGTTGTTTTCATTTGTCCACCCAATTTTGTCACGGCAATTCATACTCCTATCTTTCATAATCTCTTTTTAGATTTGGCATCATCTTTACAAAGATTCATATGAGTTCAAACTGTTAACAATACTAACTTCGTAACGTTCCATAATGGCACCCAATTTAGAATATATCGTAATATACCATACTGAAACTTGTTCCAACAGCTTTCAACTGGCATCTTGCACAACATGTTTCATTTCATCAAATAGTGGCATCTTCACAATCATTTTCACCAAGGTCAATTCAAAAACATTTTACATAATTCTGTATAAAATGTGTCACATTTGTGCTGGTGATATTTTTGATGTATATATACATCATCTGTAACGCATCATTATTCAAGTGGTTAGATACTTGAAATTCTAGCAGAAGGTGGCTACAGATAGGCCAAAACATGTACTAGATTTTTAAGATGATTTTTTACACATGAATAATATAATGAAGTATTGAATAGGTGGAACTTTGAAATAATTTTCTTTGGTATTAAATTCACTGAACAAGTTCCAGGTGATTACTGTGGAAAGGTACCCTTTAGCACCCTTTGTTTTGTAAACTGGGGCTATTATATCAACTCTCCATTCATTTGGTATAGCTCCTTCGTGCAAACTGTAATCTAATTTTTCAGACCCTGCTGTTATTTTGAAATAAGGGAACATGAAGGAAGGAGTGGGGGATATATATATCAGGAGAGAAAATGAGGCAATCTCAGAAGATGAACTGATACATTCAAATGAAAATTTCCTTAAGGAATACCAGAAACGTAGAAAGATGACTAGATTTCAACATCATCTGTTGAATGGTACGAGCTTGCTATGATTATAATTCAAACTGCAATTATGAAAATTAAATTGTTACGAAGTTAAATTTTAGCTGAGAATATTTTATCTGATTGACCAAGAGCACAGGCTCTTGCAGGTCACCTGTGATTCTACTGTAAAAGACAACAAAAAACAGTGTGGATATTACTGACCCAGCAGGACAATTGTTTTTCCGATAACTGTGGACATTAAATAGGTCAAACTCTTGTATTATTCAGGCAATTAATAACAACACCATGCTATAGGACAACAAGAATGTACAATAGAAGTCAGTTATAACGAGAATTCACAACAGCGAAAAATTTACTCGCTACAGCAAATTGTCTTTATATCAGATTTTCCGTTAAGGCCGGGAAAAATCTCACACACATTAAAATCTGTATGAAACGGCAATTGGTTTGTTCAAAACTTACGTTTTTGCGGATGATATCCACATTACAGCTTACTTGTTCATTATTTTTCAAAATCTGATAGTATGTGAAACTGTATGTTTATTTTCATTCTAAAACAAATATAGTATCACTCCAGAGACTTCTGTGGCAAAAACTTCAGTTTTTACTTCAAATGGAGTCACCCAACCTAACCGTATATGTACCATGAAAACATATTTCAAGCGCAAATAGAGAAATAATAACCTCCTCACTAAAACTTTACATGGGAATAGTCTTTCCGAAATTTAACTAGACTCAAGAAAATATAAACTATCCTCTGAAATCAGTGATTTACGCTGCCACATCTTGAGGTGTATCACATTCTTACTTAATTTCAGTATATAACATTAAAACCAAGCAATCGTTTACTTCAGTCTTAATTTCTAATGAGTTAACACCTGCTATCTGTCACGTTATTTATGCATTTATTACGAAAACGTGTTATCCTCTTTCGTTTTGAATTTTCTTTCGAGAAGAGCAGTCAATGAGTATTACTAACCGACTCCGACATTGGTTTTGGAATGTCGACAAGAGAGCTCTCAAGTGTACATACAAAGAAAATACAGAAGGTCGCATTTTGTGGCAAGCGCTTCAGTTTTCTCATTCAAACAGCATCACCTAACCTAAATTGACCGTACTATATGTATGATGAAAACATATTTCAAGTGCCAGTGGAGAAATGATAACCTTCTCTATATAAATTTACGTGGTATTAGCCATTCCGAAATTTAACCAGACATGAGAAAATATGAACTAACCTATGAAATCAGTGATGCGCTGTGCCACATCTTGAAGTGTATCGCATTCTTACTTAATTTCAGTGTATAGTACTAACATTAAGTTGTCGTTTATTTAGCCTTTATTTCTAACGAGTTGACAACTGCTACAGACTACATTATTTATGTATTTATTACGAAAATATGTTCTCTTTCATTTCTAATTTAACAGCAGTTGACAGGCATCAAAAATTGTCGCCGATATCGCCTTCAAATGTCGAAGAGAGAGTTTCCAAGTGAACATAGCAAGAAAATGATAGCGAATTTGATCGATCGCATGTAACATGATCACTGGGGTGCATAAATATCGGTAACTGAAAAAATCGTGCATGCTTAATCACTCGTAATAACGGATACGTCAATGATAGGGCTCTCGTAACCGAAGGATAACACACAGTTCAATATAGGAATTTTGAAGGGACATATAAAACTGCCCTTATAATGGGGCTCTTGTTATATTCTGTACTCGCTATAGCAGACTTCTACTGTATTGAGATTTTCTTACGGGTTGAACCGTGCTTCTGTTCTAGGTACCTTGCACATACCCATAATTCAACAGACCGTGAAAGCTTAACATCTAAGAAACAGGAATGTAGTTTAACATGGGGGAGGGAATCATTGCAATTGCAATGGAATTTTCAGTTGTTTGTCCCTAAAATGCAAAGATCTGTTCTAATACAATGTTTCACTTTTTTTTTGTACGACAGAGAGAGAGATTATTTTTATGACTTCTGAAATATGATATCCTTTCTGGGCCGACTGTTCTGTAAAAATTAAAATAATATTTATGCATATACTTAATTAGGAATGTTTGTATTTATACAGAGAATAAAGAGAAGGGAAAGAGACCAGTTGGAAGACCGAGAAGAAGGTGGATGGATCAGATTTGGAAGGACATTAGAGAAGATGGATTGGATGTGGCAGAAGTAATGGAAGGACAGAAAGGCGTGGAGGCGGCTTGTTAACCACACCTGGGCGACTGGAGTGGGACAATTATGATGATGAATAAAGATGGATTATTACATGCAAACAATCATGTTACAAGTCAAACATTAATTTACCTTTCCATGAATATCAATAGTTGCAAGAGCAGCAGCCAGCATGTTCTTTCTAACTTCAGGATTCCGGTCTCCAAGTCCAACAGAAACAAAAAATGTGACAAGACGTGAGACTGACTTCTGAGAAAGATGAGGAGCAATTTGAGTCAATGCCACAGCAACACCACTACGTGGTTCCCAGGTATCCACAGGCTGTTCAATTACACGACCAAAGTCATCTAATTTGGGTGGTACAATCTGGAATATAAGTAAGTTATCTGAAATATATTCAAGAAATTGAGCATATGTATGAGAGAGACAGACGGGTGGGGGGAGGAAGGAGAGATGGGATGGAGGTTGGAACTCTTAATATTTATTTATGTATCATTAACTGCACTAGAAGTTCAAACATACACTTGAAAAGTCTGCACTCATGACTGATTAATAATTCAATTTAAGAGGCATTGTCATTAGTCATTATCCTGAAGTGCAATACACTCTTCGGGCTTTCTCACAATACTTCAGTGAAATACACACCACCACCACCACCACCACCACCACCAATGTCATTATAACTCTCAGATTTTGTAACAAAGTCACAGAAACTTGCTAACCACAGCAACCAGACGAGTTCAGTAAGTCGCTCACCAGTGCTCTATGTAGCCCAGAGACATGGACACTGGGCTGAGGAAAAATGAGCAACCAACTCAGAAACAGCCTAAAGTTACTAGATAGGACACGGGGTATTGAGGAGAACCTGAAACATTTTGTATGTTGAACATTCCAAGAAGGATGCCCAGATGGGAAGACTGTAGTATGATGCGAGGAAGCATTATTTACGAAACCCAAAGCTCTCTAAATATTGTTCACTTTCGTTACTAAGAGTATCAATACATGCAGAAAGGAACTAGGCAAAACCTCTAAGCTGATAAGCAATAATGTTCATCTAATGTTCAGCCTCAAGCTCCTATGCATAAGATGACCTTCACCACATTGTACTGGCCAATAAGATCTGACAACATCATAGAGCAAGTGTAGTACATGCCCAGACACTGCATGTGATACAGAACATACATCATTATGGATCAAACTTAGGTAGGAGGTATTACTGCAATAATACTGAAAGAAAACCCCTTGGAGAACACAAGATAGCCTTGACTGCAAGTGTGTGCAACAAAGAGATGGTCATTATATAAATTAGGTGTGGTTTACATCTCACGATTGGAAAGCCATAAGATCGCAGGTTGTTATGTTTTATAGAAACAAATTTGTAATTTGTCGATACATATTCCCGTGAAAACACGTCACAGAAACTTTTAGATGAAACACTTAGATGTATAACAATAAAAAATAATGTAAAAGAACCAGAATTACTGTTCTAATTGTGTTTTACACAACTTACGGCCAGTTTTTCTTGATAGATGCTCAACAATTTATCCAAAACTTCATCTATGAAGCTCGTATCTTGACTGATTAATGCAGCCAAAGCATGAGCTCCTGCTTGCTGGATATCACTCACTGGATGGACGATGTCTCCCAGAAGTATATCCCACATAAATGGAGAAATGTCAAGCTTAGCTGCTTCCCACAGCTTTGCAGCCAAATTTCTGTACAGGCAAACACACACACATTAAAAACTAGAAAATTGAAAATAGCTGCTGTAAGGAAATCAGATATTAAACATTATTGTAACATTACTGTAATTTTGAAATGATCTATATATGCAGAAAACTTAAGGGTCATAAGTAATTTTTCTTTTTCATAAACATTCTCATTAGTTGGTCATCAGGTATTTCGAAATATCAATTTTGTTCCCTCTCACTCACACGATCTGCTCGTTCGTACTCTATAGCCAGTAAGAGCTGTAAACTCTTCTACTTGGAAGCTTTTGCAGTAATACTGTACACAAACCAATTTTATAGATTTGTGATGTAGAGGTGCAATGGTTGGAGTAAGAAACACAGAACTACACAGAACTGTATCTTAAGGTACTAATCCATGATGCAACTTAAATAACTTTCACCTTCAAGTTGCACAAGAAAAGGTCTAACTCTAAAGGTCACTTAAATCTGTAAATTGCACATGCCACTCGAATCAAGTGCAACTTCAATGCTGCATGCAATTTCAGATATGGCGTTGTGCACACAACAGAAGAGACAGTGTTGTCCCATTTGAAAAGTGGTTAGAACAGTTTACATAATTTTTGTTGTACAACTTCCTCACGTCTGCTTTGATATAGGTGTTTAAGAGTTAAGGTAGGTACAGTGGAATATCCATGCAACGATTACAGACAAAACAATAATACTGTAGTAACTATAAAATATTACGGCTCCAAGTAATTCCATTAATTCAATGTAAAATCCCTCTTGATTTAACAATAAGTCTCTTCATTATGATTGTCTATTCAGACCCTCCCAATATGCTCGCCTACTGGTACTATAAAAATCCAGGTAAAAAAAGTAATAAGAACATCTGTTACTGCCATACAAAGACCGAACTTTCCTATTGTGTAAGCATAGCAAGCAAGAGTGTTTACAGCTGTGGATACCTGAGGGGTGGGTTTATTGATCCATTTTGGGATGGAATTCCAGGAAGATCTAGATAGTGTGCATACCAGAAGAATACTGTTTAACAATAAAGCAGCCCCTTCATTATCTTCTTTTGATACATTGATGTATATTCTAAGGACTGTTGTAACTGTAGCAGTGAATCTCTAGGCTTTTTCCCCCCCTCTGTCTGTGAAGAGGAATATGAAACAGATGTCCATTTAACATTTTCTTTAATTATGGTAGTTTACAATAGTGGACTGCTGCATAGTGTGAAGAACAATTACGTGTGAGAAATTAAAATGATTGAGTCAATATGAATGCACTCTGCTGGACATAGGAAAGGTATTGTAATTTCATATTTGTAATGAGTTTCTGTTGTAAACCTCATATTAGTGAGAATTAAATTATATGATGCAGCTATTAGTTAATGTAATTCAATTTTCAGATGTTATTGTGTTCACCAATTTATATGAGAATCCGTAATTCTAAATCCCTTTTCACCGAGCTCAATAGCTGCAGTCGCTTAAGTGTGGTCAGTGTCCAGTATTCGGGAGATAGTGGGTTCGAGGCCCACTGTCGGCAGCCCTGAAGATGGTTTTCCGTGGTTTCCCATTTTCACACCAGGCAAATGCTGGGGCTGTACCTTAATTAAGGCCATGGCTGCTTCCTTCCCACTCCTAGCCTTTTCATGTCCCATCGCCCTGTCGTGAACGGCGGCTCACGACGTGCCTTCCGCGTATTAACGAGAGAGCGAACGGGTTTGAATGGGATTCGAATCCGCGAACTCCAGGGTGGAAAGCCTGTGATTTAAAAGTAGCAGGCATATGAACGCATGTATATATGAAGGGAAATGATAGGAGAGTTTGTGTATATTCATAACTCATAATTCATAAATGACAGTAATAATAATAAGAGAAATAACAGAATATTTCAAAGAAGGATTTAGAATATTCGATGTTGCTTTGGGAGCTCGTAAGCCAAGAGCTTTGTGTCTCAATATTGTGAAACATTGTGTAAGTCAAATGCGCACTTCTTTTGGGTTAGAAATATACAGAGTCACGTGTAAGAGACGTAGAAACAGCTTCCAAATGTTCTAGAACAATGTGTGTAATGCAACGTGACAGGGTGGTTCCGTGCGCAACAACCAATCGGAGAACAGTGCAGTTGTGACGTGAACTAGTGACTTGTGGTGGTGGTATATGAATCAGTAGGATTATTTGAGAAAGAATAGAAGAAACTATATAACTGGGTAACTTAAAAACAACAGGGCTTTTTGACTCACGACACTCGAAGAAGGCTTTTTGACTGTGATCCCTCAAAGAAGACTTTTGGACTAGTAGACCTCAAAGAAGGCTTTTCGACGGTAGGCAGTATCGCGCAGAAGTGTGAATAGTTAATTAGGGAGAACTATTGGAGTACTGGTAGACTTAGCATTCAGTCGCAGACGCAGTAAAGTGATAGTAAGATAGAGGGGTATCAGGCTCTTGAACTGAGTGTGACTTGTTGCTGAACAATCACAAAGATTCTCCACACCGATTGTCAAAGTAGGTGTTGGAATATCAGCTTATAGACTAGCAGCTTAATTGTAATTGGGATAATTCACGTCGCCGCGAAGATTAACGAGTTCCAGGGATACCTACGCAGAAGAGGAGAAAACAAGAAGAGAAGAGTGAAGACGTCAGCTGTACAAGAATCAGCTATACTCCGTAGTTAAGTATTCAACAGTAAATATATGCATTATAAGTATTCTTGTGTGTACTAGGAACAAGACTTAAAGACATTCTCATAGATCTGAAGTTGAGAAGGGATTGAGAGTAAATGGTGTCAGAGATTTTATATTGTATGTATTATTGTATATATTGATGTGTGAATATCGTGGGTGTAGAATATAATCAGTGTTTAAACTTTGCCAATCTGACTATACGCTCCCAGAACTCTGAACCCAAGTCCTCAGCCTCTTGTACATCCCTTAGGGTCACGACAGCCCATCATCGCCATAAGACATATCTGTGTCTGTGCGACGTAAAGCAACTCGTAAAAAAAAGAAAAGAAAACAACACACCCTCTTCGAGTGAGTTAACCGTGTGATTAGGTTTCTGCAGCTGTAAGCTTGCATTCAGCAGATAGTGGGTGGTTTTCTGTGGTTTCCCATCTTCACACGAGGCAAATGCTGGGGCTGTACCTCAAGGCCACAGATGATTCCTTCGCACTCTTTGCCCTTCCATATCCCATCATTGCCTTAAGACCTAACTGTGTCAGTGCGACAAAGGAAATTGTAAAATAAGACTTTAAAAAAATCCCTCTTTATAATGACAACTCCCTCCACAACAACATTTTTTTCTGTCCGCAAAGTATCTTACCAAGATTTATTATTGTAAACAAAATAAAACATATATTCATTGGCTGTAACTCGATCTGAGTACATATAACTTCTTCCTGCATAAAGTGAGCAGTTCAACTCAGTTTATGGATGTGTTTGCGATGACTAAACAGACTAATCTTGGCATAAAACATAAGCCCACACAAATCGCACTGAATGGATACAGGAGGGCAGGGGTTGTAAATAACAGGGTTTTCTTGCTTGTCGCTTGGCCTCTTAATGTCTCTGGCGTTCTCTTTCAAAGAAGTTGACAGCGGCGGATGTAGTGTTCCGCCACAGTGAACGGTTCACAGCACGTTCTTCCCATGTCTGTATATTTATACCAGTTGTCTTCATGATGTGTTTCAGCTGGTCCTTAAAACGCTTAAGAGGGGCTCCATGAGGTCTATTGCCGGAGCAAAGTTCACCATGAAGAATTTGGCAGGGAAGCCTGGTATCACTCATGCAGTGAACATGACCTAACCATCTCAGCTGATGAGCGATGATTGATGCCTCGATGCTATTTAGCTGCGCTTTGTCGAGAACTTCGGAGTTGGTCACACAGTCCTCTCACTTGACATTCAAGATGTATCTCATTTTTTGTTGGTGGAAGCGCTCAAGTTTTTTTATATCATGGCAACAGTGTCCAAATTTCACAGCAGCATGGAAATTACAACAGCTTTGTACACCACGAGTTTGGTATGCAGTTTTAGGTCGTTATTCATGAAGACTCTGTGCATTAACCATCCGAATGCTGCATAAGCAGCCTCAATTCTTTTATCAACATCTTGTTTGGAGGTACACCGTTTAGACAAGATGCTTCCAAGATATGAAAAGTGATCAATTTGCTCCAGTGTTGTCTAAGATGGAGATACTGAAGTCAGGAGGAGTTAACCCTGGGGCAGGTTGTGCAAGTAGCTTAGTTTTGTTCGCATTAATGGCAAGACCAAAGCGATCACAGAGTTTTAAAGCAGTTGACTGACTGTTGTAGTTCTGCAGGTGTTAGAGCAGGAGATGCAGTGTCATAGGCATACTGCAGTTCTGTCACCCAGTTAACAAGAGTATGTCTTTGTGATCAAACTCTTACCAGATTGAAAAAGCCTCCATCAAAACAAAATTTTAATCTCCATACCTAAGTTGTTTGCAGATGATTCATGCAGCATGGCAGCCATGTACAGTGCAGAGAGTGTAGGAGCAAGCACACAGCCTTGTTTCAATCCATGAGGGATTGGGAATGAATCTGACACTGAGTTACCATGAAGAACTTGTCCAGACACGCCATCATGAAGAGCTTGAACCAGTTCCACATAACGTTCAGGACATCCAAAATATCTCAATACTTTCCACATAGCAGATCTTGGTACTGAATCAAAGGCTATTTCCAGATCATACAAAACTAAATACAGAGGCTGCTGTTGCTCTCTGCATTTTTCCTGGAGCTGTCTAGCACAGAAAATCGTATCTGTTGTGCCTCTGGAGGTTCAGAAACCACATTGAGACTCTGGCAAAATCCTGAGATAACTTGGAGCTGGTTTAATAGAATTCTTGCGAGAATTTTACCTGCAATTGACAAAAGCGATATACCACGGTAGTTCCCACATACACTACGATCACCTTTCTTCAAGATATTGATGATGCCATTATTCAAGTTGTCAGGTACTCCGTGTTTCCCTAATCAAGAGGAGGAGTGTGAAAAGTCTAGTCTTCAAGGGTATACCTCCATTTTTTATCAGTTCCAGAGGGATGTAAATCAGGACCAGGAGCCTTTCTTGGTTTTAGATGATTGAGTGCTTTGGTGAAGTCTCTGTATGTGAGTGGAACGGCCATCAGTGGTTGTTGGGGCTGCTGAGGGACATCACGAAGAAAGTCCTCAATGACACTGAAGACACCATTTAGAAGTGCAGAGAAATGTTCCTTCTAATGTTCTAACATTTCTCCATTATCAGTTAAAATAGAGTTTTCAGCAGTCTTCGATGACCCCGATGAAGATCGAACTGAACTATTATATCTCCTTTATGCCAACATAGAAGTTTTGCAGATAACTGGCATCAAATAGTCTTTGCAGTTCTTTAGCTTTTTGTTGCCACCAGTTATTCTTTATTTTCCTACTTTGTGCCAGACATTTTCCTTTAACTTCAAAGAAATGTAATTTCTTCACACTGGAAGACTGATCTTGATAGGATAGATGTGCTTCCCATTTGACATTCATCAGACACAATTTCTTCATTATTTTCATCAAACCAGTTTTGTCTTTTTCCTCACAAAACCAGCTGACTCTGATGACCTTCTGAAGCATGGCCCACTCCTGATTTGTACTATCACTGCTGACTGGATGGCTAGCCAGTTTGAGATTGCATTTTTGTAATCTATAGAAATGGATTGAATTTGAAGTTTAGAAGTACTGAATTTCTTTCTTCTGGTTTATGACAGACAGATTTCAACCAGCAAAAAAGGAGCTTACGATCTGTCCAGTAGTCATCGACGTTTCTTGTGGTTCTTGTAACAAGGACATCTTTTCTATCACATTGCCTGGTGATGATATAGTCAAGGATGTGCCAGTGCTTTGAGCGAGGATGCATCCAAGTGGTCTTGTAGCGATTAGGCAGGTGTAACTGAGTATTAGTAAGAAAGAGTTCATGTTCATCACACAAACCAAGAGCAGTAGACCATTGACACTACAGTTGCCAAGTCCATGTTTTCCCATCATATTGCCCCATAATTGGTGATCTTTACCAACTCTGGCATTGAAATCGCTAAGTAGTAAGAGCTTGTCTCTTGGTGGTACTTTGGTGATGGTAGTGCTCAGCAGGTTGTAGAATTGGTCTTTAGCTGCTACATCAGCATCCAAGTTGGGAGCATATGTAGAGATGAGTGTCAGATTTAGCTCCACAGAGAATGACTCAGAGTCATAATTCTTTCGCTTACAGCGGTTGGAGTTAGCCGATTATCATTCACCAATGTGGTCTTCACGGCGAATCCAACACCATGAATGCGGTGTTCTCCCTCATCTTTTCCCTTCCAGAAGATTGTGTAACCTGAGCTGAACTATGTAAGTTTACCTTCCCGGACAGTCTGGTTTCACTTAAGGCAGCAATATCAATGTTCATTCAGCCAAGCTCATGGGTGACAAGCGCTGTTCTTCTCTCAGGTCTGTTATTGTCTCTCAAATCAAGTAGGGTTTGAACATTCCAGGTTCCTATCATCAAAGTTTTCGTAATCTTCGTTTTGACGCATAAGGGGTGACCCACTGAGTGCGGCCTCCCAGCCAGCTCAGAGTGCGACTACCGATATTTAGCCCACATTTTCTAGGGCCTTTCCCATTCAGGGTTGGTAGCAGTGATCCTAAATAGGCCTGCCCAAACACAGATACAGGACCGAATTCCTGAGTAGTCACAGGGTCTCAGAAAGATGACCATCACACATCTGCTGCCAACATGCAGGTCCGAACTAGAGGCTTCCAGTTTCACCCGAAAAAATGCCCCCACCATCTTTATCCTATTGCCATTGGACTTGAGTTGAAGGGCGTGACAGCAGGAAAAAGTGTTACTAGCGGGATTTTGTTTAAGGTGGATCGCAGCTTGCAAGGAAGTGACCCACACACTCAGAACTATACCCTGCGGCACAAATGAAATGCGACGTGCAGGTTATAGTACCACAACTGCAATTGACTACCGCAGACTCAAAATACTATTGAGTTGCGCCTTCACAGCCAGTCTGTCTGGCAAGACCTCATCTGCCTCCACGACCGGCGAGAACCACAAAAAGGAGGTTCCTCCATCCCTTTTGCCGTTGGGCCAAAAACACTGATGATGGGTTCCAGTTTCTTTTCCTACACTGAGGGGACCATCACCCCACCCAATGGGGCTCATCCGCCCGAAGCCATTGCCCCTATGGGGGGTCAAGTTATTTACCACCGCTTGACACTTGGCGTTAGCAGTTTCTACAGCTGGTTGCCAAGCCAGCTATCCCTCCTGCTTTCCCATTGCAGACTTGGGACAAAAAAAAAAAAAAGCATAAAGTACGATGAAAGAATTTACTTAGGAAATTCCATTATCATATAGACTTAAATGGCTCACAAAATTGAGTATGTAACAAAGATGACGAGGAAGTTTACTGAATTAACTAATTCAAAATTATATTTGTAGAAGAAACAGTGGGCTATAGGAATTTAAAAAAGGCATAATGCTTTTTAACACGCGAGAGGTCGCGCCCGCGGCATTTTTTAAATATTTGTTAATTTTGTTGCTAGCCGCTGTAGGGCTTAGGGTGCTCGTTTCATCCCTCTCCTTCCTCTCTCTCGCCTGACGCTGATTTTCATCAGTGTATTGCCTGCTGCGTTCCGCACCTGCCACGGCAAATTGCCTTCGTGTGACCCCTCACGAAATGCGTTCTTACAAGTTTCTTACAAGTTTCTTAAGTTCATGAGGTTTATGGTGGCTTTCAGTGAAGTGTGGTGCTGTAGTTTTATCTTGAATTGTGACCAAATCATTCACTGAAATGTACAAATGCAAACGTTGAGGCAATTTGTTAACGCGTGACCTCTCAGGCTCTTTAAAAACGCATCATTTTACCAAATTTTGCGAAAAATTCCATTCATTATTTTACATTGAGAAAATATTGTTACTGGGTAATTATGTTAGTACCAGTTGAAAAACAGTTAAACAGGGTACATATTTATATTTTTATCAGAGCATTCACTGAAAAAGGAAAATAGCAGCTCATAAAATATTAAGCATGAGCAATTTACCTTCGCGTGACCTCTCACGATCTAAAACGGGCGCGAACTCTTGTGTGTTAAAGTTAACTGAAATAGAGCTCAACATACTGGATGAAATTGAACAAACAGTTCACAGACTGACGTCCCTGTTCACGAATGAAAATGCGTTAACACGAGACCAGAAGAGTCGTGAATAAGCAGAAACGATAAATGCTAAACAAAGAAGGAATAGAAGATTTTTATCTTTCACGACTTCATCATACTTTAACAGCAGGAGTTGGCTATGCAGTTTGGGTCACGTAGTTGTCAGCTTGCATCTGGGAGATAGAACGTTCAAAACCCACTGATGGCAGCCCAGGATATGGTTTTCCCATTTTCATAGTAAGCAGTGCCTTAAGATCATGGTCACTTCCTTCTCAGTCCTAGCCCTGTCCTATCCCACGTCACCATTAAGACTTGCCTTTTTCAGTGAATGCTCTGATAAAAATATAAATATGTACCCTGTTTAACTGTTTTTCAACTGGTACTAACATAATTACCCAGTAACAATATTTTCTCAATGTAAAATAATGAATGGAATTTTTCGCAAAATTTGGTAAAATGATGCGTTTTTAAAGAGCCTGAGAGGTCACGCGTTAACAAAAAAGAAAACTTCAAATAAACTTCTAACTTATTAGGTCATTCTTCAAGTAGATATCGTATATGCTAAAGAATCAAAGTCGCTTCCTGATATGCGTAGAACTATTTTATAGACAGCCTGGTCTTCCACGCACAGGTCTTGCAGCAAATTGTTGACAACTCCCCACGATCGCAACTTAAAATCCAGTTTATCACTCAATATTTCCTTTTTGCCTTTTCAGTCTTCCTCTGTTAACCTTCAAAGGGGTGAAAGACTTTCAGTCCATGTAACACTTACCAGTCACTTTGTTATTAAAAAAAATACTAAGGGTATCTTGCACTGCCCTTAAATGCATTCATACCCATGAGGTTTTATCTTTTACTTAAATTTCCCATACGGTAGCATGGACAATCTTAACATCCACGTTTAATTGAAAAATCACATTTGAATGGGTTTTTTTTTTTTTTTTTGCTTTACGTCGCATTTGAATGTTCCATAGAACAACTTCTTTGGTGAAATATTCAATGGATTGAACGAAGGTGGTCATACTCCTAGTCTCATATGTCCTACATCTACTTAGGTTTATCCCTTGTGCATCATCCTACATACAGATTTTGTAACACTGCATCATTGTCTCATTTTATTTTAATATTATTTCCATTAGTCCACAACTGTGGTCTAGAGATCAGCATACAATGTTTCTGCTTGGTAGGACCAGATTCATCACAAACAAATTTAACCTTTAAAACTCGTCAATATTACGGATTGTAGAAGCAGCTCCGATGTCTACACAATGTCGACATTGTGTTCTACTGACATTCTCTGCCACCTGTTGGATTATTTATAAACAATATGTTGGTTGGCTGATTGCTACATTATTCTTCTCGGATATCAATGGCCTGCTTTCCTTTTAAAGCACGTTTTTACTCCCAATCACACTGTTTTTCATTAACTGAACACTCCATTCGTGACGACCAAGTTATTTTCTAGTGTGTATTACTAAAGTGCAGTGCGTGTTTCACATTATATATTCTTGTAGTTACATGGATACGGAAGTAAAAGAACTATAAATATGCTAGTTTTTGGATGAATAGAATTCTTCTGGCTGTTCATTGCCCTCAATGAGGAATTGTGCCATTTATGTAACAGTGAAAACTAAATATCTGAGAACATGTAACAATTTATATGTGATAAGAAAAGTGACATTGTACACCAGGCCCATGTACATTATATGACAATGATTCCAACAGTGGCAGTAGTTTCGTTGTGTGCCCTTACAAACAAAATGTCAACAGAATTTTGGTGATCATTGATAACTCTAATCTTCAGAGTATAGATAATGTGACAGTGAAGATAAAGGCGCCAATAGTGACAAAGGGGACAGAAATATAAAATCCCCGACCTGGCCACAAATTGAACTCGGGACCCTCTGAACCTAACACCTTGACGCTGACCATTCAGATGATACAGATGTTGATTCAGACAGGGAATGTCCAATAATGGACCATTTATATTGGTATTATTGCTGACCATTCAGTCAAGTAGCAGACCATAACATGAATTAAGTCGTCTTCATCCTTTCCATTTTCCAGATTCTCTCTGGGTAGGGTAGTGTACCAAAGCCACCTTACTAGATCTTTCCACCCCTCCTCCCCTAGTACTTTATTGGTATCAACTCCTCTATTTGCAATACAGTCCACAACAGAGCTCCTCCATCTCATTCTAGGCCTCTTTGTAGTCTCTGTACCCATGAATGTTCTCTTTGGTATTCTCTCTCCTGGCATAACTGCTACCTTAAAAAAAAAAAAAAAAAACAGGAGATTTTGATATGAAAATCAGTAAAAATCAGGCAATACAATTGGTCAAAACTGCTTATTCTACATGTCTTGTGCAATACAGTACTACGATATATTTATAACGCTTATTGTCTCAAAAGCCAGACTGTTGCTATATGAGGCTACAAGGCTAAAAATTACACATCTCTATTGCCTCACAGGGAGTATGCGAGTGAGATGATCGGTCTCTGATAAGCCTTCCGAAAATAGCATCAAATGCATCAAGCGCCTGCGTGATTATGCGAAGCGCAATACTATTTGTATCAAATAACTAGCTGCTGTACAAGTATTTGCTACAGAATTCTCAGAAAAACTGTCCTTATAGTTTTCTCAACTGAAGTCTACACAGATCATTACAATGACATCAGTATGAATGTCACAATTAAAAGCAATGCTGTCATATGAAATATTCGATAGAATGAAAAACAGCACATATTCTCACTTTTAAAGAAAAGTACTACGGTGTCGATCTAACAGTTCAAAGTACCAGAGCTAGAATGACCAGGCCGCAGACAGCCGTGAACACTCCTATGTCATTATTCCATTTAAGATGATGCTTGTTTAAAGGGGCCCAGCATCTAGGTCATCGGCCCCTAATGGTACGAAATGAAACGAAATATAATGACAAATGACAATTTAAAAGTCCAAAACTATCCACTGACCAGAATTCAAAAAGTGATAACGGAGAATGAATGGACATGAATTTAAAACAATCAGTGGATCCGACCCGCAATGCCCCACATTCCCAGAAACTAGCGATAAACAATAGTATTACTGACCAAGGGATTGCTTCTAGAGCACAATCCTGAATCGATGATGGCTGTAGACTAAAGGGGTCCAATATCCTGGTCATCGGCCCCCCCATTATGGTACTTATTGCTAGGAAAGTCCAACCATGGTATTTGTCATGTTGCGGTACTAATCAAAAGTAACATAGACTCTCGGTATTCCACACATTATGGTACTACTCACAGGTGATGTAATGCGCTCGTGTAACACAGACCTATGGTGTTTCTCACATTGCAGCGCCATTTACAGGCAACGCAACCTATGTTGTTCCTCACATAGGCGTACTTATCACAGGGACTCGTACTATCCCGTGGTGTAAAACTCACCCTGATTCACACACTGTCTCTACTAATCACAAACCTATTTGTGTACCTAACATAGTGGTACTACGCGCAAGTAAAGGTGACCCATGGGTGTTCCCCGTGTGGTGGTACTAATTAAAAGTAGTCTCATGGTTCTAATTTGATCATCCCTCGGTGGCCCCTTTTAGTCGCCTCTTATGACAGGCAAGGGATACCATGGGTGTATTCTTCGCCTGCATCCCCTACCCACAGAGGGATGTGCGTTTGGTCCACGAGAGCTATTTTATTTTGCTCAAGTCCGCCGGCAAGCCGGTTAGGACCCCCCTATCCCCCACATGGGAGTATCACCTCTCCCCCTGCTATGCCACCGTAGTAGGTTTGTGGTTATTCCATTTAAGTGTGCACACTGCTCATTCTATTAACTGCCACAGAGCAGGGATCGAATAGCTGGAATACTATAATGATCCAGTGTGTTACGTACCAGTAGTACCAGAAAATTTATGAACAAGAGGAACGGCATGCTAAAGGAGAGAGAGATCTAACTCCCCAGCTACTTCCCGCCAATATTCAGGCAGACTGTTACACTAAATACACAGCAGTAATCCCATCTATCGGAGATAAATGGCATATACAAAGAACATCACAACAAACAATGGTCAATGTAATGTTATTGTTGATCAATTTCATGAGCTTTCTGTATTGCGGGCCTTCATATTTGGTTTTCTTCTGACTCTGTGATGTTAGAGTATCTAATGACTCCATCTTGTGTTATTATTCAAGCTTCATGGCTTTTTTCTCATTCTTATAATCATCTTCACAATTTAATCACCATCACCACAAATATTATTACAGTCTGTATTGTAAAACTGAATAAGACATAAATAATCAGAAATTGTACTCTCTATAACTTTTGTTATGTAGTACTTTTCGATATGACCAATAAGATAGGTAATTAAAAATTACATTTTTGGCACCTTCCCTGAAACTACCATTTCGAACAGGGTGAATAAGGTTATTTATAGCGTAAACTGTAGTTCTCCGACTTTACATACCGATTTTCATTAAATTCTGTTCACCCATTTTCTCGTACCTCGGCGCTGATATGGACTTGGCAACAAAAACCCAAATTCATGAACATCTCTTATCAAAGCTGGTAAGGTGAAAATGTATAAGACATACATGATAGAAGTTTTAATAATATATAATTATGTAGTATTTACCGATAGGGCCAATAATAACAAATATTTGAGAATTAAATTTTAGGCCTTCCACTAAACTACCATTTCACTCAGCGTGAATACAATTATTTATGGCCAAGATTGTAGAGACTTATTCCCCAACTTTATATATCAATTTTCATTCAATTATCTTCAACCGTTTTCTCGTGATGCGCATACATACATACATACATACATACATACATACATACATTACATAAAATTAAAACGGGCACTACTTCTTACTGTGGTCACGACTGGTAC
This sequence comes from Anabrus simplex, assembly GCF_040414725.1. Classification (NCBI taxonomy): domain Eukaryota; kingdom Metazoa; phylum Arthropoda; class Insecta; order Orthoptera; family Tettigoniidae; genus Anabrus; species Anabrus simplex. The sequence goes on from NC_090266.1 coordinate 1,042,746,454, forward strand.
AGAAATATCATTCTTTTTAAATTCTGAGCAATGTACAGACACACTTATTTTATTTATATTGAGATAAATTAAAATTAGTCAGAATTGTCTCCAAATGGCTCCTAAAATCTCTAGAAAAGTCACTAGTTGTTATCATTGAAATTCTGTCACTAAATTACTAAAAAAGACTCCATATCTAGCGACTACTCTCCAGAATCGACTAGACTGATGTGAACAAATACGAACATAGCACGCGAAAACAAGAGATTGACAATCGATGCACGCGTCGCGTTATACAGGTTTCAATACACATCACACATTCTTGCACATTTCTCGCATTAATAAACGCAGATTTTTCATTTGAAAGTGGCCAATGAGCGAAGGACTACCGGCCACTGGCGTAAAAGCTGAAATGGCGGGATTTGAAAACAAATGAAGTTCACCAAAAAATAAGCTGAAATCTGGAGAAATAGAGTAATCGGGGGGAAAGGCGAACTGTTTAAAATCGGGAGTCTCCCGCCTAAATCGCGAAAGTTGGCAGGTATGTCCTGGCATTCTCATCACGTCTCCAAACGATTTCAGCTTTGCTATATCAACCATGGTTGAGTACAGATCATAAATGACTAAGATTGTTCAAACACTCTTTTATTAAGTAAATTACACATTCAACATACTAAGAGCATTTTTTTACTTGTTTGGCACAAATCCATTGTGTTACAGATTAAGTAGGTAATTTTCTAATGAAACTGCAGAAATAAATCAGATTGGACTGATAGCAATATTGATTTGAGGGAATAGAACACGGTGCACTCTGTCTTGAGTAGCCAATGAGTAGACAGAGTAAGGAACCTGGAAATTTTGCTGGCAATCTATTAAACATTTTAAAAATAACTGCACCTAAAAAGTGCATAAAGTATTTCAGGAAATGTCACTTTGTGCCTGTCATTTATGTGCAAATAAACTACTGTACTTTTATCCTTTTAAAACATAATCATATCAGTAAACACAAGAAATTAAACATCACTGATTATTGCAATACAGGCAAAGCACAGCAATGTTGAGATTGTACAGTTTGAAGTCATCGGGTCATTTGTGGAGAAATTTCAAGAAATTTCATGAGGAGTTTGATGTTTCTAGCGGGTGTGTATCACATGTAGCCATGTGCAATGGAACACATTCATAGCTTTCGAACAGTACAAGGACCCCACAGTTCGTCCAGCAGATGCAGAACACTATTGTAAACAAAACCTTCTGTCAGAGATTGCCAGGTGTCCGAAGACACAATATAAACTGTGGTGCATAAGGAAATTTGATATACAGGATGTCCGAGAAGTCCCCATACCCCTAGTTTCATATTATTTTGTTATATTATGGCATGGACAATTGAGTTTATATAATTGGGGAATTCAATAGTTGTTTTATTGGTATTGTTATCCCTGCTGCTAGCGTTGCTGTCAGTCTCATTTCAGTTGTTACGTCATGACGGACGTGAGCGGACACGGCTACACTGTAGAGAAGCGGTTAGTGGCGTGTGTGGGTGCATGAACGAGCCCATACGGGGCAAACAATGACAGTGATAATGAGTGCATTTAGAGATCGCTTTGGCAAACCCCCACCTCATAGAGCTACTCTGCTTGATTGGGAGAAACGTGCATTTGCTTCAGACAGTGTCAAAGACAGGCCGCGTAGTGGACGTAAGAAGACGCAGGAAGAAATGTGTGCCGCCGTCGCTCAATCAATTGAGCAGTTTCCATTGAAATCCATTCGCAAAAGAGCAGCTGAACTTCAAGTACCGCGGTCAATAATGCATGACCACATTAAAAGTGATATGAAAATGAAGGGATTTAGGGCGATGCATGTGAATGAATTATCTGACAATGACATGGAGCAACGAGTTGCAGCCTGCTGTGCTTTGTTGGCACAATTCCCAACTGCCGTGTCTCACTCAAGAGTGTTATTTTCTGATGAATGTGCGATATATCGCAGTTCACATACGAGGAATGTGGTTTTCTGGTGTAAGAAAAATCCTCATTATGTGCAAAAGTCGGAAAGGAACCCCCCCCCCTCATATTATGGTATGGGCCGGGATATCATCACGTCACTTGTGCGGACCGTATTTTTTTTATGGGTATGTGAATGGAAAGTCTTATTTGCGTATGTTACAATCTTGGTTAATACCTCAGCTTCAAGACAAGGGTATCGTGGGTCATGTGTGGTTACAGCAGGATGGGGCTCCAGCACATTTTGCTATTCAGGTGTGAGAGTTCCTTGAACAATTTCAAGGCCGCTGGATTGGCCGTGGCTCACCAACATCTCCAGCCCCGTTGAAGTGGACACCACGAAGCCTGGACCTTACCATGCCAGACAACTCATTATGGGGAATAATCAAGTCCCACGTGGCTCAAGGTCTGTACACGACTAATGAAGAATTGTACCAAAGTGTGGAGGAAGCCTTTCGTTCCGTAACTCCTGAGATGCTCCGCAAGATGTCAATGAGGACTTGGAGACTGATAGAACTCTGTGTAAGGCATGATGGTGCACATACAGATTCCCTGGATTCACAGTTTTTATATGTAAGTACTCCACTATAATATGAAACGTATGAAACCAGGGTTACGGGGACTTCTCGGACACCTTGTACGTCGTGTGTTGAGGAAAGGGCAGGTTCATATGGACACATACGGAAGAACAATGGATGCTCTGAGCAAAGTAATCACCGACTAAGTTGAAACATCTGGAAGATCTTTGCCTTTTCTGTATTTTCCCATCAAAAAACGTTCTACCAGTAACGCAAGATGAAAAAAAAAAGAGAAATGACAGATGGTTATGTGAAGTTCCTTCTAACGTTCATATGTTATGCACACCAAGCTTCCTGCACCAGCTGTGGTTTAAGATGTGTCGATTAGTGAAAGACATCTTCAGGAGAATGTTGGTGGCTACCCTGAAGAAATAAACACAGTTGTGAAGCCATAGATAGAGAGCATACGCAAAAGAATTCATGTATGTTTCAATCGAACTCTGCACAAATGTGTGATGACTAGGGCCCGGATTCATATGCACTAAAAACTCAAAAAAATATGCATGCATATATGCACTAAAAATGCTGAAAATATGCATCAAAATATGCAGTAAAAATAAGACATAATACATTTACTAAACGTATTATTTAATTTTGATTCAGTGTTAAATTGATAAATGTGTTTCATTCCTTGCAATATTATGCATGGCACTATGTTTAAGACTCTTTCCATGTTTTCAGGGGTCAATGACTTTCTGTTGTCTGACAGAATTAATTTAAACGCTGAAAATGATCATTCTACGACGACGGACATAATTGGGCGATACTTGTACTCTGGCACTGACTGCTTCTGCCAAAGACTGCCCGATTCCACTTGTGTAGTTGCTTATGGATTGAATGTCAGAAAGGAGGAAATAACTGTTGTGAAAAGTGTTATTATCCGCCTGTGGCACTGAAAACGCTTACCTTGATCAGAGAAGGCTTCTCGTGTTGCCGAGGGATGTACAACATATGTACAGACCATTAGATTCTTCATTTCATTCAGAAATTTAGATAAATGATCACACATAAGAGAAAAATATACCTATATATGCGCTAACGTTCAAAATATGCTATCTGCACATGCGCATATGCATTTTTTTTAAATCCGAGCCCTAGTGATGACATAAGAATGTACAGTGGCAAATCTGTGTGAGTACATCACACCAAACGTTGCCACCTAACTCGCAAGACCAATACCCCCTAGATTATTATGTGTAGGGACATTGTTGAACAGAAGATTAATCAAACATTCCTCCAAAACAACTGATTCCCTAACAAATGTAATGTACAACATTGACAGGAACCACATAATTTGCGTATGTGACCAGTCTCATACTGAAGCAGTCAATGCAAATAAAGGCGCTTACAATAAACCTATATTTTAACCATTACTGTACCTGTGCATCAAGTTTTACATCAATACATTACTCATCAATTATACTTATTTTCTGTACTGCCTCAGACATATCCTCAAATACCTCAAGCATGTACATTAATTTGGAAGAATTTGATTTTTAAGCTCAATATGCAACAGTTTATACTAACCTGTTTTCATCTAATGTGTCGTAACGAGCAACCCAAATTCTCCTCTTCAGCCGTACACGTTGCTCATAATTTTCTTCAGCTGATGGAATTGCATTTACCATAGTAGTCAAAGCCTGAAAAGAATAATTTCTATCATGTTACATACTGGTGACAGAGTGAAAAGTTTTAATTCACTAATTTTTCTCTTTGAAAAATCACCAGAATAATCTCAATATAAAATGTGATTCTTGAGTTCAACCTATAAAGCATAGCCGAGGGTGTTCACGAACACAAGAAAGTATAAACTGTATACTGAAGTTGAAACAATGATAACTAATCACAGTATGTGATGACCCTACTCCCCTTGATACAGAGTTTACACATGGTACCAATAACATGATTCTTATACTTGTCCTTAGGGAACCATGCAAGGGGTAGTCAGAACTGCCATGTCCCAATTGCATAGGAACAGAGCAATAACTTTTAAGCTAAGATGAAGTTTACAGTCTATATGAAAAGAATGAAAATTAAAATTCTGACTACTTCGTGACAAACTTCTGCTTTATGGATGGGTGTATTATCAATTTCATTACAATGGTCGATGCATAATGAGCAGATGTTCATGCTGAATAAGTAGCTGGAGTGTACAGTATTTTCTTGCATGGTTAACACCTCTGCATAATTTACGCACCCGAATCATTTTTCTGGTTCAGAGCGGGGGAGAAAGAAATTCTTGTACATTAGTCTCGTCCACTTTGACGATTCATCATACAGTCCCGGATGTGCTTTGAAATAAAAATATCGAGTAGCATTACGAAATCTGACATTCCAAATACTGTGCAACTTTCCATTATCACCCATTAGGAAGTACGACTGCACTAGTTCAGTGAGTGAATCAATGCAGGCCAGACTAGTGAATACCGTATTTACTCACGTAATTTTCCCCTCCCCGATTTTTAGAATTAAAATTTGGGGGAAAAAATATATATATAAAAAATTGCATAATTCCCCCCCCCCCCTGTTTTATCTACGGTTTCCACTAGTTGGGAACCACGCACATATCTCGTCTTCATGATTCATGCCGATGCACGGAAATCGGGAACTAGTTTGGAAATTTCCGTTCATGTTTTCCATGCTAGGAAAGCAGGAAGTGATAGATTACTCAACATTCCAGTGCCCGGGGCCAGAATACACCTGTGATTGCTAGCCATAACTTGCCCTTTTATCAGCTGTGACTCGCACGTGTACAGTAATCACTTTCAACAGTATTCTTACATGTGAATTGTTGTGCGAAGTGTTTGTTAACGACATGATGAGAAAGAAGAACAGTAGATACAATGCACAATTTAAATTGTTTGTAATAGAATTTGCTGAAAATGATGGCAATCGTGCTGCATCTCATGAATTTTCTGTAGCACAATCACACGTGCGTTACTGGCAGAAGCATTATGGCGTACCAAGATAACTTTATCATTCCGGGAACCAAAAACCAGGAAGCATCCAGAAATTGAAAAGGAAGTTTTTTCTTACGTAAATCAATTGACAAATGATAGCTTTTCAGTTTCCCACAAGATGCTCCAGTTGAAGGCTGTAGAAGTAGCAAAAACCTAGGAAATTGCTGATTTTAAAGCAAGCAGAAGGTGGCTTTTTTGGTTCATGAAAAGGAACAATCTTTCTCTTCAAAGAACAACATCTCTACGCCAGTGACTTCTGAAGGACCACAGTGAAAAAAAAATCATCCAGTTTCACAGATTTCTAATTAGGAAGTGGCGCAAGTACAATTACCTGCTGTCGCAAATTGGAAATGCAGATCAAACTCAGATGTTCTTTGATATGCTGAGGAACACTACAATTACCGAAAAGGGAGCATCTAGCATAATGATCAGGACTACTGGGACAGAGAAGCTTCACTGCACAGTTATGCTGGTTGTTACTGTGAACAGGTGGAACCCCCCACCATGTAATTTTCAAGCAAAAAAACAGTTCCTAAAGGGAAATTTCCCTCTGGTGAGCACATTCGTGTCCAGGAGAAAGGATGAATGGTGTTGGACCTCATGAAGGATTGGTTGCGTGTTGTGTGGGGAAGACTGCCTGGCCATCTCTTAAACCACAGATCTCTCCTGGTTTTGGACAATTTCTGTGGCCATCTTGATATTTGCCAAGAAATGGTCAACCAGAAGACTGATGCTGCAATAATTCCAGGTAGACTGACATCAACCTTGCAGCCTCTTGATGTAAGCATCAACAATCCATTCAGACAACATGCGGCGGGTATATTATGATCGGGTGGCGGGAGGTTCGCATACTCTGCGACGCCTACCGGGAAGATCAAGAGACATTCACTAGAATTAATATGCGAGTAAAATGTTTGTGCATGGGGACTGATTCCACAAGACATTATTGTGAAAAGTTTCTAGAAAATTGGCATATGGAAGAGAATGGGAGCGATTCATCACCGACGATTTTGGAAGAAAGCTATGATGAATGACACGTTAAGTCTATTTCTTTGAAGTGAAATACGTATTAGCATAGGCAATTTTATAGATTTTACCCTATTACAGTATTCTAAATTATTTCATATATCTGGCTCCCATCTTGAGCAAATTCTCGCGTGACATTAAAAGACAACAGTTTCCATATAATTTTTGCTAGGTAACGTATTATTGCCTTAGATTTTTTATTAAAATGAATTGTGTTATACATATTTTCTTGTAATTTTGCACTATTTTACATCTAAATAAATTCCATAACTTAAGGTAATTATGTTCAATTTTTCATTTCCATTTTTAATTTAGATTTGCATAATATCCCCACCCCCTTTTCCAGGTCGAGAAATTTAAAAAAAGAGGAGGGGATTATGCGAGTAAATATGGTATTTCAGTCTGGTACAAACATATTTTATTAGTGATTTGGGTACACGCGTGTTCTGGTCTCAAAGTTGTTTGTTAATCCACAATGAGCAAGTATTTGAGAAATACTGCTACTGTAGAAGGAACAAAGATTTGTGAACAGAAATGCCCAGGAGCCATGTAGCCAGCGACTACCACCATTTCTCTCCACATATACGTACTCTGTAGCAAGAGACATTCTGGTCCATCCTGCCTGTTCTGCCCATTTCACCATTGTAAGCTCCAAATAGAGCCAGTCATGCTTGACATATAGCCTATATACTTTCCTTTTCTCTGCCTGTGAGTATCTCATCACCATTGAAACCGGTTCATCACCAGAGCAAGTTGACTAAGGTAACAGAGTTATCCGCCCAAGGAGCAATATTTTAATACAAATTTGACTTTTGTTCCACCTTTTCAATACTGTATTGACCATCACTTAAACCATTTAAAAAATAACAAGTTTAGTTGTGTTATATTTTAGATACATGTTGACCATTTGTGGTCATCATCAGCCTAATATGATTATTATAATATTGGGAAACATCTTAAAAACTAAAATGAATAGACAGAAATAATTAGCAAAATGACGGGTGAACTATTTTTTAAAACCCTCGGTGAAGGTCAAAATTTTCTTCTGTTGTCTCCACTAAAATTCAGAATGTGTGTATGCAACTGTTCTTGTTGATATATAAAATTGATGTACGGTTCTCGCGACTCCCATATTCTTTGAATTTGACAAACTCGCATGGACACCTTCTTAAGTGTCAATAAGGAAACTTTGGTATGTAAAAGATTGAACTATCAGAAAGGAAAATGGAAAGACAAAACAAAGTAAACTGGGTGAAGAAAAACCTAAAATTACCGACTCCCCTTTCTCTTTGTCCCATCATGTTTGCTGCTCGAATCATGTTCCATTTGCGTTGGAACTAACACTGGCAAGCCGTGGCCGGGTGCTTATGTTTCAGAGGGTGGTGGTAAAGCGAGGAAGGGGGCGGATAGTGATGAAGTAGGGAAGGGAAGAGAAGGAGGAGTGGCCAATGATTGGTACAGTGTTATGATTGTGTTAATGGCTTCTGATGTAGAGTTAATTAAAACCTCAAAACAGGAAGTTTTTTTTTTCTCAGAAATTTCATTCAGATTAAAGATAGGATTGTTTCTTTGATCCAGGTGTAGGTAAATATTCTCCAGTATGTTTAGTAGAAGGCCCTTGTTAGCTAAATAAATTATTTCTAGATATTCTATGAAAGAAACTGAGTGATTAGATTCAGTCATAATCTCACCCATAGTTTCGTTTCTTCGCATTAACATGCTCTTTGTATCGAATCACAAAATTTCTCCCTATTTATATAACTGACATCACATTGAGGGCATTTTAGTTTATAAATGCCCGAGTTTAAATATTTGTCATGATTCAATGTGTGCGTGTTATAGAAAAAACTTTGAATTATTATTAGTCCTGAATGCAAAGTTAAAGTTGTGATTCTTAAATATACTGGAGATCTGGTATATGCTGCTGTTGTGGAATGTAAAAGTGACAAAGTCTTTCTTTTCCTTGTAATTTTTTTAGGGTGTTTTTTTTAAATTATAATTTTGTTGATGATGTATTTGCAGTTATTGATCTAAGAGTCACTGCTAGTCACACCTTACTGGAATACAGTGAAACCTCGATTCTCCGTTTTTCGAGGGACCATGAAAATAAAACGTACAATACGGGAATGAATGAAAACCATCAACAATTTGGCTAAACATCACAAAAATGAAATATGTATAATTATAATCTTACAAAACTCCTAAACCAAACCAAACTACAGCCCCAGTGGGACTTTGCCTGCCAAGCGACCGCTGCTCAGCCAGAAGGACTCCAGATTACGAGGTGCGCATGGTCAGTGCGACGAATCCTCTCGGCCGATATTCCTGGCTCTGTAGATCGGGGTCGCCATCTCACCATTAGATAGCTCCACAATTAAAGGTAATCACGTAGGCTGAGTGGACCTGGAACCAGACTTATATCCAGGTAAAATTGTCTGACCTGGTCGCAATCGAACCCGGGCCTCTGGATGAGAGGCGGGCATGCTAGACCACGAAACCGCATTAATTACCGGTACGCGAGTTCAAAATCTCGATACTTCATATTCAGTTTTACAAGGGAATCTTCGTCAGTTTCCCGTGAAAACTTCTTTCAATTCAGCGACTTTGATTAGGCTAGCCAAACTCTTCGAAAAATCTAATAACGCCAAGCCAAACGACAATCGACCACAAGTAGTTTTTAATTCTCTCATCTAATAAAATAAAGCACATTAGATACGAAAGCACCCAAAATGAATGTGAAATCCGTTCATTTCTTAATCTTTCATTATAATTTGGTCTCCGGTATACTGTTCGTAGTCAGTTTCTGGAAATCTCGTACCGCGCAAATTAGGCCTACGTCGACTTTTAAAGGTTATGTTGAACTCGAAAACATGATTTCGAATATAAGTATCGATTCTTAAAAGTTCTCGAATGCATTATATTCAATTCTGCGCGTCACAAATCCAATCAAATTGGAAAGATAAAAGAAATATCAAAACTTCAGAAATTACGGTTATTCGTGACCTTGAGGTCATCTGGAAAGCGCACTCGCTGCACATGTCAGTGCGAGTTTGAAATTATACCAACCATTTAAAATGTAACGTGCGCAAATAAAACGACTGCGGTTTTTGGTATTTTAACACGAAAACGTAAAATTCCCAGTCTTACATTAGGACCTAAACAGTAATAGGCAATTCCAAGACCTCCCATAACTTTCTTTTTTTAATTACATTTAGGTGCAACATGTGTTTTGGTCTCGCTAACTTAATCATGTACGATAATATCAAAAATACTGAATTTGTGTTAAGAAGCAGTTTCGATTCCTGCCTGAAAGCCCAGTTACTCTGCAGTGCCCTGAGCAAAGTGCCAAAAACCTCTTCGGCAGTACGATCGAAAAAAAGTAAAAATATAAACATCTAACCCTGGACGTAATATGGACGTTTTATAAGTGCGAACATTTGACGAAACTCGTTCCGTTTTCAAGCAGAGCTGTCGAAATGCGCCGTGTCTCCTTGCAATTGTTGTCGCCACTCTCTGCTTTACGATTTTCCGAGATTCTCTAAACAATACCACCCGAATGCGATGCTAAGATGGTCCCTTATGCAAGTTCACCACCGATCGCTTTTCCAGTACCGGTACCGGTACAGCACTTGCTTTAATTATCGCAGTGACGGGGCGTTAACGCCAAGATCCATAAATATGCCATAGCCGTCCTTTTGTGAGATACAGTTTATTAAAAAACGATTGATCGAGGATTTAGCGTTGATGGGACTGGAATTTCTGGACGGTTGATCCGGGAAATCGTTTCTTCGAGGAACGGATAATGCGGGACTATTACAACGTGATTTAATTACGATGCTCGCGGGACCACGTAATTTGAACGCATATTCCGGGAAAACGTATTTTCCGGGAACGGATAATCGAGGTTCCACTGTATCTTAATTCTTTGAACCCCCACATAAAATTCAATGTAGAGTCTGAAATCCAATTTCCTATACATTAAAGTTACGAGAAATAATAAGGATCTGCCACTGACATTTTTAAGAAATCTACTCAAACACTTAACGTCATCAAATATGACTCCTCCCGTAATGCTGCACAAAAAAAAGGGCAGCTTTTTACAACATGATCCACAGAGCCATTAACATTCCATTATCTAATAAAAATTACAGAAAAGAAATCAACAACATATACACAATAGCATTAAATAATAGTTACAACAGAAGCTACATTGACAATATCGTTAACAAAATTTCAAAAAAGGGACACTGCCCTGAAAAAAGATGCCAAGGAAAAGAAAGATTGTCATTCATACATTCAACAACAGCAACATACACCAGATCTTAAAAATATTCAAGAAACAGAGTTTTAACATTGCATTCCTGGTTTTTCCACCATATCAGAACCCCTGTTGGATAGGTATTATGCATCCTCTCGTTTTAATTTCATTATTGTGTACATCTGTCCCTTTGTACCATCAACTCTGGACCTTTACTAGCCCAGCAGTCCATGCTCAAGCTTCCAGCTTTGACCAACTCTGCTTTTTACCTGGGTGATTCAAGGTCATACTCCCAATATCAAACCTTATGCCTTCTCACTTCATTCCCATTGCTATGTGTTGAGATACTAACATCTTTATATCATGAATATGGCAACGAGTTTCATGGTAGCTATGGAATACTTGGTATCAGTATGATGTAATAGAAGTAGACTTCCCCATATGATTTTCTTTATGTTACTAATACAATGACAAACGTAGCTGTGTATCCCCAAATGTTATTAATGGTAACAGACCGTTACACCTTCAACAGGCTTTCTGGCAGTTACTGTATTTTTACTTCCAACAGCAATCCCCATCAGTTGGCTGCCCTATCTCTGGACTTAGCTGACACACCAAACATGGTTGAAGTTTCAGATTCGACTTGACAGTTCACCGAAAATCGTAGTGGTGATGCCAAGTTGTTAAAGAGTACGGTCAGCTGATATAAAACATTAGAACAGAACCGCACTTGACCATCCTCGTGTTCAGAATAACATTCATGTTAAAAAATCCAAAGTAACACAGTTATGAATAATAGCTCACCTCAGATGAGAATGTGATATGAAACTAACATACAGTTATTAAGAAATGAAATGCCCAGAAAATAAAATGCTGTTATATAAACAAGGACAATACAACAGTTGAGTAAAATCACATAGGACAAGAATAATACAACACAGAAAGCACTCAAACAGTTGATGAAAAGGTGAATTCTAACATTGTTACACACATTGTCTAACGACGCTAAAAACTTCATAAACAAATACTCAAATTATATACCTGTGAAATTTCCACTCTCCATTAGCAGTTCTCGCGATCCTGATAGCGGTATCCTTGCAGTCCTAACATGAAATAAATCATTTACAAAGGAAACGCACGACATATCCGATTCACCACTGCCCAAGTCATCATCTGGATTATCCCGCTGCTTGCTCTTCAGCAAAGTATTTTTGTTTAGTCATGTTAATTACAGTACTTTTATTGACTTTTGTGGTTTCAGCTATTCTTTTGAACCACTTGAGCACCACCTCCTTATTGTACCAGGTGAACACAAAGTGCTGCGACCCTGACTACCATTATACTGTACGTAACCTTCAAGGAAGGGTAGAAAGAAAATATTTCACTTTGTAGTCGGTAGCAAGTTTCTAGTAATGGCAAGTTTCCGTTGTGAATTTACCGTACACAATGTCAGCTGTACAGAGGTGATTTCTTTACGAATGAGCATTCAAATTAAAAGTCATGGAATAAGTAAAATTACATGCTAATAGGGCAGCAGGAAAACATTACATACTGTGACTTTTAACAGTGACAGTATTGCACCACCTGCCAGTAATTTGTGTTGGTACACAAATTAAATTATTTCTGTAAAGTTTTGCTTGAAAATACAGTGAAATAATTTTCTTCCTAAAATTTTAATTAAAATATGAGGACGAGTCTTATGGTACGCAGAGTCTTATACTGTAGTCTGAAAAATATGCATACCTGCCAACTTTCAAAAAGAGAAATCCAGAAGATCCTAAAGCAGAAAAATTTCAACATGCACATGCGTCGCACAGCCTTGAGGCATAGTGAAAAAGGACAGCAAGGGGGGTGGGGATTACAAACACTAATACAAGTCAAATACATATTATGATCACCCCTGAAATTAAATACTTACACTAAGGTACATCTTGATGAGTGCTCATCTGTCTTAACACTGGGAACAGTTCACACAGTACACAAACAGTGTTTTTCTGTACTTTAAACTTGCAGGTCACGATATGAATGCCACCGTTACAATTAAACTAAACATGTACACTTATTTATAAAATTCTGTCAAGTTCACAGTATGCAGGCTATTATCCATCACAGGTTGGAGAACAAAGATGGAGATGAATTACTTTCTTCAGAAATTCTGGAGCAAAACTACTTGAGTAACATGGACCAGTACTTCTCGTTTACAAAACAGAAATAGAATCCAGAATTTCATTTGACAGTGAGGACCTAAACTGATTTTGGTTCTTTTTCAATAAGCTGAACACGCATTCACACTCAACATTGCTGTGCAGTAGAGTAAGAACAGAAAGCGTTAGCCTGGATATCCTTTCATACTTAGGAACACCAGCAGCTTCACAAATGTTCAAGTGAGCTCATTTGGTGTCCTCTGTCAGATTCTCACTCTCAACAGTAGAACAGTCATCAATCTGAAGAGCTACAAATTGGTTCTAAAGCACATTCATTGCACCTCAACCGACTTGATGTCTTTTTTTTTCCTTTTTCCTTCTCGGCAGCAATGATTGAATTTTTTTTTTACTAGTGTATTTATGTCGCACCAACACAGATAGGTCTTGTGGCGACGATGGGATAGGAATGGCCTAGGAGTTGGAAGGAAGTGGCCGTGGCCTTAAGGTATAGCCTCCTGTGAAAATGGGAAACCATGGAAAACCATCTTCAGGGCTGCCGACAGTGGGATTCAAACCCACTATCTCCTGGATGCCAGCTCACAGCCGCGCGCCTCTAACCACACAGCCAATTTGTCTGGTATGGAGATCTTTCTTTATAAGGAATTGTACATAAGAAAACTGGGCAGCTTCAATTTTTGAAACATCTACAACCTTTGCATGTTTCAGTACTTCATCATTGAGAGCGAATTGGTTAATAATATAATCACATGCTGTGCAGAAGTAATCCCTGGCAGACGAAAAGAATGTTGATTTGTCTCTATCATTAAGTTTCTTCACCAAGTTTATTGTATCAATGCCAATGACTAGCTCATCATTGTCTCCCTGATTCTCAATAGAATGGTATGGAACTTTTAATGAAAGGGAACTTTTGATCACTTTTGGTTTACCATATCTGGAAACAAGCTGCTTTAACAGGTTCGTCACTAGTTCTATTAGTTTATGAATGTAAGGGTAAGCACTCTGAAGTGTAGAATTGACATTCTCAAATAAAAGAATGACAGCATACAGGAAGGCACAGTATGCCTATTTAAGCCTGATGACAGGACCATAAAATAAAGTCTTCACGATTTTGAATGATGTTCTTACTCTTTAGCACAGGAGTCAGATTTTGAGACACATGCAAATCTTTTGGGAACAACCAATTCTGACAACTCAGTAGCTTTCGTCCTTTCATGATCTTTGGAACTACCAGGCTCAGCTTTTGGGACTGTAAATGATAAGCTAGTAGGTGATGAACACTGAGCATTAACAAGACACCTTATCTTTAAAGAAACCAAGTAGTTGATCCTACTGCTCTAACAGCCTCTGCAGACACCTTACTAACAATAGCCATTTTGTGCAAACATCTTTCAGTATCTTAATTTCCTTGTTGTGAAACTCGAGAAATTTAAGGCATGCTTTCCTTTTACAACTCTTTTCTAAATAACAGAAGATGTCGACCAGCAGTTCATTAACCTTAACAGGCAAACTGCTTGCACCTTTCTCAGCAGTCAAGTTAATCAAATGGCATGAGCAACCCAGAATGAAGACAGATGACTGTGCTTCACTTAAAACAATAGAAACTCCATTCTTCTTTCCAATCATGACTGGAGCATTGTCAGAACAGAACACTACACAATTTTGAATTGGTATTTTGTAACACTAACTGTGAAATTACGGAATTACCAATATACGCCCCGTTGAATCACCCACCAAGGCTGGTACAGACAACACTGAGCTAACTAACTTTTCCTGCTATGCCACAAAACAGGTGACAATAGGGTAAAGCTTAGCATTACTATTATTGCTCCCATCCGTAGCCATTTCTTTTAAAATGTGTGTGGTTTCCATATGACCACAGTCATATTTTTCGCAATTTCTGAACCTGGAAACATTTTCCTAAACAGAGCACTAGCATGATCGGCAGCAGCTAACGGGATATTATGTTCAATCAAAAATGAAGTGAACAAGCATTCCGCTCTTACTGTATCAAGGTCGGCTCCAGAAGAGGTAAAAAACAAAATTTTCTGACTGCCATCCTTAAATTTTGTATTGGAGACGTATTTAACAGATTTAATGTGCTTTACTAATTCTGTTCCTCCTCCGTGAGAAATGTTTATATCACACGACGCATGGAACAGAATGTGAATGTTTCGCCTTTCCGTGATCATAGAACACAGGGTTTCCCAAACTTTTTCTGACCATCGCCCACTTTCGAGATTTAAAATTTTTTTTCGTCCACCTGATTTCAAAAAACGCACAAATCTTAAAATTACTAACACATACCTTCAAATACCTACACACAAGTTGAGAAATGAGGATTTTTACAGACATTTTTCTCTGAATATGTACATCATGTTTATTTAGGTATAATTATGTACATTAAGAATTTGTAAATAATAGGTCTAATAAAGGAATAACAATCAACGAAATGAATTAAAGAAAAAATTAAAATTAAAACTACATTAATTTTTATATCTAATTAAACAACATGAATACCTATGTCTAATTAATGTGAGGGATGGATTTGATGAGTTTCAATAAGTTTGTTGATGTCAGGAGCCATTTTGTTCGAAAAAATCTCAGATCTCCTCGCTTTTCAATTTCTAACCTATTTCTAGACTTTGTGGCAAGATTATTTACCGCACTAAACCCTCTCTCAACCATATACGAAGAAGGTAAAGCTACAAACAACTTTTCTGTAATGCACCACAATCCAGAATAGAGCTGGCAAATTTCATTTTGAAGCCAAAATGCTTGGTAGCCCAGTTTGAACTTGGGTTTTAGTTCTTCATTTGCAACAAGCTCGATCAGCTCTTCTTCCAGGGTTGGGCTGAGAACACCTTCAGGACAACTGTTGAAAGGGTCAAGAATCCAATCAGGTATTTCCAAGGATAAAATATCCTCAAACCTTGTACACATGTCTGAATGAAGCATCTCCAAATGCTGGCCGTATGCAAGGAAGTCTTCTTTGGTCAGGGTTTCTAACTTGAGGCTAGGAAATTGGCTTAATTCATTTCATTCAAGAGTTCTTTGCCAAAACATGAGCTTCAATATGAAAGATGAGAGAATGCTCTTTGCTATTATTAAATTGAGTTCATTCCCTTGCAGCTTCAAATTTACTTCATTGAACTTACTGAATAGGTCTGCTAGATATGCAATGTCACCGGTCAAATTCATTATGTGTCCGTGCAAAAAAGTATCTTTCTCCTTTAAGAATTCCAATACGGAGTTAAGTGAAGAGTAAAAACTCTCCAAGCAAGCTCCTTTGGACAGCCAGCTCGCTTCAGTGTGAAGAAGTAAGCGCGTAAAATCATCTTCATTTTCCATGCAGAGTTGTTTAAATAGCCTTCTGCTGAAGGCACTGGTTTTTATCTTATTTATCACCGTAATGACAAACTGTAGACACCTGTGCAGTCGTTCACTCCAATTTCTGGCCACAAGGTGTTGTCGATTAATGACACAACGAACTGTAAGTAAACCGGGTACACTTTTCTTCATATATGCGAGGAGCCCTTTGTAGCGACCAACCATTGCAGGAGCACCATCAGTAGCTATAGCGATATATTCTTTGTTGGTAGGAAAAGATCTTCCAATGTTTTAAAGATAGTTTCCCCTTTTGTGCCAGTCTTTAATGTTCTGGCAAAAAGCAATTCTTCTTGGCATTTTACTTCTTTTATAAACTGTACATACGATAGCAAAAGAGACTTGTTTCCTTGCAGTGTTGACTCTTCCAGCTGTAATGCGAATCTTGTCATTTTCAAGTGTTCCAACAGGGTCTCTTCCAACATCCCTTCAATTCTTCATTATACTGTATTATTGCTCAAAGATAATTTCTTAGTAACATCTAAGACAGGTGTATGGAGCATTGTTGTAAAAACTTCTTTAATGGCTGGCAAAATCAACTATTCCCCAATCGTGTGTGGTTTCCCTGATTTAGCAATCATCAATGCAATATTGTAGGATGCACGCGCGCCATCGTTATTCTGGTTTGGAACCACAGAAAACATACTATGATACAGATGCTGATTCCCAAAGGGAATCTGATGGCCAAGCAGGCATCAATTGTTGGCAATGAGACAAAGTCTCTCATAGTGCATTGGCACTGCCGGTGGTTACAATTAGCCTACGCAGTGGCATCCACGGTATGCACTAGCCAGCGTCTTGGTAGGTGTGCTAGGTACCAACTGATGAGCCCAGCCTAGCACACAGGGGCAAAATGCTGGCAACCAGGAATGAGTTGGCTGGAAAATTTATAATGTCCAATAATGGACCATTTATATTGGTATTGAAAACATACTAGTCGCAGTGGCCTCATTCAGATAACGAGCTTCCACACTGTCTTTCACGTTGTTATGAGTCCCGGTGAAACGGTCCACAATCCTTGATGGCTTCATAGCTTCATTCGTGAAGGTTTTTTAGACACACAAGGTATTGGTTTAGTTTTATCAGCTTTAAATGGAACAATTCTGTACTTTAAGTGATCCACTTTATACTGCCGTACAGCACATTTTCTTTTTGGCTCAGATATATAAGATTGCTTCCTGAAATCAGATATAAAAATTACCTTTAGCATTTCACTGAATTTTTGGAATACGTTCAGATACAATTTATTAAAAGCCTAGGTCACATGGTTTATCTTGCACTGAGAGCCTGAAGCCTAAAAAGTGAAATGAAATGAAAAACAAATATTAGGCTACCACGTTTGGTACCCTTCATTTGTTTATTGTTTATATACCTTCAATCTTCAGAGGGTTAACGGTTCAAGGCATAGTTGGATACCTGAGTATTAGGGCACAAAACTATTGGGTATTGATATTTTATAAATAGAACAAAAAGACCTGAAGGATTGTTTACTTGACCTTTATACGTTAAAAACTAACCCGTCTAAAACTTAACGTTTTTTCTTGCCTTATGAAGGTTACAAATGATACGAAATATTAGTACGCCTATTTACTATCACTATTAATATATAATTATAATGAAAATAGTTAAAAACGTACGGTACATTAATAATCATCACTGTATACAATTGCAAACTTAACCTAAAAAAATAGTGGAAACAAATTTACCTTGTTGCTCAACCAAATCAACACACGAAGTTTAAATAGACATAATCACAACACAAACTATAACCTAAAACGTCAATTATTTGTGTACACTACACGCCACTTTTTAATTGTAGACCTAACGGACACTAGTAACAAACAACACAACTCTGCAAATGCCGGCAGGAGACTAACAGAACAGTAAAGTAAACTTACAAATTATCACCCGGAGCAGAGCGCTGCAATCGCCACGCGCAGACAATACACAAGCATTTAGTTTTTCAGAATCTACTGTATGCACTGTGCACAAAATGTAAACACAATCACTTAATAAACTACTGTAGTTGTAAACAGATTAAAAAGGAAACACAATTTGACATAATTAAATTACTTGTTTGCAATTTCATTTTATTCCTTGTTTTTATAGGCAAAAACTTCTGTCATATTGTATATATAAAAAACAATTATTGCCCCACCAATTTTTTCAAATCGCCCATCAAATTCACATTCTGTCAGTGTCGCCCACTGGCGTGCTAAAATCGCCCACTACTGGGCAAATTCGCCCAGTTTGGGAATCTCTGATATAATGCAAGGAAATTCAGCAGAATATGCCTCCCTAAAAGTTTGACATCATTTCTTAGTTGAACTCATTACGAACACCACTAAAATTACTAAATCGCTTACAAATGTCACAAAATTCCACGAGTTTCAGAACTACCACCAATGTTACTCACACCCACACACAAACAAGCCTTTCAGCTGCTACGAAGTACGACGCAGTTACTAAAGTTGTTATATGTAAATTCACAGCCTGCTACTCCCCCACCCACGATTTCTTTTCTTCAATATCACAGCCTGCTACTTCTTTGGGAACATCTCAGAGAATGAAGTAGCAGATGAGGTTGAACAGGTGACAAAAGCACAGTGATAATTGATAATGTGCTTCTAGATACATTTACCAATCAAATTTCAAACAATGCATGTCGTATTACCAGCTACTATCGAAAGTCAAATCCGATTGACCACAGAAAGCAAAAACAAGCGTGGATATTCAAAATCCGTACAATAACATTCATCCGTACAACCGTAAAACACGCTCAAAATCCTTACATATTACAGAAAAACCGGAATAATTGGCATATATGAATATGGTAAGTTTTTAAATTCAGCACTCCTATATATATATTACGCTACATTAAAAGATACTACATGCTATATCATCACTCAACAATAATAAAAACACTTGGGACTATAAAAATAAAGGACAATAACGTGGTTGGTAGCATGTGGTCACTCAAAACAACAGTTCACAACAGCCAGGAAACACTGGATAGAAAAACTCTTCTGCACACGCAAATGGCTGGCTGCGATTGGCCAATCATAAATTCACAGTTTCTCCACCAGTCTGCAGCACTCAAATGTCAAGTCGAAATATACAACTATTTCTCTCAGCCACGGAGTGTTCCTTGTACATTCTCTCTCCAGTTTCGCAATCTCTCAGTTTTCACGGTGGAACTCTGGTAGAGAGTTTTTTAAAATTTTCTGCTGGAAGACTATTACAAAGCTAGCAGACCAACAGTAAAAATCCTGAAAATTATGCAGCCGTTCTTGTGAAAGTTGGGGAGAAAAATTCATCTTACAGCTTGTACACAGAGCAGTAAGATAACTGGAGGTGGTGAAAGGACAGTTCAATGTCAGTCAATCTTCTCCACCCATTTCCTAACATGTACATCTTCAGCTAAATACCATCTGTACTAAACTGTTTACACTGAATTATTAAAAGAGAACAATGGAATTAAAATCTACGGAGAAACTAATACAAGACTCATTAAAATCTAGAACGAAACACCAAATGAAAATATGAATAGGAAGTGCATCTATCAGGTCGTAAAACATTACGCATATTACTGGCAAGCTATTCACTTAAGTCTTAAAATTGTTCTTTGATGTGTTGATATACAAGGTCTTGATGTAGTGAGCAAAATTACATGTCACATACAACAAAGTGCATAATAACATTTAAATTAGGACAAACATCCTCCGGTGGAGTAGCTCAGTCTTATTTTATGCTGCAGTGAACTTTTAAGAGGGAACCACTGAACCTTTTAAATATTGAGATCTTGCTAATGACAACCATATGTAACACTTAAAACGTGCGAGGTCTACTAAAGATAAAGAAAATAGCCGAATTAGACTAAAGAGAAAGAACTTGCACAGGAATGTGGAAGTTAGGTGACAACTTACTCTCCGCTGGTCCCGTTGGAGATTCTCAGGCTGGTTTGCAGCCTTGTTAGAATGAGACTGGTACTCTGTATTAACTGAGCACTCCAACAGGAAGGTGACCTTGTTAGCCACTTGTGGCAGGGGTAGAGAGGGAGGGACTAAAGTGGGTGGTACTAATGCGAGGCAAAGATGGGTTGGGGAGCGGTTTATTTCTGGTTTTCAGTTCTTTTTATGACTTTGAATAACTCTTCAAATAAGACTGTTTTATTCAGAAACATAGTTAAGATTCCCCGTAGGGTTGATTCTTTGGTCTAAATGGATAAAAATGTTCTAAAAAATATTGGGTAGTAAGCCTTTACTTCCAATACATGGAACAGTAATGTCCTCTTGTAAAGATAAAAAGGAATGATTGAAATCAGTCATATGCAAACTCATGGCCGAAAATTTGTTATTTTTTAATATCTTTTTTAAATAACTTTTATCTGAATAAATAGTGTATTGAATTAGTGGATTTTTAACACTTTAATATGTTTAGAAGGAATAAAACCAAATGTTACAGGATCAAATGGTACAGGAGGGGCAAGAATTTATAAAACTAAAGTATATCATTTAACACTGACGGAGGACCAGGTTTTAACTGAAACAAACCTTTCGTTTTAGAGCACAGACAGATGAGAACACTTATGCAAAAAGGGAAAATTCAAATAAGATTACGAACACAGAAATAATTACCCGAAGAGCAGCCTCTCGTACTACTGCCCATTCATTCTGTAGGGCAGTTAATAAACTATCTATCTCTTCAGCAGATGCTTTTGCACACCCTGAAAGACCAGATCCGGATACAGCAACTTCCAACATAGCCATCCCTGCTTGGGTACGAATACGACCTGAAGTATTACCTATAATTGTAAAGTAACATTTTTACAAAAGTTATAAATAAAGTATATAGAAAACTGTTTTTGTAACAAAGAGTATAATTTTTTGTTATAATTATCATATGTATGAGCACTATGACTATATCTTCTTGCTAAATGATTTGTAAGACATGCACCCTCATATTTTATACCCTACTTTCCCTCCAAGTCTCAGGACAAAAACTGCCAAAAACCTGTTATCAAATGACATTTCTTTCCTTTTCTCCAATCAATAAGATATTAAGAAAACATGGGAAAAAAAAAAAAAACTTTCTTTTCCCACAGAATATTTCTTAAGGCACCCAGTGCACTGTACCTATGTAATTAAACTCTGCCCATTAAGACAGGAAAAAAAAAAAAATCAAGAATGCGAGTATATATCTCTACAGCAGGTCTGGCCTAACAGCACTCCTCAGAGGCGAGTGCCCCAACCAAGCTTCTGCCCTGCACATCGAGTGCAGACAGAGGAGTGCCGAAGAAAGTCTAAGAGGAGCAAAAACTTCGCAGTCTGGTCTTGCAACAGTAGTGCAGTCACCTTGCCAGCCTGTCATCCAGTCCATTTTCAAAGCACTCAAGATTGACAATGATTAATTTATCAGACCTTCCTCACTTCTGGGGCATAGTCAATGAAATAACACAAAGGTCAGTTAGAAAAGAAGAGATCAAGGAAATCAGATATAAAGGTGAAATCTGGAAAGATGACCTAAATATTTCTAATAAATTTAACAATTATTTTATTAACGAAACCACTGAGAAAGCAAAGCATCACAGACAGATTTCCGACTCCACATTAAATATCGCTCGCAACCCTCATACTTGCTTCCTTGCACCGGTAACAGAATACGATCTGAAGAGATGATTGAGTGAAGTACATGAAAACAAAGCTGTAGGAATAGACAATATTTCGGCTCGAATTATTAAAGAAAATATAGTCATTAAAGGAACCGTTGCTGAATATTATCAATGATTCCTTCACCTTAGGTTACTTTCCAAAACAGCTTAAAACAACGATAGTAAAACCTCTTCACAAGTCTGGAAATATTTATGACATTAGAAATTACAGACCCATTTCGATAACTACAACAATATCAAAAATATTCGAGAAATGCTTAAAGAACAATATTTACCAATTTTTAGAAAAACACCAAATACTTTCGCCCAGACAGTTTGGATTCATTAAAAATCTCGGAACGACTGATGCTATATCCGCCTTAACAAAGAGAATATACAAAAATCTTAATTCTTCTCTGCTCTCCACAGGGATATTTCTCGACCTTGAAAAGGCATTCGATAGTGTGTCACACCGCTTGCTCCTCCAGAAATTGGAAAAATACGGCTTTAGGGGTAATGTGCTGGATTTGCTTGAGAGTTACTTGACAGATCGAGTACAGTATGTCAAAATTAATCAACATCTAAGCACACCGATGAGGATAATAAAGGGTGTCCCACAAGGCACAGTATTAGGTCCTTTATTGTTTATTCTATTTATTAATGATCTAGAGAAAACAATAGCAAATGCCGAACAAACGCACATCGTAACATATGCAGATGATACAGTCATTTATGTTGAGGGTGATAGCTGGAATCTCGTCAGACAGAGAGCAACTCGAGCAGTGCTTAAAAAAGCATGGTTAGATAATAATGAATTATTTCTAAACATTAGAAAGACAAAATTTATGAATTTTTCTGTAACAGATACACAAAACGATTTTAATGAATTAATTGTACACATCAACAACTGTAAATTTAATTGTAACTGCTACAAAATTTATAAAGTAAATAATGTTAAGTATTTGGGATTATCAATTGATTTGAACATGAAATGGAAAAGTCACATTACCGATTTAAGAAAGAAAATCAGAAGAACTGTTTATATATTTCATAATTTAAAATACATATCCAGTATAAAATTGTTAAGAGAGGTTTATTACGCTTTAGTTCAGTCTATTCTTAGCTACGGAATTTTGGCATGGGGAGGAGCCTACAAAAATGTAATCAATAAAATACAGGTTGTTCAAAACCTTATATTACGAATAATGTACCAGAAAGGAAGATTATACCCAAGTAGTCAATTATATGCTGAAGCAAATATATTTAATGTAAAACAGGTCTATGCCCTTGAAATATACAAATAAATTAACAAAAACAAAAATATAATTGAGAACATTAAACATGAATATTCAACACGCAGTAAGATGTACCACCGTTGTATGTTATACAAACCCAAACTTAGCATAACAAAGCGCAATTTCTTGTACTTCATTCCAAAATTCTTTAATGTCCTTCCCGGTTCTTTACAAACTACTTTATTAGGTCAGAAAATGAGTCTGAAGTGTCTTAAATCCTTTGTCAGGGATAATAAAACTGTTATGGAAGAAATAACTAAATGAGAATATCACGTCACCATATCCAATTTCTATTCAATGCTCCACCATGTGCTGTTGATCATACCCGTCATTCACTCACACCCATACTCGTATTTCAGGCATCATTTAAAATATATTTCGCACTATGTAATTAATATTCTAAATTACCACACACAAGGTTTCACCTTACGTGGTATTTTACTGATATCTACTCGACTGTTGAGGTTGGTGTGATTTTGTACAATAATAATAATAATAATAATAATAATAATAATTAGAAGAAGAAGAAGAAGAAGAAGAAGAAGAAGAAGAATATATTTAATGTGTGCAAGAGATAGTTACAAGTTCAATTTATTTTAAGTATTAATATGTTGATAATAATACTACTACTACTACTTCTGTAATATATGTGGTTTAGTTATAAGATTAATATTTCTCAAGAAATAATGCTATTGGAAGAGTTATGTATATATAAAACAGAGTCCTGTAAATATGTAAATGACATGATGAATGAATAAATACTACTACTACTACATCACTGCGAGGGATAGTCTGTCAAAGGTTATGAATTTCATGTTGTTGGTCCGTATTGAACTGAGAATAACATGAATAATAACACAGTAGAGGTTTCCACCTATTCAATACTAATATGTATTTACAATATTTTACATTACATGGGCGCTGGTCAGACAAAATAACATTTCTGAAGTGCACTGGAACACGAGAGGCGCAAGTCTTGGTTACTACTGCTCTCAAGTTCAGAGTTCTACGATGATTAATCCAGCAGGTAAATAGTACTAACACCATAGAATCATGATCAACAACTTAGAGAAGCTGCAACTATCAACTTAGAGAAGTTGCAACTAGTAAAACATTTTCTCGTTCAGCAAGTGTGACAGCATAAAAATTAGGTTGTGTTAAAACTTTTGATATTGTAAATCTACAAAACTTAGGTGTAAATACAAGTCATCAGAATCAGCTACTAGGAAACTGTGATATGAAGGCCTTCAATTTGGTGTAGCATTGTCTCCCTATAATTGTATGTCAGCAAGAGGTCTCATTATGGTTAGGGACACTCAAACTTTGCGACTTGCAAAGTTCTCAAAATTTTCAAAAGCATTGAATATAATGGGAGAAAGGCATGTTTAGGACATGTGTTACGAATTTAAATGTAATTTGACACACTAACTATTCGCAAATTTGACATTTTGGCTCATACGAATTTTCAGGTTTACTCCAAAAATTCAACACAACTAGAGAAATAATTATGCATTAAACAGTTATCCGGCTTTTATTAAAACCTTTTCAAGACATGGGTGCATAACATCATCTGTGAAGGTACGAAGAATGTGCACGTGATTGTGTTACTTCCGTCACTATATAGAAATATGAATCACCACCTTATCAATACACTATTTTATTTACTACCAAACTGGTAAATAGGGTCAATACCGGTTTCGACCCCTATGGGGTCATCCTCAGTTGACACATATAAATATCTATAAAAACATCACATATAATAGTTAAAGTTTAAAATTGATGGGTCATTAGTATACTGGTAAGTACATATGCATGTATTATGGAATTTATAAAATTGTTCTATTAGAGCTATTATGTAGATTTTCTGTTTCTTTGTAAACAGTATCAAAAGTATTGTATTGGATGTGGTTCATCCATTTGACAAAATGCTAGTGGATTGAATATGTACATTTGCTGAGAGGTACATGCTATTCTATTTTACAATTTTTGTTTTACATAATATGGGGTAAAATTGTTACATTTGCACATATATGGTGATATTAGGTACAATGTATGGTGTTAAAGATGTACTATTTGAGTTTTCAGTATCCTGATTAAGTTTGTTCTATTAGAGCTGTTATGTAGATTTTCTGTTTCTTTGTAAACAGTATCAAAAGTATTGTATTGGATGTGGTTCATCCATTTGACAAAATGCTAATGGATTGAATATGTACATGAAGCTTACAAATAATAATTACTTCCGTCATTCGCATATGAAGTTAGTACTTTACAAAGGAAAAAGTTATGAAGTATATCCTCCTAATTCAATACATCATATAATTCCATCATTAGATGGACTAATCAAATTCAAACTTGTTCCGACTCGCTTGAGCCATCTTCAGTGAAAGAGGGGGGGGTAAAGTAATTTACATAATACAAGCTAAAAATGTGCCAAAAAGCATAATGAAGGAACAAATGAAAAAGACAATAGAGACATGACGGAAATAAAAACAGCACAATATACAATATTTACATCATCATATGGAGCAATATACAATTCGCTGCCATAAATTCAGTGAAAAAAGGGGTTAATACAAAACATAATTGTAACTAAAAACTGTGTTAACGTAAGAAAAGAAATGAAAAATGATACAGATGGAAACGAACAGTAAGTGCACATAGCGAGGTTGCAGATTTCTTAGTCTAAAAAATTTGGTTTTATAACAATTGAACACAGGATGAAATCACTGTGTCGAAAATTCAGGCCGAAAGTCTGCCTTTGTAGAAACATCATCACATCGAATGGCTAGGAGAGGAGCGGGGCCGAAAAAGTTTGAGAAATCAAGCCTGAGATACTGTGCAGGCAAAATGCATGCGACAAGTGATGGAAAAATGCCAATTAAATTTAAAAATTTAGAACAGCAGCATTCTCAATTTCTTCTCATTCTAGCGGTGCCATTCTCGGTTACTGTTTCACAATGTTGGCTGGTTTGCCTTATTTTAAAAGGTCGGGAGGGCCATGACAAAATTTGAGAAGATGTGTTAGAGAAGATTACAGATGAATGGTAAACTGTAAGTGACCATAGTGTAAAATGTCATGAAGTTCCAATTTGTAATGGAAGTTAGTATCCTAACGACCAATGCGTGGGCGCATAACACATCGGAGTTGAGTTTGTTAATTCTGTGATTCTTACCTGAAGCATTCCAACGTGGGTGGCTGGTTATCAAGTGCTCAACAACCATTTGCAAGTTGTCATTCAGTCAATTCCACTTGAGCAGCAGCAACGATAAGTATGCATGCATGCAACTTCATCGAAAGTGAGCTTAGATGAATGAATAAAACAGTTCTGGCAGGATGGAATGAAGCGGTCTGGAAAAGTAATGCTCTGTAGTTTCGGAATAAAAAAATACCATGGGAAATTTCTGATGGCGTAAAATAGCACATTTCTAGTCATCACTATATGGAAGCAGCAAAGAGACACAAGCAGCATACAACGAAGTTGCAGGCAGCTGAATGTTCAAACGGAGCAAAGGTACATAACATTCAATTGTTATATTCTTGTGAATACTTTTGTTTCGTAGTGGATGACATAACCTAACAACCGTGGTCTGTTACCTGCCAACTTGGGCAGCAGAGTGGGTTAGAGATTGTAGGTGGTTATCTGTTTGCAAAATATCTTAAGTAGTGATTGCACGCCATTTCCCCCACTCAAGCAGTCACCACGTAGAAAGTAACAGCTTATTTATGCACTGGGCGGCCCGATACCATGTATCGGGTGTATAACGAATGCAATATCGGTATCGTACAGCGCGTTTGTTTCGTTGCATTCTGTCCAAGTATCATATAACATATCCGTCACTTCCACATTAAAACTTCACTTGGAGGATGCATGTGCAGTGCACAACACAGCTGCTGTAAAGCGGCGATATACGGAGAAAATTCACGCTAGATGTTTTTCTATGAAGCTGTTTTTAAACCTCGCGGTCCATCAGAAATTAACGAAAAATGCATGAAGTAAAAGCAGCACGACTATTAGTTCTGAAAAGTACGACAATGTTATTTGTTTCGAAGCGACTTGACATAGCTCGGCAATGTTGGAAAGAATTCCGCAATATTAACCTCTCACTTAAGCTGTTAGCTGTTCTTTCTCTTCTTGTTTTTCCACAAGTGTCTGGTCGGGGGTGCGAACTGTGTCACACTAGTGGATTTGGCCCACGTTTTACGGGAGAATGCCCTTCCTGCCGCTAAACCCATGTGTGAAGGGATGTATTCACAAGTGCGTGCATCTGTGGTGGTTGGTTGTGATGTATAAATCGTATAGATAATTTAATTGCTCAGATTAATTATATGCATTTTTCCGACTTTATTGACTGCCAAAATTGATTTTTGTCTCTTGGACCGTAGAGATATTTATATCAGCTAACATTCCCTTGGAAAAGGCAGATTACCCACCTTTCAAGGAATGGGTGAAGAAGAATGTTGTAGGTGGTGGAGACTTTCCAGGAAGTAATGTTCCTTGTAAGGAATATTTGCTTATCTTGGCAAAATTGAGAAAGGAAGGTTTTTTATTTTTTTTGCTAGGGGCTTTACATCGCACCGACACAGATAGGTCTTATGTCGACGATGGGATAGGAAAGGTCGAGGAGTTGGAAGCGGCTGTGGCCTTAATTAAGGTACAGCCCCAGTATTTGCCTGGTGTGAAAATGGGAAACCACAGAAAACCATCTTCAGGGCTGCCGATAGTGGGATTCGAACCTACTATCTCCCGGATGCAAGCTCACAGCCGCGCGCCTCTACGTGCACGGCCAACTCGCCCGGTAGAGGAATATTTTATAGCCATGCAGAACAAACAAGTTGCTGTCATCTGTGATGAAGCAACCGACAAGATGGGCAGGGCAATTTTCATTGTTCTGCCATCTACTGTACAATGGAGACTTCCACATCACAGGACCAGTATGTGGCAGCAGTCACTTTGTTGGAGGCACTCGACGGAAGGACGAGTGCTCAAACAATTACAGACGCACTGCACGACACAAAAGTGAACTTCGACGAAGTTGTGGCCTTAGTAACCGACTGTCAAATACATGACCTCGTGTTTTGCTGGGTGGTCACTCCTCTTGCCAGATGACTCTTCACATTCAACGTTTGACACGCAAGGTCAATATGGTTGTTGGTGTTGTGAAAGAATATCTGAACAAATTAGTAGTTTCTGTTTAGCAAACATTTCTCCATGCCAGAAAGAAACTACACACCTTCCGATAGTTCCTGCAGGAGCAAGAACTGGGAGCTGGGACGTTTCAAATTCTTGTTGCCGCAAGGTGGAATTCCTGGCTGGATTTGAGTGGCTAACAGATAATTGGGCCATTCTTTTAGAGTTTTTCCAATGCAATGATGGAAAAGAATCATTCACTACTGCATCTTCACATCTGCAGAACATAACGGAATTGGAGTTACAAGTGTTATGTGTAAGCTCTTTTTGTTAAGTCTGTAACATCAATGATGGAAATTCTATTGTTCAGACTGGGGACAAATTCCAAACCAACTCCTGCAAAAGTGTAACCCAAACTTCAGAATTTTAAGAAGTGTTTACAATGCAGCAATTTTCTGCAACAGGGTCCAGGAAGAGCTGGATGCCCTGAGGGTAATCTTAGGAGCACAGCAATGGGGGAAATAAAGAACGCAATATGCATACCAAGTTGGACAACCTGAATTTGGGGGACCCAACCCACACATTTTTGGAGCCAGTGTCTGAGTTCTTCTACAGGCAGAATGTGTTGTCACAGTCTGCAGCAGGAGACAAACTGAGGGCCTGTTCAGCAAAATACCATCAATGAAGGGTATTCCCATTGATGGAGTGCTCGCGTATATGGATATTCTGAAGAAGAAATCTGAAATATTGGAAGAAGACCTTCAAGCAGTGCAAGAGGATCATTAATCCTTTGCTGATGGTTCATTAAGGGCACTATAATGACTTTCCTGTTTTGGTAATGATGGTATATGATTTTGCATAGCTTCCTTTATACGATCAGATATAGCACAAGGTAGATTTTTATGTCTGCCCGTCGTAGCAGAACGACCCCAAACATTTCATTTTCTCTTGCAATTTCTGTATTCTATGAGGAGTTGTTATAAACATGACATAACATCTTTTGAAAAACCTGGTGTCACCTGACAGTAATATGAAATAAGAAAAACGGCGATGTCTGCGAGAAACAGCTTCTTCAACCTCTTCTTTTAACGTGCTCAAATTTTACACAATTGTGTCCAAACAATACTATCTGTTGATCATAATTCTAAGTTTAGAAGTCTTTACACAATGTTTGATTTGTATCCAATGTAATTTGTTTACACTGATAGGTGCACCTCCAGCCGAATGCCTGAAATCATAGAAAACAATCACATTTTGAAGGGGTGTGAATAAATATACAGTATTTTTATAAACTCACTGTATATCGTAGTTATTTATCCAGTCAAAGACAAAGATTAAAGTAATGCTGTGTGAATGTATAAGTCAAGATCTCCGATGTTACGATGTAGTGTGTTACATAACCTTTTCATTGCACGACCATTCATTATGTTGTAATATGGTTTGCACTACTTTGCGATAATTGACAGTAAAGGCTATTCAGAACTGCGTTGCTACTCGAAAACTAGGCTACTTATTTTAGGTTGAGGAATCAATACTACAATGAAAAAAAGCTGTGTACAATGTTCAGTTACTACCTTGTTCTATGTAACTCATCTGATTGAGTTTTTACCTGTGTTACCTCCCCTTTTGATATATATTGTTTTCCAGCATCCCTGAGTTTATTATGTTTCACATCACACCACTCACTTTTTTTAATGCTTTTTACATCTATTCATGTGTTTTTGAGCACCGACTGTAAAGGGTATACTTCATCCATCTGGCATCTTGCTTATGGATACACCCCTGTTCTGTGCAACGCAAACTTGTACCAAGTACTATTAAAAACTTATATCCATGTAAACGGCAACTTTTGTAAAAATGAGGGTTACAACCTTGCTCTGGACGACTATCCAATTTTGCTGTGCGATTGACGTATTTTGTGAGCAGTAATGCAGAACAAAATCATCCACATATAGAGACTGCACTACTGCTGAACCAGCAGCAGTGCTTTTTCCAGAGAAACATGTCGTGGACAGAACTGATCCATGTGGGACTCCATTTTCCTGCAAGTGATAATGCGAATATGCCTTCCCTAATCGGACAAGGAATAGACTGATGGGAAAAAAAAAAATTGCAATAAAAACCAGCAAGTTACCTCGGAATTTCCAATGATGCAGGACTGAAAAGATACCATATCGCCATATAGTGTCAAAGGCCTCTTCTAAATTGAAGAAGAAAAAATTGAAGAAAACAGCCACCAAAGGCTTTTTTCAGAGAAACACGTCATGGTTAGAACTCTCCAGGCGTACCAAATGGTCAGTGGTGGAGTGGGCAGCTCAAAAAACACATTGGTACTCTGACAAAAGCCCTCTCTTCACCGAACACCACACAAGTCTGCAATTCACCATACTCGAAAACAGTTTACAAAGGACGCAAGGCAAACAGATCTATAACTGTATACTTGGGATCTTTGTTAGGCTTGAGCAGAGCCATTACTATCCCCTCTCACCACTGTGATGGAATCTCACTCTCTATCCAGATTCCATTCAACACCACAAGGAGATATGAGATGTTATCCTCACTGAAGAGTTTCAACATCTGGTTATGGCCATTATCTGTTCTGAGAGCTGTGTCCTTGCAAAGCACCAAGGCGCTGCAGAGTTCACACTCTGTACATGCAAGTTTTAATCCTCTGAAGCACGAGTAGCAAAACATACATGATGGCGTCCTGCCTCCAGCTTCATAGCAAGGAAATCGGGATGGTAATTACCAGGACCAGACATCTGCAAAATGACTTGCTAGACAATTAGCAACCGATAGTGGATCAGTGATGATGCAGCCTGCCATGGAAATCCCCAGTACTAAGGATGGTCCATGTATACCCGAAATGCAAAGTTCAGTCCACACTGGAGACTACTGTGTATGGGATGTCATGGACAACACACATCTTTCCCATGAAGCTTTCTTTCTCTGTCAGACTGATAACCTAGATGTTTCGCAACTTTAAACAACAAGCATCAACATCTTACGCTGCCAAATAACTTGCGCCTTACCATGAATATTTTAAAATGTTACCGGGTTACCCACAGTAGCCTGCCTATGATAGCATTAACGAGCGACAACTTTCTTTTATAGCTGCTGCAATTTCTTCAGTCCACCAACGAACAAGTTTATGCAGAGGAGTCCCAGAGAAAAATAAAATGGACTCCTCAGCAGCTGCAAGAGTAACTTGTATGATTTGTGTTACATCATCGCTTACACTACAGCTATTTGCATAGTTAAAGACAGCTAGTAAGGTTAACATTGAACAATCAGCATCTTTAATAGACTCCATCAGGGAGGAGCCTCAAATTTGTTTCAGTAAAGTAAGAACTAGGGCTAGGATTTTCATGATGGAGCATATATTTTTTGGTAAGACTGAGAAGTTCCTTCAATATATATAAATGCTTGTTATGGAAAAAGTAATCAAATGATAGTACTTCGTTAGGTCATATTTATGCCTAAATGGTCATTTCTATGTGATAGAGCATATTTTAGATAGCAAATCATCATATTCATCATATTTTCACTCGTTCAGGTAGTAAAGACCTTTTCTCATTCTTTTTTTTTTCCTTCAGTGTTCAACTGAGTTGTTGTATTTCTCAGAATTCCACATCGCATTTTGTTTCCTGGAAAATGGTAAGAACTCGCCTTCCTCCCCTATTTCTGTGGAATTCACAATATGGACTTTACACGTGTGCAACAGTGAGCAGGTAGCTACTTAAGCCTGTCCTTTGTAATCTGGTGTGTCTCAGAGGTTATTGAATCTTGTTGATCGGAAGTGTGTGTTCTGTGTACTATAGTTCAGAAAAAATGCCTGAAGTGAAGCAAAGTATTTGAGTAAAATTAAAACAGTTCGTGTGCCAATATGGTGAGAAAGTGTTTGTGAGTGATGGTAACTGTGCGATGCAAGAGTAACTGTGGAGAAGTCATTTAACGTTCAGCAGCATGTGGCAACTTCGACAAACTTTACCATATCGGTCCTTAATTGTTCCGTATTGACTCGTAATAACGTACAACGGGCGATTGTTTGGTCCGCCCTGTCAGTATATTTTGAGTAATTTATACGTACATGTTTCGGGAGCCTTAACTCCCTTCGTCAGCGTATTTACATCAAAATCTACCTTACCTAAGTTTCAAGATATAACATCTTATCACATTAACATTCAGCATTGTCCTTTCTAACTTCAACACTAGATACTATATGTACACTTTGCATTTTTGTATAATAATGCCTGTTGTACCCGACACGTAAGGCATGGAACATTTTAATAACACTCTTGAATCGTTATGTTAATGTGATAAGATGTTATATCTTGAAACTTAGGTAAGGTAGATTTTGATGTAAATACGCTGACAAAGGGAGTTAAGGCTCCCGAAACATGAACGTATAAATTACTCAAAATATATTGACAGGGCGGACCAAACAATCACCCGTTGTACGTTATTGCATGTGGCAACAGAAAAACACAAACGTGGAGTAAAACAAATTGAAAATGTAAAGACACTACAGCAAATGCTCCTAGGAGAATTTCTCCAATCTTATTCACCATTTTATGGAGAACTTTGTACAGCCTTTCTTTGTGCAGACATTCCCTTAAATAAGCTGAATCATCAAAAATTTCGTGAATTCTTAGAAAAATACACCAGCAAATCTCTTCCCGATCCTTCCACTTTAAGAAAGGACTACATCAGCCGAAGCTACGAAAAAAAACTATGCAAGAAATCAGACAATGGGTTGCAATAAGAAAATATGGGTATCAATTGATAAAACTACAGACTATATGGGAAGATATATTGCAAATGTCATTGTGGGGAGAGATAGATAGATAGATAAATGTCTTTATTGGCGTAGTTAAGGCCATTGGGCCTTCTCTTACACTAAACCAATTAGTATACATTAAAGTCATAAGTAATACTATCGTAATTAAAACTAGAAGACACAATTAAAACACAATCAAAATACAACTGAGATAAAATTCCACCACAGTAGGACATACATACAACAGCAATAATGATGATAATAATAATAATAATAATAATAATAATAATAATAATAATAATAATAATAATAATAATAATAATAATAATAATAATAATAGCTAGTAATGATACTGTAGAAGCACGATCACTGAAAGGCCAGAAATTCACAGGTCACTCGCATCCTGTTGCACCTCTTAACGATGACACTGTAGTTGTTATTCCCCTGACGTCGTAAGGTAAACGATTCCATTCTCGTGCGGCAAACACCGAGAATGAGCTGTTATATGCGGCAGTTCGATGGTGAGGGATGATGAGCAGGTTGGATGTTTGAGCCCTTGTATGTCTGTCATGAACATTTGAGAAGTAATGGAAACATGAAGAAAGGTAGGATGGGGAAGATGTAGTAAGAACTCGATGGAGGAGACACAAAGTATGATGGTTACGACGAACATGGAGTCGCGACCACTCTAATTTTAGGAAAGATGGTGACACGTGGTCATATTTTCTTAAACTGCATATATATCTCACACACGCATTTTGAGCGCGCTGTAGCCTTAGGGAAAATTGCGGCCTGACGTCATTGAAGACATCACAATAGTCAAAATGTGGCATTACAAGGACTTCAATTAATCTCTTTTTAAGCTTTATTGGAAATATGTTTATATTTATATAAAGAATGTAAAGATGAGTAAACTTTTTGACAGATATGTAAGACATGTGCAGACCAAGTCATGCGTTCGTCCATGATGACACCGAGATTCTTCACTTGTGATACAAAAGGAATTGGAACATCCTGCAGGATTACTCCTGGCAACGGACGTTTAGTTATACTTGTTATTTGACTTTGATGGCCAAGAAGGATTACTTGCGACTTTGTAGGGTTCAATTTCAGGCCGTGTGCAGCAGACCAATCACTAACAGACAGTAAGTCAATATTTAGTAAGTCGATATTTTCCTGGAGGTCTCGTGATGTAGAGTCGGTGTAGAGTTGAAGATCATCAGGGTACATATGATATTTGCAATGTCTTAAATTGGATGATATGTCATTCACAAAGAGTGCGAAAAGAAGAGGACCAAGTACAGAGCTTTGAGGGACTCCTCTCATCACGTGGCGCCACGAGGAAACGATTCCATTATTACCTTTCACACATTGTTGACGTCCATGAAGATAAGAATGCATCCAAGCAATCGTACTCTGAGAAAAATGTAGAGCCTTCAGTTTTACAAGTAAAATGTCAATGTCTACGCTGTCGAAAGCTTTACTGTAATCTAGTAGTACCAGAACTGTGAACGTCCTCTGTCTATCGCTTGTCTAACATCCTCAGTCACTTTAAGTAAAGCTGTAGTTGTACTATGTCCTTGTCGGAAACCGGACTGGAGAGGATTAAGGAGATTGTGCGTTCGAAGGTACTCAGACAATTGTGTATGAACTACATATTCTAAGATTTTTGATAAAGCTGATAAAATACAGATTGGACGATAGTCTCCCTCGTTCGAAGGCGTTTTACTTTTCGGAAGAGGTAGCACAATAGCCTTCTTCCAGAGAGTTGGATATGTGGAGTATAGAAGAGAGAAATTGATGAGTTAAGGTTGGTAATATACAATCAAGAATTAGTTTGACCATGTCAGTCCCTATGTCATCAATTCCTTTTGCTTTCGTGCTTATTCTGAGGACTGCTTTTCTGACTTGGAGGGGCGTCACGTGACTGAAATAGAATTTCTCTCTGTCAGGAGTAGGGTGTGTACCATAATAATTCATAAGTCTCTGTTTGTCGTCATGTCGTACTGCGGAGCAGTTAGCAGTAAGGTACTCGTTAAGAGTCTCGAGAGGTACTGTAATTTCTTCTCTGGTCTTGTTCTTCGTAAGTCCAAGCTTATTAATAGATTTCCAAAATGTCGCCGCTGTTCTACCGTCAGGCGTAATTAAACTGTAAGCATGTCGCAATTTAGCATTTCGTATTTGTTGTGTTGTCTTATTTCGTAACTTCCTATATTCGTCAAAGTTTTGTACGGTAGGGTCATTTTTGTACTGTCTGTAAGCGCAGTCTCTTTGTTTCATAAGTTGTCTAATTTTGTCATTTAACCACGGGGAGGGTCCTTTCGATATTCTCGCTCGCCGCTTTGGGGCATGCTTGTCAAATAGTTCCGTTACTTTGCTATTGAAGAAGTCAACTTTGTCATCTAGATTGTTATAGTTCGTTATGTCATGCCAGGGTATTTTGCCTGCGTCCTCTAAGAGTCTATCTTTATTTATATTTTTCAATGGTCGATAGGTGATAAATTTCTGGGAGGGTTTCGGTGGCCGGAGGTTATACGAGATGTACATTGCGTCATGTGCAGATATACCAGGTACGGAGGTTTTGACCAACATTGAGGACTCTGTCTGAGTTGCTGGTAACTATAAGATCTAATAGTGTGTGCGAATGAGATGTATGGCGAGTCGGAGAGAGAGGTAAGATTTCCATATTATAGGCTTGAAACAATGTTTTGAGTCGTGTGGATTCGGAAGAAGTTGCGTCAGTTAGATCCGTATTGAAATCCCCCATAATGATTGTGTGAGGGTAGTCTGGCAGTAATTTAGTCAAGTCAGCTTCAAAATCCTCTAAGTGACCTGTATTCGGAGGTTTGTAAACTACCCCTACAAGCGCTTTAATCCCGTTCGTTGTTATTTCTACGAGCATGTATTCCGGTTTTCTCTCATACCTGCCTGGTGAATGACCGACCAGCTTAGGTTTGAGGCTAGTTAGGAAATAGCCACATACCCCTCCACGCCGTTTGTGAGTGCGGTCATTTCTCAGAAGCGAGTAGCCTTCAAGATGACACAAAGAAGACTGGCTATTGTCTGTTAACCATGACTCAAACACTAGCAGGACATGGAAAACAGGTGGAGTGAATATCTCAGCAATCTCGTCCATTCGGTTGGCTGCTAATATACTTTGCGCGTTTATATGACAGACGTGCAGGGCTCTGGGATGTTGCGAGACGAAAGTCTTGAGGATACTAGCGGTACTTTGATCAAGGTTTGCGCTAGAGGGTGAGGGGAGTGGGGACAGCGGAAGGACGGGAGAGGGTAGCTGGTCTGAGGCGACATACGGTGGCTGTTGAAATCGACTAGTGACGTCAGAGGAATTTGTTTTGTTACTTGTAACTCTTGCCAACTTGGAACGATGAAAGTTAACAAAATGCACAGATAAACACGAAGAGCTAGGAGGAATTTAACGTTAATTGAAGTAGTGAGGTGCAGGAATATAGTCAACTGTGCCTAGAATTACCTATTATTTTAAAGCGCGACTAAATTAAGGGTGTTCTGTCTAAATTAATAAAATAAAAATTAAAAGTATTTAAAATTGAAAGCTATTAAATTAATCATAAGGAAATAAGAAAGTAAATGCAATTATTTAGTAAAATATATAGATAAATAGCTGCAAAAAAGAAATTTTAACTAAGCTAAACGAAAATAAATGATAATTCACTAAACTATTCTAAGATAAAATTAACGATCTTGAGAGAAATAAATATGGACTAATCTAGGAATATAAACACTCAGTTAGGTGCAATCAGTTCAGTGAATTGTTACATTTAACTGCTGTCACTGTCCTTAGGAATGTCACTCAGCCGGTTAATTCTAATTTTGCTGCCATCTGGTTTCTTAATAATGATGTCTCCACTCGAGGTCCAACAATTGCTCTGATTAAAGCGGAGAATAGCTGCCTTAAGAATCGACAACCTGGTGGAGGTTAGATCCTCGCGAATAGTTACTGGGGTACCTTTCAATTTTCGCTTATTGCGAAACACTTCCTGCCTTGTTCGATATGATGTGAATGTGACAATGATTGGCCGAGGTTTCCCTGGAGATTTAGGTCCGACTCGGTGACTCCTATCAATGTCTTGCAAATTCACATTCACACCTATCTCCCTAAAAACATTTATCGCAAGTTCGTCCGTATTTTCACTTACACTTTCCTGTACCCCAAAAATTCTAACATTAGCTCTTCTACTGTATTGTTCCAGTGAGTCACATCTTGCAGCAAAGTCTTCCCTCATCTCACGGATTTCTTTATCCCTGCTTTCGAGTTTTGCGTTCAATTCTGCCACAATTTCAGAATTGAACTGGAGAGATTTTTCTAATTCCTTTATGACGAGTTCTGTCACACGCTCCGATATGGCGGCTACTATCTTTTCAAGGAACTTACCAGAGCTGATGGTTTCGTTTAGTATCCTGGTGACTGCCTCTTCAACAGGGTTGGCACTGCTGCGGTTGGCACTACTGCTCTGGTCACTGGTGTTGCGCTTGCTACGGCCCATATTGCCTGAGAAATCACTACTTAATACTGGTGAACTGATTGTTACAATGACTGATACTCGCTGGTTTGATTCAACACTGTATCACACACTCGTGTACCACTTATTATATAGCTCCCTTTAGAATAACACCTTCTAATTCACTGAAACTGTGGAGCCGATCTTACGCACGTCCGTCACCCATGAGTGTGAAGCACTATAGAGAAGATGGTCCAGGTGAAGGGTTTCTAATAAACTGAACATTTTAAAAAACCAATTTTTCTACCATTAGTATACTGTTTGACAGATCTATGCATGCCATATGGACCAAAGACGTTCAGCATGACAATGTACTGTTCTTCGTAACGGATGCTGCGCCTTATATGGGCTGCCAAATCACTAAAAGCATTATATTGTAAACTGGTGCATGTGATTTGTTGAGCTCACACCTTACACAGAGTTGCAGAAGATATTCGTAGTCAATTCAGTGAGGTTGATAAATTGATTGGGTGTGTCCAGAAGGACTTCTTAGAAGCCCCTTCACGTATTGCATCATTTAAGTTGCTAGCTCCAGACATTCCCTTGCTGCCTTCTGTCATTTTGACAACATGGGGATCCTGGATTGAATCCTGCAACTATTACTGCCAGAACTTCAACATTGTGAAAAGTATCATTGACTATTTGATAGCAGTGAAGCTGCTTCAAACAGACTAGCCCAGGAATTAATGTCTAATTCTGACATTTCAGGTCAACTTTCATACATCAAATCAAATTTTGGTTTTCTTCCTGCTACTATAACTGCTTTGGAGCAATCAGAAGTGCCACTAGTGAAGCAGATAGAACTAGTGAAAATAACTGAATAAATTTAATGCTGTTTTGGTAAAGTGGGGCAAGAAGTATCAAAGGAAATGGAGAAGGTGTTAGGAAAAACAAAGGGTATCACATATTGTGTTCCATTTCAATGACTTCATTGGGCAAAAGGTTCTCTCTGAATCATTTAGAATTAGATTCAAATGACTTTGTCCATTTCAAATATGCTCCTCTTGTATTAGCATAAGTAGAACAAAGCTTTTCACAGTACAAGGCTTTGTTGGCTGAAAATAGGAAATCTTTTTTATTTGAAAATTTGCACAATGTATTCATTGTATATTGCAACTCAAGGCTCATAAACTGATGATACAGAAGCATGTGCATTTTATTCATAAATAAATAAATGGTTCGTTGTCAAACTGACACTGATTTTATAACTGGAATTTTACCTCAAATATAATACTGTTAGGTCATGTTTATGTTATTGTGCATATTTTGGTAAATTTTAGGTCATAAGAGCATTTTTCTGTGCCTATTAATGGTGATTTTTAGGTCTTAGAAAACCACACCCGGGCGACTGGAGGGGGACATTGATGATGAAAAATCCTAGCCCTAGTAAGAACAATTAGGAAATAGTCACTGTCGCAGAGGTCGTTGAGCACATCCCACCGAAGCAAGGGAACGAGTGCATAGCTGCACAGTCTAATATTTATGTGGCGTAGGGTACCGTGCTCTACGCTCAAGTATCTTGGCTCCCCTGTATTCAAAATTCATAAATTCAGCTCTCCATATAAACTTCTCACCGAGATAGAAACTGTCCAGTTTATCTTGAGGATGAAGACCAGGGCAGTTTGTAATACTTGCTCTGTGGCAAGGTATTTCAAAGTCCTGTAACGGGTGATGGGCTTTAAAATCATCCAATAAGACGAAGGGAGGTGGGATACGAAAGACCATCCAGTGTATCTCCTGGATCTTCTTCTCACAGAGATAGAAACTACCCAGTTTATCTCAAGGAGGGTGAAGACCAGGGCAGTTGGTGAACTTTTCCAAACCATGAGCTTCTCTTCCACATATACCACACAGAGACAGATTCAAACAATGAGATACCATATGTCCAAACCTTTGGCATTGATAGCACCGCACAAGACGCGGGATGTACAGCATCACGTCGCACACAATAGGCTGTTACCTTGACCTTCTATGTGAACACTTACAGCTTCAAGCAGACAATAAAAGCACCGGTGGAAACCCCTTCACCACTGAAATTGCGCTTAACACACTGGAAGTTCATCACAGCACAGTTCTTCATATCTTCGATTAGCTCATCGTCAGTGTAAAGGATCAAGTCATCGTGAAAGACAATGACACAAACTAGATTCAAGGATTTGTGCTCCTCCACTCTGACTGGGATTTCTTCAAAGAGGTTGCACATAAGCAACTAATCAGCTTGAAGTGCAGTGCAGATCCTGAGCACCATACCTATCACCAAACATATTGTTTAAGGGCCATTTTCTCCAAATCAAGTTAAACTCGGCACAAATTAAACTAGTTTAGCATCTAGTTTAAACCTGCGTCCATTTTTTTCCGTCAATTTCTGACACTCGTTTAGTTTAAACGAGAGCCCGCCTGTTTAATGATGTCTCTGAAAGCTCACATCTGTGCTAGTGTTGGTTGCACTGAAAGAACAGTCAAAGGCATGGTCAATTGGAATTGGCCAATCAGAGCCAAGTAAATCAATGACAGACATTTTTTGATTTAATATCAGCTGTTTGTAGAGAATTAATGCAATTGTAGTTAGCGAATAAAGAAGAAATTCAACAGGATAATTATTAGCTTTACTGATGAATTGTTTACATCTGTGTGAAGTGTTGTGTGGTATAATTTTACCCATTGCTGTGTACAATTTCTTGGAAGCAATTTTATTTCTTATTTTTCTCAGACATGCTTTACCATAAACAAGTACAGTAGGCCTAATACGCGTTTTCTGATGTCTGCATTACCTTACAGAACACATGGGACTGTTAGCATGTACTTTTGCTAGTCTACTTACTCTTGTAGCTGGACTCTTTACGACCGTATGCCCTTCCTGACGTCAACTACATCAGTGGAGATAACAAGATGACATGAATACGGCGATATATGATAGTAGGAAGAGGGGTGCCAGGCTGAGTGGCTCAGACGGTTGAGGCGGTGGCCTTCTGACACCAACTTGGCAGGTTCAATCCTGGCTCAGCCCGGTGGTATTCGAAGGTGCTCAAATACATTAGCCCTGTGTCTGTAGAATTTACTGCCACGTATAAGAACTCCTGCGGGACAAAATTCCGGCACCTTTGAGTCTCCGAAAACCGTCAAAAGTAGTTAGTAGTACATAAAATAAATAACTTCATTATTATCAGGAGGGGGGGGGGGGGAGGGTAATGCTCGGTGTTGACATAGCCTACTACTGTTCGAATAGCACCAAAGGGTCTACTCAGTGCTCAGCATTGCCATTCAACAGACGAACCACCATCAACAGTGTCCATGCCCCCACTCCATACAATCACGGCAGAGAGGCTCAGGATTGAATCCAGGCATTTGGCACGCAATCTGAGCTCTGAGTACAGTATGGGCTTTTGAGTGAAATCGCACATATAAGAGGCACTTTCGCAAGCAGCACGCACATCAAATTTTGATTCTGTCTACAACCAACACAGAAGAAAATATAGAAAAAAGGGAGACGGCCACATGACCTTTTCAGTCGCCTTCTACGATAGGCAGGGATTACCTGTGGATGTATTATGGCCCTCCCATCCACAGAGGGTACAATTCATTGATTCAAAGACTCAACTTATTTCCGCACCTAGGTTTCCCCTTTTAGTTGCCTCTTAGGAGAGGCAGGGGATACCATGGGTGTAACCCCCGCTGCTCAAAGGGGTAATTTCAACGAGATTGGCGGCCTCGGATAGATATAAATGACGTTTACGAATGTCTTGTTAACATACTATTTGTTTGATATTTCTCAGTAAAACTATATAATAATCACGATTTATTTTTTATACCTGGTAGATCCATACTCATGATCATAAATTTAATTTTCCCTCGTCCAGCTCCTGCCAGGTTGGGGTGTTTATGGCACTTCTCCACCATTGCCTCCCTTTCCACCACTCCTCTTCAGCAATTGTATTCCAGTCCAGTCTTCTTTTTCTTATGCCGTTCTTGACAGAGTCCATCCATCTTGCCCTGGGCCTCCCTCTTGCCCTCTTTCTATCAGCCTCCAAAATTTGTTTTGGTACCCTTCCCTCCTCCATCCTATCACTCAGTTTTTCTACCCTTATCTCTTTTCTGACCTCAACATTTCTTACTCCCCTCTCCTTGGCTTCCCTACCGTACTTCTCAGGAACTTCATCTCACTGGCCTAAATTTTACTCAAGTTTCTTGCTGTCTAAGTCCAAGTTTCTGTTGCATACAGCAATATAGGGGTATAGTACCTCTTGTACATTATCTCTTTACATTTCGTAAGAACTTCTCTGTTCCACACTAGGTTCCCTATATTCTGGTAGAACCTCCTGCTTGTACCCCTCTACTGACCTCCTTATCCAACCATGCATCTTGCATCATTTCATTTCCCCAATATATTTGAAGTATTCAACAACCATAATGTTTTGTTCCCAGATACTAACAATTCCTTTCCCTTCTCTTTCTCCTCGTCATCACCACTGTTTTGCTCTTCTCCACACTGATTTTCATACCATATTTCTCAATATTGGCATGTAAAACATTAGTTAGATTAGCACTTCTGTACTGTTGACTCCCCAGTCATCTGCAAACAACGTTTTCATATCCCCTCCGTATCTTCCCTTTGTTTCCTTTCGAATTTCATCAATGACCATAAGTGGAGACAATACACTTCTGTCTTAGACCAGTTTGGTTTCTAAACCAATCTGTTCCCCGTCACTGGCATATGGACGCAACTGGAACTATCCTTATACAATGCTTCCACTAGTTACCTTGATTGCCTTCCACATTGTTTTCTTTCCAGGGTTTCCCCACACCATTTCTCTACTGACACTATTGTATGCCTTCTCTAAATCGAGGAATACAATCACCAGATCTTTCCCAATATTCCCAATGTTTTTCCATCAGTAATATCATGGTAAATATAGGGTCTATCAACCTGCCCAGTGAAAATCCATACTGCTCTTATAAATTTCTTTTCACCCTTCCTCTCATCCTCCTCCATTATTCTCTCCAATATTTTGGCTACTTGACACGACAGTGTAATGCCTTGATAATTGTCACATACCTTCTTGTCATCTTTCTTAAATACTGGTATTACTACACCTTTACACCAACAATCAGGTAATTGCTTTTTCCTCCATATACACCTTAGCAGCCTACATAACCTATGTAGAAAAATGTGTCCCGCTGCCTTCATCATTTCCATACATATTTCATCCATTCCTGCTGCTTTTCCTGTTTCCATTTGTTTAACAGCCATTTCCACCTCTGCCATTGCAATATCACTCTCCTATTCTGAACCATCCTCATTTACCACTACACTCTTCTGCATTATATCACACATTCAGAAATTTATTGAAATAGTCTTTCCACCTAATCTTTATCTCCTCTGGGTGTGTTATTACATTTCCACTTTATTTCTTCCTTCCTTTCATTCCTCTTATTTTTATATCAATTCATACAACACCCATTTCCAACTTTTGTGATTCTTTCAACATTTTTTTCTTTTTCTTAGTTATCACTTTTTACAATTTTAATTTCCTAATACTTAATCTTACTTCCTTCTTTCGTATCTCTATATTCCATTCTTCCCATGCTTTTTTCTTTTGTTTAAAAACATCCTTCACCTTTTCATTCTAACAAGGTCTATCGCCAAGGTTCTGCCACAGATCATCTCTGCACAGCTTACAAATGTGTTTAAATTTGGTCCATTCTTCTACACTTTATATTTCTGATACAAGGATATGCTGTTTTAATTTCTCCTCAAGTTGTGTGTTTTGTTTTTTTGTTTTTTTGCTAGGGGCTTTACGTCGCACCGACACAGATAGGTCTTATGGCGACGATGGGATAGGAAAGGCCTAGGAGTTTGAAGGAAGCGGCCGTGGCCTTAATTAAGGTACAGCCCCAGCATTTGCCTGGTGTGAAAATGGGAAACCATGGAAAACCATCTTCAGGGCTGCCGATAGTGGGATTCGAACCTACTATCTCCCGGATGCAAGCTCTCAGCCGCGCGCCTCTACGCGCTTGGCCAACTCGCCCAGTCCTCCTCGAGTTTCTCCTGAGTTCTATTACCTTTTAATTTCCATAAATTTATTTTCTTCTGTCTTATTTCTTTTACTGTCCAGATCCATACTACGATCAAAAAACATTTAATGCAAGTCCTTTGCACACACATGACAGAGGCCTAATCATTTAGTGTAGTAATTGCAGGACAGTGAGTGGTATATTATTGTATTGCGCCATCACATTTCATATGTTCATTATAGAGCACTGGTAGATAATCAACCGTCCATTTCGACATGCTAAACGATCAAAATGGGCTACAAAATCAGAATGTATGGATTGCCTTGATCATATTGTCATAAAAACACAAACAAAAATAATTTAGAGATGTTAGTTCACTTTCCACTCTATAAAGGATTATACATGTTAACATTCTACACTATTCTTTAACAAACTTATAAATGTATTTGAGTTATACCAGCTATTTTCATTGGAAGGCAGTATTTCTAAATGTAAAAAGACAAACGGTGAACACGACTTTAGGCTTACATAAAAAGTAAACCTAGTCGGTTTTACTCATATCACGTCACTTGTTTCATCTCATTAATTCCTCTGATTAGGTTGACGTCAGAAAGGGCATACGGTCGTAAAAAGACACTATGAAGATTCGTATCACTTCATACTTGACCCCGTAGAGAAAAGAGTTAAGGGTATCACAGTATCATATTGTACAATATTGATACAAAAGAACTTACTGGCCAGTCATTTGTGTCTATCAGTTGAGAAGTAGGCCTACCACACAGTAAACCTGAGTAAACCTAATCACTGCTTTCATTTGAATAATCACCGTGTTGCCAATACTGGCATGTAGTCATTCAAAATGACGTCATATTCACTGCCATCTCGTCAGCCACATATCGAGAGCATTCGAGGTCCCGTCTTTTTTGAAACTTCAAAAAAATAGTTTCGTTCCCAACTATAGTGTCCAAACAGCGAGAATCTATTCCCAAATTGTTTCTGGAGATCTGGAGATGGTCTCTGATATTCCCAGTTTGTGTACACATAGCAGAAGCCACTGCTTCCGAATAAAGCAGTGCTATAGAAAGCATGCCAAACCACCAGCTGATAACTAGCATATGTTACGAGTTGTAGTTCCGAATGTAATA
Source organism: Anabrus simplex (assembly GCF_040414725.1). NCBI lineage: Eukaryota > Metazoa > Arthropoda > Insecta > Orthoptera > Tettigoniidae > Anabrus > Anabrus simplex. Next base: position 1,042,791,356 of record NC_090266.1, read on the forward strand.
CCTAGTGACTGGAAGCATTCTCTGGATAACTGCGGCTGTTGAAAGTCAAACCCTTTTTTAAAAGTATATTCCATGCTTGTTCTCCATATTTATCACATCAGGACTTACCTAAACAGCTGTAAACAAGATAAGAGAGAGTACACATTTTAGGTTAGGTATGCTATCAAAACGTTCGACAAAAAGATTAAAAATAAACAACAGAAAAGTTTGCGCATTCATGGATCCCAACAGGTGTGGCGGTAACACATTTTATCATCATAATGTTTAATTTCATACGATCGTTGTCTTCATTTTTTTTATTAATGCATAGTGTGTTTTGCTTAGAGTCTCCGAAAATCGTTAACTGGGGACAAAATTATAGTTATTATTATTATTATTATTATTATTATTATTATTATTATTTGTGAGGTACAGTGGTGAGTAAATCAATAGTTATGACTGGATTGTTTTTACCGTGTTTTAAAACTACTTCTAACCAAAAAAACTATATTGGCACGAATTACGAGATATTAAACGATCACTTGGTTAATGATCTCGCCTGCTGTATTAATAGCAACAACCATGAATATTTCTTAACTAAAGTTATCTAGTTTCCTCATCGTGAGGTTATGCAACCATTTTCAGACAGGCCCCCAGTGGAAGGGAGTTGCATGTACCATTTTTATCGCATATCAACCTTCCTGCCATTCGTAATTCTCTGGCAATACGGTACCGGCAATCAAACTCAGGTTCCCCAGAACGACAGATAATTGTGCTAAACATTATGCTAGTGGACATTCTTAACTACAAGACACAGATATATACATGACTGATGCGTGCTTGCAATGCGCAGGTAGCACACGGAACTATCACCTCTTTGCGCGACGTCATCAGAGCTGCAGTAGGCCTACACTACGGAGGCAGACATTTATTAACTGCGAAACACATTTACCGCATGACTTTAGAGCGTTTTCATTGCGCGAGTCATACGGACGAAACTATTCACAAATTTATGTGATGTCGTCAGAGCTGCAGTAAGGCTTGTACCCGCTTTGAAGCGGAATAGTCGTTCTCTGATGAATTAGTCTAATACAGGAGTAAATATGGTAACGATCCCAATTCCATTGCCAAATAGAGTGAAAAGCAACTGTTCACAATTCCTAAAATGTATGTTTAGTTCTTACTAGTTAACGTAAGCAGTATCTTATGTGGTCAATAATTTCTTCTTGTTTAAAGTTGGTTTTTTATCATTAAAAAGAAAGCCATTGGCATGTTAAAAGAACCAATAGCAGGAGCTGGATATTTAAGTAAAACATGCAACCTGCTCATTTTTCGTAACATACACGAGTTTATCAATCACTTCGTATTTGACGTTCAGTATTTGTAAAAAGGTAAGATGTTACATCTGTATGAGATGCTTTAACCCTGGACAAGCGACGCTCGATGCAACGTAAGAGGTGGCATGGGGTACCTTCTGACCACTGTGACTAAACTTTCTCTAGTAACAAAATTACTAACTTTCACGTATCATATATTGATTTATTATTAGCTTCTCAGCATATTAATATTATAAAAGTAAGAACTTGTCATGCACAGGAATAATCTTTATTAAACACCTTATCTTGCTGAATTCAGCTGACAGGCTCAGATGTAATGCTATCCCTGCAGTATATCCCTGTATGGTGGGGAGATGTTCTTCCCAAATAACTACAATACTGGAAATAATTATCCTCTTCGTGATAATCCATATTGTGACAAGTAATTCATTTGCAAATATAATTTTCTGACTCGTTCATTTTCCAGGGTCATACTGTGTACAATGAGTTGCAACATATCATTCGTGAAATAATGCACAAGCTTCTTCAGGCAATGATGCACTTCTTGCTACGCGGATCACTCCTGGTAATTGAGTGCAATGTTTTGGGTTCGAATACGTGACTTTTTAGGAGGAGGAACTTTTGTCCATTTTGTACCACCATCCTTTCCTGTCATGGTTGAAAACTGTTGAGAAAGGTAAATCATCACTAATATTTACTACTTCATTAGCGCTCTGTCCTGTTTCACTGTTAGAGTCTACGACTACTCATTCATCCTCACACTCACTAAAAAGTTTTCCCCTTCCACAGACTGTAATAGAAATAACACCCTTGCCTCATACAATCCATAACTCATTTCTACAATAAGGGATTGACCGAATGAATTCTTAACATGATTACACAAGTAACTAACTGGGTACACTCAACACTGTTCCTGTTTTACTTCCGACGAACGGGAGTGGTGGCACGGGGTCTAACAAGTGACTTTATTACAACACTTGACCAGTAATCCCTCTTTCTAAGAATCAACATCCTTCACTACACTGCCACTGACCTCTAAGAAAAGGCAAGGAATGTAGGGAGAGGCATGTGGCAGTGAAGGTCTCCAAGTTTAAAAATAAGCGCAATCTAACAAAATTAATTTGCACGAGGTCAAAAAAGACCCCACACGACCACTCCTGGCTTAAAGCACTGCTGAAAATTTGCTGTGGCTGAATAACAAAAGGATCATATTTTTAAAAGACTGCACGATTCAATCAGTGTGTGATAAAGATGTAATGCTGTAGAGCAACCAAGTGCAGGCTTGGCTCGCTAGAACAGCCAACAAGCAGCCGCTTACTAGTGTGCCAGTGGTGATCTGCGGGCTGGCAATAACAACCCGTACGTTCACGGAAGGTTTCCCACTCAAGCATTGTTGTTCAATCTACCGTACTACCATTATCATAAATAATTGTCAGTATTATATATCACATAAAAATGGGCAGCGATATAAAGAAATTAAATAATTTGAACTCAAGATGCATTTGTTAACTTGTAGTTGCTATTTTGAAAAACCACTAAGTTTTATATTTTATAAAAAATGCTGCACTTCTCAATTTTCATAATTTATTGACTATGTATTTAAACATATGTAATTTGATACTGTCTGCTTATTAGCTGTTTAAGATATGTATTGTATATATTATTACCTGGTATTTTTAAATATTAGTACGGTACTCTTAGTATTAAGGATTGTATATATATCATACTTTTATTTTTCCATTCCTGTTCATGTATATTTTGCTGTTTATGTATTTTGAATTTTATCAGAGAAATTTTATATTTTTGTATAAACTACAACCCTAACATACCTTATGGTAAAATAGGGTTCACAGCACTTTGGAGATTAAATAATAATAATAATAATAATAATAATAATAATAATAATAATTTAAACCAGATAATATACTGTACTCAAAACAGAAGGATAAACATGGCAAAATTGCAATTATATACGATATACATTAATTAAATGTTATACGGGTGCATTTACACATCGAAATTTCCTCTTATAGCTGCAAGAGCTAAGACACCATTTTTAATAAAACGAAAGAACTATATCACTCTCTTCAGTCATCTTTTTGGGAATAAGTTGTTCAAGGTTTGGTGTTATGTTTTCAGCTAATTGATATTGTTATTTAAGATTTGGGCTAAAGTCTTCTGCTCCCATTTTCAAACAATCTTCGATCAAATCACTATTTGATTAACTTCATAATTGTTTTGCCAAATGAAGAGCAATTCTGTAGGACAGGTGGATGGCTGGTTCATTGTTTATATTTACAATATCATTATCCTGAAAGTTAAGAGTGACAACTTACTGTTCAAATAATTCTTAAACATGGAATTTTCAGGTTTTAGTTTTATTTAATAATCATATTTACGAAATGTCTAGCAATGAGCTAAATATGTAATCATATCATCATAGTGCATATTACTTTTGAACCGTATGATTAAACATAAATTTATCACTAATTCTGAAGTATGTAGATATTGGTTGATCCATTCCTCCTTTAGTCTATTTATTAGGGCTAGATGATCATCTTTATATTGACTTAATCCTTACCATGATATACTATGTTATGTCATTTTAGATTGAATTTCTTCAATTGGTTCTAGGTTTTATGACAAATTTAACATTTTCCCAACACTTAAAGAGTCCATAAATAAATACAATACTTTCCGTTCATGTCGAAATGACAATGATCCAAGAGTCTGCGCTCTGAACCTTCCGCAGTAAGCTCCATAATGTTAACCGAGACTAACTACAGTCATACGGTGCAAGAGAGCACAGAGGACTGTGACGTTACACCCCCGTGCCAATGCAATGTGCTCGCCGCCAGTTTCCCAGTATCTCCACATTGCTGTTGTAGAGTTTTAGTGCCGATTGCTGAAACTGTATTTAGACCGTTTACGGTTAAACAAAAGTACGGCTGTCGCATTGCAAAGATGTTATTTATCACTATGACACGGTATCAACCCAATCTTTAACAGGCGATTTTAAACACTGTGTAAGACACTGCTTAACCTCAAGTTTTAGCAGTGTATCACAATCAGAGGTTATGTATCATGAAACATAGGGCCGAATGCAGAAACTATGACTAGTAAACCCCAGAGAGTGAATACCTGAACGGAGTCTATGTTAGGCACGATGGTCCATTGCATAAACAATGTTCAGCTGGCATTTAACAAGACATCGTTTTAAGTTTCAATAATGGTTAAAAAATGCAAGTAGAAGTATTTCCCATGCTGCTCCTTGCTTGTTGCAGCCAATGAAGTTAGTTTGTGCGCACGCCAAACGTTAAGTCAGCTATCGTCTTACTCATTAAATAAAATGGTTAAATGACTTGCCCACAGATAAGAACATAGGTTTCTGTGGAAACGAAATCTCATTATCGACAGTAAAGAGAGACTCCATTATACAAGAATACCGTATTTACTCATGTATTAGAGCACTTATTACCACTTTTACAAGAAAAAAGTAAGGGGGGGTTTCAATATGCGATAACCTCAAATTTTGTGCAGTGAACACTTGGCTTCTAGGCTATGAAGAGCTATAAATTATACATTACTATACATTATACACTATTCGTTTAAAAACTTATTAATGTATTTGAGTTATACGGCTATTTTCATTGGAAGGCAGTATTTCTAAATGTAAAAAGACAATAGATGGTGAACACTACTTTCAGGCCTACATATAAAGTAAATATAGTCTGTTTTAGTTACTCATATCATGTCATGTCATTCATTTCATTTCATTAATTCCTTTGATTAGGTTAATGTCAGGAAGGATATATGGTTGTAAAAACTCTCTACGAAGATTTGTCTCGCTTCACACTCGACTCCGTAGAGAAAATATTGATACAAAAGAACTTACTGGCCAGTCATAGGTCTCTGTCAGTTGAGCAGTAGGCCTACCACACAGTAAACCTGAGTAAACCTAATCACTGTTTTCATTTGAATTATCGTCTTGTGCCGCCATTTTCCCTGCTACCGGCATGTCATCAATCCAATTGACTTCATCTTCACTGCCATCTCGTCAGTCAAGGATCAAGAGAATTCAAGGTTCAGTCTTTCTTGGAACTTTTAAAAATAATTTATTTCCCAACTATTCAGTCCAAACAGTGAGAATCTATTCCGAAATGGTTTCTGGGGATGGTCTCTGATATTCCCAGTCGGTGTAGCAGAAGCCACCCCTGAATAAAGCTGTGCTTTGGTAGAAAGAGTGCCAAACAACCAGCTGATAACTAGCGTATGTTACGAGCTGTTTTTCCGACTACAATACACGGTGACTGGAAGCATTTTTTGGACAACTGCTGCTGTTCAAAGCCAAGCCCTTATTTTAAAGTATATTTCATGCTTGTTCTCCACATTTATCACATCAGGATTTACCGAAACAGCTGTAAATGAGATAAGAGGGACCACACTGTTTGGTTTTGGAATGCTATCAAGTACCAGCATAGTGCCAGAAGTTCCAAAAGGGGAAGATTAAAAATAAATAACAGGAAAGTTTGCCGCATTTATGGATATCTACAGGCGAGGCATTAATGCATTTTATTATCATAATGTCTAATTTCGTACAATCGTTGTCTCCATTTGTTTTAACGCATAGTATGTTTTGTTTGGAGTCTCCGAAAATTGTTAGGTGGGGGCGTAAATAACAATAACAATAATAACAACAAAATTCCTTATGATTGGATTGTTTTTATCATGTTTTTAACCTACTTCTCTCAAACAAAAAAAAACCTATATTGGCCCTAGTTACGAGATATTCAATGATCACTTTGTTAATGATCACACCTCCTATATTAATAGAAACAACCATGAATATTTCATAACTAAACATGTTTCCTGATCCTGAGGTGGTGCAACTATTTTTAGACAGGCCCCCAGTGGAAGGGAGTTGCACGTACCATTTTTACCGATATTAACCTTCCTGCCATTCGTAAATCTCTGGCAATATGGTACCAGGAATCGAACTCAGGTTCCTAAGAATGGCAGCTAATTGTGCTAACCCGTACGCTGACTGACACTTAACTACAAAACACAGACAAATATAAAGTACATGATTGATGCGTGCTTGCAATGCACAGGTCAGACATAAAACTATCCACCTACGTGTGCAACATCATCAGAGCTGCAGTAATAACTTTTTCCCTTAATATCGCACCGACACAGATAGGTCTTATGGCGACGATGGGATAGGGAAGACCTAGGTGTGGGAAGGAAATGGCCGTGGGCCTTAATTAAGGTACAGCCCCAGCATTTCCCTGATTTGAAAATGGGAAACCATGGAAAACCATCTTCAGGACTGCCGACAATGGGATTCAAACACACTATCTCCCGGATGCAAGCTCACAGCTGCGCGACTAACCGCACGGCCAACTCGCCCGGTGCACTACTACTACTACTACTACTACTACTACTACTACTACTACTACAAAACATTTCACTGAAAAAATTAACATTCCTAATCATCATTAACTTCTGAAAGGGGTTATATATTGGTAACTTTCAGTCGTTTACTGGCAGCCATCTTGTTTACAAGCGAATCTTGAAGTCTAGATATAGCCCACTTCAAACTAATATTAGCAAGCATATTACTGATATAGTATATTAGCAAAGAACATATAACATTGGATAGGAAGAATCCCTACACAAATCACAAATGCAACTCACCCTGCCATCTCTTGAGAAAAAATTGAATTACATAGTAATGTGAGATGACTGAACAGTTCCAGGGCTCAGGCCAAATGAGTGGAATTCATGTACTCTCGCGTCTACGGAGAAGGAACACTTACACACGGATTCAGCAAGATATCAGATGAAATGGTGTTTCCTTCTGGTGAACAGTGGAACTCAGTAGCTGTCGTACATAAAATGTTGCTACCTGTTTTCTACATTCTACATATGCACGGCAGGACGACGGTTTGACATAACCCTCCTATTCCCCCTATTTAAGTGACCACTCTTTTTGGTGTCCACAAACTGAAAAGAATTATTGACATGGAGATGCACGAATCCCTAGTGCTCCAAGCAATCTTATGCTTCCTAACAATCCGAGATTATTATACCGCATGACGGTATCCAGTCTTTTATAACTTTGAGCTAAGTCTTTTTGCTCCTATTTTCTACAGGAATAACAAGTTTTCTGTAGTCCTCCCTCTCCACGCCTCCAATTAACCACAGTCCTATAAGCCTCCCACTATTGTACTTTATCTTTCTGAAATCACTCTTATCAATTTTGGCAACACTGGGACAAACTATTTTTAAATTTTTTTATTAGCTTCCACCTCTCGACAGAAGTTGGACCAATGAACAATAGTTCTATTACAAAAACCCAACTAGAGCTTCACAATGTACCCAGGCATTTCGACCGAACGGACCACAGCATCAAACAACTTCAAATTTGAACCTTCGAAGAAAGTATTTTTTTCATGCACTCACAAACCAACCGCACCTGACACCCCGTTCGACTGAGACTACACACAAAAATTATACGATTACTGTTATTCACACACAATTTAACATCACGGTTACAATTTTCACACACATTATTACTTGAAAGCAAGTCGTGACGTTGATACAACTCCACCAAATCATTCACGTTCGCCTCAATCACGCATAAGACCTCATATTATTAACACATCCACCGCATGCAGCCGTTTCATGAATCATCAATCAGCAACAATCAACAATAAACTAATATTTGCGGAGACGTGTCCAATCGAATGCACTGCACTCGCCCACATAGAATGCTCTGCTATTGCCCTAGGCGAAATAGAATGCGCTCTTATCGCGCTACAGAAGGCTGGAGACATAAAAACCGCTTCGGAGCCCTAACCTGAGGGCTTACACCCCCAAGCCCCCCCTTTACTCGGTAACAGTCTAGTGGTTTTGTCACTAACCAGACCTAACCAATCCAAACCAATGGTACTGTCACCACTAGCCGGACCTAAACAACTCAGACCAACTTTGTCACAAACACGAATTATAAACTAATTCAGCTTTTAGCCACTGCCCAACATAGAATGTGCTGCTATTGCCCTACAGAACGCTAGAGGCCCCCAGGCCCCCTTTACTTGGTCACAGTCCAATGGTTTTGTCACTAGCCCGAATGATGAATTAATTCCGATATAGTAATTCAGCTACAGACTGATGTTAGTTCCTAAGTAAACAGCTTGGCCGCATTGTTGACCACGTCTTCAGTGAGAAGGCTGCGAAAAACGGACGACAGTCATTTCGCATGTAGCTGAATGTAATGAGTATTGGGTGGCACAGCATCAACTATTAATGCAGGACCTGCAAGAGGCCATCGGACTAATCTTTCTTCACGGAACCATCTTAACGTGAAAATACAAATTATGTTTCATGGTACATAACCTCTTGATTGTGATTCACTCCTAAAATTTGAGGTTAAATAGCGATCTCAGCAGTGTTTTATCATCGCCTTTAGACAGTGTCCGAAATAAAGTCTTTGCAATGTGGTGACCACATTTGGGCATTGTTTAACCACAAAATTAGTCTAAATACAGTTTCCGCAATTGGTCAGGTACAGTTAAAACTAATATTTGGCTTTTGGAGAAATATTATAAGGTACTTGTTTCTTGAGCCTGACACAAATAAGTACACATAATAGTGGCACTACAAAGTAGGCTGTGTGCACACATGTGGAGTGTAGTGATGGGACATTCGATTCATTTGATTCCGTTCACGTTACTGAATCTATACAGTAATCCGATTCATGGCACATTAGACACCGCTCCTACTGCATCTGTGTAGTATGTGCTGGTAAGACAGCAGCAACAGCATTCAATGCTCGCAGCTGCCATCTGGTCTTCGTACTATGAACTCCTTTCTTAGAAAAAAATGCTAGTCACACTAATACATCAAAGGTTTCCGGCGACGCAGGGTGGGAAAGTTTAGGATTAGGAAGGTAGCAGCCATGGCCTGAATTGAGGTACAGTCCCAGCATTTCCTGGTGTGACAATGGGGAAACTACAGAAAACCATCTTAACGGCTGCCGACGGTGGGATTTGAAATCACCATCCCCCGAATGCAAGCGCATAGCTACGCGATACTAACCGCATGACAACTCGCTCAGTCATTTTTGAAAATATGTATTTTTCTATCAGCTGAGCATTTTCATTTTTTAAAAATAAATAGTCATATTTTGTATAGGCTACCCGAGATGTACAGTAGCCGATTCAACATGCTGTTTGTTAAATTATTGCGTCTGTCGGCTCACTTACTGTCCACATATGATTGAAGTCTTGTGCAACGATGTGACATATGAACTGAAGGAATACTGACACGTTCTTCCCAATAAAAAACAGGTACTTTTGAGTGGTCATGAGTATGACTCAGTCGTAGGGCAGGCTAGAGTCAAGTTTAATTGTCAAATGTCAACTAAGTTATAATACCAACATTCATTAAACTAATAAATAATATAACCTAATAGCCTACCTACTTACTAGCTACTTCAGAATTATGTTTTGACTACCTTTTTAACACTGCAAATAAATCCATCTATTATTTAAACCTCCCTATAAGAAGAGGACAGTGAATGCAAATGGGTATTATTTTCATATGAGCTACCTACTTACTAGCTACTTCAGAATTATGTTTTGACTACCTTTTTAACACTGCAAATAAATCCATCTATTATTTAAACCTCCCTATAAGAAAAGGACAGTGAATGCAAATGGGTATTATTTTCATATGAGCTGAGCTCGAGAGTCCATTATAGCATACGATTCAGTGTACCATGGCTCACTGTATGTCTCGCTGCAGCGGAAGCTTGGCTCTCCACCAGTGTCCAGTGAGCCAATAAGGAGCCCTGTGTATATCGTGTCTCACTGAGCCGCGCTCATTCACGATTCTTTCAATGTGCCATGATTCACTGTCTCGCTGCAGCGGAAGCTCGGCTCGCCATCAACGTCCAGTGAGTGCGCCACACAGCAATGTCCGCTGGGAGTAAGGTGAATCGTGTGCCGTGAGCTCGCCGTTCCTGTGAATCGATTCACTCGGACACTTTAATGAATCTATACACTGTTTCGAATCGTGCATTCAGTAGCCAACACTAGTGGAGTGGGGGTTCGGATTCTCCTCACGCCAATTATCGTAAGTTTTCAGCTACCATGAGGCAAGAAAAGGGAAGGACTGGAAAAGACAGGCCATGGCCTTAATAACAGCCCGAATATTTGCCGGGTGTAAAAATGGGGAAAGGAGAGAAAATCTTCAGGGCTGCCGAAGGTGGGTTTCAATGCACTATCTCCAGAATGCAAGCCTACCTATTTGGCCCATACAAATCATTCAGTTACAGACTACCGTAGTTTCATCTTTACTTTGCTGATGCTAATTAGATTACACTCACCATAATGACAACACTATACTGAAAGCTACAAGTCATCGTACGGTGGCACGTCACCTTCCTGTTGAAAATATGAGATTTCATTTCCACCAAAGTGATGTTCTTATCTGCAGGCAAGTCATACTCATGTTTAGTCATACTGTAGTTGTGTATTGTCAGACAGATAACCAACTAACGTTTGGCGTGGTGGTTTTTTTAATATATACAGTAAAACCTCGTTAATTCGAAGTCATGGGGACGCAAAAATTTGATTTCAAATTACGTGATTTCGAATTAACCGTCAACACGTAATTTGGAAGTGACAACATATTCTAAGACCTGTTACTGCATGCAATTAATCTTGATTCACAGTTTAAACCTCTCAAATGCCATGGAAAACAACTATTTCCAAAATGTATCCAACAAGGTGCATTTACAATATTCAAATAATGCACTTGGATAACTTGCTGGCAAACATAACCTCACGCAATGAAATCAAAGGAAAGAAAACGTGATTCAAAGACTAGAAATCTATCCTGGCTCCCCTGTGCAAGTGCTTTATTTATTGTATTACTGTACTGAATGCATTTTAGATGCCTTGTACTTGCACGGAAAGTACCCGATGCCCTTAAAACATCGTGGCTTTTCGAACTTTCCTATGACGAGAGGAAAAAATGCCATTTATTCAGGGCATCGACCTAAGAAGATTTCTTGCCCCTACTTTGCACCATATGTTGTGAACCTGCGTGTATTTGACAATCGCGAAAGTGTAGTGTTGAATCTGAAGAAATGAACATTACGACAAAAACACCCAGTCCCCAGGCCAGGGATATAAATCAGTTACAATTAAAAACCCCTGACCCGGCAGGGAATCTAACCCGGGGCCGCCGGGTGACAGGCGGACGCGTGGCCCCCTCGACCGCAGGGCCGGACATGACAGGGGAAGGAAGTCTCACACTTCCGTGTGCACTGCATAGCAACACAGTACATTTCCCGGCTGGCAAATCTCTCCTTTAAAACCATAAGTCCGTTTGGCCTCAGCATTTAAAAAATAAACAATGTAGTTTCATCAGCATTGACAACATTGTTCGGTGCGTACCAATTTATTACCATTAGCCACGCTTTTTCGCCAAATGTCGGCATCGCCAGTGTTCGCAGATTCTACCTCTCCGTACACTGCCTGCTACGAGATGTTGTGGCGTTCCTTAAAACGCCGATACAAAATAATTAAGACTCCACTAGAACTTGGCAGATATGAGACGCACACTGTAGACATGCCAAAGTGGGCGAAAGTGCAGAAAGTTACCCTACACATTCCGGAAGACGTGTTCTTTCATGACGCGGAGAAATACTGAACTTCAATTACTCTGTAAAATACATTTTTTTTTTTCAAAATGTTAAGGCAGTTTCGAATTAAAAGTCAATTTCAGTTAACGGGGCCGACATTGTGCTTCAAATGATGAATTATCCGTATTTTGAATTAAACAATTTGAGTAACATGCAAAACCGAACTTCATGTTTCTGGGAACAAAAGCTGCTTCGAATTAGGGGAGATTTTGAATTAACAGATTTCGAATTATCAAGGTTCTACTGTGTATCTGAAGCCATCTCTTCAGTTTCGACTAAGTTACTGTAATTTATAACTGTTAGGCTCTTCAGTCTGCTGAAAACTAACTTCAAGTGCATAAATTTATAAACTACCTGAAAGAGAAAACATATGGTAGCACTATTACACTTGAAAAAGATACAACTTAAAATAGAATGAAGTCACAAATTATATATTGACAGTATTGACGAGGCTGATTTTTAAAGTATAACAGTGATTTCATTCAAGAATAGACTTTCATTGGTTGCGACAAGCGAAAGGTAGTATGGACGATACTTCTATTTACATTTTGGAACCAATATTGAAACTTGCAAAATATTGTTTATGCAATGGAACACCATGCGTAACTTACATGTCGTTTAGGTAAACATTGTCTAAGGCGTAAAACTACTCATCGTTTCTGCACTTGGGCCTTATAGTTCATCCATTTATTTTGTTTTATCCCTCATATCCCAGAGAGTATAACAAAATATACACAGCATACTAGTACTTCAAGCAGACAAATTCGTATCAGTTAGGGAAAAAACCCCACAATGTTTTAAACTGCAGTATTGTAACCTCTCAGCGACGGGGAACACAGGAGTGACCCTTTGAGTGCTGCTTTACCCAGCAGACAGAGGCGATTCAGATTAGAGCACTAAAAGAATGCAGCGATCTCACTAAAATTTCACTGTTAACTGTTTAACTCCAATTATTTTCAAATATTTACAGTAGACTCAAAAGAATGTAGTTTACATTCATTAACTTTAAATTTAGCTCTTACAGTGTAGTAATGGAGGAGACCGTCCACATTTTGTACGGAATGAATGTGACATTCTTGTATTTGTCTGGCCTGATTCACAATGCAACGAAATGTAGGATAATCGTTGCCTGGGAACGTTGAGTGGAAGAACCGGGATCAATAGTTCGAAGATTCATTTAGCACAAATCCCAGGTTAATGGGACAATTAGTTCATGAGAAGAAGGGCATATACTTTAGTGTGTTTTGTTATCCATTACTTGGCCAAACAAATCATGCCCTCCCATTCCTTACATTATGCATTCACTCTCACTTTGCTCAGTTCAGTCTTGTTTAGTGCTGTTATCGTCTGACTTATTACAATTTAATTATTTAACTTTCATTCAAACTACACTGTGCCATCGTTCCGTGGCATGCAATATCATGTTTCAAAGTGACAGCAAGTTAAGCAAATGTGAGTCGTAATATGTTTCAAGGCTTTGAAAGAATTCTAAGAATTCTCATCAGATGATGTCAACATTCATTAAAAAAAAATATGCTAATTTACACTATCAATCTACATAAGGCCCAATTGCAGATACACTGGAAACTCGATTCTGTTTTTTGGAGGGACCGCGGAAAAAAAACATACAACATGAGAAAACGGAAAATCCGGGAACAAATGAACCATCAACAATTTGGCAAAACATCACAAAAATGAAATATGTATACTTATAATCTTACAAATGCCCCTAAAATAAACCAAACTACAGCCCCAATGGGCCTTCTGCCTACCAAGTGACTGTCCTTGATCCGAAGGCCTGCAGATTACGAGGTGACGCATGTTCAGTTTGATGAATCCTCTTGGCCAATATTCCTGGCTCTCTAGACCGGGGTCGCCATATCACCATTAAATAGCTCCTCAATTAAAGGTAATCATATAATGAGTAAACCTGGAACCAGGCCTCATATCCAGGCAGAAATGCCTGATCTGAGAAGTAATCGAACCCGGGCCCTCCAGGTTAGAGGCAGGCAAGTTAGACCGCAGGGCTGGCTCTAAAAGTTTATTACCGGTACGCGACTTAAGTATCTCGAAACTTTACATTGAGTTTTACCGGGGAATCTTCCGTCAGTTTCCTCTGAAAACTTCGTCATATTCCTTTGAAAACTTCTTTCAGTTCAGCAACTTTGAACACCCAAACTCTTTGAAAAATCTAAATCCCGTAACGCCAAGCCAAACAACAATCGACCACAAGTAGTTTTTCATTCTCTAATCTAATAAAATAAAGCACATTAAGTACAAATGCATCTAACATGATTGAAAAATCCTTTTTTTTTTTTTAAACTTCCATTGTAATTTGGTCACCAGTTTACTGTTCCTAGTCAGTTTATGGAAATCTTGTACCAGGTAAATTAGGCCTAGGCTACATCTACTTTTAAAGGTTATGTTGAATGCAAGAACATGGTTTCGAAAGTATCAATCCTCAAGTTCTCATCTGCCCATCACTAACCACAATCAAATTGGAAAGTGAAAAAATATCATTAACACTTCCGAAATTACGATTATTCGCGACCTTGAACCCAGCTGGAAAGCGCGCTCGCTGTACGAGTCTGTACGAATGCGAGATACAAAGTTTTTAAATGTAACTGCGCAAATAAAACGACTGCAGCTTTTATAAAATTTTAACACAAAAACGTGAAATTCACAGTCTTATATTAGGACCAAAACGGTAATAGGCAATCCCAATCCTCCCATGGCTTTATGTACGTATGTAAGGTGCAACATCTGTTCTGGTCTCGATAAAATAATCGTATTTGATAATATTAAAATACTAAATGTGTTACTTAAGAAGGAGCAGTTTCGATTCTTGCCTGAAAGCCCAGTGACTATACAGTGCCCCGAGGGAAATGCCGAAAACCTGTTCGACGACACTCTCGAAAAAAATAATCAAAACATTTAAAAAGTATCTAACCCTGGACATAATGTAGACGTTTTGAAAATAAGAACATTTGACGAAACTCGTTTTGCAAATAAGAACATTTGACAAAACTCGTTCCGTCTTCAAATAAAGCTATCGAAATGCGCTCTGTCTCCTTCCAATTGTCGAGGACACTCTCTGCCATGGGCGCCCATATGACAGTTTTCGAGGGGGGGGTGCCTATACCTGAGGGTATGTAGTATTTTTAATATTTGGCAGATGGGTGGTGACTTGTATTTCACAGTAGAATAACACCCATGGTATCCCCTGCCTGTTGGTGGGGGGCAGTATTACCACTTCTATGTAATACAGACTTTTAAATCATTTTCTTCAAAGAAAAACACCTTACAACTTTCCTTTTCCTAAGAGCTAAAGGGGGGCCGTCTTTATGATTTCCAAGGATTCTCTAAACCATACTACCCAAATGTGATGCTAAGATGATCCCTTATGCAAGTTCACTGCCGATCGCTTTTCCAGTACAGTACCGGTACTTCTTCAAATTACCACAATGACGAGACGTCAATACCAAGATCCGTGCCGTAGTCCTTTCGTGTAAGATACAGTTTCTTGGAAAACACGTGATCGAGGATTTAGCGTTGATGGGACTGAAATTTCTGGACGGTTGATCCGGCAAATAGTTTCTTCGAGGAACGGATAATGCGGGATTTTTACAACGAATAATGCGGGAAAACGTGGTTTCCTGGAACGTATAATCGAGGTTCTACTGTATAAAGAGAAGTTTTAAGCCTTAACACTTAGCCCTCCTTTTTTTCTTAACACCCCTGCCTCTCCAGCTTCATTTAAGAATATGCTTGCAGAGGGATAAGAGACAGCACAAACATATTGACAGCATATTTATAAAAAATCAACTAAAGCAAACACAAAATAAATATAATACAAGTACAATACAGTATTCAGGTGCAATGTTAATCATTTTCAAACCTGAAATTATCTCTGACAGTCACTTTTTGTCTAATAGTGCATTGTGTGGAACTTCCCAAAACATTCGCCGGGATGTAATCCTGGCTTTTTTCTACAAGTACTGCTGAAAAACACAGTCTCGCGTCGTAATTCAGGCTTACTCTTCATTGCCATATTTAGAATTACGCCTAAAAATGCTTTGAATTCAGGAAGAGTAAAATCTACCCATGACCTAACAGACTCACATGTGAGGGGCTTAACTTTGTGAATGTTCACACTAGCATACCGATTAGCCACGCACACAATTTCCGACAATAACTCGTCAGTCGTGAATAATTGGAAAAAGTCAAGTTCGCTCAACCTTGCGATGACTTATAACCTGAAGTACCTGTGAATGGGCTTTTGAAGTCCAAGTCAGTGTCACAGTATTTCTTCCAGCCATCAATAGAGGTACCAGCTCTGCCATTTATCATTTTTCTCACTATCGGGATTTTCATTACTCAACTCACCAACACA
Organism: Anabrus simplex; assembly: GCF_040414725.1. Classification (NCBI taxonomy): domain Eukaryota; kingdom Metazoa; phylum Arthropoda; class Insecta; order Orthoptera; family Tettigoniidae; genus Anabrus; species Anabrus simplex. Next base: position 1,042,807,782 of record NC_090266.1, read on the forward strand.
ATCTCGTTCCGCAATATCTTCCTCACCACTTATTTGAAAATCACTCTCGCTATCGCTGAAATCAACATCACTTTCACCTAAAAGTCTGGCTATTTCTTTCTCAAGCTGCTCGAATGACACCATGTTGCTAACCAACGTCTGTTCACAAACTCACACGGTCTTCAAAGAACGTGCATAAAGCCAGATTTCAAGGAGATTATAGCTACACATGGCTTCAAATTGTCGTCGAAGGATGGCAGTAGCTTACTGTACCTGTAATTCATGCACAAGTAACCCAACAAAGGAGTTATATAGGGAAGAAAATCATGTCGGGCATTGCCCGACATAAGATCTATGCGGGATATTCTCGTTGTCGGGCATGGCCCGCCGCATGAGTACTAAAGGTTAAACAATGCCAAAGTTACGCATGATGTTCCATTGCATAAACAATGCAGCAGAAATTTAAAACTACATTCTCTTAAGCAGAAAGAGGTTAGACTATTTCAAACACTTTAGAAAAGAAAATAACACTGATTTGGGCTGATTCATACATACACAGAAGGCAGAGATCTTCACCTTCAAAGATATACCATTTCCATCACAATTTCAAAACTTTACATGCTAGAACAAAATGAATTTAGGCCTACAGGGGTCTATACCACGCATGAAGTTTGGCAGCATGTGAAGAAAGGGGGGCCAAAATGATGTACGGAGCTCTGCGTCAAGGTGTTAAAGAAATAGAGCTGGCTAAGTATATTTCATTCATTATCCTAGTATGTTATAACATACATATTTTTCCAAACCCATCTCTTAGTAAAATGAAGTATGACAAACATAGGAATTATGAGAATAAGTATAGCTGTACATGCAAGCACAGAAATGGTGTCCCGACGTAAACAATCAACACTGCCCCACTCCAGTACTGAAAGGAGGTGAGGGAGTGAAGGGGTAGTGTCGAAGGCCACTGCTGTACCGAAAAAGAGGGGAGAGAGTGAACGGGTAGTGCTGAAGGCACAGTGTGTGTATTGCTATACATCGACCACAGTGCCCATTTCAGTCACAACAGTCTTGTAGCGGGGTGTCTACCTGCAGCAATGCGTTCAGCGTGGAGGTGGGGGTATACCATGCTTTGTTTATACCGGGACACCATTTCTGTGCTCGCATGTACCAATAATAATACACTATAAGGATATTCTAATAATGGATCATTTCCAAAAAAACTAAATCCATTCAAGCAATAAAAATTCAAATATGAATATCACAGCTGGAGCAACACAGAACCTTTATTCTGTTTCTCCAAGGTACTTACTGATTATTTCTATAAGAAGATCAAACATCTGTTTCCTTGGTAATAAAGCAGGATGATATAATTCTGCTTTATCACTGTATTTATTATTGGCAGTATGCTCTCTCATTTGAGCATGTTCAAGAATTATCTGCAGTCCAGCTAAAACCAAGGCTTCATCAGTCTTTGCTTGTGAGGATAACAGAGCTGAACGAATAAGAGGAAAAGTATAACAGAAAGCTGGAGCTGATAGGTGAAACGTTGCAGTGTCTGCAGTTCTGGCAGGTGTTTTAGCAACATCCCATAACACTACTCCTCGTTTTGTGGTGACAGTAGCTCTGTGTAAACATGCAACAACACGGAGAACAGATGAGGGTAGCTCTTCCTCTTCCCATGCAGGATCCAAATCACACTGTGGTTTTAGGAGACGAAGTGTAACATGAGCAATAAGTTCACCTGTAAATAAAATACATTATCTATTAAAAATTCCAGTATCATTTTCATATTATTTCAGATTGATCAATTTTATTGCTTTCCATTACACTGATGTACCATACTATTAGTGTATGGCAAAAGTCTCTTGTATGTTAAGTAAACCCACCCAAGTTGTCAATCTGGTTTCTGAATCAAATTTGTTCATTCGAAACAAACTTCAATGCAGGTACAACAGCACGATTGTCATGCTCTCTGGGGGAAAAAAGTAAACTTTCGGAAGTGAAACTGCCCGAGCCAGCAGAAAAAAATATACAATAAATGATCTACACAAGAAAAGGTTGGAAAAGACTTATGGGTAATGGTAAGTTGAACCAGGCTGTCTGTATTCTGACTTTGTTAAGGTATTAAATTGGACTGAAAGTCACTATTGGAAATGTTCCAAAAGAAGTTCTTGACCCAGAGTACATAATACAGTAGAACTTTGATAATTTAAAACCAGTTAATTCAAAATCCAGCCTTCTTATTCCCAGAAACATGAGGTACAGTTCTGATTGTAATTTAAATCGTTCAATTTGAAATAAGGATAATACATCATTTGAAGAAAAAGCACAATGTTTAAAATAACATTTATATCTTGGCAAGAATGTTTGAATCAACAATCCAAACAGGAAATAACAGCAGAAAATAAAATGTAAAGGGGAGGTTTAAATAACTACTAACAGGAATTGCATATGACCAAAATTAATTTCAAGGAGGTTTACAATACAGCAGAAACTACAGCATAGTTACTAGTTACAGGGAAAATGAGAAAGAAAGAATAAATATGTCACAATGGAATAATGGCAAAAAGCAATTGGTCAATACCTTGCTTAGACCCAGTAATAAATATTCTAACCAAATAATATTGAATAATGAGGAAATTATAATAAACTTCTCCCATACAAAAATAACTGGAACATGGCAAGGTTCCAATACTACAATAGTAACTTCAATATTAATGAGCAGCGACACAACTCGTACAATTCCTTTCCTTAAGGAAGAAAAAGCACTCATCATCTAATCTTGGGAAGTTTAACAGAATAACAGAATATTTCAACATAATTTATGCAAATGTCTTAATTGTTTAATTACCAAATCCAATCATCTAAACAATATCTTTTGCGTGGCTTAGCGACAAGAGTTCCATTATATACCACACAATTTATGCTTTATAATAAGCCAAAAACCAGTTTGTATCACACGGATATGACATTATCACTGGATAAGTTCGTGTTAAGGAAAATAGTAATCACACATCTGTTATATACTGAAGGTCGTACTCCATACCGTAATGTTAACTTGACCACATTTTGGATTCCTTTCCTACCACCAACTGCTTCTTCCAAATGGAATTAATGATTCAATTACGTAGTTTCTTCACCTTTAATCCATTACAGGGAACTGGGATGAACCCAGCTTCATTTTAGTGGTAGGACGCTGTGGCATGTTGGTTAACCTGCCCGATCACAAGACAACCTCCAGAGACTGACTGATGCCGTTAAGAATGGGTTCCTGGCGGCAAGCATACCATGACCAGCATGTGCGCTGATCCACATTTCCTGTATACTGTAGTACCTGTTTCTGTATACTGTACTTCCTTTTACTCTTAACAAACTATTTTGCAGTGTTATCGGACCTTTATGTTTTCTTATATATATATAAATGATATGAGTAAAGGAGTGGAATCGGAGGTAAGGCTTTTTGCGGATGATGTTATTCTCTATAGAGTGATAAATAAGTTACAAGATTGTGAGCAACTGCAACGTGACCTCGAAAATGTTGTGAGATGGACAGCAGGCAATGGTATGTTGATAAACGGGGCTAAAAGTCAGGTTATGAGTTTCACAAATAGGAAAAGTCCTCTCAGTTTTAATTACTGCGTTGATGGGGTGAAAGTTCCTTTTGGGGATCATTGTAAGTATCTAGGTGTTAATATAAGGAAAGATCTTCACTGGGGTAATCACATAAATGGGATAGTAAATAAAGGGTACCGATCTCTACACATGGTTATGAGGGTGTTTAGGGGTTGTAGTAAGGATGTAAAGGAGAGTGCATATAAGTCTCTGGTAAGACCCCAACTAGAGTATGGTTCCAGTGTATGGGACCCTCACCAGGATTACCTGATTCAAGAACTGGAAAAAATCCAAAGAAAAGCAGCTCGATTTGTTCTGGGTGATTTCCGACAAAAGAGTAGCGTTACAAAAATGTTGCAATGTTTGGGTTGGGAAGAATTGAGAGAAAGAAGAAGAGCTGCTCGACTAAGTGGTATGTTACATGTCATAAACCTCATTTTAGGTCCGTATTGAAATATTTTTAACAGTTCAACAATAATAAAGGTGTTTCAATACATGTAACTAAGAATTTAATTATGTAACAACTATAAGTGAAAATATAAGTATTGAATAGGTGGAATAAATTGAAACACCTTTATTAAGTGGTATGTTCCGAGCTGTCAGCGGAGAGATGGCGTGGAATGACATTAGTAGACGAATAGGTTTGAATGGCGTTTATAAAAGTAGGAAAGATCATGATATGAAGATAAAGTTGGAATTCAAGAGGACAAACTGGGGCAAACATTCATTTATAGGAAGGGGAGTTAGGGATTGGAATAACTTACCAAGGGAGATGTTCAATAAATTCCCAATTTTTTTGAAATCATTTAGGAAAAGGCTAGGAAAGCAACAGATAGGGAATCTGCCACCTGGGCGACTGCCCTAAATGCAGATCAGTATTGATTGATTGATTGATTTTGCTTTTCTTTTCCAGATTTATCACTTATGCCTAGAAAAGCACAGACGAGCTTCTGCGTGCAGCTGTCTCATTCAAAGCACTACGATCCGACATGCTTCTGCATTCTATGATACTGCTTCATACAACTCACTTAAATAACTTTAATTCATCACATACATCTTTTCTCTTCTCTCCTTTTATTCTCAATACTTTCCACCTTTTCGTACTCATTTTTGGTCACAATGCTAGAGTAGTTGTACCAGGTTTTCCTTCCTGTTAACCTTATTAAGCTTCTGCGAACTTCAGTGCCTGTTTCTCATAGATTACTATTTTCCCCGTTCTTTTCCATTATAGGATTTGTTGGGCATGGAGCTCATTGGTATTGGTGGTGTAATGATACCTGCCCGTGTTTTACACATGAAGGGAGACTGGTCCTGGTTTTTCTATTCCCTACCTTACGTAATGTATGGCACAGAATCACTGGCGCCTCAGGAGCAGGTTAGAGTCATACAGCACATTTGTAACAAATGGCAACAATTTCAATTGTTTACTATGATGCCATATGGAAATGTACAGAACCATGGTTGAGTACCAGGCTTACATATACCTTCTCACCTTGTGTGCCACCCACTGTGCGAAGTGCTCTCATGCTACTCCCAACCAGCATGTCTAAGAAGTATGTTCATACATTATACTCTGAAAGTTTTAAATCATTAGAGAGAATTCCTGTATCACTCTCGTCCTGGTATTCCATCTGGCGTACATTTTGCAGTAATATAGTAGTTCCCAAATCCAAGACTGATCTTTGTATGACTTGTAGAAGCAATCAAACTGTAATAGGGGAACTGTCAATTATGGATGAGGAGATATAAAGGAATCTGATGGAAAAGGTTATACAACATCTTAATCATGTCCAAGCAGAGCAGACAGCTTATAAAATCACCATAGAAAATTGTATAAAAGGGATTAGACAACTGCAAACACCTTTGTCTCTTGGGCCACAAAGCTGTAACACATACAAAGGCATAATACATTACAGTTATGATTTTGCCCAACAGATGCACTTACCATACGATCCACAACAAGTTGGACTCATTTTCTTTCTTACAGGCTACTAAGTGTGTCTCTTTGTTGTAGCATGTGAATCACTTAACAAATTTGTCCTGTACATTATTCCAGAAGCTTGTATTGCGGGTAAAGAGGAAATGCTGTCTTGTCCCTTGTACATCACTTGCAGAGCTCGATAGCTGCAGTCGCTTAAGTGCGGCCAGTGTCCAGTATTCGGGAGATAGTAGATTCGAACCCCACTATCGGCAGCCCTAAAAATGGTTTTCTGTCGTTTCCCATTTTCACACCAGGCAAATGCTGGGGCTGTACCTTAAGGTCACGGCCGCTCCTTTCCTACTCCCAGCCCTTTCCTGTCCCATCGTCGCCATAAGACCTATCTCTGTGAGTGCGACGTAAAGCAACTGTACATCACTTCTTGGAAAATGTTTTTATTAGATGAGCATTTTTTTTAGAATTCATGCTGATAACCATGTTGGGCAAAATAAACACATCTTGATGAGATACCTCATGGGGAGAGTTATAACAGGAAACAGCAGTTGCAAAATTTCATTTTTGCCAGTGGGACACACGAAATTTCGAACTAGTTTATATTTTGGTTGTTTCAAGAGAGCATCCCAGAAAAATTAAAAGTGGAGTTATTGGAAATGTAATTAATGTCGCCCATAAAAGTTGTCAGGTTTCTAGCCCTACTATTCCTGTCGCTCTTGGCATGTGTCTGTTAGGTCATCAGCCCAGAGGCTGGTTGGATCCTCAATTAGCACCACCAAAGGTTATGCGGTTATAAGGAAACCCCAAAAACCAATGGCAGCACCAAAATGAGGCGTACTAGGCAAGATGAGGAGTGAGGTAGTTTGCCATTGCTTTCCTCACTGGGTCAGAAAGTACTACTGCAGCACGACTGACCCTATGAGCAGCACCTTTCATAACACTCAGATGCACTAGTCATGCTCCGAATGTCATTACTCAGCACTACCCATACCCCCAGCAACTTCCATATTGTCACAGCCATGGATGTTGACTGGGACTTCGGTGAAAGCTACACTTTACTCTGGCCTGTGCCAAGAGATGGATGCAAAAGTACTGTATCCATCAAGAAATGACAGCAGGCAGGCTCTTGGCATAGAATCTGGAAATGTAATCAATCCTACATATGACTGGCAAAACAAGTTCCGTGCTGGAATGAAAAACATTCCACCAATAGCCCAGATACATCACTCTGTGTACATGAAAGAGCACCCAGGTGTAGTGTTGGCAAAAAAATCCATAGTTTCTGAAGTAGTACCCTACACCATTCTTCCAGAAGATCCATCACCTTTCAGTCATAAAACTTCAAGGACTTAGCATCGATAAACAGATGTATCTCCATGAAAAAATAAGACCCTCCGTATCAGAAGATAAGATATACCATGTCCTGCTGTTAACATCTTTCCCTGCTCCAACACCACCACCACCCCCGATCTCAAGTGAAAATCTTATGGAGCCTGCTTCTGTTTCTCCTCCTCTGCCAATAACTACACCATCATCATCTTCAAAAAGCGTAACGCCTTAAACAAAAAAAAAAAAAAACAAAAAAAAAAAAAAAAAAAAAAAAAAGTAAGGCTCAGAAGAGAAAAACCCCAACTCTGAGAAAATTCTCCCCAAAGAAGTAGTCTTGACTCACCTGCCACTTTCTCCCCCGCCCCCAAGTTGCTTTATGTCGCACCAACACAGATAGATCTTATGGCGATGATTCCTGCAACTACTGTGGAGAGGTAGGACATCAGGGCCAGACTGTGAATGGGCATATAATATGCCCAAAACCCAGGCTTCAAAACATAAATAATATATTCCTGTCTTATGCTGGCTGTGATTAATGATCATTAAGGTATGTGATAATTTTTGTAAAGTGCAGTAGTGTTGCAATTAGCTGTCTTCACAGACCCTCCGCAAGTCATAAATGTTAGTAATATTCGTAAAACATATCTACATCAGAATACTGGTGAACATGAAAATGTAAATGCCAGCGTAACTTCCAAATAGTTTAGTAGTTACAGTAGAACCTTGGATTGCGAGCATAATTCGTTCCGGCAACATGCTTGTAATCCAAAGCGCTCGTATATCAAAGCAAGTTTTCCCATAAGAAACAATTGAAACGCGGATGATTCGTCCACAACACAAAAAATGTATTTGCATACCATTTCTAAAACAAAATATACCGTAAAACAAAGTGCACTTTTCCTTACAATAGAATCATTGTTTGTGTGAGGGAGATGAGATGACATGAGAAGAGTTACTGTGTCGCACGAATTTCACTAACGGAATCACTGCTATCTGTTGGCTCACTGGAATAGTTTCCTTTTCCTGCAACTTTAATGAGGAACCTGTCCAATGACTGTTGATTTTGCCTCTTTTTGAGGATTTCATGAAAATGTGACATTGCATTGTCATTGAACTGATACACTGCTACAACCTTATTTGGGTGGTGTTTTTCTACAAAATTTTGCACCGTTTCCCACATTTTGCACTTCTCCCGAATCTCAGTTTAAGTGAGAGATCCATCGACTCTTCCTCCTCTTCCCCGGACGAGATCTCCATAACCCCCCTCCTGTTGTTCGCGATGCAGGTGCATCATTTCGTTGGTGGTCAGTTCCTGGCTATGTTCTTCCACCAGTTCTTGAATGTCCACGTCATTCACCTCCAGCCCCATAGTCTTACCTAAGGACACATTTTCATTGACAATCGGCAGCTCATTGTTACAACAATCCCCTCAAAGTCACATCCAAGAACATTCAGGCCACAGCAGTCCCCAAGTGGAAGTGAGAGTTCTCTTGGTGACTCCAACCAGGCTTTATCGATGATCTTCAGGCAGTTCACGATGGGGAAATGATTTCTACCAAACTCTCAGAGGGTAGAGTTTGTTTCTTTGGTCACTTCGAAGCATCGCTGAAATAGTGCTTTGTTGGATAGCTTCTTGAAGTTCAAAATGACTTGCTGATCCATAGGCTGGTGTAATGTTGGGAGGAAGGAACTTAAACTTAATGAACTTGAATTCCTCCAGGTAGTCGTCCTCAAGGCCTGGAGGATGAGCAGGAGCATTGTCCATAACCAGCAAGACTTTGAGCGACAGATTATTTTCTGAAAGGTATTTCTTCACTACAGGACCAAAGACCTCATTCATCCATTCAACAACATGGGAGGGGAAAACGTAGGCACACGTGACACTCGTATTGTGGAACCTCACTCGCTTATCAAGTTACAATTTAAAATGTTTGCTCGTCTTGCAAAACACTCGTAGACCAAGTTACTCTCATTCCAAGGTTTCACTGTATTTGTGTCAAAGTAACCAAATTTTTAAACAGCTCTACTGAAAAGTTAAGAAATCTTACGTTGTATTTGCTGGCGAGATGTAGTGTTTACAGTGCACTATGTCTTCTGGTATGGGCTATATCAAATTTGTTACTTTCATTGACCTGTCTCAGTCTCATCCTTGGCTATGACAATATGAAAGTCACTGAGGTATGAGTGATGCTAGTAATACCACTCCTTATGTAGCCAGTCCCTGTTATGAATGGTGTGAAAATATCACTCATAGGGTCGGTTGGTGCATGCATTTCAGTGGGCTTGGCAGACTAATATGTAATAACAACGGCTGGCTCAGTGAGGAAAGCAACAGGAAACTACCTCATTCCTCACTTCCCTAGTACGCCTCTTCAGCGACATCTAAGCTATTTATGACAGCTGTTGGCGGAGCTGCAGAGGATAAAACCAGCCTTCGGGCTGAATACCCAACATACATACATACATACATACATACAACATTACATGCTAATTTACGGCCTTAATTTCTTTCAGAGGCATTCAATTCACTTACATGATATTGGTTACATATATGGAACATGACTAACTTTTTCTCAATACCAGACATGTGGTCAATTTCATACTGACGCACACACAGGGCGTTTCTCTGGTACCACTACGAGCAATGCAATCTGATAATCTTACATGTATAGTATTTTACCTAGAATTCTATATACAGGGTGCGGCAGAAATACCTGACGAATTTCAGACGTAAATAACTCAGCAACGCAACAAACCATTCACAATTTTGTTGCACAATTTAAAAGAGTAGAGTTTGCCATTTATGTCACATACAGTAAATTGGAGCAAACTAAAGGTCGTATTGGCCACAGCTTGCAAACAGGTGTTATTGTTGTGGTGCATGCGGTCTTGGCCTTGTAGAACACATGCATCATCTCGTCGGGGCTAGTCAGTCAGTCGCTAACATGGCGTGGGGTGGTGAACGCCGAGGTTTCGAGATTGAGACTTATTTCAAAAATGGCGACTGTTACCACAACACAGCAATTGTTTCACAGACACTTTGGCTTACATCGACATGAGAAAGTTCCAAGCAGGAACACAATTCTGTTATGGGTGAACAGTTTGAGAAAAAGTGGTTCGAGTGTGAAAACGAAGCCGCCTGGTAGGCCTCGTAGCATCCGAACACCAGAGACCGTACGCGCATTGAGACAAGCCGTTACGCAATCTCCGCAACGTTCGGTGCGTAGGCATTCACATGCTATGGGATTCTCGGATCTCACCGTAAGGAGGATTTTACACCCAGACATGAAGTTCCATCAGTACAAAATGGTGGGTGTTCAGAAACTCAGTGAACTTGATTGGGTCAACAGCAGAGCGTGTTGTGAGACTATCCTGGAAGCTGTAGCAGCTGACACCAGTGTCCTGGCAAGTGACGAAGCGCACTTTCATTTGCCAGGCTATGTTAATTTTTAAAAAATTTCGGTACTGGTCCGCAACCAATCCTCACCAGCTTCATGAGCGACCTCTCCACAGCGAGCGTGTTACTGTTTGGTGCACTGTCGCTGATTTCAGAATTGTAGGCCCTTACTTTTCTGAAGAGGACAGAACTGTAACAGTAACATCGGATCATTATGTACAGCTACTACGCATCTTCCTGCAGCCGACACCGACTTGGGGAATCCTGTTGTGTTGTTCCAACAAGAAGGTGCCACTGCACACACAGCCAGGGCGTCGATGGGTGCCCTCAGAGAAATGTTTCCAGAATCCGATATCAGTCAGGAATGAGGTGCACATACTAGAAAAACTTAAATAGCAAATGCATAGCTCAGCAAAACACTACAAATACATTACACCCCTCAAAGTTATGACCAATTATGGCTACCATTTCTCTGGGGATTTAATGTCTGAGTGTCTTTAATTGGGAAAGATGTATCCAGGTCCGATGAGCCTTCTTTGCCAGTGTCCTCTATGTTAAGCTATAATTCCCAATCCACATTGGAAAGTAGTTCCTGCAATATTCATGAGAGTTTGAAGATTATCTTCTCTCATGTAAGCTACTGCCTCTGAAACCATCTCCTTTCTCAGAGAAGTACTGGTACTATGTTTTGATTAGTAAGCTGGATGATTTTTCTTTCAGATAAAGTCAGCACTGTGGTTCCTTTTAATGCAGCCTTAAGTTTGGTCTTTCATTAAAGTTAGCTTAATTGAAGTCTCCAAGTCGTCCATAGTGAAGTGTTTGGCACACTACACTCATTACAGAAGTTTTTTTTATTTCTTTCTAGCTATAACAATTTCCCTGGAATTGAACTGTTCAGGTGACTTTTCTTAAGAATACATTAAAGTCAATGTCATTTTCTTTTCAGTTTAGAATTATTTAAGATTTTCAATATGTCAAAACTAATGGCAAGGTTAATGAACACTTTAAAATACCTGCGAAATAACACATTTCATTAATAGCAGAAGAATGTATCTCGTTCCTGAAAGAACATCAGATTTTATCAAATCACAATTTCTCTTTTCACAGTTACTTTAACTTTATACATCCTCACAGGTTTTTTTGTTTTAATACACAAACTGCTTTAGGTCACACCAGCATAGATAGGTCTTATGGTGACAACGGGATAGGAAAGGCCTAGGAGTGGGAAGGAAACGCCCATGGCCTTAATTAAGGTACAGCCCCAGCATTTGATGGTGTGAAAATGGGAAACCACGGAAAACCATCTTCAGAGTTGCCGACAGTGGGGTTCAAACCCACAATAACATTGTTAAAAGCACATAAACACACCTGGACTGCATACAAGTCGAGACCTTTCACTATTTCTTCACATCCCCACTTCCATTTTACAAATCAAGTAACGGATCAAAATGTTCATAACCTCAAAATTACCAGTTTAGTTTCATGAAAAGTTGGAAGTAGCCTAAAGTTGCTTAGTGTCATAAATTAGTGTCGCAACTGCAATTCACGTGTGTGCAATCAAAAGCCCATTGCAAAACTTGGTCGAAAAACCTAGTTTCGTGTAAACAGGACTTACAATAAAAAGAAGACAAAATTCGTAAGGACAGATACAGGACAAATTTTCACCTCTAATGATAGGAAGAGTATTTTGCTAAATTACTTAATGTCAAATTCAAAGAAATGGTGGTAGAGGAGGAACATAAAGAACAAATGATGGAAGAAGTCCATTATGAATAAGATTGTTGGAAACAGGAGCAGCTATAAAGAAAGTGGTCAGTGGCAACGCGTCAGGTGTGGATGAGGTGATAATGACAGCAGGACTAGTAGGGACTAGTGAAATGGAAGAAAAAAGTACTGGAAGATTGGAGAAAGGGTCTGGTAATTCCAGTATTCAAGAAGGGTGATAAGGAGGAATGTAACAATTATAAGTTCACATCTAGCAAAGAATTCTGAGAGAATATCAGAGAAGACTGAGGATGAAAGTAGAAAAGGAAAGGGGGCAAGAGAAACATTTAGGAAAGGTATAGCAACATTTGACCTAATTTCTGCATTAAGGAAAATGATGGAGAAAAGATGGAAGTTCAGGAAATATTCAGTGACTACATTTATAGATATTAAGCGGGAATATGAAAGTGCACCATGGCAACTGGTCTGGGATGCAATGATGAGCCATGTAAGAGAAGTGTGCAAGTGGTGTGAAGACCAAAACAGGACAAACAAAATGATTCACTGTATAAACAGGAATTTGACATGGAATTGTATTATCCCCTCTACTCTTCACCACTGCCATGGATGAAATTCACAAGAATGGAAAACAAACACTGAAAAGCAGAGAGACAAAGGCCATACTCTTTGCAGATGCAGTAATATGGGGAGAACTTGAAAATTACAAGAGTAAGTTACTGTATGGAATCATGTTCCATGTAAGAATGAGGGTCTGTTTCTCCCAAATTCGAAAGTTTTGTTTATTCACCTTTCCATTCACATGGAACGCTGATTCGTCACTGGAAACTAGTCTGTGACGAAAACCATTATCTTCACAACATTTCTGCAGTGCGATTCAAAAATTCAAACATAGGACTTTGCCATCACCTGATAAAGATTGATGCAATTGTAAGCAATATGGCTGTATCATCAGGCACCTTCCTATCACATGCCATAATGTACTTTGAGGTACATTCTGTTCCCTGTTATCTCTTGTAACAGATTTCCTAGGGCTGCAGTGATAAGCACTCCTGATCTGAATCGCTCCCGCTTCTGACACAGTGGGACACCCACTGCTTTTCCCTTTATACAAACAACCTGTGTCCACAAAATGAGTGTACCACCTGCAAACAGAGTTGTCAGAGGGAGGGTCCTTCCTATATTTCATTCGAAAATTGCTCTGGACTATGGTAACAAACCAATATTGGTGATATTCGAGAGTACAAAAAGCTTTCTCCTTACTGTTGACTGCCATTTTGTAAACGCTGCTTTAGCTGCCATCTGATTGTAACTGACGTCACTATAGTCTATGCAGAACAAAACTTAAGAGTCTGCCTAAACATCACTGCAACAATAACAGTTGGTTAGGACAGAATAAGAACCATACTTGTCCGACTCGTTGGCTGAACGGTCAGCATACTGGCCTTCGGTTCAGAGGGTCCCGGGTTCTATTCCCGGCCGGGTCGGGGATTTTAACCTTAATTGGTTAATTCCTACGGCACGGAGGCTGGGTGTATGTGTTGTCTTCATTATCACTTCATCATCACGACGCACAGGTCGCCTACGGGAGTCAAATAGAAAGACCTGCACCTGGCGAGCCGAACCTGTCCTGGGATATCCCGGCACTAAAAGCCATACGACATTTCATTTTCAGAACCATACTTGAGGGCCGGGCAAATTAAAAATTACTATAATAACAAACTTGTAACAATGGGAATTTAATACCATATCATTTCTCAAATATTAAAACAGAAATGTTTAATACACATGGAAAGAACAAGTGCTGATTTTTAAAGGGAACAAGGTTCACATGAAGATTAGCAATGTCAGGTTAAGGAACTTACTAGTATTTCCAAGTTTTAATTGATGCACAGTTTATGAATGTGTGAATTGTAAGTTCTGATACACAAGATTTTAGTCACTTGACAATGTTCAAAGTGTGTATATATATATATATATATATATATATATATATATATATATAGTACCAGAAGTGCTGGTCTAACATTGGTTTTGAAATATTCCAAACTTTAAAATATGCGCCTCGTGCCAATGTGCAGCCGGCTACAGCGAACATGCGGCAAGTGACGCAGCAGCCAGCTGAGACTCGCCAAGGCTAAGTTACATCACTCGTCGAATTTTTCATACCTTCTACCCTTAATAACTCCTATATTAATTATGATATGAATACGTAACATCACCCTACACCCCATTTTAATGCCTACAATACTACCAAGTTTCTTTAAAATTCGCCACGGTTTAAGAAAGTTATTGAAAGAGGAATGGCACAGCTGGAGTCTCCGCGACTCCAGTATAAAAGAGACGCGAAGACAGAACACAAATTGGTCTTGTCCCACAGTCGAACCTGCACGGCTGACTACTGGTGGTTGTCATTGCTACGATATATTGAAGTTAGAGAGTAGAAGTCTTTGATATTCTGCAAAAATAAAGGCGAGAACACATACTTAATATATCTCTGTCTACAGAGTTAGTTAGCGAGTGCGATACTTTGAACATTGTCAAGTGACTAAAATCTTGTGTATCAGAACTTACAATTTACACATTCATAAACTGTGCATCGATTAAAACTTTGAAATACTAGTAAGTTTCTTAACCTGACATTGCTAATCTTCATGTGAAATAGTTTCACATTATTTGTGAACTTATGACATTGTGTGAACGATACAGTTTTTCACTATTCAGAAAGTGAGTTAATATTATTCCAAGTCTTTAAACACAATCTTGCGAAGGAACAGGACTGATTTCGCTCAACAGTTTGCATTCTAACAGTGCCCTAATAAATGTAAAGGTGTGTGTGAACAGGACTAATTTCATACATTAGGCATTTTACTTCTAACACCCAGTTGAAGTGATTGTCATTTAACTCAGTGTGAATAATATTCCTATGGTATCTAGCAGTGTTCATTTCAATGAATGAACTCTCCAAATAACTGTAAATAGAATCAAAGTGATCTTGAAATCCTGGAGGACCCGACAAGCATTTGCGCCCACAATTCTCCAAACATTTAGAGCATTAATTAGCTTTGATTTTTGTGTGCTTAATTTCACTAGTGCGAGTGATTAGAAAGTGTGCAGATTTGATTCCATTAACATTCGGCTGCAAAAAATCTTGATTTTCGTCTCAAGTCAGAAACTAGTGCAGTTCACTTTAAAGAACTGTCTCGTGTTTGATTCCATTGACATTAAACAAGAAATTTGAGCATTTCTTTAATCCCTTCATGGGAACAGTGAAAATCAATTATAAATTACACCACTTTACTCGTCCATCCTACAAGACTTATACATGTGCTTGCTCTATTATTCCATGCAAGCGAAACCTGCAACTTGAACTCCGAGACCTTCCAGAATATCTGGAACTTCAAGCCCGCCCAGAGCAGCCCTCGAGGGATTGGTACGTGGTTCCGTATTGCCGAGAGATATTCTATGGTGAGGATGGGAGGAGCAGCGGTCTGACATGGGGCATCGCCAGCAGCAGGACGGAAGCATATCTTGCCTTACTGATCTCCAAACTGTACAGAGGCGATATAATCTTGACTTCATTTTTAAAAAATCAGCAGTTATAGACATGAACTTCACTCTAAGTAAAACTCTCTCATCATCTGTATCCCGTACAATTTAACATACCGTACACACCTCACATTCATCTCATGCTCTTCAAGCAAGAAGTACGTGTATCTCCCGGTACAATATTTATATAGATGATGTTGCACTCTTAAGTTAATAGAATAACAGTGAATCAGTTAAACTGTTTCTGGACTTCGATTTCACAAGTTCAATTGCAGAGAAGGAGTTTCACATATTTAAGTACTAATAAATACGATAAATAAGGAAGTAAGTTCAAAAACACAGTTTCTACGACACGGATTATGTTCTTTTGAAACTAACTTCTAAGAATTAACACCAGTTGCCTATCTGATCTTAAGAGTTGCCGGAAAAGATTTTTGAAACCATCTACAAATACACTCATTACAAAAACTGTCTGGTTACTCCCTTGCAATTGCAAATTAAGTGTATTTATATGTCAAGTAATATATGTCAGAACTGCTACATCTTGAAGAAACACTGTATTTTTAATTTTCTTCAGAAGACACAGAGCAAAGTTCTCTGTGAAACTTAAAGGGTTTCACCATGCTTTCTTGACGTGGCATAAACCCAAAAAGCACATATCGCGTCTACTGTATTTTTTTAGCTTGTTTAGAAGGTCAATTGAATGTGGAAAGTTATCATGTAGGAAGACAAAGATTTCATCCCTAAGGTTAAAAAATCGTATCAAGCATTTTCCGAGTCCACAACCTCCAAGAACGTAACAAACTTCCGATGTGTGACAGAATGGTGTCCTCTAAGCAAATTTGTAATTGCTATTTCAGTAGCCATGGCCTCAAGACAGTTTCATGGATTTTGCACATAAAGCTTCCTGATGAACTGTACAGTGTAAGCTAGGAATATTAATTTTTTTGTTTTTAAAATCTAACGAAGCCATTTTTAGTCCCAACCATTGCTCTTACACCAATTGCACATACACCGAATAATTTTCCAAACCCACGATATTGCTCAAACTGCACCTTGTATAGCAGTAAATATGTCCTCCCTCTGGGTGATACAGTAAAATACCAGTATAACAAAATATTGGGGACCTCATATATTAATTTGTTATAGTGAAATTTTGTTATAATGAAATAAATCAATTCTTAAGAACTTGCCTATTGCTAAACCTGTTGAAGAATCTATGTTATTTCAACATGAATTTGCACATAAAAAACCTTAACACTGTACTTATTAAATGAGAGGAAAATTAGCATACATATATTTACATGAAGTCATGATATAAAGTACAGGTACTTGCAAAAAGTTTACAGCAGCTCAAATTTTACCCTGTACATTACCTTACATTATCTCGAATATTTTTTGAAAAAGTCTCATTTTCTTCTGAACACTCCCAGACAAACAAATATTCAAGGTAATCAGCAACCACTGCGCTTGAATTCAACACAAATTTAATTCAAAAGTGCCTTTACATAAAATAAAAAAAGTATTTTACAGAGTAAGTTAAATTCTACATTTATCTGCGTAATGATAGAATCCATCTTCCGGAACGTACAGGGTAGCTTTCTGCACTTTCACTCACATTGGTGTGTGTACAGTATACTTCATATTTGGTATGTTCAAGTGAAATCTTCCTTTGTATTCAGCATTTTAATGAACAACACAATATCACATAGCAGGAAGTGTGCGCAGAAAAAGGATCTGCGAACAATGACAATGCCGAAAGATTGCGAAAAACTTTGCTCTTACAATCAATTTTTAGGCAGTGAACGATATTGTCAATGCCGATGAAACTGCATTGTTTCTTTTAATGCCGAGTCCAAGTGGAATTATGATTTTAAAGGAGGGAAGTGCCGGCTAGGAAATCGTACAAGGGTTGGGGTCGTCGTACTGTGTTGCAATTCACGCGGAAGCCAGAGACTATCACCTCGTCATAGGAAACTTCCATAAGCCATGACGTTTTAAGACGTCTGGCACTTTCCATGCAAGTACAGGGCATATAAAATGCATAAAATACAGTAACCCAATTAATAAAGCACTTGCACACAAGAGCCAGCATAGATTTCTCCTAGTCTCTGAATCATGCTTTCTTTTTCTTTCGATGTCTGAGGTTATGTTTGTCACTGACCTATCCGAGTGTATTATCTGAATACTGTGAATGCACCTTGTTGGATACATTTTGGAGATAGCTTTTTCCATGACATTTGAAAGGTTTAAACTGTGAATCAAGGTTAATTGCACGCAGTAACAGGTCTTAGAATACCTATATTGTGATGCGGCAAGGTTTGGCATTTCTGAATTACGAGTTGACGGTTAATTCGAAGTCCGATTTTCGCGTTCCAATGACTTTGAATTAACAAGGCTTTACTAATGACGTTCAGAACTGGTACACCAAAATTGAAGAAGATAATCTTCACGTCCTGTTGGGTAGGCAACCTGCTCGTCAGAACTGTGATGCATTTGCCTACTTTTCCCTGATTTGTAATTGGGTAGTTTTGCCTGTGTGTTGTATAGAGTATGCCATCTGGTATTAGCTGTATTAAGACTTGTGCGAAATACCCGGCGATTAAAACAGGATGAATTTCAATTATATTTTGAAGAAAAAGGCTACATTTTAATTTGTTTCACTGAAAGTTCGAAATTCGTTACAATAAAATATTTGAACAAACGTTAAATGGGGAAAAGGGAAGGGGCCTAAAAATAATTTCTCTATTCTGAACATTTTGTTAAACTGGCGTTTGTTACAATGACATTTTACTGTACTATGTAAAGAATAAATTTTTAATAACTCTTCTAGAGCGGTCAAATCTTTCCTCCCTGTCCTTATTAACATAAGGAGCTGGCATGTATCTGATTCATCAATGCTTTCATCAAGAGCCAGTGAAAAATAAGGAGAAGATACAATAAAAAAATTTAGGCCGCCGGATAACTGCAAATGTATCTTCATTTCACCTAGTCAATCTGCTTTGACAAAGGTATCCTCATTAAATGCTTCAGCCATTTTAAAAACACAATATTTAACAAATTCTCCATCTGACAGGGGTTTTAGCTTTCATTAATTAGTAGCTACATAGGAAGCCAAAAGGGATAATTCTCTTATTTTGAACAGATTGTATTACCAAATACATTTTTGTGCCTGAAGTTTCTTCTTTGGTTGCTCATTCACTATTCAGCAAGACTTATATGAATAGACATTTTATTTTTTCTAATGATCTGTGATGTAGAGTCTTGAGTTATATTCCTTAAGAACTGCCAACACTTGTAGACAAACTAAGCACTGAGGTTTCTTGTCCTTTTTTATGTATAAGGAAACAGCCTAATTCCCATTCTGTGTTGATCCTATGATTTTCACAGTCTACATTCCTAAATTTTGGAAATGTGTTATGAAAAACAACATAGGAGTACAGAAGAGCATATTATGACCAACTGTATTTCACAGTACTACTGCCACCTCCCTGCTGTTGGTACTGCCTGCTGGTGAAGTATGAGAGATCCAGGAGGCAGTGACTGAGGAGTTTGACTGGCACTGCCGTTTACATTCTAAGAATTCTGCTTGGTGAGTAGGCAATAAAAAATCTGGTAACTTCTACTGTGAAATACCTGTAGCTGCAACTTTTATCATAATGATTAAAGAAAATATTTTCATAATTAAACTCAAGATGGTTCATGGTGTGGGTTACTGTAGTCACATCCTAGTTTGTGAACCATGGGCAACGGCTGAGTGGCCTAGTAAGTGGTCCTGAGAGTCGGGATACCAGTTGCTATGGAATGGAAGTGGGTGTCTCGGACGTATTCTGAGTCATGGCCCTCCTTGTGCTCAGGCAGCTAGGACTATACAATCCACCGGTGGTCCATAACCCGTTAGAGGGGAGATCCTCACTTGGACTATGTGCAAGTAGGGTAGCATCCTGCTTCACGAATTTACCGAGCTCAGAACATTTTAAGCAATCCTCGGACCTACGGGAGTAACAGAGTCCCACTCCCACTTGACAGGCGAGGGACTCCTTGGAAACAACTTGGCGAACAAAATGGAATTCGATGGGGAGCTATCAATATTAATGGGGCTTATGGAAGAAAGTAAAACTGGCTCAGTCAGCAAAGAGGATGCATCTGCATGTGCTAGGAGTAAGTGATATTTGGGTAAGGGGAGATAAGGAAGAGATAGGAGATTATGAAGTGTACTTGACGGGAGTTAGAAAGGGAAGGGCAGAGTATGGGGTAGGGCTGTTTATCAGGAACATCACTGCACGCAACAAGTTTTTTAGGCATGTAATTGAACGAATGATGTGGGTAGAATTGGCAGTTGGAGGAAATAGGACGAGAATTGTCTTAGTGTATTCACCATGTGAGGGTGCAGATGAGGAAGTTCACAAGTTTTATGATGCATTGAGTGATATCATGGTCAGAGTAAACAGCAAGAATAGGATAGTGCTAATGGACGATTCCAATGCGAGAGTTGGAAATAGAACTTAAGGATACGAAAGGGTGACTTGTAAATGTCGGGAAGATATCTAAGCTAATGCAGATGGGAAGCGTTTGCTAGACTTCTGTGCCAGTATGGGTATAGCAGTTACGAATACATTCTTCAAACATAAAGCTATTCACCGCTGCACAGGAGACTAGCGGTACCAGATTCGTAATAGACTATATCTTAATAGACTTCGAATTCAGGAAGTCTGCTAGTAATGTACAAGTTTTCCGGAGATTTTTCGATGATACAGACCACTAACCGATCTGATCTGTAGTGAACTTAGTATCTCTAGGCGAATATGGGTAGAAAATATACAGGACGAGGAAATTGGAAGTACATATGATTAGCGAGTAGTTTCAAACAGTAGGCAGTAAACAGGTTTAGGATATGGAAAGAAAACGGGTGGCATACAGGGATGCTGTAGTAGAAACAGCAAAGGAATGCCTAGGAACAACTCTGCGTAAAGATAGAAAAAGGCGAACATCTTGGTGGAATGATGAAGCGACAGCAGCTTGTAAACGTAAAAAGGCTTATCACAAATGGCTCCAAACAAGGGCCAAGGAAGACACGGAATTGTACGTAGATGAAACAAAAAGAGCGAAGGAAATAGTTGTTGAATCCAAAAAAGTTGGTAATAAGCTGGAAAAGCTAGGTGAAGTAGCAGGGAAACCTATCTAGACAGTAATAAAGCATCTAAGGAAGGGAGGGAAAAAGGAAATGAACAGTGTTTTGAGTAATTCAGGTGAACTCGTAATAGATCCCAGGGAATCACAGGACAAGTGGAGGGAATATTTTGATCATCTCAACGTAAAAGGAAATCATCCTGGTGGTGTTGCGAACAGTGAAGCTCATAGGGAGGAGGAAAATTAGGTTAGTGAAATTACGCTCGAGGAAGTGGAAAGTATGGTAAATAAACTCCACTGTCATAAAGCAGCAGGAATAGATGAAATCAGACCTAAAATGGTAAAGTACAGTGGAAAGGCAGGGATGAAATGGCTTCATAGAGTTGTAAGATTAGCATTGGAGTATTGGTAAGGTACCTTGAGATGGGACAAAAGCAATAACTGCACCTATCTATAAGCAAGGGAAGAGGAAGGCTTGCAACAACTATCGAGGTATCTCTGATTAGTATGCCAGGCAAAGTATTCACTGGCATCTTGGAAGGGAGGGTACGATCAGTAGTTGAGAGGAAGTTGGATGAAAACCAGTGTGGTTTCAGACCACAGAGGGGTTGTCAGGATCAGATTTTCAGTATGCACCAGGTAATTGAAAAATGCTACGAGAGGAATAGGCAGTTGTGTTTATGTTTCGTAGATCTAGAGAAAGCATACGACAAGGTACCGGGGGAAAAGATGTTTGCCATACTGGGGGACTATGGAATTAAAGGTAGATTATTAAAATCAATCAAAAGCATTTATGGTGACAATTGGGCTTCAGTGAGAATTGATGCTAGAACGAGTTCTTGGTTCAGGGTACTCACAGGGGTTAGACAAGGCTGTAATCTTCCACCTTTCCTGTTCGTAGTTTACGTGGATCATCTGCTGAAATGTATAAAATGGCAGGGAGGGATTCAGTTTGGTGGAAATGTAGTAAACAGTCTGGCCTATGCTGACGACTTGGTCTTAATGCAGATTGTGCCAAAAGCCTGTAGTGTAATATCATGCAACTTGAAAATAGGTGCAATAAGTATGGTATGAAAATTAGTCTCTCAAAGACTAAATTGATGTCAGTAGGTAAGAAATTCAACGGAACTGAATGTCCGATTGGTGATACACAGCTAGAACAGGTAGGTAATTTCAAGTATTTAAGCTGTGTGTTCTCCCAGGATGGTACTATAGTAAGCGAGATTGTACATTTTTATTCAAAGGCCGGATGAATGTACGGCCAAATGGCAGTCTGGGCTGGAACTGTTATATGCTATTAAAACTGTACTTTTCTTCATATCACCAACTGCCGCAATATTCACAATTTATGACAGGATCATCATAAGTAACTTATTTCCATCTCATTCAGCTGTTAAAGTAAAATATTTAAGATTAAAAGGTCAGCTTTAAAACCCTTCTTGAGTTTGTCTTCACACATTTTGTACTAGACAGGGTTCACTTTGATCTTCAGGAAGTGAGGCAATTTGTTTATTTCCATTTGAACTAAGAATGGTTAAAAAAGGATGATGGGATTAACTTTGACTGAAATATAGCCTACTCTTCATAAATTCATCCTCATTACTACAAATGAAAATGTATTGACAATATATATTCCACAAGAACTATGAATACCAGCCAAATATGTACTACTGTGAAACGACACAAAACTAACAAATCCTCAAATCAATTCAAAGAAATCTGACACAAATCAGAAAAGTACTATCTGTATTTAAAAAACTATATATCAAAGGAAACATGTGTTTAAACTAGCCCTAGAAAATTATATTAAAATTCATCACATATAGGGAAAAGTCACTTTACTCAATATATAAACTCATATCGGGCCTGGGAGATAGCGTAAGTTTCATATTTAATCTTCTTTATCGTTTGAAACACTTCCACATTTCCAGAGAAATGTGTCAAGGTCACAATTCTGTTTGACATTGAATAAGCTGCTCAATACAAGGAAGCTGGGAATACATTTGCTTTAAGTAACAGTTAAGAAAATTTAGTTTGCAGAATTACCTAAACGATCCAGGTGGTTTTCAAACACACATCTCCTTAATTCAATGAAGAGAGACGTCAAGTGTGGAGCCGCTAGAGGTGAATTAAAACCTCTCAAAATTAAAGGCACAAGATCTTTGAAGTAATGTGACAACTTTGCACCATTTCCAGTCGCAACAGCATTAATCATTGATACAGCACAAGTGATGTTCTTGTTCAGCTGTAGAAAAAGGAAGTTGCAGATCAGTAAGTCCATAATATGTACATAGGAGAGCATACAAGATATCGTCATTGCCAGGACAAAACCCCCTACGTGATAATATTTTTGGAGATAAACAGACCCACAGCATATACATTATAAAAGAGCAAGAATGCCTTGACAATATGCACACAATATTGCACCTTAGATGACAGAACCTTTCCGGCCAAAGTTCTAAGCTAAAATATTTCACATAGGTTTTGTCCTGGCAGCGACGATATAAATGTGAAGGCACTACAATAATTACAAGTGGGACTTCAAATATTAGGATGTAATGAACTTCATAAAATTTACAACCAGAAAGCAGAAGACTGATGAGGATATTCATTCTAAAGAAATGTTAAACCATGAATAATTTCAAATCCAGAGAAATAAATCCCAGAAAACCGAAAGCAGATAAAAACCACTTTGTAGAATTTACTGCAATCTGTAATATTATCGTTGATCAATACTTTTCATATTGTGGGCCTTCGCATTTAGTTTTCTACCAAATCTGAAATGCCACTCTTATCATAGTCAGTACAGAAAAAATGAATAAAACATAAATGATCAGAAATTGTATTCTCTACAACTTTTGTTATGTAGTACAGTACTTTTCGATAGGGCCAATAACATAGGTATTTAACAATTAAATTTTAGGTGCCTTCCCTTAAACTACCATTTCATCCAGGGTGAGTAAAATTGTTTATAGCTTAGACTGTAGTTTCTTATTCCCCGACTCGATATACCAATTTTCATTAAATTCTGTTAAGCCATTTCCTCGTAGCTCGGCATTGATATAGACTTAGCAACAAAAATACAAATTCATGAATATCTGTGTTTTAGCCGGTATGGTAAAAATGTATAAGACCTATGATCGGAAATTTAACTCTATATAACTTTAGTTATGTAGTATTTATTGATAGGACCACTGAAAATGAAAATATTTGAGAATTAAATTTTAGGCTTTCCCCTAAACTACTGTTTCACTGAGCGTGAATAAAATGATTTATAGCCTAGATTGTAGTGGCTCATCCTCCGACTTTACATACAGATTTTCATTAAATTCTCTTCAGCCGTTTTCTCGCGATGCATATACATTCATACATACAGACAGAAATTACGGAAAAGTAACAATTTCATTTCCCCGTTACTGTGGACATGATCGATGCAGAAATACCATTATTTTCAAATTCTGAGCAATGTACAGACAGAACTTATTTTATATACAGTATATAGATGTACTGTATTTGTTTTTTTAGTTTTTCCAGATTATCTGGATTTTCGATCATCTGGATCAGTTCCGGTCCCACTTAATCTGGATAAACGAGGTTCTTGTGTACCGAAATTCAGATAGCAAAAACAAAACTGATGCTAATCCATTTTATTTCTTTAAATTTCATAGAGTGAATCATAACTGGAATGAACTAGCATTTACTTAAAAGTTTGTCATGTAAATAACCTGAAGAATTCAGCAAATAAATGTGTCCTTAGGGTCTTTCAAGAAAAATAAATTTTAAATTGTTGTCAGCCTGATCTGGATCAAATCACAACAATCCCAAAATGTAAGTGCATTTGTTTAGCCAGTGTTATATTCCAGAAACATCTGGAAACTAATGAGCTCTCAAAGCCATTTTCACAAAATGAGTTGCAAAAGGCCATACAATAATGTAAGAACTTTTTTTTTGCTATGGGCTTTACGTCGCACCGACACAGATAGGTCTTATGGCGATGATGGGATGGGAAAGGCCTAGGAGTTGGAAGGAAGCGGCCGTGGCCTTAAGGTACAGCCCCAACATTTGCCTGGTGTGAAAATGGGAAACCACGGAATACCAAAATGTAAGAACAACAGGGCAGCTGGATTAGATGATATAAGAATAGAGCAAGTAAAGAAATTTGGACCAACAACACAAATGGTTTGTGGAACTCTTTAATAACTGCTTAAGGCAGAACAAGATGCCAAAAATATGGAGGAAAACTAAGATAACTGCTATCTTGAAACCTGGGAAAGAACCTTCTGACCCCAAGAGTTACCTTCGCAGAATTCCAAGGAAGTCACAGCCGTTGGAGGACACAAAGGAATAGCTGACCCCAAAGGAGTGTATTGTCACCAATACTCTTCAACATTTAAACAAATATCAGCCCAGACCTCATGTAACCAAAAGTTTCATATATGCCGACAACTTTGCTTTAACAGTACAGACAAGTGATTTTGAAGAAGAACAGATGATAACAGGAGCTCTAGAACCTTTTCTGACTACAACAACAAGAACCACCTGAAGCCAAACCCACAAAAGACTCAGGTCAGTGCTTTCCATTTTCGAAACAGACAGGTAGGAAGAAAAAGAGACTTGGGAAGGCACCAAACAGGAGCACTGTTTTACACCTAAATACCTTTGAATTACCTTAGACAGGTCCCTCACCTACAGACTGCATTGCCTAAACACCAAACACAAGGTGTCAGCCTGTAACATCATTCGGAAACTTGTTGGTAGTAAATGGGGTGCTGAATCTCAGGTGGTCCGTACTTCTCGCCATGGCACTTTGTTTCTCTGCCGGTGGATACGCCTGGCCAGAGTGGTATAAATCCGCCCGTGCAAAGCATGTAGATGTGGCCCTTAATGAAACTGCAAGACTAATTACTGGATGTTTGAAGCCAACTCCAAATACAGTAGAGACAATAGCGACACTCAGCGAGAGATCGAGGGACAGCTATTAGAGCTCTCTCTAGCGGGTAGACATGAGAACTACTGATTCTGTCATAAGAGCACATGTATTTGTGTGTGATGTTTTTGGTGTTATTTATGCGTTTTCAGTGAGTTGACATAAATAGTAGCGTGTGTCGTTCCTTGATATCTCCTCTCAACATGAGGAGAAAGGTATGTGCTGTGTTTGGCTGTAGTAACTATGAAGTAGAGAAGAATGCGCGGTCTTTCTTTCGCTACCCTCGTGACAAGAAAATGTTAAGTAATACTGTGTTTGCATATATATTCTTCCAGTGACAGATTTTTATAGTACTTCATAATCTCCCGACCTGCTCGACCCATATTTTAACTGGCTTAAAATATAATACGCATATTTTATTGTATAGTGCAGCAGTTAACCTTCATACCAATGTGTTGTAGGTGTGATCTGTGGGTTTTGAAATGTCACAGAAGTTATTTGGATAAGGTGTACAAGAAAGAAGGGACGTTACACTTATATAAGAATTATAAGATCTGTTCAGAGGATTTCCAGGCCAGCGATTTTAAAAATCCTCGACTACACAGCCAAGGGTATGTTACATTTTTACTCTAATTGTATGTAAATATTCCTCAAAGCATGACTATCGACAACATTTTCATACTTTTCTATCTTTTATCACTCTTGTCAGATTAAAGTCGGGATTTTATAGATTTTCTTTCCGTTAGTAGGCTTTATGTTAAGAAGAAAATTGTCCAGCTTTTAAATGTTAATTCATTGCATCATTTGTGTAGGGAATGTGCCGATATTTTTATTGACAAGTGTTTTAATGTGATGATACAATGTTTTTAAATGATAAAAAAGACAAATCTAACAGTAAAAGTTCAGGCAGAATGCTAAAGCAAAAAAAAGTAATGCATCAATCCATTTCAGAGCAGTTCATTTCACATCTTGTTTATTTGTCTAATTTCAGTCTTTAAATAATAACCTTTTAAATAATTCTTCATTCATTTATCCAGAATTGCTTTAGCAACTTCGAAGTTAATATCTCAATAATAATTTCCTTCTAGACATAATTTATTTATCCATTTTCGTGCATGCATTTCCATTGATATTTGAATTTAGCGCAACTTTTCAGGTCAAGTCACTAGGAGCGCCACCGTCGAATATTATCCCATTTTAACAAGGCTAAATCCGTAAGTGTCGTGTATTGTCTCTACTGTATTTGCTAACTCCAGCTAACAAATTGTAGCCTATTGTAGCAAGAATTGCTCCTCCTGATATATGCCGGGAAATAGCCACAAATGCCAAAAGGAAAAAGTTGAAGAAAATGAGCTACATCCACTACACACACACACTCCACCAAAGCCGAGACTGAAATCTAGGAGGAGCTTCCTACAGTCTCCACTAAATACATCCCCGAAGAAAGCCAGAGAAAAATTGTGGGCAGCCAGAACAAGTCATCTTCAAACATGGACAAAACCAGCTGAATGCCAACCAACCGGACACAACTTGGACTGGATCACATGGAGATCGCTGAACAGGTTAAGAACAGGTGTTGGAAAGTCCAAGGAAAACATAGTGAAATGGGGATATTTGGATGTGTCACCACTATGCGAAGTATAGATAAGGAAAGTGTTTTTTCACCAATCAATACACAATTTATTTTAAATAGATTAAATTAGTACCGGTTTCGGCTCTTTAACGGCCATCATCAGCTAGTACATGATTTGTTTCCAGCCATTAGACAATTCACAAGTTGTTATTGTATTAGACATCCGGATGGGATGTCTAATGGGGGATGGAAATGTATACAGTAACATGTAATTAAAATATCAGTCAAGGTAAAAAGTTACAATAAGTTAGAACATGAGTATGTAGGACATATTAAAAACATATAGGTCATAATATAAAACACTTAAAAAGTTTTAACACATTAAAATTTGTTAAGTATAGGTAGACACTTGTTAAAAATTTTTAGTTCATGTTACATAGGTTCATTCTTCTATCTTCTGTGTAGTTCATCTGCTTTATGTTATGTTGATTTTAGCTGTGTATGGTAATCTTCGAGAAAGTTCTGAAGCTGGTATGCGTCAATTGATATGGACCTTTGTCATGAAGAAATTTTTTATATTGTGTTATATATTCCAACTTGTGATGTACTCTGGTAAGTTTTAGTATAGTAAACAGCAGGTCTTGAATTTGAATTAGAAGTAGTTGGTGGCAACACCTCTCTCGTCTACGTTTGTGGTTGTAGTCTGTAAAGATAAGGTAATATAAGTATACCGGTGGTGTGTGTATGAAGGAATGCCTGGTGTGTGTATGGAAAGAGTACTTACTTTAGTTGTTGTGGAAGTCTTGTGCCGATGTGTTTGAAGGCTTGTTGTGTTCTACTGCGAGTGCATCTGGGGCTCATATTAGCTGTGGAGGGAGATGTAGGTGGAGGTGGAGGGGAAGGAGTGGCCGTTGGGGAAGTAGGGGCGGGGTCGGGCTTGTGATTCGTTTGTTTGTTGGAGCGTGTGTTTACTATTTTGAGGTAATCATTCTTTAATGCCGGAATGGCTTTGTCAAAAATGATGCTGGTTTTTTCAGTAATATCATTAATGTTATGATTGGGGTTAGCGTATTGGTCTAAAGAAATGTAGAAATCTTCGGTTATGTTGAGCAGTGGGCCCTTGGAGTTTATGTTTAGTATCGTCATGTCGTTATTGATGTTTGTGAAACTATGCTTGGATTCTTCTACATGTTGGCCTATTGATGAGAAATGGTTATGTTTTACTGCATTTATATGTTCATTGTAGCAGATGGTGAAGTTTCTGCCTGTACGTCCTATGTAACTTGTGTCACAGTTGTTACATTTGATACGGTAGACACCTGATTGGTTGTATTTATTGTTATTATTGACTGCTTTAGTGTTATGTTGTAATGTTGGTACTATTGTGTGTGGTTTTGAATGCTATTTTCATGTTGTGCTTCTTGAAAATATTAGTTATAGTATATATATGGATGTTGTTAAAGGTAAATAGGGCATAGTCTTTTTGGGGTTTGGTTGTTTTTGCTAATTTAGTTTTAGGTTGTGATTTTATTTTGTGAATGATTTTGTTTACCATTTCTTTGCTGTATCCGTTATGTTTAGCTATGTCGTGGATTAACTTCAATTCACTGTTTTGGTCTTCTGTTTGTTGTCATTGGGACATTAAAAGCTCTATAAATCATACTATAATAGGCTGCTCTTTTTTGTGTATTGGGATGAATGGAGTCATTTTTTATGGTATTTGAGGTGTGTGTGGCTTTCCTGTAGATGTTGTAAGATAAGTGGTTGTCGTGTCTGGTTATTGTTAAGTCTAGGTAATTTAGTGTACGGTTATTTTCAGTTTCTTTGGTGAATTTAATTTGGGGTTCTAGAGTGTTATGTTTGTCTAGTATAGCTTGTGCGTCAGTGGATCTATTATCTAAAATTACGAAGATATCGTCAACAAATCTGCACCAAAAATGTATATTATCTATTTCTTTGATTGACGTGTGTTCTAAGTAATCTATATATATTTCTGCTAATATTCCGGAGGCAGGAGACCCCATAGGTAGGCCTTGTTGCTGATAAATGGTATCGTGAAATCTGAAATAGTTATTGTTTACGGCGAATTCAAGTAAGTTAATGAATTCGTTTATTTCTAAGGTGCTCAAGTTGCTATTGTTTTTTAGGTTAGATTCTATTATTTTGATTGTTTGTTTAACAGGAATGTTAGGGTACATATTTATTATGTCAAATGAAACAAGGGTGTGGTGTCGTTCGATCTTTAGCTCTATGGATCTATTGCAGAAATCTATTGAGTTTAGTATCGTTTTGTTTGCTAAAAATGTATAGTGCTTTTTTAAAAATTTTTGGATGAATTGCGATAATTTGTAGGTTGGACTGGCTCTATAGTTCATAATTGGTCTCATTGGTACGTCGTCTTTATGTATTTTTGGGTAGGCTTTCGCGGACGGTAATTGGGGGTTCATTGTTATGAGTTTAGCAGATTCAGTTTCGGTGAGAAGAAAGTGTGTGTTTTTAAGTAAAATTTTTAGATTCCTTTGTATGTTATTGGTTGGATCTCAGCGTCCAGAGCAAACAAAACAATACTAAACTCAATAGATTTCTGCAACAGAACCAAAGAGCTGAAGATCGAACAACACCACACCCTTGCTTCATTTACATAATAAGTATGTACCCTAACATTCCTGTTAAACAAAC
Source organism: Anabrus simplex (assembly GCF_040414725.1). Classification (NCBI taxonomy): domain Eukaryota; kingdom Metazoa; phylum Arthropoda; class Insecta; order Orthoptera; family Tettigoniidae; genus Anabrus; species Anabrus simplex. The sequence continues at coordinate 1,042,837,612 of NC_090266.1, forward strand.
AATCAAAATAATAGAATCTAACCTAAAAAACAATAGCAACTTGAGCACCTTAGAAATAAACGAATTCATAAACTTACTTGAATTCGCCGTAAACAATAACTATTTCAGATTTCACAATACCATTTATCAGCAACAAGGCCTACCTATGGGGTCTCCTGCCTCCGGAACATTAGCAGAAATATATATAGATTACTTAGAACACACGTCAATCAAAGAAATAGATAATATACATTTTTGGTGCAGATTTGTTGACGATATCTTCGTAATTTTAGATAACAGATCCACTGACGCACAAGCTATACTAGACAAACTTAATGCTCTAGAACCCCAAATTAAATTCACCAAAGAAACTGAAAATAACCGTACACTAAATTACCTAGACTTAACAATAACCAGACACGACAACCACTTATCTTACAACATCTACAGGAAAGCCACACACACCTCAAATACCATAAAAAATGACTCCATCCATCCCAATACACAAAAAAGAGCAGCCTATTATAGTATGATTTAACGTCCCAATGACTACAAACAGAAGACCAAAACAATGAATTGAAGTTAATCCACGACATAGCTAAACATAACGGATACAGCAAAGAAATGGTCAACAAAATCAGAAATGGTCAACAAAATCATTCACAAAATAAAATCACAACCTAAAACTAAATTAGCAAAAACAACCAAACCCCAAAAAGACTATGCCCTATTTACCTTTAACAACATCCATATATATACTATAACTAATATTTTCAAGAAGCACAACATGAAAATAGCATTCAAAACCACACACAATAGTACCAACATTATACATAACACTAAAGCAGTCAATAATAATAAATACAACCAATCAGGTGTCTACCGTATCAAATGTAACAACTGTGACACAAGTTACATAGGACGTACAGGCAGAAACTTCACCATCCGCTACAATGAACATATAAATGCAGTAAAACATAACCATTTCTCATCAATAGGCCAACATGTAGAAGAATCCAAGCATAGTTTCACAAACATCAATAACGACATGACGATACTAAACAAACTCCAAGGGCCCACTGCTCAACATAACCGAAGATTTCTACATTTCTTTAGACCAATACGCTAACCCCAATCATAACATTAATGATATTACTGAAAAAACCAGCATCATTTTTGACAAAGCCATTCCGGCATTAAAGAATGATTACCTCAAAACAGTAAACAAACGCTCCAACAAACCAACGAATCACAAGCCCGACCCCGCCCCTACTTCCCCAACGGTCACTCCTTCCCCTCCACAGCTAATATGAGCCCCAGACGCACTCGCAGTAGAACACAACAAGCCTTCAAACACATCGGCACAAGACTTCCACAACAACTAAAGTAAGTACTCTTTCCATACACACACCAGGCATTCCTTCATACACACACCACCGGTATACTTATATTACCTTATCTTTACAGACTACAACCACAAACGTAGACGAGAGAGGTGTTGCCACCAACTACTTCTAATTCAAACTCCAGACCTGCTGTTTACTATACTAAAACTTACCAGAGTACATCACAAGTTGGAATATATAACACAATATAAAAAATTTCTTCATGACAAAGGTCCATATCAATTGACGCATACCAGCTTCAGAACTTTCTCGAAGATTACCATACACAGCTAAAATCAACATAACATAAAGCAAAGGAACTACACAGAAGGTAGAAGAAAGAACCTATGTAACATGAACTAAAATTTTTTAACAAGTGTCTACCTATACTTACCAAATTTTAATGTGTTAAAACTTTTTAAGTGTTTTATATTATGACCTATATGTTTTTAATATGTCCTACATACTCATGTTCTAACTTATTGTAACTCTTTACCTTGACTACTGATATTTTAATTACATGTTACTGTATACATTTCCATCCCCCATTAGACATCCCATCCGGATGTCTAATACAATAACAACTTGTGAATTGTCTAATGGCTGGAAACAAATCATGTACTAGCTGATGATGGCTGTTAAAGAGCCGAAACCGGTACTAATTTAATCTATTTAAAATAAATTTTGTATTGATTGGTGGAAAAAACTTTTCTTATCTATACTTTGAATCTGTCAATACAGAAAATGAAATTTATAAATAATAACCACTACGCGAATGCGGAGAGGTGCAGACTACCAAGCATCTGTGTCAGTGCTCATGTTGCTCTGATTCTTGCAGTGAGGAGGATTTGCTCAAAGCACAAGGAAATGCAGTCACAGTTGTTCGCTTCTGGGCAAAGACTATTTAATACCATTTTGGCATATATATTCCTGCTGTTTCATTGTTACTAAATTGTAATGTAAAAACCAAAACAAAAAAGTTCTACTGCATGCTTCTGACTCAAGTAAATAAATTATTCTTGCTTAGCAACAAGCATTAAATCACAATTTATGACAGGCTGAGTGGCTCAGACATTTGAGGCGCTGGCTTTCCGACCCTAACGTGGCAGGTTCAATCCTGGCTCAGTCCGGTGGTATTTGAAAGTGCTCAAATACGTCAGCCTCGTGTCAATAGATTTACTGGCACGTAAAAGGACTCAGGAGGGACTACATTCTAACACCTTGGCTTCCCCGAAAATCATGGAAGTATTTAGTGGGATGTAAACCCAATATCAGAAAAGTCGTTCACATGGAACACAAATGTTTTGAAACAAACATTAATTCCGTCTCCTCAAAAACTGCAGAAATTTGAACATTTCGAACGTTTCACACAAATCCTGCTTGTGAAGAAAAGCAAATCAAACTTTATGGTCAAGTCTGCACTCATTCTGAAGCATTATTTCCGGTGAAAAATCTTGTACCAGAAAATTCAAAATAATCCGAACACCCAGGACCTAATGCACTCCTTTAAAAGGGCCAAGGAATGGGTTACTTTCTAGCATTCCGATATAAATAACATCAGACAGGGCCAATACCCCCATTACACCACATGTATTTCTACCCTCTTACTCCCATTTCCTGATACATGGTAAGGGTAGAGGAGAGATGATATTTTATGGCCGGATACCCTTTCTGATGCCAACCTCAGTCAAGCAGCTAATGAAGATAAATTTAAAGATGGTGTGAAATTGGGTAAGGAGTTGGAAGGAAGTAGCTATTGCCTATGTATAGGAATTGCCCCACCAATTGCCTGGAAGTGAAAAATGGTAAACCACAGAAAACGTTTCTCAGGAACCCACGTCTCCTGAATGCAGAGCTTAGGTCCATAGCCATAGCATGTGGCCACTGCGCTCAGTTAATACCTCCACTACATAATACTACATGCTATATATATGGAAGTAGTTTCTTTTCACACAAGGCTTTGTAATTTGTTTGAAAGCAGTAACGGGATGAATTTCTCTATTATTCAAACATTCAATTAATTTTAATTAAGAAGAATTGTAAATAAAATATTAAAATACTACATTCCAGGCTGATCGGTTTCAGTGACAACATTTAAAGTTCATGCCCACACCCAAAATTTACATTTAGCACACTGACATAAGATATACATAAAAAATTTCAGTATACAATGAATCAATTCCGCAATCACCAGAGCAGCATTCATATTCAGATAAATATAAAGGTTGCCCATCAAATTAATGACCTTCAAACATATGACATCAAAAGCACTCAGAAGTACTCTTAAAAGTCCTGGAATTTTGATACCTTTCTTGGAAAAATATGATTTTCCATTTCTAAAATTTAGGAGCAAATGCCATGAAACATAGTTCTAAAAAACTGCATAACTTACCTGAGAAAGACGGGATCTAATGGTGTTCTCTTTTTCAAGCTGTAATCTTAGTGCTTCCTTCTGTTTCTGAGTCATTTCAGGTTCTTTTATCTTCCCTTCTTTCCTTCGCTTCTCCTCTAACTCACGTCGTAGTTGCAATTCCTCTACTTGTTCCTTGTAGGAATATACTTTGCTTTCCCGCTTAATATTCTTGGCATTCAATTCACTTTCATTTTCTTTCCTAGGTCATAATTTATTAGAATTATTCTACTTAAAGTGACATCCTAATGAAGTCACATTACACTTCACACAAAGGAGTGGTACATGAACAAAGGATAACATTAAGATTGTCAAATGTTGACTTATCTACATGGCTGAAGCACATTTATATCCTTTATTGAGTCAGTATATACAATCTCATAATATAAAATGAAATTAAAATTAATGATATAAACTAGACGGCCTGTAGCAAAAGTTACAATTCCTTCACAAAATTTATCCACTGTAAGATCATAAGGTGAATTTATGAGGTCCTTCAATGTGCAACTGGATGGACACAAAGTGCTGCTGAAGAGATGTCAGGACATCTGCAACTCACAACAACTACACTTCTGTGTAAGAGACTGACTAATTTAGCCAGGATTCACTAACGCACACAACTGATGGGTCTAAAGAGGCAAGAGTGGCATGGATTGCCTGTTTTCGCTTCACACATTTCAGGCTGTGAGCATTAAATGAAAAAACAATAACTGCTGTGACCAGCAGTCCACGGTTCTGAATTGCTAAAATCACTATTTACACTGCTTCATGTCATGTTTAAAAAAAAAAAAAAAAAAAAAAGATCCTGAGAATTAGGGAAAGCTACATTTCAAACACGACCTTGTCTGTACCCACCCCTAAATACCCTCATAACCCTGTGCAGAGATCTGTATCCTTTATTTATAATCCCATTTATGTGATTACCCCACTGAAGATCTTGCCCTATATTACCACCTAGGTACTTACAATGATCCCAAAAGGAACTTTCACAACATCAATGCAGTAACTGAAACAGAGGAATTCTCCTAATTGTGAAAATCACTACCCGACCTTTAATCCCGTTTATCATCCCATTGCCTACTGTCCATCTCACAACATTACCGAGGTCATTTTGCAATTGTTCACAATCTTGTAACTGGCCTACTCGAATTCTCTGAATTCTATTTTCTAGAAACAGTCACCCATGCAGTCGCTCTTTTGTCTAGTCCAACTGCACTCATTTTTGCCAGTAGTCTCCCATGATCTACCCTATCAAATGCGTTAGATAGGTCAATCGTGATATTTCCTTGTTACTGTGAACACGACCGATACAGAAATACCATTCTTTTTCCATTCTAAGCAGTGTACAGACAAAACTTCCATTATATCTATAAAGTATCGGCAAAATTATGGACAATTCCTTTTATTCATCACAAATACAAGTAGGCAAGACAAAACTGACATACGCACATAAAGTATAAAACTTTCCTTAAATTCATTATGCTACTGCATCGCTGGCCTGAAATACAACAATGTAAAATAACTATGAAAAGATTATCCTGAATATATTCTTTGATTTGATGTACAATATACCAGGTGAAATAAGTGCAGGATTTTTTTTTGCTCCATTTACACACTTAAATTTCTCCTATCAAGCAAAATGAGGGTTAGACCATTTTGTAAGCATGCCTTCATATATTAAAAAACTTCCTGTGCATTTGGGGTGCACAGCCATCATATATCATGAACAAGGTCAAAGAATAGCAATACGTAAGTTCCAAACATTCAGAAAAGTAAACAAAATAAAAAAAAAAAAAATGTAATTACTCTTGTAGTTCTCAACATCTCTCAATGTACCAAACTTTTCCTCTTTTTCCAATGCTGTCACTTGTCAGCACATCCAAATAAAAAATACACACACTTCTCTTGCAAGCCACCGACAGCAGTTTTCAATTCTTAGAAAGGTTTAGAAAGTTTAGAAAACAAGGCAAACAGCTAATACAGTACCAATTTTTACTTTACCTTACATCCCAAAATATAAGCAAAGGAGGGTTATCTCTGGATCTCTCAGAATGCTAAACCACATACCGTATTTACACAAATAATCTTGGCACACTTTTGTTTTTAATTAGAGGCGCAAAATTGGGGTGCGGGGTTTTATTTGCGTCAAGGTTGCCAACACGCTCCTGGTTCATGTAGTTTTCGATGTTGGGTGTACAGTTGTGTTTTGTGTAACTGCAGATGGAAGAAAACTGCCCCCATGTCATTCTTAAATGACAAACAATTCACACTTAATTCAAAACTGCCTTCACATTTAAAAAAAAAAAAAAAAAAAAAAAAAGTATTTTACAGAGTAACTTAAATTTGAATTTTCTCAGTAACACAATAGAACGAGTCTTCTGGAAGGTGCAGAGGTAGCTTTCCGCACACTCACTCGCTTTGGTTTGCCTACAGTGTTCTTCATAGTTGCTAAGTTTGAGTGAACTTAACTGGTTTGTATTCAGCGCTTTAACAACCGCCACAATATCACCTAGCAGGCAGTGTGCGCAGAGGCAGAATCCGCGAACACCGACGATATCAACAGTTGGTGAAAAAGCGTGGTTCATAATTATAATCAATTCGTATGCACCGAACAATATTGTCAATGCCGATAAAAATGCAACTTTTATTTTAATGCCGAGATCAACGGACTTACGGTTTTAAAGGAGATTGAGTCACTGTACTGTGTTGCAATGCAGACTGAAGTGAAAGACTTCTTCCACTCGTCATAAGAAAGTTTGATAAGCCACGATGTTTCCATGCAAGTACAAGGCATCTAAAATGCAAACAATACAGTAATCCAAAAAATTAGGCACTTGCAGAGAGGAGCCAGCATAATTTGTCAACTTCGAATTTTTTTCCCTTCGTTGCATTGAGGTTATGTATGCCAGCAATTTATCCAAGTGCTATATGTGAAAAATGTAAATGCACCTTGTTGGATTCATTTTGGAAATAGTCTTTCTCCATGGCATTTGAAAGGTTTCAACTGTGAATCAAGGTGATTGCATGTATTAATGGGTAGTCATGGGATAATCGAATACTCTTAATAATCGAATAACCTCCATCCGATTATTTAAATAAACAAATTAGTTTCAAATATCATTCCGTTGTATTGCATAGAATATTTGGATGCATCATGAATCAATTTTCCGGTTTAAGTGCGTCGGATGCATGATCGACTGAACCAAGCAAATATATGAACTCTTATGAAAAACAGAAATATGCCTTTTTCCAAATGTATCTCCAAATGTTTAAATTAAATGAGTGAATTAACTGTCTTGATAACATCACTTTTCATTTGATTATTTCACAAGCATTCACTATTCGACTGTCTCATTCATGCGAATGCAGTTCAGAATGAATAATCGAAAAAATTAACCAAACATAAAAGTTCACTATTCAATTGCGCATTGATTCTAATAGAGTTTTGTATGGGTAATAAAAAATAAACGAACAAAGAAAATATTCACTATTTAACTGCCTCCTTCATTCTAATGAATATTCGAAAAATAATCGAATGGGAAATATAATCAAATAAGAGATTATTTTGTATCTGATCATCCCATCACTACTAATAGGTCTTAGAATACTTTGCGACACAACAAGGGTTGGCATTTCTGAATTATTAGAGAAATGCCATGACGGGAAATCATACAAGGATAGTCACAGTCCTGTGTTGCAATGCAGACGGAAGCAAGAGACGTACTACTTCCTCCCCCCATTATAGGAATGTTTGATAAGCCACGATGTTTTAAGTGCATCAGGTACTTTCTGTGCAAGTAAAAGGCATTTAAAACGCATACAGTACAGTAAGCCAGTGAATGAAGAACTTGAACAGGGGAACCAGCATAGATTTCTCTTCGTCTTTGAATCTATCTTTTTTTTTTCCTTTTTTTCTTTTTTGCGTGAGGTTGTTTGCAGTGAGTAATCCATGTTCATTATTTGAATATTGTAAATGCGCCTCGTTGAAAGATTTAAACTGTGAATGTTACTAACTTGCAGTAACGGGTCTTAGAATACTTTGTAGTACCCTAATAATCATAATAATGCGATTTGCTTTACGTCCCACAAACTACTCTTTTACAGTTTTTGGAGATGCAGAGGTGCCGGAATTCAGTCCCACAGGAGTTCTATTACATGTAAATCTACTGACACGAGGCTGACGTATTTGAGCACCTTCAAATACCAGCGGACTGAGCCAGGATCGAAACTGCCAAGTTGGGGGTCAGAAGGCCAGTGCCTCAACCATCTGAGCCACTCAACCAAGCTAGAATACTTTGAGACGCAGCAAGGGTTGGCATTTCTGAATTATGAGTTGGCGGTTAATTCTAAAACCGTTAATTTGAAATCAATTTGAAGTCGCATGTTTCCGTGCCCACGACTTTGAATTAACGAGGTTTTACTGTATCGCAAAGCTAACAAACCAGTTCACAGGTGTGTGTGTTTCAAGTGTTTACACAGACCGAAAACAATTATCCACTATTGGTCATGTTACTATCCGAGTAAAAAGAGACCGAGTGTGAGAAGCGTTTTAGACTTGGAGTGTGGTGAATTTGTAAGCAATTTGGGAGAGGATTCTAGTGAGAAAAGAGACAAAAAATCTTCTAATCTACAGTGAATCGAGCCTAATGCAAGGTCAGATTAATGAAATATCTGCCACGTAAGAAGGAATACTTGCTCATTTTCATGGCAAATATATTTTATAGCAGTGATAATGTATATCATCTCAAATATGTTCAGGCAAAGTAGCTATATCCGTCATGTTTATATTTGCGTTAAGACCACGTGGAACTCTTAGCAGTAATTTGAAATATTTGTTTATGCCTATGTTACTCTTTCGATGGAAGAAATTTTAGTTAATTACTTTTTTCTTTTTTTATTGATCCTTCCTAAAATTAAGGTGCGGGGGATTGTTTGCGTAAATACGGTATACTGAAATAACTTCACTGAACTCGATAAAATTAAAGTCGTTTATATAAAATCTGAACTGAACTGTGAAGAGTCAAAAACCTTGACTATGAAGTCACTTTCCATCTTACACATAAGTTTTCATTTTAGAACACTGTATGCCATAAAATACGAATGAAAAATATAACTCACCCACTGAGCACACTCTTATCATATAACTCTCCCTCTGGAGTAAGATAAGTGAAATATTCATCCTTGGTCACCGCAAGAACAGATGGATCTGATAAATATTGACTGACAATTTTCATCACAGGTGGCAGTAATCCATCAGGATATAATTTCACAATAGTTCGTAAGCAGTTCTCCAGACTCTGAAATTGAATCAAAATTGAAGATAATATGAATAAGGTTCTGAAAAATCATCGAAGGAAATGGACTTAGAATTAACACGAGATAATTTCACTGTAGAGAATTCACATTAATGACTGAGAACAAGCAAATGGTTTATGATTAGAGCCCTGCACGGATGCAGATATCCGCAGATTTATTCGCGGATATCCGCTAAGTTAGTATCTTGGCGGATGAAAACTGTATGGCAGTGCCGGTAATTTCTAAATAATGAAGTTTATTGATTTCCACTCAGACATGCTCTTATTTTTGCTTGTGGTTAGATGACCCTTAACAATGGTACGGTAGAATGGTGATATAAAAAACCTTGACACCATAAAGCCATAAATCTAACCTAATAACTGGCTCCTGCCCGCAGTTAATGGAAAGAAGGAACAAGGTCAATACGTCTGTAGTTGTCGCAAGAGAAAAGTCCCTCATAAGCCTGCGACTGTAGAGGTTCTGGTGCTAGATACCAGGCCTATTGTATTATGTTAACAGATTTATCCGTTTCAATACCTTGGGTGTAATATGCTGTAGTCAAATATTTACAATATCCGCGGAGAGCCACTCGATGCGAGCGTGGATGAATGAAGTGCGGATGCGGAGCGGATAATTTTTGTACATCCGCGCAGGGCTCTACTTATGATTACAGGAAACTTTACTGTTTATGGATGAGAACTTTAGTGTGACAAAGCAAATAATAGTAAAAAGAACTTTATAGTGTGACAAAGCAAATAATAGTAAAAAGAACTTTATAGTTCTAAGTGTTCAACAATGAAAAACTCAATGTTCAAGTCTACGATAAAAAAAACTATAAGTTTCTAGCAGAGAAGTTTCACATTACATGGTTGATTACTTTCTGAATGACATAGCAAACAAGGGGAATAATGAACTTAATAAAAATCAAGAGATGAACTCTATTCAACATAAACATGATGGGGTCTACTGCTAACCATTAAGATTATTGGGATGAAGTGATAGAAGAAACTATAGATATACCGGCCAACTTCACAAAACCAAAAATCAGGAGATTTTGATATGAAAATCAGGAGAAATCAGGAGATAAAATTTGTCAAAACTGCTTATTCTACATGTCTTGCGCAGTACATATATTACCCTAGCACATTTCATGCATCATGTCGTCAAGTCTGCATTTAAATCAACATAAATTTCCCGGAAAATTGAGTGGAATCTAAATCCACAAATATTTTACTCTCATATGTATTCGTGTTCAGTGATACCTAAATATACAACACCAAAAAATGTATTAAGAACATGTATGGTATGGTAGGCCACTTTCCCTCCATCTTACTGATTTGCAAAAGCTTCTCTATCAGTAGAAAATTGCCGTTGATTAAAAGAAGCCGCAATGGCAATTTTGCCTGTCTGAGAAACCCTCTGTCAAAGGTTTGGTGAAAGTGGTTGCCCTGTAGCCTCAATTTAACTGTCAACAACCACTCCAAGTTTTCATAACCAATAGATGATCTGAAATGTGGTTGTGTTTTAGTCACCTGACTAATACAATCTCACATTCAGCGTTACGGTGGGGGATTGTTAAAATACCAAGAATAACAAGAACTAATCTACCATATTTTAGGCTCCCATCACCACTTCTTAATGTTTCCACCATCGACCACTGCATATCAATTCTTCCTTCCATTAAGATCTAATCTGGTATATCATTAACTGAAATGCACAGAACTGGGACTGTAATTCATCCACGGCTTCATGCTCTTCACCTGCTTCTGCATTCAGTAACACTGGAATCTTCTGGAAAATTCTTTACAGACAATACCTACACTGTAGTAAACCAAGATCCCATAAATAAGATTCAACAAATCTGAAAATTATCCTTAAGAATTCTACTTTTTTATTTAATGAACAAGAACACCAAAAAATGTTAAGTACAAATCCAAAGTTACCAACGGCTAGGGCATAATCCGAATTACATAAACCCAATGTACCCATACGTCCTATAATTAACAGTAAAAATAGTCCTACGTTGAAAACATCCAAATTTATACACTATTTCCTCAAAAGATATTACAAGTTTAATAACGAATCGACAATCAAAAATTCAATAGAATTTGTAATAAACTAAGAAAATTCAATTTACAACCACAACATAAAATGGTTTCATTTGACGTAACCAACATGTATACAAATATACCAGTTACAATATCATCAAACACAATCTCCTTACACACAGTAAATTAAGTAAATGCGAAATAAATTTGTTAACCTATTAAAATTTGTATTAAACAATAATTATTTCACATTTAATGAAAAGAGTTACATCAAACATGCTTGGCAATGGGAGACCCCTTGTCAGACATACTGGCAGACATGTACATGGATCATTTGGAGCAAAACAAAATAAATACAAACATAAATGGACGTTATCCTTGGATCAGGTATGTAGACGAAACCTCTGTCATAATAGATAGCCAAAAAAACGATAGTGAAAAAATCCTAAATTTCCTAAATAATACTGACCCAAATATAAAATTCACGAAAGAAGACGAAACCAAAAACTCTAACTTCCTGGATATTAATGTAACATGAATAGGAGATAGGTTTGAATTTCAAATATTGAAAAAACCATCATACGCTCCTCTATGATTCACTTCACCCAAAATCCCATAAACAGGCAACTTTTTTCAGTTTGTTTTATAGAGCTTTCAAAATCCCCCTTTCAGATAGTAACTTAAAAAAGGAGCTCAAATTTATAAAAGATCTGGCCTCAATTAATGGATACAAAATAATTATGATCAATCAGATCATCAATAAAGTAAAACAAAAGTTGGTAACTAATCTTACTCCCGAAAAAACTAAGCAGTCCAAATTCGCAACATTTACATTCACCAATCCAGCCAATTTTCTAATAACTAATCCTATCAAAAAACTAGATGTTAATATAACATTCAAGACACAAAATACAAACAAACATTTTTTCAACCACAACAGTATAAATTCTAACAAGAACACTTATCTAAGGTCTGGCATCTATAGATTAATGTGTGTAGAGTGTAAATGTTCATATGTTGGCCAAAGTGGCCGTACTTTCTCACAAGATACTTAGAACACGTTAATGCTACTAAGCACAACAAACATTCTGCGATGAGTGCTCACATGATAGTCAGGCCACCAATTTACAACTGAATATTATAAAGAAGATAGAAAAGGGAAAATTAATGATAGAATTAGAAAATATTTATATCAATTTAGACCAGTATTTCAATAAAGAAAAAAATTTAAATGACAAAATCGAAATAAGAAATCCTTTACATGAACTATTACCTGAACTATCAAAAACTCTTCATCTAGAAAAAAGTAGCTTTGCCAAAGTTTTTGTTCCCAAAACAACTAATAATCATAAAACATTAAAGAACACAACCCCTCCCTGTGCCCCTACTAGACATTCCCCTTCCAAAACCACACCCACAAACATTTTCCTCCTACCCCACTTCCTCCCCTCAACTCCCACCACCTCACTCTTACAACACAAGGAGTATAAACAGAACAACAGGCAGTCACCACACAACCTCGGATAACACCAAACTGACAAAACAGCAATTGGAGGGGTAAGTAAAGTTTCTAGAAGCACACTCTTAACTAGCAACACAACTTCCGATTACTTACAAGATTCCTTTTCTTGTTACAAACTACCCAACAACTTTTACATACGATCATCGATTTACGTTCCTTTCAATCATGCCTTATTAAATCCATTATTTTAACGTACGGTCACTGACGTCAACAGCCGCGTATTTATTCAACAGCATTCGCCGAGGTCAAATGACAAGCATTTAAGTTTCATGAAGACCAACATTCATCCTGTCAATTATCAAATTGACGAAATCTTTGAATCTTTATAGACTCTTATCCTCAAGGGATAGAGAACTTTACCAGATCTCATTGAAAAGAAAATCTTCAAATTTAACTCTTAAGATTGATTTTCACGTCTTTCTAAAATTGAAGACATGCTACTCGTTTTAAATATTTTAGAACAACTCATTCTTCCGCAATTTTAATGTATCTTTCCTCTTAAGCACATGTTATTAAGGCATGTCCCCAAAGATTCTGTATTTTATGATATTCTAGTAGAGTAAGTTTTAAGTTTGTGAAAAATGGTCTAATAGTTCTAAAGTCATTTACGAACATAACCATTCTTCGAGATTCAGATTTGGCTGATGATGCTCTGTACGGGAGCGAAACACGTCCCACAACTTTTTAACTAATGAAGATATTTTAAATGTGACAACATAATATATTGAACAGGTGGATCATAAAAAACTGTTATTGTAAATCAACTGGAAACTTAGCCACAAAATGCATCACAGAAGAAACTGAAGCCTCTGATGCAGATGTAATTCGTGCAACTGTTTCATTCTTCAGCATTTCATTCTTGAATGAAAACTTGTGGACAATGTAGTCGCATACAGCAGTGAAGTACTTTCGAACTGATGAGAAAAATTCCTCTTCCTCATCACGCCTCAGATATTCTACGAATAGGGAAGTGGAACTACCAATGACCATGTCACAATCATTCTTCTGGTTTCCCCTGCTGTGGTAATAGGCTTCCAAAAGGAGGAAGGTTGTACAAATTTCAATATCAAATTCCTTAATGTGTACAGCAGCAGACCTCGCAGTAAATGGATGTGAGGCACACCTGACTGCAAAATTACATTTGGTTTATTAATGTAGGTATAACATTTGATAAAAACAGACAAAGCATTATTTAAATTTGATGATGAACATAAAAATATTTTCTTCAGAAGACAGGCTGCACTTAATGAAGAAATCCTGTTTAGTAGGGTTGGGCGGACCGGAACATTCAGTTGTTCCGCATCATTAGAAGTTTGAGGCGGAGTGTTTCGGTACAGTGTGCCGGCACAGGGGACACGGGACTAACTGCGTAGAAGAGAGAACTTCGAGCGGCAACATGACATGCTCCGCGTCAGCTGGAATGTGCCAGTACCAAACGTGCTGTGTCAAGGCCGCACTAGATAAGACTAGTTGGCCTTGGCTGTGTGCAGTGGGTGCACAGGACACAGGACAGTAACTGCGCAGCAGAGAGAACTTCGAGAGGCAACATTACATGTACCGCGCCAGCGGGAATTTGCCTGTACCGAACGTGCTGTGAGGTGTGTGCCTGTGTGTAGTTATGGCCATGTCCAGCATAAAGGTGCACGGAACATGAACGAACAGTCCGAACACTCAAATTCGCACCCAATAATCACGTTTATAGGCTGCTTTTAGGTTAAGATTTTTCCGGTCAATATGAAATACACATAACACGGTTACAATGGCAGTACAGGTGTTTAAAAAGTAACTAATTCAAGAATATTTTCATCAGTTGAATGTATCGGCCTGTATTGTGAGTAATTAGGACCAGGACAAAACTTCACGGCACGTGAGAAAGCAGTCGGAACTCTGAATGAAATACGGACCCAAAAAATCATGTCTACATTTTCTTTTTAGGATAAGAATGTTTTCATTCATTCGGAAATACACCTGTCACAATTACACTCTCAGTGCATGTGTTTACAAATGTCACAATGTTATTTTCACCAATTAAAAGTATACTCTATTCACCTACACAATATACAAGCAGAACACGAAAATAATAATTAACCCATACAAGCGAAACACGAAGATAAAAATTAAACACAATATACAAAGATTAAAAATAAAACTATACACTCAGAACACGAAAATAAAAACTGTGGGATGTTTAAGTTTGGAATGTCTTGTCATTGTGCCGGTTGAAGATCCCTCTGCAGACAAAATAGAAGAACATAAATTGCATTTCACTCTGTCCAGTTTTCTTCTAGTAAAGAAGTCCTGAATAGGACTCCGATGCAACATCATACAAAGTTTACAGTTTTTTGTACGGTTTAATTACATTCGTCTTGTCATGCTCTTTGCATTTTGAATTCCTTCCCTCTCAACTTACATTTACCTTCTTTAATATCTCAAAAATTTCCCTCAACACTTTCTCGGGGTTTGATGTTAAAAATTAATGTGGACTTTCAGGAAACTTAAGCCCACAAAAAATATAGGTCATCGCTTTGGAATTAAAGATATAACTGGATGAGAAAATGTTTACACTCCAGCACAGGGCGGCACACAGCCGGTATCGACAGTCAGCTAGTAGACGAAGGGCAGTGCATAATGGCGCTTCTGACGGGCCAACGAGTCGGTGTCTCAGTCTCGCTTGATAATGTTTCGGAACAATTGACACTGTGTTCCGGAACAGAAATGTGCACCGGCACAGTGTGCCGAAACAGGGACATAGTGCCCAACCCTACTGTTTAGTTGTTTTGGGTGAAGAACAACATGGGACTGGTGATTCATTGGTTCTTTTCCTTGAAGGGGCAGCACCCTCTACTGACGTTTGGAATGTGGTAAGTTTCGAGACTTCCAAGCTGACCTGTCTTACCAGACTTCACTTCATAATTGAGCAGACTGGACAAAGGCTGCCACAGTTCCAACAACATGGATAAACATTTGCCCACAGAAAGCCAACGGGTGCACGTATCCTTTAAAATTTTCCTTGTCTCAACATCGTACAGTTTCTGACATTTTTTCAGTTTATCTTTCCTCTTAGTACTTCTTTGCAGAAAATACACAGTTCAAAAAAATTAGGGGAACATGTTTTTCAACATATGCCACGCTCCACAAAACATTACCTCACACCCAGGTATATTACCAACTAAACCTTTATTCTTTACCGTTGAAGTATATAAAAGAACATTGACAGATTCACGTTTGTTTTCAGAATACAAACTGAAATATTCAAATAGGGGTGACAACAAAGTGAAAACAGTCCTCCAGGGTGGATTTTTACCACAGTTGGAGACCTTCAGTATGGTATATGTCCACCATGAGTATTTATCACAGCTTGGCACCTACGTGGCATGCTGCGTATAATTCGATGGAGGTCACGTTGCAGTATCAGGTCCCATTCTTCAATGAGAGCTTGTTCGAGGTCTTGAAGAGTGTGGTGGAACAGGACACCCACGAACACTTCTGTAAAGCCTATTCCACACATGCTTGATGGGATTAAGGTCGCAACTCACTACTGGCCATTCCATCCCTTGAATGTCCAGTTTTCGCAAGACAGCTCTGGGGATGCGCGCTACATGAGCCCTGGTATTGTCGTGCACGAGTACGAATTCAGGGCCAACACTGTATGCAGCAACCAACACACGCTGTAGCAGTTTCTGCTCGATGTACCCCACGGTGGTAAAATTACCACGGACGACGACAAGATCCGTATGGCCATCAATACTGATGCCACCGCACACCATCACAGAACCTTGCCCGAATCGGTCGCCTTTCTGGACAACATTTGGCACGTACTACTCACCACGGCATCTCCATACATATTGACGTCCATCACGCTGCTTCAGGGGAAATCTGGACTCGTCTGAACAATACAGGTATCCATCGGCGAAGTTGCCAGTTGATGTGGGTGCGGCCAAACAGAAGGCTAGCTGCGCGATGTTGCTGCGTTAAACGGGGCACTCTAACAGGACGTCTGGGTCATAAGTGCACTTCTCTTAATCTGTTCCTCTTACTGTCTAGTCAGACACTGTGGCTCCAGTGACCCTCCTGAGGTCTTGTTGCAGTTCTCTGGCAGTTGCTGAACGATGCCGCAACACACAGATGGTCAGATATCTGTCATCCTGCAGGGTTGTCATGCGTCCAGAAAATTGTCCAACCCTCCTTGTGAACTGGCCTGTCTCACTGTAGCGATTCCACAAGCGCTGAATAACTGACGGAGAGACATTGAGATCCACAGTAACATGACGAAAAATTCCATCCTTCCTGTATCAAAGCGACTGCCTTTACGACTTGAACTTCGTTAAGATGTCTCATGGGATGTGCTGGTTTACGTACAACGTGCTCATATGACCACAGTAGCCTGTATACCTTTAAACGGCACACGGATGCACAGCTATTCACTTTGTTTTGAAGGGTCACCTGACATTTTAATGCATGGCTACGCCTACAGATGGAGTATAACTTCGATTTGATATACCCTGAGTAGCTAAGGTCTCAAAGGTTTGCTGTACGATGACTGGAACCCCATCTACCAAATTAACGTTCACATACCAGACGTTACAAAACATGTTCCCCTAATTTTTTTTAACTGTGTAGTGTGTGTCCACCAAATAATCTTCAATCCAGAATGGAAAGCATGACGCTCCCTTTTCTGCAGCCAAATTTAACAAATGGCAGGGACAACCAACAAGAAAGATATCAAGCATATAATGTTTCAGCACACGAGCAACTCCATTCATCATTCCAACCATTACCAGTGCATTATCACAAAACAGTCCGGCTATATGGCTAAATCGTTAGCGTGCTGGTCTCTGGTCACAGGGGTCCCGGGTTTGATTCCTGGCAGGGTCAGAAATATTAACCATAATTGGTTAATTTCGCTGGCACGGTGGCTGGGTGTATGTGTCGTCTTCATCATCATTTCATCCTCATCACGACGCGCAGGTCGCCTACAGGCGTCAACTCAGAAGACCTGCATCTGGCAAGCTGAACTTGTCCTCGGACACTCCCGGCACTAAAAAACATATGCCATTTAATTTCCTCACAACATAACAGTTATTAAGTCGAATATTGCACTCTTTTAGGGTGTTGAGAAGAAGGGCACTTACGTCCATACCAGTTGAGTCCCCTTTCAAGTTAAGGACAGATAATAAGCAGCTTCCAATTTTTTGTATCTTTTGATTATATACGGTAACAACTATGGGATACACGTTACTATTTCCTTTGTTACTTCCATCACTTGAAACAGAAAATGGCCATTTCTTCAAAGTTTCTACAATTTCTTCTTTCACGTTCTTTGCCATTTCCCCAATAATTGCAGCAGATTTGTTTTGCACAGCCGTTTTTCTTTGCAATATCACTGTCCAGGAACATTTTTCTGAAATGGTGACTTGCATGATCTGTACAATTCAGTGGCAAATTACGCTCCAAAATTAATGATATAAACAAGCACTCAGCATTTATCACCCCAATCACCTTCACATTTAACAGCAAAATTTCATTTTTTATTACTGTCTATACACTTGACGTTTTCTCGGTGTTTCTTTGTTTCCACGTGTTTTGAAACATCATTTTTTCCACTATGTGATACAGAAATATCACATCAACAAACAATACAAAATACAGAAGATGCACCTTTCCCGGAATCAATAATGCACGGAAACTGTTCTGTTTCGAGAAAACAGAATTTTATTTCTTGGCCAAAGTGACCAATCAAACACTAAGAAAAGAACACTACAATATGACAAATTTGCATTATAATCTATAAACAGCCACTTAACATGAAAACAAATCACCTTCAGGGATTCAGGAAACCAAGTAACATTTAACCTACTATAAAAACTTCAATAAATACTGGATATGCTTCACTGAAACACACACACACGTATCAAAGCAAACAGAAGAGAACAACGCTGAACACAAATACATAAAAGAACACTCAACAGAAACATACGTTCCAGTGTTGCCAACCTGCATTAGCCAAAAGTTGCCAAATTCTAAATTAAAAGTTGCTAAATCGAATTAACCACATAATCCAGTTGCACTTTATTTGTATGATAATCGTTTAACAAATTAAATTCACGTACCTTATTAGAAAAGTAATTCTTAATTTTCCAGCTTCTCCACAACAGACAAAGAAGGTTGCATATACTTGCTGATATAGGCATACACCAATTTTACGCCTAACTTTTCTGAAAGTTCATACCAATAACATGTTTTCCGTAAAACCCTTAGTGCATTCCTGCAATGCAGAATCACTGAAACAGTTGAACACTTATGCCGATTCTTTACGATTTTTTAAAATTTGCTTTACCTCGCACCGACACAAATAGGTCTTACGGTGACAATGGAGTAGGAAAGGGCTGGGAGTCTGAAGGAATTAACCACAGACTTAAGGTAGAGCCCCAACATTTGTCTGGTGTGAAAATGGGAAACCCCAGAAAATCATCTTCAGGGCTGCAGCCAGTGGAGTTCAAAACCACTATCTCCCGAATGCAGGCTAACATCAGCGTGTCCCGAACAGCACACCATCAATTCACTTGGTCCGACTCCTTAGCTTTGAACATGTGACTGCTCCCCCCATATTCACACATTCAATAACACTTCTAATAACAATTAGGAACACTGCCACAACTTCAAACAATACAGCAGTACTATGGTACATATTATAACACTTATTGTCTCAAAATCCAACTGTTGCTATAAAGCTACAAGGCTAAAAAATAAAATCTCTATTCCCTCAGTAGCCTATGTGAGTGAAATGATTGATCTTAATAAGCCATCCAAAAATAGTATGAACTCATGCTCCACATGTGGAATCAGTCATGCACTTAGATGCCATTACTTAGCAAATGCATAGATTAATATATTTCATCACATGCCCGCACAATTATGCAAAGTGCAATGCTACTTATCAAGTCATGAATTAAAATTTGCCAGAATAGTCTCCAAATGCCTCCTAAAATTTCTACAAAAGTCACTAGTTGCTATCTTTGAAATTCTGTCAATACATTACTAAAAACACTCCAAATCTAGTGACTAATCTCTAGAATGGACTACACTAATGTGAATGAACATGAACATAGCACGCGAGGGAGAGAGAGAGATTGGCAATCGATATACGTGCACATTCGCACACATTTCTCGTAATAAACGTCCATATTTCATTTACAAGACTGTGTCGTGTGGCGAGCACGACGAATCCTCTTGGCTTGGTTTTCTAGTTGCAGGTTATAAACTTCATTTTCCTTGTCCGTATTGAAGATCTACTTGTGATATAATTCCTTTAGTTTTGCTAATTGCCACCTTTTCAATACAATAAAAATATATTACAAACATATTTATTATGATGTTTATATGGTACATGTTTCGCTCCTTTTCGTGAGCATCATCAGCCAAACTCCAGCAATGGTACTCCAGCAACGAGATCAAGTCTATCGACCATAATGACAATTATCAACTGCAGAAAATATTCAATACTCTTATGAAGTTTTAATGACAATTATACAAGTTAAGCAACACAACTAGCCAGATCTCAAAAGTTTTTTATTTTATTCTTATTTTTAAACAATTTTAAAAGATGTTCACCAGATGAGTTTCGCAATAAAATGTTAGACTGAAGAAGATTTTAGACAAAAAGTGTTAGCTTAAGACATAGTTTTATTGTTGGTGTGACTTAAAATGTTATAAGATTATCAATTAGTTTTATAGGAGTAATCTTGAACCAAAAATATTGTTTTATGATCTTATATAATCTTAGATTAATGATAGTTTGGCTGATGATGCTCACGAAAAGGAGCGAAACATGTACCATATAAACATCATAATAAATATGTAAGTTTGTAATATATTTTTATTGTATTGAAAAGGTGGCAATTAGCAAAACTAAAGGAATTGGTTTTCTAGACCGGGCCCGCCATCTCAGGGACAGACGGCTCCACAATTGTAATCATGTAGGCCGAGTGGACCTCGAACCAGCCCTCAGACCCAGATAAAAATTCTTAACCTGGCCAGGAATCGAACCCGGGGCCTCCAGATAAGGGGCAGGCACGCTACCCCTACACACAGGGCTGGCATAGTCTGAAGCAGCTCACTAGAAAATTGAATTCAGCTAAAAAAAAAAAATCAGCAAAGGATAACATGTTGGCAAACATAATTGGGAGCCACATGAATTTTAGGGAGCAATGGAAGAACATGTATACAGTAGAACCTCGATGCATCATTCCCGGGACTGTTGTTTAACCCATATCCATCGTTCAATTTATTCGGTCCCAAAAATGTTCCATATAAACCAATGTTAAATTTCCCCGCATCTATCGTTTTTTGAACTATCGCTTTATCGCATCAATCATCAAAAAATTTGTCCTCTACCACAATTTCCCCGCATGGATCGATCGCACTAAGAAAAATATATGCCAATTTCTTTTTTAATTTAAGGAGAGAGCTGAATACTGTAGCATGTATTACCGGCAACCTGTTAAGCAAGAATGTACGAGCAATTACAAGTTGCTGGTCTTGAGCAAGGATCTCGTACGCTGTAGTATTATGTGCAGGTTACTCACCACAAGTCTCCGGGTGCCAACGCTTCTCCTCGACCCACTAAGCGGCCCCTAGAACTATTCTTATTTACAAGAAATAAAACTGAGGCACTGTAGAACTCAAATTTGCAACCATCTTCTGTGTTGCTATTGGTTGGGTAGGGCTGACAGATTCGTTGAAAAAGAGAAAATCGCGTAGTTTAAAATAGTCACGGCTTGCACCAGGTACGTTTTAATTAGTCACAGAGTTATTAATTGCATCATACCTTATAATGTGTGTGGGATGCTAGAGGCCTGTTGACCACTTTGTTGCCCCCTGCCCAGTTGTCTTGTTACAAGCCGGACCTAACCAAGCCAGACCAATAATCTTTTCACTAGCCTAGTCTTGAAACTAATTCCTAAGTTGGCAGCATCATTTAGCCCGCTGTGAAATCGTGCAAGGCGCGCCACGTTGAATTTCTAACCTCTGTGACATCGACCCAGCCGCGCCTCGTCGGATCTCTAACCTATCGTTTGCGAAGGGTCTGCGGAATCTTTACAAAATACAGGTTATCGCCATAATATTCATGTATATCATTAATTTGCAATATGAGAACTGACCTTGAAGGTTTTCCAATTACTACGAGATGTAAGGAAAAGTGAAACGACATGGCGTAAAAGTCAAGTTTTTTATTTTCATCGCGTATGTCATGACTAATATTTTGTACTGTTAAGTATAGTATGAGCATGTCCAGCTCCACGGCTAAATGGTTAGCACGTGTTGGCCTCCAGTTCGAGGTTACGATCGGCTCGGGGATTTTAACTTTTGTTGGTTAATTCCGACAGTTCGGGGGCTGGGTGTTTGTGCCGACTTGCCCATTAGGGTTCACCTTAGGTAGAGCCGCATTTTCATAAGGGCATAGACCGCCTATCATGCGACAACTCGAAAGATCTCCACCTGGCTTCGGAGGCCACATGCCATCATTACCATATTATTATTATTATTATTATTATTATTATTATTTACATGACGAAAAATGCCCAAATACAGTACCCATATTTTATTAATTTCCTTTCCCTCTATTTTATATGTCGCCCGCATGTATCATTTTCCCCACATCCACTGTCATTTTCCCCCTCCACCTTGAAAAACGATGCATCAAGGTTTTACTGCAGATACTTTAAGGCAGAAACAGGTTCCTGGAAGGACATTCTTGGGATCATTAACGAACAAGGGGAGTATATATGCGAGGACTAACAGAAGGCAGAAGTATTCAGTCAGCAATATGTAACTGTAGTTTGATAATGTCCTGAGAGACAATTAATAATGGTAAAATACTGAAATTTACCTATGATAATAAACACATTTATAAAAAGACACAAAAGTTGAAAGCTAGAAAGACTGCAGTGGTTGATAACCCCAGTGTACAAGGGAAAGGGTGACAAAGCGGAAAATTACAGGCCAGTCAGCTTGACGTGTAGTTTGTAAGCTCTGGGAATGCATTATTTCTGATTATATTAGACATGTTTCAGTAATTAGTAACTGGTTAGATGATGATGATTCTTCTTTAAAGGGACCTAATAGCTAGGTCATTGGCCCCTAATGGTAAGAGGTGAATGAAACAAAAATTAAAACTTCGAAATTTATCCACTGACTAGAACCTAAAACAAATGATTAAAAAATTATAGTGAAACAGAAACAATTTTATTTATCGGGTAGGGGATTTTATCTTTCGTTGGTTAATTCGACAGTTCGGGGGCTGGGTGTGTGCGCTGACTTCACAAAGCCTGAATTAATGGGATGATGCATTATTATCTCAAGGGGTCCAAAATCCAGGTCGCCAGGCCCCCATAACGGTACTAATCACTGGGTGGTAGAACCATAGTGTTCCTCCCATAGCGTTACTCATCACAGGTAATGTAGACTCATGGTGTTGCCCTAATGGTGGTGCTAATCACTGGAAATGTATACCTATCCTATGTCTCGCATAATGGCATCACTCACAGGTAACACAAACCCCGTGGTGCTCCGCACATAAGGGTACTACTCACAAGCAACGCAGACCCATGGTGCTCCGCACATAGTGGAACTAATCATAGGTGCCGGTATTCCTGTGGTGTCCCCCCCACTAAGTGGAACTTTCTTTTTTTTTTTTTGCTTCACGTCACACCGACACAGATAGGTCTTATGGTGACTATGGGATAGGAAAAGCTTAGGAATGGGAAGGAAGCGGCCGTGGCCTTAAGGTACAGCCCAAGCATTTGCCTGGCATGAAAATGGGAAACCATGGAAAACCATCTTCAGGGCTGCCGACAGTAGGGTTCAAGCCCACTATATCCCGGATGTGAGCTCACAGCTGCGTGCCCCTAACCGCACAGCTAACTTGCCTGGCCTAAGTGGAACTAATCACGGGCAACATATACTCATGGTGTTGCTCATATAGTGTACTAATCATAGGCACTGTAGACCCAGGATATATGACACATAATAGTAAAAATCACAAGTAATACAAAACCATGGTATTCGTCACACAATGGGACTACTCAGGTAACGCACACCCATGGTTTTT
Organism: Anabrus simplex; assembly: GCF_040414725.1. Taxonomy (NCBI): domain Eukaryota; kingdom Metazoa; phylum Arthropoda; class Insecta; order Orthoptera; family Tettigoniidae; genus Anabrus; species Anabrus simplex. The sequence continues at coordinate 1,042,861,361 of NC_090266.1, forward strand.
GCACACAGTAGTATTTACCACAGGCGACACCCAAACCAGTGGTTTTTCTCACATAGTGGTACTAATTACAGGCAACGTACACCCATGGTGTTTTTCGTAAAGTGATAGTACTCATAGGTAGCGCAAATCCATTCTGAACCAAGGGAACGACACATGGACATTAGTTCGCGCATCCCAATGCCCGCTCCCCCGCTTCAGTGGAGTACACACGAACTTAGACCCTACGAACTACAGAACCGTGGTGTTCCTCACGTAAAGGCACTACTCATTGGTGACGTAGATCCATGGTGTCCCTCACATGGTGGTACTCGCTGCAAGTAATGTCGACCCATGGTGTTCCTCATGTAATGGTACTATGCCCAAGTAGTTTCATGGTTCTAACGTCATCCCTTGATCACCCCTTTTAGTCGCCTCTTACAACAGGCAGGGGATACCACGGGTGTATTCTTCGTCTGCATCCCCCACTCACAGAGGGTTGTATGTTTGGTCTGCGGGAGCTATTTTATTTTGCTCAAGTTCGCCGGCAAGCCGGTTAGGACCCCCATATCTACCACCTGGGATGTGCCACGTGGGAGTATCACCTCTCCCCCTGCCTTGCCAGCGTAGTAGATTCGTGGGAACTGGTTTGATAGAAGACAATTTGGGTTTAGGAAAGGTTATTGCACCGAAGCTCAACTTCTAGGATTCCAGCAAGATATCCCTTTCAGACCGTGTACGCACAATTGTGCGGGTTCGTATTTTAGTTATCCCTGACCGTATTTGATGTTTTTTCGGCGCTAGCCCGGACTGCAGTGATTGTGCAGGACACGTGGCGTGTATTTCAATTGATTTTAGTATGCACTTGACCGCCAGGGCGAAGGAAGAAGAGTTTAAAAAGCACAGTTGATCGGCGAGATGGCAGGAAGCAGTAGTGCCGAAAGTAAGTATTTATTTACTGCGTTTATATTAATCTAGAAGCTTTACTGAATACCGGAATATATTCAATGAAGTGTGAACATTGGTTAGTGAACGTAAATTTTGAAGCTACACCATCGTACGTGATACGAGGTTTTGAATTTTGATACGCACAATTGTGTGGGTCCTGTTTTTTGGATGTTGGTTTTTATTTTGTAAAATAAATTATCAATATGTGTATTGAGGAGCATTTTAGTCAGTTTTTGACATACAAACAAAAATTTACACCTCCAGTTTCAGTGGTGTATGCTGGAATCAAGACGTGGGCTACCCTTGGAGTTAGGTTACCCCTTTTCGATGGTTGGTTTAGTGAACGTCAAACATTGCGGTTTTAGCTGAAGCCAATAGCCAACGGAGAAGCCTGCTGCATTGTCAAGGCTGTTTCACAAGCTACTGCCCTGGCCTCTGCCACTGCCAATACTCAACATCTGATCAGTGGAGATGGTAGCCCAAGGTTTAGCAAATTCAAGTCCGGCTTTGTGGCTAAATGGATAGAAAGCCAGCCTTTGGTCCCATGGCCCCCGTTTAATTCTCAGAATCAATTCCCCTCCCCCCCCCCCATCGTACTGTTAATTCCCCTGGCTTGGGGAAATGGTGTTTATGACGTCTTCCCCATTCATTTCATCCTCATTAGGTGATCACCACGCCTATATAGATTCCATGCATTATTATTATTATTATTATTATTATTATTATTATTATTATTATTATTATCCAGCAATGCCAGCGGTCTTACCCATCGTTCACTGGTTTATTGGCTTCTTCGAGAGGTCAGTGGTGGTTTGCGACCCACGATCAAGGGTTCGATTCCAACCAACAAAAGATAAAACTAAATCTGAAAGATTGTCTTTCATTTTAGCAGATCTACCTACACCTATAAAACGAAATTCATAACAGCAGCCCTGCAGTGTTTTCCTATAAGAATGCAAAGTAAACGGGAGTGAAATACCAGGACTCTTAGCTTTATAATTAAGTCAGAAGTATGAGGTGAAGAAGTACTGGAATGTTCTTAAAATCTAGAACACCTTGAAATACTAGAGATAGGAAGTTCATATTCACAGGACATGTGCATTAGTATGTTCTAAAGAAATGATTAGTGTTTGAAGCATGTCGGCCCACAAATCAAGGTCCATATCGATATCTCGGCGCACCACCACCGTCTGGTAAAATATGTCTGCGGCTCTCGTCACTATAAACCGAAGATAATGGATCAGTGTAACTTGAGCAGACTTGCAGGATGCCATGCAGACGTATGCGAGAACCGTACCGTCAAATGAGTGAGTTTGAAAGAGGGCGCATTATTGGCATGAGAAAACGTGATGCATCCATCCAGGAAATTGCTGCTAGTGTGGGACGAAATGTGTCAGCAGTGTAATGGGTGTGTACAGAATGGTTCACAGAAGGTCGTAGAACACGACGAGATGAGTCTAGTTGCGGCACCCAGACCACACCCCGGGAGGACCGACACCTCATCCGATGGCATTGCAGGACAGATTTGCGTCCTTCTTGGCTCTGGCGCAACAGCGGAACAGTGTAACACATCGAACACTATCAGGAGTGACAGTCCGGCGCCGTTTATTACGATCTGGGTTACTGGCGCGTCGTCCATTTCCCCGCCTACCTTTGACTAATGCGCATAAACATGATAGACTGCAATGGTGTATGGAACGACGTCACTGGGGACAGGAATGACAGCAGGTAGTGTTTTTGGACGTATCCAGGTTCTGTTTGTTTGAAAATAATGGCCGCATTTTGGTTCACTGCAGACGGGGAGAGGCATCACATTGACTGCATTCGCACGAGACATACAGCGTAAACTCAAGGCCTTGTGTTGAGGGTTGCTATTGGGTACAATCTCAAATCACTGCTAATGCGTGACCAGGGCAATGTTACCAGTTTGACCTACATAAATGACATCCTACGACCCGTAGCCGTACCCTTTCTGCACGACACCCCGGACGCAATATTTCAGCAGGACAATGCGCGACCACATGTTGCTGTACGAACACGTACCTTCTTGTTGTCACAGGATGTCAGGCTGTTGCCCTGCCCCGTCCGATCACCGGACTTGTCGCCAATTGAGAATGTGTGGAATATGGTCAAAGGACGGGCGCGGCGCTATGACCCAATGCCAACCACCAAAGACGAACTGTGGAATCAGGTGACACTGACAGGCAAGGAATTCCAAAGTCTAGAACCCGCCACAACAAAGGAATTGTTGTACATAGAGGATTGGTGAACAGGAATAGAAAGGGAGGAACCAGAGCAGGTATTACTGCTGTGAAAAAGAGGACAAATACTTAAGCTGGGATGAAATGTACAGTGGTCTGTCTTCAGAGAGCAGTCTGTATATCTGTATCAGTATGTGATACGTTCGTCATTTGTCAGGTTTCAGCCATGAATATGAACATGTTCAGGGAATATGAACTTCCTATCTCTAGTCTTTCAAAGTGTGTTGTTTTTTTATGAACATGAGTGGATATACTATGAGGAACGCACAGTTGTTAGCAGTGGCGATTGACGGAACGAAACCTAGCACACCTATCCCCCCGGTCCTCACACTTATCAGCCATTCAGAAGCGAATTGAGTCGAGGGGAGAGGGACGCAGAGCTTGGGCTGCAAGATCAGTCTCCGATGCCTTGCTCTCAGAAATAAATGAGACGTTTTCTCACATTGCTTTCAAAGTTTGGTAAATGGAACAATGTTTCAGATGCTTACATTATAATGTGCTTTAGATTTCCATCGTTCTCATTTGAGGTTTGGCTTCATCGATAGCCTTTGTAGCCCTCAGTATATGCCACTGAGTATTCTGTATGAGGAAAGTGAGCTCCCAGACGAAACTACCTTTACATGGGTTTGTTTTCAGACAAACTTTGCTTTACGGCAGTGAAAGCAGGATGGACTTAGGATATTCTTGTTCATAAGTTAGATTTTTTTTTTTTTTTTTTTTTTTTTTTGCAAGTTGCTTAACGTCGCACCGACACACTTAGGTCTTACGGCGATGGGACAGGAAAGGGCAAGAATCCACTATCTCCCGAATACTGGATACTGACTGCACTTAAGCGACTGCAGCTATCGAGCCCGGTAAATTAGAAGTAACAGACATGAAAGTAGCGAGAATGATCGCTGGTACAAACAAGTGGGAGCAATATCACGAGGGTACTCGGAATCGAGGAAATAACGGCAAAGTTAGTAATGAACTCGATGGATGAAGCTGTACGCATAAACCGACTTCGTTGGTGGGGTCATGTGAGGCGAATGGAGGAGAGGTTACCTAGGAGAAGAATGGACTTTATTATGAAGGGTAAGAGAAGTAGAAAGAGACCAAGACGACGATGGTTAGCCTCGGTTACGAGCGATTTAAAGAAAAGAGGTATAGAACTAAACCAGACCACAGAACTATCTACAAATAGAGGATTGTGGTGGAGGTTAGTAAATTCACAGAGGCTTGTCAACTGAACGCTACCGGGCGAGTTGGTCGTGCGCGTAGAGGTGCGCGGCTGTGAGCTTGCATCCGGGAGATCGTGGGTTCGAGCCCCACTGTCGGCAGCCCTGAAGATGGTTTTCTGTGGTTTCCCATTTTCACACCAGGCAAATGCTGGGGCTGTACCTTAATTAAGGCCACGGCCGCTTCCTTCCAACTCCTAGGCCTTTCCCATCCCATCGTCGCCATAAGACCTATCTGTGTCTGTGCGACGTAAAGCAACTAGCAAAAAACTGAAGGCTGAAAGGCATAACAGTCTATAATAATGATGTATGTATGTATGTATGTATGTATGTATGTATTGCTACACCCTGACTTCCTTTTATTAATAAAGATTACCTCCTTAATATCTCGAACATTTACCTCAACACTTTCTCAAGGTTTGACGATAAAAAAATAATTTGAAGTTCCAAGAAGCTTATAAGCCCACAAAAACTATTGAAATGATGTTTTCCACTGGGTGAAAAAATACATACACTTTCATACTTATGCTTTATTGCTTCTGAGTCTCAATATCGTACCCCAACTCCAACCAACTCAACCCTTTAAGAGAGTTTCTAGGGATATTGGTGACTTCAGGTTCTCTGGTATCAAATCTGAAGTTTCTAGATTGCCTGAAAATCCCTCAAGTTAGTTTGACTCGCATTTGCTTGGTTTCAACATGGACGCAAGCTCTGGGTTTTGCTGACTGACTAATTGTCAAAGGAGCCTCCCTCAGCCTTCCACCCTCTATAGTACAACTACACTAACTGCATACTACTGTATTTTCTTGACTACAACTCATACAGAGTTAGGGTTTGCGAACAAAGGAATGGGCCTACAGAACTGTTGACTGAAGCATGCTTCCGACTTACTCACTTGAAGTTATTGACTCCGTGGACTGAACCGCTGGCGATAATACTGTATATCATGTCGACACTGGTGTATGCTGGTATCAAGACATGGGCTACCACTAGACTTAGATTACCCCTTTTCGATAGTTGGTTTAGGGAACGTCAGGCCTTACGCGTTTTGAGCTGCAGCCAATAGCCAACGGAGAAGCCTGCTGTGTTGTCAAGGCTGCTTCACAAGCTACTGCCCTGGCTTCTGCCACTGTCAATACTCAACACCTGATCGATCGAGTTGGTAGCCTAAGGTTTAGCAAATTGAAGTCCAGCTTTGAGGCTAAATGGATAGAATGCTTGCCTTTGGCCCGACGGCCCCGGTTCGATTTTCAGAATCAACCCTCTCATACTGTTAATTCTCCTGGTTTGGGGGACTGGGTGTTTGACGTCTTCGCCATTCATTTTATCCTTATTAGGTCATCACCAAGCCTATACAAATGCCATGCACCACCATTATTATTATTATTATTATTATTATTAACGTCATCGTCATAATCGTTAAATAACAGTGTTGAATTTTACAGCGGTCGTACTCATCGTTCACTGGTTAACTATCTTCCTTGGAAAATCAGTAGTGGTGCCCGACCCCTTATCACGGGTTCAATTCCAACCAACAAAAGAGAACACTAAACCTGAAAGATTTCATGTCATTTAAGCAGATCTACCTATAAAAATAAAACTATATTACTCCTATAACAGCAGACCTGCAGTGTTTTCCTACAAGGATGTAGAAGTAAGGGGATGAGAAATACCAGCACTCCTTCATCTATATAATTAAGTCAGAAGGATGAGGTGAGGAAATATATGCGATGATGAACGCATGGTTGATAGTTAGCAGTGGCGATCTGACGGACCGAAGCCTTGCACACCTATGCTCCGCGGGTCCCCGCGCCTGTAGGCATACAGCAGCATGCCGCGTGAGGCGAGTCGAGGGGAGCGGGACCAGAGTCTGGGCTGCAATATCAGTCTCCGAAGCCTTGTTCTCAGAAATACGTGCGACGTCTTTTCTCATTGCTTTCAAAGTTTGCAAATGGAACAATGTGTCAGATGCTTACAATATAATGTGCTTTAGATATCCATCGCTCGCATTTGAGGTTTGGGCTTCACTGATAGCCTTGGTAGCCCTCAGTATACGCCACTGTCCAGTTTTCTTTCAGGTCTGAAAGGGATATAGCTGATATTTTAGATTCAGGAGTTCAAATGGATGGTATTGCTATTGACCTATCGAAGGCTTTTGAAAGGGTAGATCATGGGAGATTACTGACAAAAAATTAGGGCCACTGGACTGGACAAAAGAGTGGTTGAATGGGTGGCTACATTTCTAGAAAAAAGGACTCAGGGAATTAGAGTAGGTGAAGCATTATCTGATCATGCAATTATTAAAAAGGAGGGTCCACTTTCATTACAGCACAGCAGAACTAAGCCTTTCCTTGTTAAGTTTGCCCCTGTGACACTTTGCGCCCCTAAAATCCAGGGTTTTATCTAGAAGATAAAAAAAAAGAAAAAAAACAGCCCTGTTTCATCTGCATTAAAAATATCAAGACAATATTCTTTCAAAATTGCAGGAAGCTTAGTTTTCCATGTTTCAATAGTTTTGCACAGTGTAGTGTTAGTATCTAGGGCAGCAGCTTCGCCACGCACACGTCTATAAACCAGGTCGTGTTGATTCTTGAATCTGTCAATCCACCCATTAGATACTTTAAGAACATCAAGTCCCATCTTCTATGCAATAAGTGTTGCCTGAGCTCAAACCACAGTACCGTCTACCAGCACGTTTGAAGCTCGCACTTGCACAAACAAATTTAGAACAGCTTCTTTAATTCTGGAAACTGACCCCAGCGATTAAGTTTCCCTTGAGCACTTTTCTCTTCTACAAAAGCAGTTTCAAAACATTTACGTTTGTTAACAATTGTATTTAAAGTTGACTGAGGAATGTTTACCTTCTGCACTACTTCCAAACATTTCGTATTTCGAATGCGATCCCCTTTTTGAAGGATTTGTGTTTTTCGCCGTTTGTTATTCGCCTCGCTTTCCTCCTCTCCATTGCAAACATGTAAATAATGCCCAGATAAATATAGCCATGAACACTATATCACTATACAGCAAGCAATTGTCACCGAATGAATAGACGACACTACAGAGAGCACACTTGCTGCCAAACTGAGCTGAGCTCTGCTGCTACTGCACCAAATTTAGGGAATCACTTAACCTTGGCCGAACTGACAGAATCTGAACCGACTCCACTCGAATGAGGTGATTGACCGCTACAGGAAGATTCATACTGTTGGAGTGGACCAGAAGTCGAACTCTTAGTACTTCATGAGCAATACCGATGTCTGTATGATCCTAGAAGTGAAGACTACCTCAACAGAATTCAACGAGACGATACTTTAAACAGCAACTGAATGCCAATCCTTGTAATACTGTACAAGGCAAAGCGATGTGAAGGGAGACTACAGCCGTTCTCTCGGCTCGTTTCCGAATGCTACTAGAGAAAAACGAACATGTGAAGTCCTGAAACTAGTCTTGTCAATGCTCGAGGGCATGTTCCAATGTTTACAACATGAAATGCATGACGCCAGCTGTCTGTAGGGGTAATTAAGCATTCTCTCTTGCCCTAACACACATCGCATCACGAACATGCGAGCACGTCAGTGGCTGCATGTCCAACTGAACTGACAAATGCACAAGGGCTGGCCAAAATATTGAATGAAGAATGACAAAATTTGAACGTAGGAAGTGGGAGCGCAAAAACGCACTAAAGCAATATTTTACATAAAATTTATTACTTTGGGACTGGGACTTACAATTCGACGTGCTTAACGGGAAAAAGTGTTGTTGAGGAACGTGCTAACAGGATTCTACTGTATTTGCTTTATATCGCACCCGCACAGATAGGTCTTATGACGACAATGAGGCAGGAAAGAGCTAGGAGTGGAAATAAAGTGGTCCTGGCCTTAATTAAGGTACAGCCCCAGCATTTGCCTGATGTGAAAAGGGCAAACAATGGAAAACCATAGAAAAACATCATCTGGACTGCTGATATTGAAGTTCAAAAGCAGTATCTCCCGAATTCAAGCTCACAGCTATGTGCCCCTAACTGCACAGCCAACTCACTCGATAAAACCATCTTCAGCGCTGCCGACAGTCTGGTTCAAACCAGCTATCTCCTGAATGCAGGCTGAAAGCTGTGTGACAAACTACACAGCCAACTCGCTGTGTGTAAAGAATTTCACCCTTGAACCAAAGTTACTCTGTTTGTATATTGCAAATAGTTAAGCATCCTACGCACAAAAGAAAAATAATTACTCACCAGACTTGCATCATAATTTTGAAATAGAAGGGTGTTTATATCAGAAATAAAATTTCTGACAAATGTGTTAGGATTCTGTCCCATACACTTCAGAAGTTTCAGCCAAAGTTTTGGTGCAGATGCCACTGTAAAGATAAAAAACATCAGGAAGATTATTTTCATCTCAAATTTATGGCAACATGCCTGAATTTATACATACTTTTCTTATTTTTGTCCTTAACTTGCATTCCTGATATTCTGGAATGAAACAACGTGTTGCAGAAATCAAATAACTTCACATTTAGATATAATAAAACAAGCTTGTAAATATATCTGATGGGAACAAGAAAGGTCCACCTATTCAATACCATACAAAATGTTATAATTCATTTTATAACATTATTATTCTTAGGACAGGTTTCGATGCTGGTGTGCATAGTCTTCAGCCACAAAATTCGAAAAACATACAATGACAAGGTTAAAAAAAATGCATAAAAGTGTACACAAATCTTACAAATGAGGAATGACTTGATTAAAAACATGAGCCGTGAACATTAACTTATAACCTTAACCTAAAAATATAGCACAAATTATCTTAAAACTTTGTGTAAACGTCCTCTTGACAAGAGTTCTCTGAATCTAAAAACGTTGAATGACTTGTAACCAGATTAACAATGAGCTGAGGACAATAACTTATATATCACTATCTTAAAAGTCCAACACAATATTTCTTTTCTCATAAGAATATTTGAAAGTTTTCGTGATGAACATTCACCTAGTCTTGAAGTAAATGGTGCAAACATTTTACCATTGGTTGAAAAGGTCTGTCGTTAAAATAGCTTAACCAGTCTTAAGACGTAACAAATCATAGAACTAAAGACATTAAGGAACTTCAAACTCTGTTTTATGCAGTAAAATGCATGTCTTCTCTAACTTAAGAAATTGTGGCTGGCTTCGGTCTGCTAAGTATTCTATAACAAACTTTTACATGGAAATGAGGCGGATGCCAGGGTGCTAAACAATGTTCTCGGTTCAAAATGGGACCTGAAGCAGATAAAGAAAAAGAGGGGGATGTTAAGAAAGGTTCTTGAAAAAAGATAAGGTCCCGTCCTAAGAAATAACGTGAATATGAGACTCACCTCTGGCAGCATGTGTGATGTGTGTAATCAGACGTTAGAGAAGACACTGAGAGCCGAAAGACACTGTGACCAATGTACCTGAGTTTGAGGGGAAGGGGGAGAAGTAGGGGGAGATAGCAGGATAGTTAGGGAAAGTGGGTGGAGGAGGGGGCATAATGGAAAGGAGGGAAGAAAGAGGGGAATTATGTGGGGCGATGCAGTGAGAGGGCGTGGTGTGAGTACGTTTTCTGTATGCTTTGGAAGACTGATTTGCTATTGGAAGCTTTTCTGAGTCCGAAAAACGCTATCAAAAAATCGAACAATACTTTTGGTTTTTGAGAAATATCATTGAGATTTGAACCAGCATTAAAGTAACGATCCAGGTGAATGAAACAGCTCTCAGTGATGTCAAGCAAAGTACCTTTATTAAGAACCTGTAGAACTGCGAGATCCTGATCAATGTTAATAAAATTATGCTGAAAATCTTTCAAACGCAGCCCCATTGCTGAAAACCTACTGTATCTAACGACATTAACATGTTCCGCCTATCTAATTTTAAAATTTCTTCCTGTTCGTCCAAGATAAGAGCTGCTGCAGTCATGACAGCATAGTCTGTACACTCCGGAACTATGAAAAACATTATTTCCATTTAATGAAGCGGAGTTATGCAGAATGTCAATGCTTCTATTATTAGCTCTATAAGAAATCTTGGTGTTATGCGTTTTGAAGGCGTTGGTGATACTGTGCATTTTATTTGTAAAGGTGAAAGTCGAAATAGTATTGACTTTGGGTTTTCTTCTCAGAAGTGTGGTATTAGGACGGTACTTAAACTTGCTGATTATTCTCTCAATGAAGACATTCTTGAAACCATTGTTTCTAGCTATCACCCAAATTAAATTTAATTCTTTATTCAAATTCTTTTTTGACATAGGAACTCTAAAGGCTCTGTCAACCAGACTATTAAACGTAGCATTTTTGTGAGCCTGAGGATGGGAAGAATCATTCCTGATGGTGATAGCAGTCGTGAGTAGGTTTTTCTATAGATATTATATGAAAAAGAAGAAAGTGATTGAGTAACTGTTAAGTCCAAAAAATTTAAATGATTATTATTCTCGGATTCTATGGTAAATTTTATATTTTGATCTAAACTGTTGAGATTATCAAGAGTAGGTTTTGCATCTGTGGACCGTTCGAGGATTACAAAAGTATCGTCCACATATCTGGCCCAGAAATGAATATTACTGAACATTAAATTGTTGACTATAGCAATTATTTTCCAGGAAATCTAAATAAATCTCTGCCAAAATCCTGGAGGCCGGTGACCCCATTGCCAGACCATTCTGCTTATAAACGATATTATCAAAAGTAAAGTAATTATCGTTAATCAGCAAGCTAAGAAGACTCAAATTTAGAACTTCTAGCTTACTGAGTTGGCTATTAGCAGGAAGAGTCCTCTTGATGGTGGAAAAAAGTGCCTTAGTATTTATACTGGGAAACCTGTTAACTATATTGAAAGAATGCATAGTGTGAAAGGGACAAAGAACAAAATGATCCAATCTATTAATTCCGTGGTGTTCTTTGTTCTTCGTCCCTTTCACACTATGCATTCTTTCAATATAGTTAACATGTTTCCCAGTATAAATACTAAGGCACTTTTTCCCAGCATCAAGAAGAATTTTCTTTCTAATAGCCAACTCAGTAAGCGAGAAGTTCTAAATTTTGTAAGTCTTCTTAGCTTGCTGATTAACAATAATTACTTTACTTTTTTTTTGCTATTTGTTTTACGTCGCACCGACACAGATAGGTCTTACGGCGATGATGGGAGAGGAAAGGTCTAGGAGTGGGAAGGAAGCGGCCGTGGCCTTAATTAAGGTACAGCCCCAGCATTTGCCTGGTGTGAAAATGGGAAACCACGGAAAACCATCTTCAGGGCTGCCGACAGTAGGGTTCGAACCTACTATCTCCCGAATACTGGATACTGGCCGCACTTAAGCGACTGCAGCTATCGAGCTCGGTTACTTTACTTTTGATATCATTTATAAGCAGAATGATCTGGCAATGGGGTCGCCGGCCTCCAGGATTTTGGCAGAGATTTATTTAGATTTCTTGGAAAATAATGCTAGTCAACAATTTAACGTTCAGTAATATTCATTTCTGGGCCAGATATGTGGATGATACTTTCGTAATTCTCGAACGGTCGACAGATGCAAAATCTAATCTTGATAATCTCAACAGTTTAGATCAAGATATAAAATTTACCTTAGAAAATGAAAAATGAAAACCTACAAACTGTTTTCCAGTCATTGACCAGGTCAGGGATGTAATGAATGAAGCAGATATAGGCTGTTAGTACGATGGGGTCGCCACTCCCCAAGTGATTTATTAATGATTGATAGATGCTATGAAATGAGAATGGAGAGAGTTGCTGGAATGAAAGATTACAGGGAAAACCGGAGTACCCGGAGAAAAACCTGCCAATTCTCCGCTTTGTCCAGCACAAATCTCACATGGAGTGACTGGGATTTGAACCACAGTATCCAGCGGGGAGAGGCCGATGCACTGCCGTCTGAGCCACGGAGGCTCAAATTTACCCTAGAATCCGAGAATAATAATCATTTAAATTTTTTGGACTTAACAGTTACTCGATCACTTTCCTTTTTTTTCATATAATATCTATAGAAAACCTACTCAGACTGCTATCACCATCAGGAATGATTCTTCCCATCCTCAGTCTCACAAAAATTCTACCTATAATAGTCTGGTTGACAAAGCCTTTTAGAGTTCCTATGTCAAAAAAGAATTTGAATAAAGAATTAAATTTAATTTGGGTGATAGCTAGAAACGATGGTTTCCAGAATGTCTTCATTGAGAGAATAATCAGCAAGTTTAAGTACCGTCCTAATACCACCCTTCTGAGAAGAAAATCCAAAGTTAATACTATTTCGACTTTCACCTTTACAAATAAAATACACAGTATCACCAACGCCTTCAAAAAGCATAACACCATGATTTCTTATAGAACTAATAATAGAAGCATTGACATCCTGCATAACTCCACTTCATTAAATAGAAATAATGTTTTTCATAGTTCCCGAGTGTACAGACTATGCTGTCATGACTGCAGCAGTTCTTATCTTGGACAAACAGGAAGAAATTTTAAAATTAGATACGCGGAACACGTTAATGCCGTTAGATACAATAGGTTTTCACCAATGGGGCAGCATATGAAAGATTTTCAGCATAATTTTATTAACATTGATCAGGATCTCCCAGTTCTACAGCTTCATAATAAAGGTACTTTGCTTGACATCACTGAGAGCTGTTTCATTCACCTGGATCAATACTTTATTTTTTTTTTTTGCTAGGGGCTTTACGTCGCACCGACACAGATCGGTCTTATGGCGACGATGGGATGGGAAAGGCCTAGGAGTTAGAAGGAAGCGGCCGTGGCCTTAATTAAGGTACAGCCCCAGCATTTGCCTGGTGTGAAAATGGGAAACCACGGAAAACCATTTTCAGGGCTGCCGATAGTGGGATTCGATCAATACTTTAATGCCGGTTTAAATCTCAATGATATTTCTGAGAAACCAAAAGTATTGTTCAATTTGTTGCTAGCGTTTTTCGGACTCAAAAGCTTCCAATAGCAAATCAGTCTTTTAAAGCATAAAGAAAACATTCTCACGCCACACCCTCTCACCGCATCGCCCTACATAATTCCCCTCTCTCTTCCCTACTTCCCGCATTTCCACTAAGCCTCTCCTCCACCCACTTTCCCTACCTCCCCTGATCTACATCTCCCCCTTCCCCTCAAACACAGGTACATTGGTCACGGTGTCTTTCGGCTCTCAGTGTCTTCTCTAACATCTGATTACACACATCACACATGCTGCCAGAGGTGAGTCTCATATTCACGTTAATTCTTAGGACAGGACCTTATCTTTTTTCAAGAACCTTTCTTAACACCCCCCTCTTTTTCTTTATCTGCTTCAGGTCCCATTTTGAACCGAGAACATTGTTTAGCACCCTGGCATCCGCCTCATTTCCATGTAAAAGTTTGTTATAGAATACTTAGCAGACCGAAGCCAGCCACAATTTCTTAAGTTAGAGAAGACATGCTTTTTACCACATAAAACAGAGTTTGAAGTTCCTTCGTGTTCTTTTTAGTTCTATAATTTGTTACGTCTTAAGACTGGTTAAGCTATTTTAACGACAGACCTTTTTGACCAATGGTAAAATGTTTTGTTAATATTTGCACCATTTACTTCAAGAATCTTAATGTTCATCAAGAAAACTTTCAAATATTCTTATGAAAAAAAGAAATATGGTGTTGGACTTTTAAGATAGTGATATATAAGTTATTGTCCTCAGCTCATTGTTAATCTGGTTACAAGTCATTCAACGTTTTTAGATTCAGAGAACTCTTGTCAAGAGGACGTTTACACAAAGTTTTAAGATAATTTGTGCTATATTTTTAGGTTAAGGTTAAAAGTCAATGTTCACGGCTCATGTTTTTAATCAAGTCATTCCTCATTTGTAAGATTTGTGTACACTTTTATGAATTTTTTTTAACCTTGTCTATGTTTTTCTATTTTGTGGCTAAATATGATGCATACTAGCATCGAAACTGGTACTATGAATAATAAAATGTTATAATTCATTTTATAACATTGCATGGTATTGAATAGGTGGACCTTCCTCATTCCCATTAGATTCTCGGTTCAATACGGAATTAATATGAAGTTTTTGAACTTCATTTAAATACATTACATAAATATCCATTCTTATTTCAGTACAGAGCAGGTGTGTCTTCTCCCCAGCCCCAACCGAAAAGATTTTTAAACTACAGTGGAACCTCGATTCTCCGTTTTTGAGGGAACCAGGGGTAAAAACATACAATACGGGAAAATAGAAAGTCCGGGAACGAGTTAAAACCATCAACAATTTGGCTAAACATCACACTAATGGCCTCCAAGCAACCACTGCTCACCCCAAAGATCTACAGATTTAGAGATAATGCATAGTCAGTGTAAGTAATCCTCTCGGTCGTTATTCCTGCTCTCCAGACTGGGATAGTCATCTCATTATTTAGCTCCGCAATTGACGGTAAGCACTAGCCTCGTATCCAGGTAAACATACCTGACGTGGCCAGGAACTGAACCCGAGGCCTATGGGTGAGAGGCAGGCAAGCTAGACCGTGTGGCCGGCTTTAAACATTAATTACACGAGTTAAAAATATCGACATTTTACACTCAGTTTTACCAGGGATACCTCTATCGTGTCAGCAACTTTCATCCGCACAGGTCATAGAAAAATCTACTAAATAACGCCATGCCAAACAACAATCAATCCCATGTATTTCGTAATTCTCCAACCTAATAAAATGAAGCACATTAGATACAAAAGCGCACAGCATGATGGCAAAATATTTTTTATATATATCTTCCATTGTAATATGGGCACTGGCATCCTGTTTGTAGCAAGTCTCTGGAAATCTTGTACCACGTAAATTAAGCCTACATCCACTTTTAGTTTACGTTGAACTCTAGAATATGGTACCAAATGTAAGTATCGATTCTCAAAAGTCTTCCAATGTATTAAATATTCAATTCTGCCTGTCACTAATCACAAGCAGTTTGGAAAGAGGAAAACACCCCATCAAAACTCCAGAAATTACGGTTTATTCGTGACCTAGAACTCAGGTGGAAAGCGCGCTTGCTGCACAAGCCAGTGTGAGTGGGAAATTTTACAAAGTTTTTAAATGTTACGCTGCGCAAATAAAACTACTGC
The DNA here is from genome assembly GCF_040414725.1 of Anabrus simplex. Classification (NCBI taxonomy): domain Eukaryota; kingdom Metazoa; phylum Arthropoda; class Insecta; order Orthoptera; family Tettigoniidae; genus Anabrus; species Anabrus simplex. The sequence goes on from NC_090266.1 coordinate 1,042,876,881, forward strand.
CGTTTTTATACGGACATTTTAACAAAAACGTGAACGTAAAAATCCCTGTCCTTTATTAGGACCTAAACAGCAATGGCTTTTATATGTGAGGTGCAAAACCTTCCCTGGTTGAGAACATAATCGTATCCCATGTTATTAAAATACTAGATTTGTGTTACAAAGAAGCAATTTAGATTCCTGTCTAAAAGTCCAGCGAATATATATAGTGCCCTTTTGGAACTGCCGAAAACCTGTTTGGCAATACAGTAGAAAAAAGTAAAAAATAAATATCTATCCCTGGACACAATGCAGAGTTTTTGCAAGTACGAACATTTAACTAAACCATTCCGTATTCAAGTAGAGCTGTCTAAATACACTGTCTCCTTCCAATTGTTGTGGCTACTCTGTTTTATGATTTCTGAGGATTCCCTAAATAATACCAGCTGAAATCAATGCTAAGATGGACCCCTATGAAAATCCACCGCTGATCGGTTTCCCAGCACAGTACACTTGCTCTACTGTAATTATCACAATGTCAGGACATTAACGGCACGATCCATGGGTATGTCGTAGCCGTCCTTTAGTGATCTACTTCTTCTTGAAAAGCACTTGATCGAGGATTTAGAGTTGCTGGGACTGAAATGTTTGGTCGGTTAATCCAGGAAATCGTTTCGAGGAACAGATAAAGCGATAATACTATTTAATTAACATGTTCGTGGAACCATACAATTTGAACAAACAATCCAGGAAACTGTAGTTTCCAGGAACAGATAATAGAGGTTGCACTGTACTTTCTTCAGAACCAGCACCAATTGCTCTTTATTCTCTCACACAGGTCATGGACTAGTGCTTCAACAGGGACCATGAAATGGATAACCCCAGAGATAGAACAGTATTGAAATACTCAGGAAAGAAGTGAAAAATTCTAAATCAAATTGTTTCTTGATATTCGGACCTACATAGGTAAGTACAACTTTACACTAAGTGAGTAGGTTAACAGGGTCAAAGGAATCAGATTTCTAGACTGTGCAAAATATACAGTTAACCTGCATGAGAGTCGAATGTGTAGAGCACACGTAAATTGACATTTCAGAGAAACTACAAGCGAACATGTCAGTTAAGCTTCAACAAAATTGAAGATAATGGCAATGAAACCTTCCTCAGTTGCTAAAGAACGCATTATTTATGCTCAAATATCACCCATAAATTACTGAATGAATTCACAAGTGCAGTAACACAGAAATATGAACACATCACCATGATCCTAAACACGTAAGTAGTAGATATACATCCGTTCATCAAATTTCCCCCTTTGCATTAAATTAACTCCTCCTGGTGATGTAACAACTGTGAACTAGCAAAAAATGTGCAACGAAGATGTTTAAAAGAAATAAAATACAGGATGGGTGAGAAGTCCCCGTACCCCTCTAAATGTTTAGTATCAAATGTTATTTATGCAGGTTGGTAGCTGTATTTGCATGTCTTCAGTCTTCAGCCCTAAGGCTGGTTGGATCCTAAACAGCTCTGCCATCAGCTGTCATAGATGGCCCAGGCATCACTGAAGCGGCGTACCAGGGAAATGAGGAGGGAGGTCGTTTCCCCGTTGCTTTCCTCACCGAACCACAATTTGCTCTTACATATCAGTCTGCCAGGCCCACTGAAATGCATGCACCAACCGACCCTATGAGCAACATTTTCACACCATTCATAGCAGGGACTGGCTGCAGAAGGACTGGCATTACTGGCATCGCTCATACTTCAGTCACTTTCATATTGTCAAAGCCAAGGATAAGACAGAGACAGATCAATGAAAGTAACAAAACTGCTCTAGCCCATACCAGAAAACATAGTGCACTGTAAACACTAGGTCTTACAGAAAAAGCATGTGGCTATATTGCTTTTTATTATCTGTTGGAATCAAGTGTTGGAATACATATAGTTGCAGTCGAGTGTCAGTGCGAAGCAATGGCAGAAATGAGCAGTACTACAGGAGATACTACTGAGGAGCGGTTGTGGGAAGTGTGAGGGTGCACGAACGACAAGACACAGGGCATAACATTTTATACTAAACTGTTACAGGGGTACGGAGACTTCTTGCCCACCCTGTAGATTAAAATGAGCAAGTTTCAGAGTTTGCCAAATTTTTTGTTATTGATCCATTTCACGAAGTAAGGACAGCAGTAGAAATAGTACCGAATCAGGGTTACTTGGTCAAGGAGCATATATTAGCAACCAAATGCTAAGTCAAATTGAAAACTATGCCATTCTAATGAGAAGATTGTAATGGCTTTACTAATACGGCACATACACAGACAGTAGCAACTCTTCTAACCCTCTAAGAGATGTTTACGTAAGTTCCTAAATAGTGAATAAACTGCAAAGTCAGAAACACTAAGAAAAGAAAGTTTAAGTTATGTTCTCTAAATATGCCTTTAACCTCAGCTTCTTTCTAATTTTATGATCAAATGGAAAAAGATTGTTAACATTTTCATACTCACTAATCACAGGATGATGGCTGCAGACTAAACTTTCCAGCGATAAAAGTTTGTATCCACCAGGCTCCTTATTTTCACCAGAACAAAATGTCACGATGCAATCAACCAATACTTTAGGGTTAATTTCACCTCCACCACCAGCTTCAACTCCGTCCTTATTTTCTTTCTCCGTATCACTACTCAGAACCTTAGCTGTATCCAGGAACTTTGTAAATTCTTTCAGGAGGCACTGAGCTAAACTAAGACCACCCAATGGAGATAACAGTTTTCGTACAGAAGAACGGCAGTGTTGACGAAGTTCCGAAGAAGGATGTGTTAAGCAAAATATGATGGCCTTATGGAATGGGTTTGCTCTTCCATCTAGCTTATCAGGTTGATCCAATAGCACACGTTCACATAGTTGCATCACATTGTAAAGAGCTGAAATCAAAAAGTTCTGAGCACAAAAAGAACTATGAAGAAATGAAACATACAATAAACATGTCAAAACTCGTTCAGGCCAGCAACAAGTTTCCAAAAACTGAAGCACCTTTCCTTTTTAATTTGTTTGAAAGCTCTTTATTTTAAAAATATAACAAATAGTAAGAACTTTGAACAGTCCTGTCAAGCTGAGTGGCTCTCACAGTTGAGGTGCTGGCCTTCTGACACCAACTAGACAGGTTCGAACCTGGCTCAGTCCGGTGGTATCTGAAGGTGCTCAAATACATCGACCTCATGTCGGAAGATTCACTGGAACAGAAAAACTCCTGCGGGACTAAATTCAGGCACCTCGGAGTCTCCAAAAAGCATAAGTCATTAGTGGGAGGTAAAAAATATTTTTTATTATTATTGGAACAGTCCTCTGATATTTCATGAATGCAAGACCGTAAATGGTGCGCTGCAATTTCTCAACAAAAACAACAAAAATTACAACTGGCTTTACATTGCAGCGACACAAAAAGGTCTTATGGCGGCGATGGGATTAAAAAGGGCTACGAGGTTGAAAGAATCGATGATGATGATGCTTGTTGTTTAGAGGGGCCTAACATCTAGGTCATCGGCCCCTATGGTACAAAATAAGATTACAATTTAAAAGTACAAAATTAATCCACTGACCCGAATTCAAAACGTGATAATGAGGAATGAATTGATGAATATGAATTTAAAATAAGCAGTGGATAAAACGTGCAATGCCTCACATTCCCAGAAAAAAAATGTTACTGACCAAGGGACTGCTTCCAAAGCCTAATCCTGAATCGATGATGCTGGTCTGAATGGGTCAACATCTATGTCAACGATCCCGCATAACGGCACTTATCGGTAGTAAAGGAGAACCATGATATTTCTCAAGCTGCGGTACTAATCAAAGGTAGCGTAAACTCACTGTGTTCCAAACATTAAGGCACTACTCACAAGTATTGTACGTCGTAAAGGTAACGCAGACCTATGGTGTTTCTCGCACAATGGCGCCACACATAGCCAACGCAAACCGATGAGGTTCCTCACAAGGTGGGTACTAATCACTCGCAACGCAGACCCACGGTGTCGCTCATATAGTGGTACAACTCACAGGCAACGCCCAGACCCGTGGTGATGCTAACATGGGTACGACTCACGGGTACTGGAAACCCACACTGAACCCCGCTTGAGAGTTACGAATCACAAAACTATTCCGTACCTAACAGAGTGGTACTACTCGCAAGTAAAAGCGACCCATGGTGTTTCGTGCGTGATGGTACTAATCAGAAGTCATTTCATAGTTCTAATACAATCAGCCCTTGATCACCCCTTTTAGTCGACTCTCACAACAGGCAGGGGATACCGTAGGTGTATTATTCGTCTGCCTCCCCCCCCACAGGGGTGTGTGTTTGGTCCGCGAGAGGTATTTTATTTCCCTCAAGTCCGCCGGCAAGCTGGTTAGGATCCCCGTATCCGCCACCTGGGACATGCCACGTGGGAGTATCACCTCCCCCTGCTCCGCCTGCGTACCAGGTTCGTGGATTGAAGGAATCTGGCGCGGCCTTGAAGTACAGCCCCAGCATTTGCCTAGTGTGTAAAAGGGAAACCGTCTTCAGGGCTCGAACTCACTATCTCCTGAATACAACCTCAGAGCTCAATCTGACCAGCCAATTTCCTTGTATTATTTATTTATTTATTTATTTATTTATTTTTGACTTTAGCAGTGGCAAAGTTAGCGCTCATGGCCCTCTTTACATTTGACCACATAATTTATAGATAATACATATATTTAAAAAATGTACTATTGTATTAGAAAATCAAAGATAAGATTTGGACAACATATAGTGAAGAAACAAGTCAAAGTTCAACAAATAGAATAAAATAAATCCAGAGCATAAAGATAAAAAGAGAAAGTCACAATGAAAATGTAGGATACAAACTGAAAAATATAAGCAATGCATAAAGAGAACACAATACGTAATAAAGTAGATGGTAATATAAGTATGGTCATAAAAAGTGATCTATGTACATGAGTAAGAAGCTTAATATTATGTACATTTACACTATAATAATAATAATAATAATAATAATAATAATAATAATAATAATAATAATAATAATTCCATATGGAAGGATGGGCAGATACCAGCAGACAGGAAAAAAGGTATCATTCCACTCTTTAAGAAAGGTGACAGGAATAAATGTTCCTATTACAGAGGAATTGGATAAACTTCCCAAGTGGGAAAGCTGTATGAAAGGATTTTAGAAAGGAAAATAAGACCATCGATAGAAATAAAGTTATCAGAGGAACAATACGGATTCCGGAAAGGCAGATCAACAGTTGACCTAATATTTGGACTGTGCCAGCTAATGGAGAAGTATTATAAACATAAGGTCCTTTGGCTGGCCTTCCTGGATATCAACAAGGCCTTTGATGGTGTAAGCAGGGACAAAATCTGGGAAGTGCTGAGAAACAGTGGAATCAGTAATGACATAATAAAACTAATTGAGAATTTATATGAAGACATCAGTAGTCCCGTCAAAACACCATCAGGAATGACTGAACCCTTTAGAATAACTACAAGCCTAAGACAAGGTGGAGTTCTGGCACCTCTTCTCTCCATTACTGTGATGAATGAGATTCAACAACAAGTATGCCAAAACGTTGGTGACAACAAAACGAGTCCTGCTATTTGCTGATGACATCTGTACATGGGGAGATTCCAAGGAGGAACTTCAGGTCAGATCAATTAATGGACAGTAACAGCTAAGGGGTATGGCCAAAGATTCAGTCAGGAAAAAAAGTTAAGTGTTGGTTATGCAGAGAAATGATCAACCTGAAGGTTACATTGAAATAGAGAGTAATCAACAAGATGTCCAAGAAATTCAAATATCTAGGAAACATGATATCAGCAACAGGCTCCACTGAAGAGGAACTTACTAGCAGGATTCAAGTTGGAGGAACATTCTATAGAGTTGTCCGAGACCTAATATGGAACCCAAAAGTACCATTGAAATGAAAGTGAGCAATTTATCTGACTTATTACATGCCAATTTTGACATATGGGCGTGAGACCTGGACCATGAGGAAAAAGGATGAAGCAAGGATTCAGGCAGCTGAAATGAGATTCGTCCGAGCGATGGTTGGCAAAACAAGAAGAGATTAAAGTCGTAATGAGAACATCAGGGACACGGCTCAGGTTGGCAGAATGCAGGATAACATAACTCTGCGTAGACCCAAATGGTATGGTCACATGCGAAGGATGGATCCTGATCGCATACCCAGAAAAAGGTATGATCTGCAGCTAAAAATATTCAAGACCAAGAGGGCGGCCAAGAATGCAATATACAGACGTGGTGAAAAACGACATTCAGCAACGAGGAGGCGACTGGGACAACACTGCAGAAGGAGAAAAGTATAAAGACAGAAGTTGGTGGAGGGGCTTCATTCACCAAACCATTGTATAGAAGGAACAATGTGGGATATGTATGTACCTCATACTCTGCCAGTCAACATTCTGATGGGGAAATGTTTTCGACCAACGTGACTCGAACTGGCAAACCATGGTGTCAGCCCATACAGACGTTGACACCTTAACCATCATGGCTACCAGGTACAAAACTGAAATGGATGATTATTCAGAATATAAAGTTTCAATCTTCCCTCTCCTACATTATCAACTGTAATTCTGCCTATGGTATGCAACTTGGCCACTTTCCCAGTTCTAGTAAATTGAAAAAACAGGCCTACTGTGCTGTTTGGTCATCATGAAATCCTTAGTGTACCATGCCTTTCTCCTTAATCTCACAATGGCACCCTACAAAGACAAAGTTGATGGGTGGAATTCCCTGTAAACCTCACCAAAAAGACAGGCATATGAAAATAAAACTGGTTTGAGCCTCATAATGAAGATATTACTGGGTAGAAAAATGTTTTGTCAATTCTAATTCCTCCACTGAGTACACTTCCTCTTAAATAACATTTCCAGCAAAGTTAACACCTTCGCTCCCGTAGAGGTGTATGGTCATTTAAACTTGTCTTCTGTAGCCCGTACAGGAGTAAAGTCTTTTAGAACTCGTTATATATAGCGTGCTCCGATATGCTTGTTTTGTCGGAGACCAGAACAATTCTACATAAAAGTTCCTTTTCTTTTTTCCAGTAGATGACTAGAGTCCTCTTTTCTCAACACTGTACAACCCTCCGTAAGTGTTCTTTTATTAATTGTTTACCAGTCAATTTTGGCACTACTCAAACTGAGTGAAATAGCAAGCAACGGTGGCTGTGTAATGGACAAAGCTTCAAACAAGAGCAAATTTTGTTAGTGCTGAAATTGTATTAATGTACAGGGTAGTTTCAAAAAAAAAAGGTAAGTGGAGCTTGTATGGAGAAGATTTATTTTATGGGTAGATATGTAAGAATGTTCAGTAACAGTGCACTGATACGCATTACTATTTAACATAGTCACCAATCTCTACTAGTTTTAAAATCCTTCCCTGCAATACCAAGACTTTGTGCAATTTCACCTGCTTTAAACTGCACAGTTTCATGATTTACAGCATTGCCATTGTCTCCTGGTTCTCTAACCCACACCAGAACTTCCATGTCCACATTTTCATATTCCCCTTTCTTCAGGCCACAGAAAGATTTAGATGTTTCCTTTGCTCCCAGTCATTTGCCTCTGTCTGGTTACACCAATAACAAACCATACACGCCTGCACTTCTTACTTACAACTCAGCTCTCACTCAGTTTTCTGCAGAATATTCTAACACATCCAACATGAAGGGTGCCGTAAAGTTGTTCTGTTGCTCATTTTTATTCCTCCCTGTGTTCTGAATGCTTCCTAATTACACACTACACACAGCTGTGTGGGATGTGTAGCTCGGAAGCTGACAGGGAATTGAGAAATCTATACTCCGCACTGCCTTACTTCTAAATTGAAGTTTTGCAAAATAAATGAGCATCGCCTTTCCTCTGTTGCCAGCACGCTACTCCCGCGAAAACAGCTGATGCAATACGACCGTGGTAAACAGCCCTTGTCAAATGTAACACCGTACTCAGAAAAACTAATGAATATGTATTGAAAACAATTTCACTAAAACTACACTTACTAACATCTGACACTAAAAGAGAATATTTTATTAAGAATAAAAGAGAATGAGAAAATAACACATCACTCACGGCTAATGGCTGGCACAGAAAGAGGTTATGGCCTACAAAGGGAACATTCTACTGATCTCAGAGTCACTGGAACCCTCCAACAATATGAAAAAATCGCTAATTACCGAAGGAAAATGCAAAAGATCACGAACCGTACCGAATACCATACACACTGAGCGAGACAGGTTAACCATGTGATGAATGCAATATTATAGGTGGGCCGGCGTAAGGTTGCACATGACAGCTGCACACAATATTGGTCACACTGCAATGGCGCACGAAGCGATGTTGCCGCCGTAACAACAGCTGATTGCACGACACATGGGTTTTTCAAAACATGGGAGAAATGCTTTTAATGTCATCGCGATGATACACAATACAAATGAAATCTGCCCACAAAAATTGAACTTTCAACTCACCGATTATTCATTACACAAAATTATACGAGATAAATATACTACGAAGTTCTTATTATCGCGATGTTAGAAAACACAGCAGAAATCGGCCGACAAGGATCTCGCTTCAAATACACCAATAAATGTTAGAATAATATACACCGGTGCTAACACAATGTTTCAAGTAAAATTTACGAAAATTCAGAAACCTTATTTTCATACCTGATTCACAAAGGCAGAGGCTCAATACCCTCCAGTTCACTGCCATCACTACCGTCACCTTCGTTGTCATTGTCATCATCGTCTAGGCAGATCATCAACTCCTGAGAGTCACTCATGATACCATGTATTGCCATTGCCGAGTTGATGAATGCTGCGACATGGCTAAATTTCTTCCTGCACAAAACCGCATCCATTCGAGCAATACTCTCCCGGAACAGTCCTTCCACTTCAGTAACTGAAGGACTTGTTATAAGTGCGTACGTAAAGTTTTACTTCACCCCAGCTTAATTCGTTTCTTTCCCGGAGTGCTGTCCCTACTATCAGCCCCGTTTTTGCTACTGCTATGTACCCCAGTCACTTTTTCCTTCTGTTCTTGGAGGCGAACACCTGTCTGAATGACAGTACGCTTTGAAAGCCCTAACATGATCTACAACATGACCTAGAGGAACAGAGAGACGGCTATACAAGCGTACGAATTTCGTCTCCCTCTCGTAAAACTCACGAGTTCTCCGCACTAATTCTAATGCTTGACTATTAAGGGACACTCCGCGGATCAAAGGGTTATCACTTCGCGCTTCATGACTATGTTGTCATTTCCGAGACATCGCACTGCATTCGTTAAAATAAAATTTCACAATTCTCACACAATGAAAACAAAACTTTCATAAACGCGCGAATCACACCTGACCACGTGCTAGCGGCGACAGACAAAACGGCAACACTTCAATACAGTAGTCACGCTACTTATAGATGGCACCACTATACTACCTACATTGCCAACAACAATCAGCTGAAAAGAGTTCGTATTTATTTTGTAGCTCGCTTAAACCTTATAATATTTTTTAAATGCTCATATTTGTGTAAGCAAATAAAAGATTATGAACACTATACGGAATTAAATACGAATTAACATTAATAAAATGCGTAATTGTATCCGACATAAAAAGTAGTGGATTGGTGATTCTGACTGACGGGTGACGTTCTTCATTTCATTTTTGTAGTGGTGCCAACATGACTTACAACTGTCAAGTGCAACCTTGTGCCGGCCCACCTATAGAGTAGGCAACTAGGTTTCGAGATCGTGCTCTGCCGATATAAATCAATATGAATGGCAGCTTGGGATTGGTTGGATGTCTATGCTTCAGCACATAACCACCAGACGGAGCCAAAATCTGCCAAAAAAACAATTTAGAAGTAGAGCCATTCGGAGTGTATGGTAGGAGGAGAGAGTAGCTAAGGCCAACGCACAGGTGATGCAGAAGAATGGGTTTTACCATTAACTGAAATGTTGCACTTGCTGCCAGGTCACTTTAAAGATATTTTTGAGAGTATTCCCCCCCCACCCTGCAAAAGTAAAAAATTATGGCAGAGGGGGTGTTATAAGGGAGTAAATATAGTATGCACTATACTATGTATGTCACAAGAAGAAAGATTCTAAAAGTAATAAAATCAGATATAAAACTAAATTTTTTGGTTTTTCATACAATTTAAACATGTCCATGGCAATTCTTTTTGTCCATATAAGACTTGAAAGATTGGCATGAAAAAATGGTAACTGAAAACCAGTAACTGGAGATTTCAAAACTGCACTGAAACAAATTAGAAGGAAAAGGAATAGTAACTTACCACTCTCAGAGGCCAAAGTCAGGAACTTCTCTGAAACAAAAAGTTGTTTGTCTACATCCAAGATGATGTTCCATAAATTTGATAACTGCTGGTCTGTTCCAATATCTGAAGAAGCCAATTTAAGTAGTAAGCAAACAGCAGACAGGGCTTCAGTCACAATTGGTACCTAAATCCAGAGTAACAGATTACAAGATTACACATAAGAAGGTACACCGATTATGTTTATCACATTAGAGCTTCATTCCCCTACTATGTGCAGTTTTGAGGTTAACACTGCAAACCTATATTGTTGCTATAAATTTTCTTCTATCAGTATAACTTGAATATTTCTGTCTCTGAGGAGGAAACTGCTTCCTCTAATGCATTGTATATAAACATTTTTTTTAAAGTTGCATCATCTTGGAATAAAATGAGTATGTATAACTATTTCAATACTGATGATCCAACATGTTCTAGCATTGAAGAAACTTAGTCATCCCTGAATGACAACAAATTACATAATCATGAAGGTACTTTGATTACCACTACATTTTGAACATATGTAATTTCTTGCTAATTTAAAAACTAAGAGGTGTAAAGCAAATGCACACAAATACAGATTTTAAAAAAGTACTTCATCTGACTATGTACTATTCTGTCCTTTGCAAGTCCTATGATAAAGCAATATATTAGGCCTTGAGGGCATCATTTAAGCTCAACAGGTTTCTCAAATGTCGATTACAGTAAAACCTCAATGCATTCCTTTTTTTAGGGGGAGGGGGAAAATGACTATGGATGCGGGTGACACAAAAAAAGGGCGAAAGAAAAATAATAAAATATGGATACTGTATTTGGGCATTTTTCATCATGTAAATAAATAATAACGGCGTGTGGCCTCCGAAGATTGGCGCAGGTCTTTCGAGTAGTCACGCGATACGCGATCTACGCGCTTATGAAAATGCAGCCCCACCAAAGACGAATCCTAATGTGTAAGTCGGTGCGCACACGCACCCCCGAACCGTCCGAATTAACCAACGAAAATTAAAATCCCCGACATGATCGAGACCCCTTGAACCGTAGGACAAAACGTGCTAACCATTTAGCCATGGAGCCGAACATGCACATAACGCGCGTGTGTGTGTGTGCGTGCGTGCATAATGGTATCAAAATATTGCAACCCTGATACATGCCATGAAAATGAAAGAGTGACTTTTACACAATTTCGTTTCACTTTTCCTTACATCTCGTAATAACTGAAAACCTTTGGGTAAGGTTAGTTCTCTTATTGCAAATTAATGATATACGTCGATATTAAGGTGATAACCTGTAATTTCGTAAAGATTCTGTAGACCCTTCATGAACGCTATAGAGCTCCCACACGGCGTGACTTGGCCAATGTCACAGCGGGTTATGCGAGGCTACCAACTTAGTTTCAAAACCAGGCTAGTGGTCTGGCTTGGTTAGGTCCGGCTTGTAACGAGACAATTGGGCAGGGGACAACAAAATTATCAACAGGCCTCTAGCACCCCATACACTCTACAAGGTACGACGCGATTAATAACCCTGTGATTAAGGCGTACACGGCACATGCCGTGACTGTTTAAAACTGCACGATTTTCTAACTTTTCAACTAAGGTGGCAGGCCTAGCCAAGCAATAGTAACACGGAACATGGTGGCAAATTTGAGTTCTACAGTGCCGCCGTTTTAATTCTTGTAAATAAAAATACTTCTAGGGGTCGGTTAGTGGGTCGAGGCAAAGCTCGTAGTAAGGTTGCATGCAAATAACTTGCGCATAGCACTCCAGCCTACAAGATCCTTGCTTAAGACTAGCAACTCTGAATCGCCCGTACATTCTCGCGTTAAGGGGATAGTCTGGTAAAAAATGAAACTTTTCCCTAATTTATCAATTGGTCTCAAATTTTAAACATATAAATTGTAATTATTATTAAACAGATACAAATTTATAACTCAATTGATCCCACAGTTTGAGATTTTTTTTTTTTTTGTTTTTAAAGTGTTTTTTTAAATCACCTTTTTATAATAAATTTAATGTGCTTGAAAAATTGATAGTCTAACAGTTTTGCAGAAGGTTTTTTGGGTATCTTGTGTGGTGACCTTTAAATTCATTTTCAAAATTTTGAATCTTTTTATGGAAATAATTACAACATATTTATCAATATTTCGTTTCAAAATTATTATTTTTTCATAATGATACACAAGACTGTTAGCACTGCTAGTAGGAGTTATCTCTAAAATTTCATCCAATCTGGGGAATTTTTTCTTCTTCTTCTTCTTCTTCTTCTTCTTCTTCTTCTTCTTCTTCTTCTTCTTCTTCTTCTTCTTCTTCTTCTTCTTCTATGACCACATAGGATCACTTTAGTCAGTCCGTCGTTCAGGTCTCTTTGAAGGGATTGTTCGGGCTTTGCGGTCCTCCCAGTACTTCTTCAGACGCTCCGATCTTCGTGCCCTTTCCTCAGTCGAAAATGTGCGTGTTGTTGGTTTGTTTTGTGTAAGGGTAAAGCGGAGGTTTGTATTCTTGAGTTTTGTATTCAATTTTATCTTATTTTTGGTGTCTTCTGTTGTAAGGCCTATTTCCTTCAGATCCTCTCTTACTTCTCCGATCCATTTACATCCTGTTGTGGTATTTTTTGAGACGAGATTGTGTTGTACTAGTTGTTTCAGAAGTCTCGAGTCCTGCATCCTCATGATATGTCCAAAGAATCCCAGTCTCCTCTTACGCATAGTATCTGTAATGGGTTCTAGCTCTTTGTACACGACTTTGTTAGGTATTAACCGCCACTGTCCATCTTTCTGATATTTTTTGTTGATACAGGTTCTTCCAATCCTCCTTTCAATTTTCTGAAGTCTGTCAGTCTTTGATTGTTTATTCAGGTAAAAGAGTGTTTCTGCTGCATATGTAGCTTCCGGTTTTATAACTGTGTTGTAGTGTTTTATTTTTGTATTTATTGATAGACATTTCTTTTTGTAGATATCCCATGTTAATTTTTGTGCTTTAGCTAATCTATTTGTTCTTACTTGGATTGAGATTTTTTCATTTAAGTTATGTGTTATTACTTCTCCAAGATATTTAAACTGAGTTACTATTTTGATTTTATTACCATTTATGGTGACTTCTTTTAGCTGTGTTGGTTTTTGGGGCATAATTTCTGTTTTTTCAAATGATATTTTGAGGCCAATTTTATTTGCAATGTTTTGAAGTTCTGATATCTGGGTTTTTGCTTCTTTTATGTCCACTGCTAGTAATGCTAAATCGTCAGCAAAACCCAGGCAATTTGTTTTGATTTTTCGGCCAATCTTTATTTTGGGGGGACATTTTCTAAACCATTCCCTCATTACCATTTCTAGAGCACAGTTAAATAATAGTGGTGAGAGCCCATCTCCCTGCCGTAGTCCAGTTTTAATTTCAAATGTCTCTGATGTTTCACCCCTAAACTTCACTTTTGATTTGGTATTGGTGAGAGTCAATACGAAAAAGTTAGCGGCCCCTGAGCCAATCGCTTTCCAAGAAACACTACGAAGTACTCGGCCACCTGACCTAGAGGGAAATTGTGACATGGCTTGGAAGAGAATTGAAGAATGGATCACAGATGCAGCGAGCGAGGTCCCAAAGATGAACACCGCAGTGAAGCGACAACAATGGATAACTGACGAAACTTTGGCACTGGTTGAAATGAGACTTAACATCCGGCTCACAGTTACAGATCCAGAACAACAAGGACGACTAATGAAAAAAATTAACAGTGATATCAAACACGCCTGTAGAAGAGACAAGAATGTACACATTAAGAAACTGTGTGGAGAACTAGAGGCACATGCGACCAAAAATCACAGCACAGAACTGTACAACAAGGTTAAATACTTAGCACGAGAGTTTATGCCTAAGACTCATATTATTAAAGATGACCAAGGGAAAATCATCACAAATGCAGCAGGCATCACCAAAGTATGGAGAGAATACTGCATCAAGCTGTTCACTGATGAACCACAACCAATGTCAGGTTACCAGAACCCAACAGACTTTAAACCAATGATCCTTAGAGAAGAAGTGGAACGTGCAATAAAAAAGCTCCAGAACCGGAAAGCACCAGGCCAAGATGGAATCACTGCTGAAATCCTAAAGAACATGGGTGACCTAAGTGTCGGCATCCTCCACAAGTTATGTCAGAAGATATGGACATCTGGAAATTGGCCGGACCAGTGGTGCCACTCAGTCTTCGTACCACTTTTCAAGAAAGGTTCTCCACTTGATTGTGCAAACTATCGAATGATAGCCCTCATCTCCCATGCCAGTAAAATCATGCTCACGGTGCTGAACAAGAGGCTGAAGACCCCCTTACTTCCACAAATCTCAGAGGAACAAACCCAGTTTGTTCCAGGAAAAGGAACTCTTGAGCAGATCCTAAATATCCGGCAGCTCATAGAGGAGACGAGGGAGTACAATATCAAGATGTTCCTGTGCTTTGTGGACTACAAGAAAGCCCTCGACAAGGTAAAATGGTCAAAGCTCTGGGCTATACTCATTGAGATGGGGAAGCCGAGACATTTAGTGTACCTGATTCAACAATTGTACTCTTCGAACAATGCGACAGTGAGAGTTAATGGCAACTTCAGACATCTTTTCTACTAGTGCTGGAGTGCGACAAGGTTGCATTCTTTCCCCCCATCCTATTTAATGTATACAGTGAGTATATTATGAGGGAGATTCTCGAGGACTGGAGTTACAGCATTACAATTCATGGCAGGAAAATTAACAATCTCAGATATGTGGATGACACTGTGATAATTGCAACAGATGATCATGAACTAGAAGCCATCATGCGGAGGTTAGGCAAGCGAAGCAGAGAATATGGTCTTGAAATCAACAATGAAAAGACCAAAGTGATGATTGTAGACAGTTTTAATAACGACAGACCTGCCATAACAAGAACTGCGGATTATGAGGTTGTCAGTCCTTCGAGTATCTAGGATCTATTGTCACAAATACTGGAGACTGTGAACCTGAGATCCGCAAGTGCATTGCGAGAAATTCAACAGCAAAACTTACTCGCATCTGGAAGGACACCTCCATCACTTCTAAGATAAAGCTCACCCTCATTCGAACTCTGATCTTCCCTATCGCGACCTATGCGGCAGAAACGTGGATGATGAAGATGGCGGATCGTCGCAGGATTGATGTACTAGAAATGTAGTGCTATAGGAGATTACTGCGAATACCATGGACAGCACACCGTACTAATGAATCGATCCTGGAACAGCTCTGCATCAGAAGACTCAACCCTTATCAACTAAAAACAACTCTGATATTTTGGTCATATTGCCAGAAGACAGGAGGCAATGGAAATACTTATCATAGAGGGAAAAGTCAAAGGCCAAAGACCTAGAGGACGTGCACAGTTACGATGGATGGACCAGATCAAGAACTTGATCAGGATGAGCTTACAGCAAGCAAGTCGCCATGCCCAAGCAAAGACTCCTGGAGGACGATCACCAGAAGGATTGTCGTGTGATGCCAGTACACCCTTACAAACGGTTGGACTAAAAGAGAGAGATGATCCACTGTAGTTTCGATTGCAGTGTGCCTGGTGAACCTCATACCAAAATGAAAAATCTCGAGTTTCTTCACCGAAGTCCCTCTTCCTGGCAGTGCACGAGTGACAGTACTTGGATAAAACTTGTCAATCAACCACTAAACCAGTCAAAATGTCAATCACACATCCAACTCCAAAGTTACTGGTAAAACCTCTCTTATGCTAACTACCATCGTAACTGACTGAAATGTCAATGATGGATGCACCTGCAAAAACACCATTTTCCTTCATATGTGCCTCGCGTACCCGCCTCCTTTATTCTTCCAAAACATTATTGGCAAAAAATTTTTATTCTCTTACGATAATGGTTCAAAATATTATAGTACGTAAATTTGCTTGCGATATTTATGTCCATGCCCAAACAGAATATTTCCACAGTGGCATATCCTCTACCAAGCCTGTTGAAAGATTCCACAATTTTCTTGTTTATGGCAAACATGCTCTTGTTATTTTGAGACGTCTGCTTTTGAGAGCATGTGTAACTTTCATTCTAAACATAACCACTTTTCTAGAAAAACCAAATTTAGATCTTATTTGTGCAGTTACACTCTCCTTGAAACATTACAACACAGTGCATTTTTATACAGAGATCTCAGAGAAGTCATATCAACAAACATGTTCAGGTTCATTTGATCCCTTAGAAATATTTGCTTCCATCTCACATGTGGGCGTTTCTTCTGCGTGGTTTGTAGACCTACCCCCCCCCCCCCCTCATAGTAAGCATTTCTTTCGCTCTCCATTTTAGTGCAGTTTTACCCCTGACTTTAGGCATGACTGAACACTGAGTAACAGAAATAACACCACCGAAACACACTTCTGACAAGCTTGTTTACATAAGACTTCAAAGAACTTATGATCACAGAGCATAAATAAATACCTGCTTCTCAAGAACAAAAATATTCAAGAGATACCCAGAATGCTCAAGAGATGGCACCAAAATCCAGATTTATTTTTCAAAGCAAACAAGTAACATTGTGACAACTGTCATATGATGCCACACCCACTCCTCAGCTGCAGGCTAGTATTTAATTATATTTTTATCTACATTCCTCTATCGAATTCACAAAATCCTTTTGTACTATGAAAGCACATATATGAACATATTTAAGCAAAAAACACAAAATTCAATATTTTATTGCCAGACTATCCCCTTAACGGGTTGCCTCTATTATATGCCAAGAGTATTGAGCTGTCTCCTTAAATTTTTTAAAAAAAAATGTGTGTATATATATATATATATATATATCTTACGTATGATCGATACATGTGGGAAAATTGTGGCAGAGGACAAATATTTTTTGACGATCGATGCAATATAGCGATAATTTGAGGAACAACAATTGTGGGGAACTTTAACATTGGTTTATATGGAAAATTTTTGGGACTGAATAAATTGAACGATGAATATGGGAAAATGACAACTCTGAGAACGATGCATCGAGGTTCTACTGTATCCATTTGCAAAACAAAAACATGAATATAAAGCCACATACATACCTGAGTAGGTTGAGCAACAGCTTTCTCAACAGTTTTCAGAAGAAAAGGAATAAATTCCACACCCTGTGCCAGAGTATTGCCATGGAAACAGGATGACATGCAGTTAATATAAGCTGTGCGGACTGCAGCTGTAGAGGTTTTCAAACCAGGACCTTTCTAAGCACAGGGGAAGAAAAATGACAATGACTTCACTTGTACAATGTTAAGAGAATTCTTTCAGGTTACACCAGAATACATACAATTCAAACAACACTTTTAAGTGGATTCACCAAAATGGGAAGAATGTTCATTTTGAACCACTCGAGGGGAGGAAGCAACCATATGTAACCTTCAATTCCAACTGGATAAGCATTAGGTTGTGCTGCAGGGAAGCTGAAAACATACGTCTAAACCTGATTTTGAGAAATGCTAAATAGTAATTTTGTGCTATATACAGTGTTATTCAGTTAAGATGTCCATTTCAAGCAACTTGTGAACCATTAAAGACAAAGATATTCTATTTTCACTTTCAGTAATGGTACAGAGGGATTACCTTTTTTCCTCTAGGGTGTCAGTATCTCCTGATATAACAGTACTTTCTTTCTGGTTTGTTTTTTAAAGGAAACTAAATTGTTGTCTACAAGTGTCCTTAAACTAACCTGCATTACGAAATCAGCACTGTAATTATTTTGAAAATCAGACACGTACTTCGAGAAAATTGAATGCATTCAAACATGCTAGAACTGCCAGTTGTGCATTGCTCTGTTTGATTGAATCACAAACCAGGTGACAAAAAAGTGTGTGTGTGGGGGGGGAGACCTGCATCCCCTTCAGGGAGAGGGAAAGGTAGCAGAGGAAGAAGAAACATGAATAAACAAACTAAAAGAAAGACCTAGTATGGGGTAGTAGTCAACATTACATTGAATGTTCAAAAGCGATGGTGGAAGTACATACTGTTTTAAGAGAAAGTACAACTCTGCAACTACACCCATTTAAAAAATCAGAAGGGAAAAAAGGAAAAGGTTCAATTCATGAACAGGAAAATGAGAATGACCATGAAAGTATAAAACTCCCTAGGCCTTGCAAACCTAACAAGAGCTGACCACGGAAAGTCTTATAGGAAAGGGAACGCACTGCAAGTTAGCATTTTTTATCTGTTATCAACAATGGTATTAAAGAAGTTAAATTGTACAATTAACAGAGCATTTATGGACACAGTAGGGCGAATGCCCAGCTGTCAAAGGAAGGCGAAAGAACTCTCATTGTCAACAGCTCGTGTTAAATCTAGTGTATTTCAGGTACGTGGTTTGCAATTCAATCTAATAGGGCTGTTCACGGCTGACAAACGAAGCATGTTTGAAACTATCCATTTTTCTGGAAGTACTTGTCCAATTTTCAAAATCACATTGCTGAATCTGTTATGTCTATTTATTCAAGGCTATGTGTAGAAAATAATGTAGTTCCCTCTAAGAAATGATAGTTCCCTTATCTTGGCAGATATACACATCCAGCACAAGTACCAGAAGTTAGATTATGAGCCTGTTTGTACCATTACTGAAAGCGAAAGCATTATGTCTATATCTTTAACGGTTCACGAGTTATTTGAGGTGGACATTAACTGAATAACCCTACACAGCATTTGATTACGTTTAGAATTTGTCCTACAAATTTCTCTGGCCATAACCTTTTGTACTATTGTGGAAATTGATAAAGAGACACTTATGTCTAGATTAGACTAACTTTGTACATCATCTCTTTACACTTCCTTGGTACTTCCTCATTTCAGAAGAGGTTTCTTACACTCTGGTACAATGCATTGCCCTGTTGCATCCTCTTGCTAATTACAATGTCCAAACTTGTATTCTGCATTAATTCACTCAAGTATTTCGAATCGTCAAAAATTTCAAGGCTTTGACGACCAATTTTCACATTGCCTTTCCCTAGTCTTTATCCTCTTGATATCACCATGGTCTTGCTCTTATCTGCACTGATTTTCATACCATACTTCTCAATTTTCTCATTTAGTACATCAAATTGTTCTTGTACTTCTCCGCTGTTTGTTCCCCAGACCACAAGATAGTCTACAAATAGTAATAACTTTCCCCTTACAATTTCGTCCACAATCATTAGAAACAAAGGAGATGACAGCACACACCCTGTCTTAGTCCAATTTCATTTTTAAACCATTCCGTCTTTCCACTGGAGTGTGTACAATCCTGGTGCATTTGTACATTGTTTACACCATTTCTATAGTTAGTGAACCCAGTCTCTGTGACCATGGTATCCCAATCGTTCACCCTGGGAACACTTCGTATGCCTTTGTTAGATCTATTAATATGATGATCAGATCCTATCCATCTTCTCAATTCTTCTCCATTAGCTGCCTCGTGCTGAAAATTGGGTCCACTGAAGATCTTCCGCTTCTAAAGCCAAATACTTCCTCTTACAGCCCTCACCCTACCTTTCTTCTCATTCTCCTCCCTAATATACTTTCCAGCATTTCTGCCACTTGTGATGACGAGTGCGATCCCTCTGTAGTTATTGCACACCTTTTTGTCCCCCTTCTTAAATACTGATACTATTTATCCCTTTCCTCAGTCTTATGGTACACATTTGTTTCCATGCACATGTTAGCAATCTGTACACCCATCGTAGTTCAATAGGTCCAGCAGCCTTTATCATTTCCACACTAGTTTCAGCCATCCCTGGTGCCTTTCTCATTTTTATTTTATGGACTGCTAATTCCACCTTTAACATTATTATATCCTCTTCTACTGTTGAGTCATCGCACTGTTACTATAGTCTAATCTCTAAGATTTCTCACATTCAGCAGTTTATTCAAATACTACTTCCATCTTCTCATTATTTCTTCTAGATAAGTTATAAACTCTCCACCTTCCTCTTTCATCAGCTTTGTATAAACTCTCTCATTCCAATTATTTTGTGTAATTCCATACAGCATTCTTTTACTGCCAGCTCAGACTCCATCTTTTGTGTATCCCAATTTCTTATATTTCCTATTATTATTATTATTATTATTATTATTATTATTATTATTATTATTAAGATACTTCCTTTCGCTTTCTTCTTTTTTTATTTCTATTAAATTTTTGCCATGCTTTCTTCCTTTCTTTAAATGCCCTCACCTTCTCATTCCACAACAGCAGGTATATTTCGATGGGGTTCAGAAGAGAGCCTAACTACTTTAAATGAGGACCAAATATGTGCTTACTAAATTTTAGTAACTATCAATGCAAAAATATGTTTATAGAAATCATCCACCATATCATTTAATTATTTAATATTTAAACGCAGTCACATTGCAATGCGTGAATGTTATCTATTTATTATTGTTTAAGAATGTTTCAGAGGAAAGTAAAAATATCATAAAATTAGTGGACAGCAAAAACTAAAACAAAACTGAAAATCAGCCACCATTTGATCCAAATTATAACTGAGAATTAATCCACACGATCCGTGGAAAATCTGTCCTTCAACAGCGTCTATGTTCTTCCACAGCCACTCTCGGCCACACTTTCAAATGCCCTTTTGAAGTTGGACCATACATATTCTACATTTCCTACTTCAGTAACTGGAATCTGTTGTTTCAGTCTCTCCAGAAATTCTTCCTATACATTCCCCCCCCCCCCCCACTTTTACTATCTCTTATCTCCTTCCATTTTTCCATTCTCCCCACTCTCAGTTTTGCTATCACAACTCTATGGTCTCCAACAAATGCTTCTCCTAGTAAAGCTGATACATTAAAATTATAAAATTCTTTTATTTAAAATACATTACAATACACTCATTGAATTATAGTGTCTTAAATAATGGGACATGTTCCGTTCGGCATAGCGAACATCAACCGTTAATGCACAAAGACTAGGTCAGAGCCCTGAGCTTAAAGATGATCAAAATACTATCCTCATATCAAAAGAGTAACCCTGTCATAAATCTGAACGTGGCTTAAGACAGGCTTGAGAGCCATGTCAAGAAATAAGCATCAAACACCGTGGCTTACAACCAGTTATCACTGTAGCATACTTGCTATGGTGCGATTGTGTCAACTTGGAGGTCTGTGTTAAAATTTGTCCCTTGGGAAAGTTGTTTTTTCTTCAATTGGTGCTCTCCAACCTGTCTTAAGCCATGTGCAGATTTAGCAACACCGCCTTGCAAAGCCCATCTTAATTCGCCCGCAAAGCGATGCAATTGGTTAACTTCAGCAGGTGACAAAATAACAGAGGTGCAGGATATCAAATTATTTCCTTTAAATTACTTATTGGTTTGATCAACCCTCTTATGCTCATATAATCTGTTCACGTTGTTTCCGACCACCCTGTATATATCTGTATATGAGAGAGAGAGAGAGAGAGAGAGAGAGAGAGAGAGAGAGAAAGAAAGAAAGAGAGAGAGAGAGAAAGAACATAATTGCATGGTTAATCCTTTTCCCTTACCTTTAACCAGTCCAAAACCTTCACAGGAACTTCATTACTGAATTTGGCACACCACAGAGAAAGCATTTCTAATGCATGTATTAACGTTTTTTCATGAACTGAAAAAAATAGAGAAAATATGAAGTCCAAAGTAAAATGAATGATATACAACATGCAAAGGTTAATTTTTTAAACTGCATAATGAGGGGAGGCCCAAAATTAAGCGGACACCATTTTTAAAAAGTACAGAATTTATTTTAAGTTACAAATTAGTGTTACTAAAGAGTACTACGAAAGTGACTAACACTTTTCCACTTTGCAAAACACCTTTCGTATTCGTCCTTTCAGATGCCTTTCAGCAATGACTTCGATTTCACGTCCGGAATGTCTGCAAAACATTTCCCTTTCAGCTCCCTTTTCATCAGAGGAAAAAAAAAAGAAGAAATCACAAGATGCGAGATCTGGCGAGTAGGCTTGGCGAGGATGTAGTGTCATGGCTTTTAAAAAAAAAAGAATCATTCACAGAAATGGCTGAGAGCTGGAGCATTGTATTGGTGGAAGCACCAGTCCACCATGAATCGTGCCGTTTCAACTGAACACTCTTGCACAACCACCGCAAAACACTCCAGTAAAAGACTTGATTCACCGTTTGATGCTAAGGAACATACTCCGAGTGTATAATGAAGCGAACTTAGAAAAAACAGATCAACATTTTCTTTATGGCCAATTTGACTTGCCGGGCCTTTTTCAGGCGAGGAGAGTTGGGCGCCGTCCACTGCGATGACTGTTGCTTTGTCTCGGGGGGGGGGGGGGATACCCTTAATGCCAGGATTCATTCCCAGTGATTTTGTGAAAAAAGTTATCCACTTCCAAGTAGTCCAACATGTGGCAAGCAGCGACACGAGTCGCCTATTTATCAGGAATTGGCAAGCAGAGGATAATTTGCCGCATTTCATCTCGTTTGCAAATCTTCAGCTACAGTGTGCTTCACTGAGCTCCACCAAAGACCAAGATAATTCAGCAAGTTCATCGACAGTACGTCTTTATCCTCATACATAAATGTGCATTTTCCCCAGGTTTTCACCAGTTATGGATGCGGAAGCCTGGTCCAAGCATTGAATTACTTCCAAGACTCGCCACCATGTTTGAATCATGAATACCATTCAACAGTTTAGCTCTTTTCAAGGTAACTATTTTATAAGCTGTAGACATATTAAAAGTGCCCAACATAGTTCTGCCCAGCAGAAAACAACATTTCAATGCCGCACACTGTTGTCAAATACCAGCCATCTCACAAACACTCAACATTCGAAGAAAAACATGCAGACAACCAGGAATGAGTTACCTGGAAAATTTGTAATGACCAATAACTGACCAACTATATTGGAAAAACACGTTGCACAATAACTGTCACATGGGCTTGCTACAACAGACTCAAGCCATACCACTTGACATACAGACTCAGGACTGGTTACTTAACACCCACCTAGAGGGAGAAGCATGAACTACAAGTATGACTCACGCAGTGAATTAAGTCCAGTTACTTTTGGGCCCCCATTCGTTATCAAGATAAATCTAGAATAATACTTCAGCAGAAGCTAGTATATAAATAAACATAATAGTTCAAATTCCATGAGCTCAAATCATTAAAAGTATATCGTGAAAGACAGGATTACATACCTTCAGAATTCAATACACATATGAAATGATCTGCTGCAATTGAAGCCAACTTCTGCACACTACTTCCAGTAACAGCATTGTGACTTAAATTTCCAGCACCCTGAAATGTAATATGGTAAAAACTGAAGCTGCTCCATACAGGGAAATATACATACAGTTGACAAATTTTTCAGACATCAAGGGAGAAAAAAAGACATGACAAACACACTAGAAATATAAACGTGTCTTTTCATTTTAATATTACTCTGACAGTAAAGAAACTAAATACACGGATACTCAAAAATGGGTCTAATACAAGAAGGTATAGAACAACATGAGCTCTTGGCAATTTTAAGTCTAGCCATATGGAAGAATGAAGTTACTTCCTCAGATTCAAATCTCAAGAGGCCATGTTTCTCCCTCATCTCCAACACAACTTCATCGGAGGACATAAATCATGACGTACAGGTACAGTACCAGTCGAAAGTTCAGGCCCACATAGGATTCACAAAATGTCAACGAGAACCTAAAATTGTGCCACAAGACCTCTAATTTTCTTTTGGAGCTCTCACTTGTAATAGGATATATGTTGCACGATTTCATTAAGTTAGTCCAAGTAATGTAGAAGTTAATGAATTTTTAACTCTTGGAAGATCACACAAAAAAAAAAAAAAATTAATCTTGCTAATATAATGTACCGTGTACTCTAATTTGTTGCAAGTATCACCACCAAGATTATTTTGTAGACTTAGCAATAGGTGGGGGCTTTTTTAGTAGAAATATAAAAATTCCAAAAATATGCGGCACCGGGTTTTTTGTGGGTTCTATTTTTACTGAAGCAGCACCAAGAGGATTGATTTTTATTGTCGCTTGTATGGCCCAAGGTCTTGGGGCAAGATATCAGCATCACATTTATCTGCCCTGATAGTTTCATTTGCACTTTGCAGATAGCATCCTAGAACACATTTCTGATGCCGATAGCTCCACACAGACGTATGACAAGAACAAGGGAAAATTGACCATCTTAGCAATAGTAAAAAGAGCACGAAAATCGGTGCTGCATCATGGTTGTTATACTTTATAACACCAATATAAATGGTCCGTTATTGGACAATATAAATTTTCCACCTAACTCATTCCTAGTTGCCAGCATTTCGCCTCCGTGTGCTAGGTTGGGCTCATCAGTTGGTACCTAGCACACAAACCAAGACGCTGGCTAGCGCATACCATTGAGGCTACTGCGTATGCTACTTGAAGCCACCGGCAGTGCCAATGCACTAAGAGAGACTTTGTCTCATTACCAAAAATTGATGCCTGCTTGGCCATCAGATCATATAGATGCTGGGAATGATTCATCAAAAGGGGGGGTAGCAGCCTTTCGGAAGTTGCAAGAGCAGCAGTCTTGATTGACTGATATGGCCTTGTAATAATACTGAACATGGCTTAACTGTGTTGATACTGCTACATGGCTGAAAGCAATGGGAAACTACAGCCGTGACTACCTCCCGAGGACATGCAGCTCTCTCTGTATGAATGATGTGCTGATGATGGCTTCCTCCCAGGTAAAATATTCTGGAGGTAAACTCACCCCCCGATCAGAATGGGGACTACACGAGAGGGTGCGATCATCAGGAAGATGGACACTGACATTCCACGAGTCGGAGCGTGGAATGTTAGAAGTTTGAATCATCGTAGTAGGTTAGAGAATCTGAAAAGGGAGATGGACATATTAAAGTTAGATGTAGTTGGTGTAAGTGAAGTACGTTGGCAGGAAGAACAGGATTTTTTGTCAGGCAACTACCAAATTATATACACAAAGTCAAACGGGGGAAATGCAGGAGTTGGTTTAGAAATGAATAAGAAAATAGGGCAGCAGGTAAGCCACTATGACCAACATAGTGAAAGAATTATTGTCTTCAAGACAGACACCAAACCAATGCCCACCACAATAGTACAGGTCCATATGCCTACCAGTTCAGCGGATGAGGAAATCGAAAAAATATATGAAGAGATAGAAAATTTAATACAATATTTAAAAAGTGATGAGAATCTAATTATGATGGGAGACTGGAATGCAGTGGTAGGCCAAGGAAGAGAAGGTAATACAGTAGGAGAATTTGGATTGGGACAAAGGAACGAAAGAGGAAGTCGGCTGGTCGAATTCTGCACTGATCATAATTTAGTCCTTGCCAATACTTGGTTCAAACACCACAAACGACAGCTGCATACATGGACGAGACCTGGAGACACTGGAAGGTATCAAATAGACTTCATTATGATTAGGCAGAGATTCAGAAACCAGGTGTTGATTGCAAAACTTCCCCAGGAGCAGACTTGGACTGACCACAACTTGTTGGTCATGAAATGCCATCTGAAGTTGAAGAAATTGAAGAAAGGATGGAATGCAAGGAAATTGGATCTAGACAAGTTAAAAGAAAAGAA
Organism: Anabrus simplex; assembly: GCF_040414725.1. Taxonomy (NCBI): domain Eukaryota; kingdom Metazoa; phylum Arthropoda; class Insecta; order Orthoptera; family Tettigoniidae; genus Anabrus; species Anabrus simplex. Next base: position 1,042,902,794 of record NC_090266.1, read on the forward strand.
TGTAAGGGATTGTTTCAAGGAACATGCTGCACAAGGACTAAATGAAAAGGTGAAGGAGACAATAGAGGGAGAGTGGATAGTAATGAAAAATGAAGTCAGTAGCCCTGCTGAAGAAATGTTAGGAAGAAGAAAAGATCAACTAAGAATCAGTGGAAAACTCAGAAGATAATAGACCTGATTGATGAACGATGAAAATACAAGAATGCTAGAAATGCAAACGACAAAAGAATACAGGCGATTAAAGAATGAAGTGGACAGAAAGTGCAAGGTAGCTACGGAAGAATAATGGGTGAAGGAGAAGTGCAGGGATGTCGAAGGTTGTATGGTCCTAGGAAAGGTAAATGCTGCATACAGGAAAATCAAGGAAACCTGTAAAGAAAGGAAATCTAGGTGTATGAATATTAAGAGCTCGGATGGAATGCCCCTTCTAGGGAAAGAAGGCAAGTAGAAAGATGGCAGGAACATATCCAACAGTTGTATCAAGGTACAGATGTAGATGATTTGGTTCTGGAACAAGAGGCTGTTGATGCTGATGAAACTGAAGTCGGAATTTGGAGGTCAGAGTTTGACAGAGCTGTGAGACACCTAAATAGGAACAAGGCACCGGAGTTTATGACATTCCCTCTGAATTACTGACTGCCTTAGGAGAAACCAGCATGACAAAGTTATTCCACTTAGTGTGTAAGATGTATGAGACAAGAGAAGTGCCATCCGATTTACGGCAGAATGTTGTTATACCTATTCCCAAAAAGCCGGTGCTGACAAGTGTGAAAACTACCGCACCATTAGTTTAGTATCTCATGCCTGCAAAATTTTAACACGTATTATTTACTAAAGAATGGAAAGACAAGTTGAAGCTGAGTTGGGAGAAGATCAATTTGGCTTCAGAAGAAATGTAGGAACACGTGAAGCAATCCTGACTTTACGTCTGATCTTAGAGGATCGAATTAAGGACAAGCCCACGTACATGGTATTCGTAGATCTAGAAAAGGCATTCGATAATGTTCATTGGACCAAGCTATTTAAGATTCTAAAGGCGATTGGGATCAGATACCGAGAACGAAGAATTATCTACAATCTGTATAAAAATCAGTCTGCAGTGATACGAATCAAGGGCTTTAAAAAAGAAGCAGTAATCCAGAAAGGAAGGACGCAAGGCTGCAGTTGGTTCCCCCCTGCTTTTCAATGTTTACATAGAACAAGCAGTAAAGGAAATCAAAGAGGAATTTGGAAAGGGAATCACAATCCAAGGAGAGGAAATAAGACCTTGAGAATTGCCGATAACATTGTTATTTTATCTGAGACTGCAGAAGATCAGATCTCTAGAAGCTGCTGAATGGTATGCAACGAAGTATTGGGTAAGGACTACATGATGAAAAGTCCAAAACAAAAGTAATGGAGTGCAGTCGAACGAAGGCAGGTGATGCAGGAAATATTAGATGAGGAAATGAAGTCCTAAAGGAAGTAGATGAATATTGTTACTCGCGTAGTAAGATAACGATGGCAGAAGGACATAAAATGCAGACTAGCACAAGCAAGGAAGAGCTTTCTTAAGAAAAGAAATTTGCTCACTTCAAACATTGATATAGGAATTATATGTTTCTGAAGACTTTCATCTGGAGCGTGGCATTGTATGGAAGTGAAATATGGACGATAACTAGCTCAGAAACAAAAATAGAAGCTTTTGAAATGTGGTGTTACAGAAGAATGCTGAAGGTAAGATGGATAGATCGATGATGATGATGATGATGCTTGTTTTATGGGGCCTAACATCGAAGGTCATCGGCCCCTATGCATAGATCAAATCACGAATAAAGAGATACTGAATCGAATTGGTGAGAGGAGATCTATTTAGCTAAATTTGACGAGAAGAAGAGATAGAATCGTAGGACACATCTTAAGACACCCAGGACTTGTTCAGGTGGTTTTTGAAGGAAGTGTAGGCAGTAAGAACAGTAGGGGTAGACCAAGGCATGAACATGACAAGCAGTTTACAGCAAATGTAGGATGCAATCGTTGCGTAGAAATAAAAAGGTTAGCACAGGATAGGGTGGCATGGAATGCTGCATCAAACCAGTGTATGGACTGATGACTAACAACAACAGCGATGATTATTGTTTGAGTTGTAAATGAGAATTATGGTGGACAGTCCAGTTGAGAGATACCGATTCTCTTGCAATGCTTTGACCCTTGATGGTATAATTTCTTCTTTTGGGTCCACATTAATGTTTATTTGCTTTTTTCTTCCCCTGAGTGTTTGGGGTAACAACAGTTTTCCCTTTTAAGTACGTTACTAAGGTGTTTTTAGTTACCCTTGCAGGATCTTCCAGTGTGTCTAATATCCTATCAATATATGTACATTTGAGGAAGAGAGGAAGGCTATCTCTGAAGTTTGGTCAGATATCGCTCATCCTGTGGGATTGTCATGGGTCCACGCCCTTGTCCAACCCTCCTTGTGAACTGGTCTGTCTCATTGTAGCGATTCCACAAGCGTTGAATAACTGACAGAGACATTGCGATCTACTGCAACACTACAAACCATTATTCTCGTCATTATTCCATATTGAAGTATGTGATTATGTACTGTACGTAGTGGTTAAGTGTAAGAGAGGGCCGTGAGCCCTAACTTCGCCACATACAAAGGCATAAAATAAAATAATAATAAATAAATAAAAATAGCTGATTACAAAATTTATACAAGGAGTAATTTTAATACCACCTATTCAATACAAATTTATTCCACTATAGTATGGTTAAATACACATGGAAATTATCAGAAATTTGAAGTACATGTTTCACCCACTATTTATTGGGCATCATTAGCTTCAATCAATCTTAAAACACATATGGTCTAAGGCAGGGATGGCGAACCTATGCCACGCGTGTCACTAGGTGACACGCGAACAGGATTTGGGTGGCACGCCACATGAACATATTAAAGTTTTTAATATGTCTTGTGCTACAGACTATACGATATCACATGGTTTGTATAGTCATAGTGTTTCACATGTAAGAAATAAATATCGAAAACCTGGCCGTCGGTCAGTGAAGTTTGACGTGTGTGTGGTAGCCAGAAGCGCGTAATTATTCGTTGTGTGTTACTGTTTATTGAATGTCGTTTGTATACGGACCTCACAAACATGTTTTCGGTGCCGAAAAAACAGAAACTTAACAAAAGTAATAACTGGATTCTTCAAGAACAGTGGACAACGGAATTCAGAGTGATAGAAATAAGCAATAACGCTTTGTGTTGCCTGTGACAGAAAACAGTTGTGTCCCACACATTTAATGTAGGCCAAAAGCACCATTTTCCAGACGAATCATTTAAATGTTTGTTCCATGTCAAATGAAGAAAGAAGAGAGCTCGTTTCACAGAAAATCGAAGAATACACAAAGCAAACTATTTGTTTTGTATCATCTTTCAGGCCAAGGAATAATATCAGTGCGGTTGTTTCCATCGGTCTCACTGCATATTAGAGCATGGGAAGCCGATTTTTGACGGTGAGTTCTTGAAAGAGACTTTCTTATTGACGCCTGATACATTAATTAAAGACTTTCCTAACAAACAGCAAATAATTAGCAGAATTAAAAAAATGCCAGCCAGCCGAAATACTGTCAAGGGTAGAATAATAAGAATAAGTGAAGATGTTTCGGAGCATTTGAAAGCTGATTCGGATAACTCCCAGACGTATTCAGTATGTCTTGATGAAAACACGTATGTAACATTACAAGAAAGGATTGCTGTTTTGTCTCATTTCCTTGTGAAAATATGAGGGGGAGGGAGGAATTAATAAAATTGTTGAGTTTACGAAATACGACAATAGGTAAGGATTTTTTTTTGCTTTACGTCGCACCGACTCAGATAGGTCTTATGGCGACGATGGGACAGGATAGGGCTAGGAGTGGGAAGGAATCGGCCGTGGCCTTAATTAAGGTACAGCCCCAGCATTTGCCTGGTGTGAAAATGGGAAACCACGGAAAACCATTTTCAGGGCTGCCGATAGTGGGGTTCGAACCTACTATCTCCCAAATACTGGATACTGGCCGCAATTAAGCGACTGCAGCTATCGAGCTCGGTAGGTAAGGATATAATGAAGGATGTGAAGCAAGAACTTGTATTAAAAATGGGTTATGACTTACAGAATAGCCTGAAGTATGGTGGGTATTCATAATGGGTGTGTGCAATTTCTCAAAGACGTTAAACACCCTACAATGAACGTTGTGAAGTCAACAGTTAGAATCCGTTTTGGTTCAGACCTATGTACTTCTTGTGTGTTACTGAAGACAAGAAGTTATGAAACTAATATAAATTACATGGGTACTAAATGTGAGAACAATGTTTCACTCTAAGTTCATTAGCAATATTAGTATTTTAATTGTTATATCTAATAATATTTAATGACGAGGTGTGTTACAATGGGAGCTTATTATATATTTTTACAAGTAATGTTAGGTATTCCGAAAATATTTAAAAATGTATTTTTGATGTTTTTGCAAAATACAACCACGAAACATGAAGTCAAATGTATGTACAAGTAAATAAATCACTAAAAGAATAACTAACATATTATGAAACATAACTGGGAATGAAGAAACGAAGTCGTACGGGGGGGGGGGGGGGGAGGTGTATAGCCATTCCTTAAAAGAAAATAACAAGTGGCACAGTAAACAGTTGAGAATAATAAAACAGACTTAAAATGGCACACTAGCTGGAAAAGGTTCAGCATCCCTGGTCTAAGGAGTCATAATAACTTACGTAAAAAATATTGATGAATATTTACAAGTGCTAATACTGTGGATGCAAACTGTGTTTATGGTGGAAAAAAAAAAAAAAAAGTATTAAAACAAAACTTCTACTAAAATCACTATGAAAAACTGATGTGTTCATCTAAAAGTAATAGTCATATATTGTTATTAAAAAGTCGTCCATGTCTGACACTGAAATGGATCATCATGATGAGAAGCTTAAGCAATATATGTTACATTAGGAAAACAGAATATAAAAAATAAGGCGTCAACAGGATAAAAACAAGACGGTTAAAAGATGCAGTAAAAGTTCATATTTGAGGCCAATATTTAAAATAAGGATGGAAAGAATTAGTTGAATTGAAGGCAGTGTAGTTTATGACGTCTTGGAAAGTTGGATTAAAATAGTGGTATGCCGTGAAGTGCTGAAAAACATCGAAGAATTTGCCGTAAAACGCTGCTAAAATATCGAATAAAAGAAGGTAGGCTTGACGACAAATACGTGTAAGAGAAAATGCCTCCTGTAGACGTGGATGTCCGTAGTAAACAATGTTGTCAATCTGGAATGAAACGGAAGGCTAACTTGACGGGAAATTATGCTGAGAATATATCACTGGAAACGATATGTTGAATAATGTGTACTTACTTATTCTCAAGATGTAATGTACGTCCGAATGTATCTGCAGCGTTAGTCTGTTTGAAGTTCCTACTTCTAGTGTAGTAACGACGCTGTGGAGGTGTACATCATTAACACAGTTTCCGAAATAGAGACCAAAGTTTCTAAACTCCCGTATGAAATACAAAGCGACATAAAAACGGAAATAAAGAATAAGCTTCCTAGGCTAACCGAAGATTTGAATGTTAAATTTGATATCATACAACATACACGAATACAAAATTTAAAGACTAAGATAGAAAACAACAACATTGTGGTAACTAAGGCCAACAAGGGGGGATCAATAGTTCTCTTAGACAAAGAAGCATATATTAAAAAAACAGAGGATTTTTTTTAACAGTAATGGATACATGGTTTTTAATAAAGATCCACAGCTTAAGATAGAACGTAACTTAAAGACAATAATAAAGAATTTGACATTTCTGTTTAATGAACGAGATCAACAGAAACTCGTAAATATGAATTCGAATATTCCTGTGGCATGAGCTCTCCCTAAGGTACATAAAAATGATATTCCAATGTGCCCTATTATTAACTGCCGCAACAGTCCAACATATAAAGCCTCCAGGTACATCCATGGCTTCCTTACGAGACATTACGTGTTTAATAACAAGCAGCCCCTAAGGAATTCAATAGATTTTTGTGAGATTTTAAGCAAATTTAATCTTCAATCAAATCAAGCAATATGCTCTTTCGATGTGATTAATATGTACCCAAACATTCTGACTGGTGACACAGTTAACATCATCTATGATAATATCTGTAAACATAGTGGCCTCAGTAGAAAGGAGATCGATAAATTCATGAAACTACTGAACTTTGTTCTGGACAACAGTTATTTTACATTTAACAAAAAAATTCACAAACAGAACGGTTTAGCAATGGGTGACCCAATATCGGGCATCCTAGCTGACATTTACATGGACTCAATTGAACACACTAAAATAAAAACTAATATTAAAGGGATTTGCTTATGGTGGAGATATGTGGATGATACATTTGTAATAATTGATAAAGATGTTACCAATAGCAGCGAAATTTTGGAAAAATTAAACAGTATCGGCCCTAACCTGAGTTTTACTAAGGAAGATGAAGACAAGGGTTCGTTGAATTTTCTGGACATACAGTGACACAAACCAATAACACTTTTGAATTCCAAATATATAGAAAGCCTACACATTCACCGATAACTATAAATAATTCCTCATTACATCCTAGCTCCCATAAACAGGCATCTTTTCATAGTTTAATTTATAGAGCACTAAGAATCCCTCTTTCCCCTACTAACTTAAGGAATGAGTTGAACTACGTAAGAAACCTAGCCAGACTTAACGGGTTTAAGGTCGAGATGATAAACTGCTTAATTCACAAAATCAAAAATAAGTTATCCACGAATCTCATACCCGACAAACCAAAAAGAACTAAGTACGCCACTTTCACTTATAATAGCCCAGTAGTCCACCAAATTGCGAATACTTTCAGTAAGCATAATATGAACGTAGCCTTTCGAACAATCAACACAACTCAAAACATGTTTTTTTAATCATAATAAGATTAACTACAAAAGAAATAGATATTCAGGTTCAGGAGTTTATAGATTAACATGTTCTCAGTGCGGAAAATCCTATGTTGGACAGACTGGGCGCAGCTTTTATATAAGGTACGTGGAAAATTTCAATGCCGAAAAACATAATAAATACTCGGCAATGAGCACCCACATCAAGGAAACTGGACACCGGTTCACTACAATAGAAAAAGATCTCGCAATAATTAGGAATACAGGCAAAGGTAAACTTTTGAATGAATTAGAGAGTATTTACATTTTCTTGGACAGGACATATAATAAAGATCGTAATCTTAATGACGACACGGAAGTCAGAAGTCCGTTACATATTTTAATGCCTAAGTTATTGAATACGGTCAACCCAAACCATAATAAAGTCCCCCAGATATTTAAATCCTTAGAATTAAAGACTCTCTCTACTTCGTTAAATACCGACGCCATACTTGCTCCTTCGAGTAACGCCCCTCCTATACTGGCTATAACACGTCATGCTCCGCCTACCGATACCCCCCCCCTCTTCCTCTCAGCATTCCCCTACACCACCACAGCGTCGTTACTACACTAGAAGTAGGACTTCAAACAGACTAACGCTGCAGATACATTCGGACGTACATTACATCTTGAGAATAAGTAAGTACACATTATTCAACATATCGTTTTCAGTGATATATTCTCGGCATAATTTCCCGTCGTCAAGTTAGCCTTCCATTTCATTCCAGACTGACAACATTGTTTACTACGGACATCCACGTCTACAGGAGGCATTTTCTCTTACACGTATTTGTCGTCCAGCCTACCTTCTTTTATTCGATATTTTAGCAGCGTTTTACGGCAAATTCTTCGATGTTTTTCAGCACTCCACGACATACCACTATTTTAATCCAACTTTCCAAGACGTCATAAACTACACTGCCTTCAATTCAACTACAACTTTCCATCCTTATTTTAAATATTGGCCTCAAATATGAACTATTACTGCATCTTTTAACCGTCTTGTTCTTATCCCGTTGACGCCTTATTTTTTATATTCTGTTTTCCTAATGTAATATATATTGCTTAAGCTTCTCATCAAGAAGATCCATTTCAGTGTCAGACATGGACTACTTTTTAATAACAATATATGACTATTACTTTTAGATGAACATATCAATTTTTCATAGTGATTTTAGTATAAGTTTTGTTTTAACACCAATTTTTTTTTTTTTTTTCCCACTGTAAACATTTTGCATCCACAGTATTAGCACTTGTAAATATTCATCAATATTTTTTACGTAAGTTATTATGACTCCTTAGACCATGTGTGTTTTAAGATTGAAGCGATGATGCCCAATAAATAGTGGGCAAAACATGTACTACAAATTTCTGATAATTTCCATGTGTATTTAACCACACTATAGTGGAATAAATTTGTACTGAATAGGTGGTATTAAAATTACTCCTTGTATAAACTTTGTAATCCACTGCAACACGACGAAAAGTCCATCCTTCCTGGATCAAAGTGACGGCTCTTGCAACTTGAACCTGGTTATGATCTCTCATGGGATGTGTTGGATTACGTACAACGTGCTTAAATGACTGCAGTAGTCCGTGTACCTCACGACGACACACGGAAGCACGGCTATTCACTTTGTTTTGAAGGGTCACCTGACAGTTTAATGCATGGTTACGCCTACAGATGGAGCATAACATCGATTTGACATACCCTGAGTAGCTAAGGTCTCAAGGTATGCTGTACAGCCATTGGAACCCCATCTACTAAATTAATGTTCACATACCAGACATTACAAAACATGTTCCCCTAATTTTTTTGAACTGTGTATAATAGTAGGATGTTAAAAAGGGACATCCTGACATCTTGTTTTTGAGTTTGTACTGATGAGAGAACCAAGGATGTGTAAAATTATTTCCTATTGTTATTCAGTATTTTGATTACAAACTGGGTGGAATTGAAACAAGAGTGTTAAGAGCTGAAATCAAAGCCAAATGAAACACCCGAGACAATTTCTGGGTATATTACAAAACCACTAAACAATTTGGGCATTGCAAAGAAGTGCACAGCATTAACAAGTTAGTGATGATGCCAATACAACCTTTGGGGGAATAAATCAGAAGGTAAATGACAATGTGTAGGATTGTAGATTAAAGAAATCTGCGACTAATGGCAATGTAATAGATGTAGGCTCTCTGGCCCATATATTACATAACACAATACAGTATGCTGCTGACCGTTTATCTGTAGTTATTGAATGTTTAATGTAGAAAATGTATCATTATTTTACCATTTATACTGTGAGAATTTATTCTGTGAATCTGTTGGCTATAATTACAAGCAGTTAGTGTCTCACAGAAAATCCAGATGGCTGTGTATTTTCTTGTGCATTGGAAGTGTGTTGGAAATGTTTAGGGCCAACTGGATTAAAGTTATATCTTTTACCTGCATGTAAGACACTTAAGATATTAGTTGCATTATCTGAAAATAGATTAGGTGAAACCTATTTACTGCATTTACATTCACTGGTGTCCATGTTTCATGCAAATAACATGCAAACAGGAAGGGAAGAAAATTCTATTCTTGAAATAATGGACATCTTAAGATACGGTTTCACATGTCTTTTAAAATAGATAGCAAGGGAAGTTCATTTGCCTCAAAATGAATGAAAAGTTAAAAAATCCTAGAAAAGAAGCATTTCATAAAGTTAGTGCTTTTGTGGAGGAAATTATGTAGTATGAATCATGCTTTAAATAATCAGAACTGTGGGTCTTTACATTTGACTAAACTGGCTGTTTCAAACGGATGGTGCTGAAAAATAATTTATTATTGTGATGTTGATTAATGTATTCTGTATTTGGCAAGTTTTCAAATTTATGTGAAATCTTTTAACCAGTTCTGCAATTTCAACCTATTCCTGAAAGAGTGTAGTAATGAACATACATTTAAGAAGTTGCCCTTCACTCATAAATGGGCAAAGTATTTTATTTCAAGTACCGCATAATCCCGAATACCACCCGCCACCGAGTGACCTGCCCCTAAATCTGAGACGGAAAAATACGGGAAAAAAATAAAAAATCAAATAACTTGCATTCCTATCTAATTTTCTTCAAATATACCACAAATATAAATTCAAACAGCTTACCATTGATAAAATCATCACAAAAATCTTAAATAAAATCGGTCCGATACTCCAGTCATTCACAATTCACCGTCATCTGAAGTTTCACCCTAGGAACTTTCGTCGCTGGCATCTTTCTTTCATCCTCACTACCGTCCACTGAATTTGAAACTCCACATTTCTTAAAGCTTTAAAGACACTAGATCGTTGGGAATGCGCGCCCATGTGGTCTTGATCCAGCTGCATATTAGTCCTACTTCAGGCCTCTTCACTCATCCAGTTGGTGTTAACGCGTGTTCACCATCAAGACATCCATTCGGCGTACAACCGTTTCATTGCAGTTTTGAAAGGCCAGTCCACGCACAGATCAAACGGCTGTAGAACAGAAGAGAGTCCTCCGGGAATAATCGCAAGATCGGTTTTTCCTTTCCTCATCACATATCTTATGTCGTCAGTTGTATGGCCTCGGTAACTGTCCAACACAAGCATGTTTTGTTTTTGTAACAAAGCTCCTGAGTGACGTTGCCAAATGCACTTCACCCAGTCCACAACTAATGCACTGTCCATTCAACCAGGCGGCAAGTTTCCTTTCGGAAGTGTTTTCCTTTCCAGAACCACACATGGAGAGAGTGGTTCCATCCGCTCACACGCACAACATTATCGTGCATCGTTGCTTTTTGCTACCACCTGTTCTGATGGTTACACATTTAGAACCCTTTGTATCCACTGTATTTTACAATGGTATTTCAAAATAAATAGGTGTCTGGTCAGCATTCCCAATTTGTGACAGCAAATAAGAATTTTGCTTCCTCAAATGAATAATGTGATGCTGAAAGGCTGTTAATTTTTTTTCATATGCCCTAGGGATACGTAGTAAAATAGACATATGTCTCCGAATGCACAATCCCTTTCTAAAATAAAAGTTTCGGATCCATCCACGGCTTGCAGTAAAACCCTGTGTTTTGAGATCTCTTGTGCTTTCAATTGACACATTCCACTAGAAACACCATATCCTAACTCATATTTTTCAATCACAAATTTGTGGAGTCGTTCAATTTCTGGAAACTCTGCACTCCGCCTGCGGAATGCTCTGCGATCGCCGTTACTTATAAGTTTTTCTTCTCCTTCCGACAAACACGAACACACGATTAATCAATATCGTACTTTCTGAAAACGGCACAATTTCCGTATAGTTCAGCTTCGCTTAAGACATTAAGTTTCTCACGCACAGTAAATGAGTGCAGACACAGTTCTGAATCAGTCGCTTACAATCGAGACAGCACGTTCACGGGACACATACAGAACTTGAATGTGAGTGAGGTAGACTTCCGTAAAGACTTCTCGCAAAGTACAATATACCACAAGATCAGTTATTTGCGCACCCAGCATGCCAGCAACACTTGCGAAACAAATGACAATCGAGCATCCGTAGCAGTGGCTCTCATATTTACCGCATATTTACCCATATTCTTTGATTTATCGTATTTCATTACCTTACATTTCCCGTGTACATGCCACTGTAACCGTATTGAGAAAAAAATCTATCTTGTTTTCCAGAACGCAACTAAAACGCAATAAGACCTGAATGCCGGTTTACATGTGTTATATTGAGTACGGTAACCATATTCAAATCTATTTCAATACTCCATGTAAACGTAAATATTTACGAGAATAAATAGCTTGAATATGACCCGCACGAAAGATTTAGAACCTATATTTTGGGGGAAACAAGTGCGGGTGGTATGTGGGATTATACGGTAAGTAGTTCAGAGTTATTGAAACATGCAGATTTTTTTTTTTCCCCCCCATACCAGGCACAAAGCAGTATTATTTTTCTTGATCTCGGCACAATGGACTGATAATAGGAACCATATTGAAGTAAAATCTGAGAAAAACCTCTTAATGGTTCAGTAAAATCTGAAGCAATTTACAGGTGTTATTTTATAAATATGTTAGAAAAGCCAAAATTCCAAAAAGCAATTGAATCTTCACAAAAGGTACCAGATAGGCATGTAAATTAGTTTCATTTTTTTAATTTTGCAAGAATTTACTGTTTTATGTGGAAATTGATAAATTTTGTGCGATATGTGAAAATTATGATACACCAAGTTTAAATTCAAGACTCTCAATGGAGTATTCCTGTCTTCCCATACACTGTAACCTCGATATCTCGAAATCACCTCACGAGCTAAATTTTATTTAGAGTTATCGAAATTTCAAGATGCAGAGAATATAGTTCTTGAGCATGTATAGCACCACAATAGCACATAATTGAATCATATGTTATCTATGGGCTTATACTGAATACATATGTATAGACAAGAAAGGGTGCCACCTTATCAATACAGTCTTTATTGTAAGAATTAGCTTACAGGACTGGTTTCGAATTTAAATAGTCATCAGCTGAACATGAATACCTTTACATATGTGTCAAGCATTAATTGGTGTTGCCCTTTCTAAAGGGAGATGCCATAGGAAAGCATCATGTCTGAGTGTCCAAATTGGGCATATTAAGTGTAAAATGATTATAATTTTGGCATTCAGGTACTTGGGTATAAAGCTATCTTCTTCAGGACTACAATTTGTCTACGAAACCTAAGCTTAAATCTAAGTTCCAAATAAATTAAACACATTAAAATACACGGTACATGTTAAAATCCGTTAAAATAATAAGTATAAAACATTTCATGGAATTGAATGTGTCTCTTGCATGTGTCTTCATTCTCGTTTTTGAGTCCAATGTTGTAAATAATTCAGTACTTGCGTTCGTAGGCAATGCTATAGTTCTCTTAGGAAGTCTTATTTACTTAATGTCGTCTTCACTTGTATGTGTGGTGAAAAGCTTCTATTGTTATCAAAATCCAATTGTATAGACAGAGGTAAGTATGTGCAGCTGTGAGTGGAATCTTGTTCTGTAAGTATTGGAAGCAGATGTGGTCTGTCATACCTAAGTATTTCTTGATGCAGAGTTGTAGTGGTGGCTCCTTTCTCATCTATTTCTGTGTGCTGATATATATTATCCGTGAAAGACGAAAATAAAGTGTGAGAGAGTTATAAGCTGAAGGAATGCCTGTGTGTGTGTGTGTGTGTGTGTGTGTGTGTGTGTGTTAGTGAATGTGTACTTACTATTGTTGTCGTAGCTGGGTTGCGTTTTATCTGAGAGCTTGGCGTGTACTGCTTCTCCTTAGGTTTATGTTTGCTGCTGCGAGGGGAGTGGACAGAGAGGTAGGGAGAGTTGCTGTTGTGGGGGTGTCGTTCGACGGTACTATGGCGCGTGTTCTGTTTATTGATTATTTTCAGGTAGTCATTTTTTAAGGCGGGGATGGCTTTATTGAAAATGATATTAGTTTTTTCTGTAATTTCATTTATTTTGTAATTGGGATTGGCGTACTGATCTAGCGATATGTAAAACTCTTCTGTTATATTGAGTAAGGGGCCCTTAGAATTTATATTTATCATTTTCATGTCATTTGTGATGTTCGTGAAGCTGTGTTTATATTCTCAACGTGCTGGCCTATAGTGGAAAAATGATTGTTTTACAGCGTTTAAGTGTTCATTATATCGGACTGTGAAATTTCTACCGGTACGTCCAATATAGCTGGTCTCTCAATTGTTACACCTGATGCGGTATACTACTGATTGATTGTACTTGTTATTACTGTTAATTGTCTTCGTATTGTGTAAGATGTTAGTCTCTATTGTGCGTGGTTTTGAATGCTATTTTTAAGTTATGTTTTTCGAAGATATTAGTTATCGAATATATGTGTGCGTTGTTCAAAGTAAGTGATACGTAATCCTTTTTAGGTTTGTCTATTTTTGTCAATCTGGTTTGGGTTGAGATTTGATTTTGTGAATAATTGTATTGACCATTTCTTTGTTGTATCCATTATGTTTAGTTATTTCGTGGATTAGTTGTATTTCCTCTTTTAAGTCATCTTCTGTTAACGGTATATTAAAACCTCTATACATCATGCTGTAATAAGCTGCTTTTATGTGTAATGGGATGGATGGAATCTATTTTGATTGTGTTCAAATTATGTGTGGGTTTTCGGTATATTTTGTATGATAAGTGGTTTTCGTGTCTAGTTATTGTTATATCCAGATAGTTTAAGGTGCGATTGTTTTCATTTTCTTTGGTAAATTTTATGTAGCGGTCTATTGTGTTACGTTTATCCAATATCATATTTTTGTCAGTGGATCTATTATCAATGATGACGAAAATGTCAACAAATCTGCACCAAAATAATATATTATCTATTTTGCTGATTGATTTGTATTCTAAATGGTCTATGTAAATTTCGGCCAGTATGCCGGAAGCAGGAGACCCCATTGGTAGGCCCTGTTGTTGGTAGATTGTGTTGTGAAATCTAAAACAGTTGTTATTAGTGGCGAATTCAAGTAACTTCATAAATTCTTCAATTTCTAGAGTGCTCAGATTACTGTGGTTCCTTAAATTAGATCCAATTATTTCTATAGTCTTTTGGTGGGAATATTGGGATACATGTTGGTTATATCTAATGATGCGATGGTATGGTACTGCTCTATCTTTAGTTCTTTGGTTTTATTACAAAAATCTATTGAATTCTGTATAGTTTTCTTTGCTACGAATGAGTAATGCTTCTTAAGGAATTTTTGGATGAATTGTGAGAGTTTATATGTTGGGCTTGCTCTATAATTTATGATGGGTCTCATTGGTATATTTTCTTTGTGTATTTTTGGATAGCCTTTAGCAGTCTGCAGTTGGGGGTTCATTACTATAAGATTTGTAGATTCTGTTTCAGTAAGCAAAAAATGTGTGTTCTTTAGTAAAGTATTAAGATTTCTTTGTATGTTGTTAGTTGGATCTTTACGTATGATTATAAAAGTGTTGTCTTGGAAGCATTCTTTAGTCCTGATTATGTTTTCATCCTTATCGATAAGTGGTGTCGCCATTGTCGGATTTCGTTATGAGTACGTTATTCCGTTTTATTTTAAATTTATTTATATGTACTTTATTAGCGATATTGTTTGGATTACTGTTTCAAAATTTGTTGATGCATTGTGGAAGCCTTTTTATGATTTCGTGTCCGACTTCTGCGCCTAAATCGTGTGGAATATTTTGTATGGCGTTTTCAGCTTGTAACTCTCAACACACACTTTATTTTCGTCTTCCACAGATAATATATATATCAGCACACAGATATAGATGAGGAAGGAGCCACCACTACAACTGTGCATCAAAAAATACTTACGTATGACCAAGCCCACATCTACTTCCAATACTTAAAGAATAAGATTCCACTCACAGCTGCATATACTTACCTCTGTCTATACAATTGGATTTTGTTAACAATGGAAGCTTTTCACCACACATATAAGTTAAGATATCATTAAGTAAATAATGAGACTTCCTAAGAGAACTACAGCATTGCCTACGAACGCAAGTACTGAATTATTTACAACATTGGACTCAAAAACGAGAATGAAGACACATGCAAGCGAGACACATTCAATTCCATGAAATGTTCTATACTTATTATTTTAATGGATTTTAACATGTACTGTGTATTTTAATGTGTTTAATGTATTTGTAACTTAGATCTAAGCTTAGGTTAGGTTTCATAGACAAATTGTAGTCCTGAAGAAGATAGCTTTATACCGAAGTACCTGAATGCCAAAATTACAGACATGATGCTTTCCTATGGCATGTCCCTTTAGAACGGGCAACACCAATTAATGCTTGACACGTACGTAAAGGTATTCGTGTTAAGATGACGACTAAAGTCGAAACCGGTCCTATAAGCTAATTCTTACAATAAAAACTGTACTGATAAGGTGGAACCCTTTCTTGTCTATACATATGTAAACTATCAATACGGAAATGAAACTAGTAAATCGATTTATACTGAATACATAATTTTTAACAGTACTTAAAAGTATACAAACAATTTTACGGCATCACTTTACTTATAATCCTGATTATAGTAAATTTTTATAGGACAGGATACAGTACATACAGTAGTAAAAAAAGAAACACACTTGTTTGTTACAGTTAACCTTTCCTCCTTTCACATTGAAACTTCTCGTCAATACCATGCAGCCGAGATTCGTAAATGGAGCTTGTCACCCGCGGTTTCGGGGGTTGCTTTCATACGTGATCAGTAATGAATTCACAATAATTCAACAATGATACAAAAGTTTATTGAGATCCACCTATTCAGTACACTTTGGGTTCTTAAAAATTAAGATTTACATCTTTCCATACTAATTTAACGGGACATGTTTCGCCCATTGTATGGGCATCATCAGCCGTAATTTCAGGCGTAAAAGATAAAAGATCTGGATCCTGATTATACTAGTGAAAATGTTGCATAGAGAAACATGTTATAAAAATGAGGAAAACTTGAGTTGCTTTTAACCAGATTCCATTCATTTTGATCTTGTACCTCAAGAACATAATTTTAGCCATAGATTTTTTACCGTTCATGTAAATAAGGACAGTTTGGCTATTTTAAAAATGTTTTAAGGATTTCAATGTAAGATTGCACCAACATTACTCATTTTTCTCTTACATATTTTTAAACATGTTTTAATTATGTAAATTGTCATTTAGGAACTCGCAAGTTTTCCTCATTTTTATAACAAGTATGTTTCTCTATGCAACATTTTGACTAGAGTAATCAGGATCCTGATCTTTATCTTTTAGGCATGAGATTACAGCTGATGATGCCCATACAATGGGTGAAACATGACCCGTTAAATTAGTATGACAAGATGTAAATCTTAATTTTTAAGAACCCAATGTGTATTGAATAGGTGGATCTCTAACTTTTGTATCATTGTTGAACTAATGTACACTTCAGTATGGACCAGTAATGAGATTTGTAACATCTAATGAATTCACACCCGAGAAACAGCAAGGCTTCACCGATTTTCCAATCACTAGAAGTTTTAGTTTTTCAGTTCCCGTCATATTAGCTCCCAGCATCGCTGTAACCCTTCCTTTACTTGCTAACTGTTCCTCACAAACCACAAATGCCGTATTGCACAATTAATGTCTCACAAAATTTGAGTTACAGAGTATTTTTTTTGTTTCAAGGGAGGAAATGTTTGCTTCAAGAAATCTACAAATTCGTGTAACCGAATTTTGAGTAATAGAGAAATAAAAACACATTAACAGTAGGAAAAAATGGCTGGGAAATTTAGGTTACTTTGAGATACCGAAAAGTCTAGTACTAGAGGTTAGAGATATCAAGGTTTGATTCTATTGTCCTTTTTTAACTGTTTGTTCTCTTTTTTTTATCCACATGTATCTGGTTACCCTACTTATGACCGCGCATCCATATTCCCCTCTCTTCATTTGCACATTTGCATATGCCGTTTTCAATTTCTGAAAACTTTACCTTCTGTCCGCAAAACGCCCAGCTGTTCCTCTTTGTCGAAGACAAGCTTTATTTCTCTCCCTACCATGCACCGCAGCTCCTGTCCATATTTTACTTTCTTCCTACAGCACGTTTACCAATTAGTACAAACTTGTATCGATTCATAAAATGAATGTTATGCACCTCATATCAGTTTGAGAGAAATATATTAACAAGAATAAGGATTAAAATACAAATTACCTAGTTTTCGAGTGAAGCAATTCCAAATTAGCCAAATCCTACCGTATTAAAAAAATCCCTTGGTTTCACTACCTAGAACTCTACTGTTATATACATAGCAGAAACTAAAGGTTAAAAGGGAGACAGGCATCAAATTACAGCCTAGTCAAGACAATAACATGGTTTTAATGGAAGAAGTTAGAAATTCATGTCTTAACAGCTCAGTAGAACTACATTTCAAGTGAGTGTAGACATTCACTACGACAAAGAAACAAACATTTCAGAAACATCAAGTTTTTTGTGAACCATACATAATAGGAGTCTGAAGTTCTAGATGGACAGCAACGATAGGAAACTTAACATTTATTAAGGAATTCTGAATTATTCCCAATGTACATGTACACGAACTGTACTTCAGCCCTGAAGACAGTTTTCCACTGTTTCCTACTTTCATACCAGGCAAATGTTGGGGCTGTACCTTAATGAAAAGTAGGGTCGCTTACTTCTCTGCTCCTAGCTCTTTCCTCTCTCGACGCCATAAGAAATATCTATATCGGTACGTCATAAAGCAAATTGTGAAAAAAGAAAATGCTACATAGCTACATGTATTTCGAAGTAAATGCCATTCCCCGAATTCAAATATAGGCCTTCATGTGTAATTTCAAACAGTTAATTTGAAATACGGTTAATATGTAATTCGAAGTTCTCATCAGGCCCCTGAACTATGTAATTAAAAATCAGCACTGTAATCCGGTTCCTGCAGAGCAGCTAACAAATGAAGTCATTGTAGACAATTAACGAGCGACTGTCTTGCATCGCGTACGCGCCAGAATAGTAGGTTGGCCCAACTTCAGTTTTTAAGGAATTAAAGTTTATATTGCTTCATCTTTGTTACTTTCTTTTATCGCATCCTCAACAAACATTGTCGTGAGGTACACGTACAGTATGGTCGCAGAGTTGTTTTTGTTCAAGTTTCGTACAGTCCAAATTTGCTTATAACGGCCGAAAAGAAGATGTATTCTGCAAAGATAATAGCAGAGAATTCGCGGATCATCAAGGCAGCCGACGAGAAGAAAATCTAAAAGTGAAATAGCCGAAATGTATGGAATACTGCTATCAACACTTTCGACGTTCTTAAAAATAATGTAAAAAACCGAGATAAGATTGAACACCAGGCGATCGAAGCTAAGAAGATTGACCAATGGAGGCGAATTCAAGAAGGCACAAGGAAGTAGAAGATAAATAATAGAGTGGTTTCATCAAGCCTGTTTATATAAATATTCCCGTGGAGGATCCATTACTAAAAGGAAAGGACAATGAAGCGGCATTGAAGCAGGGACTGGACTTCCAGTGTTCAAATGGCTAGCTGCTACCATTCAAAGAACGCCATAATATCACTTGGCATGCAGCGAGTGGCGAAAGTGCAAGGATCGACACAGAAAGTATTAACTAATGGCAGGAACGAGTGGCATCGATTTTTGTGAAATATGCACCCAAGGACGTGTTAAATATGGCCGGGGCAGCTCTCTTTTTTAATGCCATCCAAACAGAACTGTAGCTGTGAAAGGACAGGCTTGTGACGACGGAAAAGCATTTAGGTACAGAGTGACTGATGCTGTGCTGTAATGAAGATAGCAGTGAGAAATTACACCCTCTTGTTATAGAAAAGTTCGCCAAGCCTCGCTGTATTAAGGGTGTGAAGAATTTTGTGTGCAATTATAGATCTTCTAAAATTGCTTGGATGACAGGAAATTTGTTCTGTGAATGGCTGACAGGAAATTTGTTCTGTGAATGGTTGCTGTGTTTGGAAAGGAAAATTGCATGTAAAGACTGCAAAATTCTTCTTATTCTGGATCAATGCGCTGCCCACAACACGATGGACTGGAACTTAAAAATATCAATCCCCTGTACTTGCCAGCAACCACTGGATCAAGGGATTATTTATTGCATAAAACGTGCATACCGGAAGTGGCTCGTCTTTTTTTTTTTTTTTTTGGTTGTTTTTTTTTAGTAACAGAGGTATCAAGAAATATGCATTACTCTGATATCAGGAAGTGGAAATGTCACGGACTGTAGCTGTGGCACAGGACACTAATGCCACCTGTTATAAAGACATGCTTCCGGAAGTGCGGGTTCTTTGCAAATGATACAGAAGAAACAGTAATGGCCAATGCTGATAACAGGAACTGGACTGATTTACAACCGCATTTGGATATGGAAGAAACATTAGAAGACTTTGTGAACACCAACAATCAAGTACCCATAACGGACAGTATCTTATGAAGCAACTGACCCGTATGAGCTAGCGGGAGTGGAATCGACAGCAGATGGAACATCAGAAACAGAGTCTCTTCTCACACACCCGGCAGCTAAAGACACAATGACAACCTTATCGATCCTGGACAGTATCATCTCTACAGCAACGGCCCAGAAAATGTTGTGAATGCAATGGATGTAGAGAAGATTTTATTTCACCAACTTACAGAAATGCACATAAGCAGCGCACCAGTGACTTGCATTTCAGAACAGAATGACATTCTTTTCGGTGTTTGCCTAATGAGGTAAGATGTTAAAATGCGTTATTGTTTGAACATGATTTCTATGTCGGCTACCATGTTATATTAACTTTATATTGGCCACCCAATATATAGTTTTTTCCATGTTTTCCTTTGTTTTCGTATGTTTCAAACAACGAGGTATCGATGGTTTCAAATGAACACAAAATAGAATATCGTGTGTGCAACTTACAATAGTTATGCAAGTACAGTAGAAGTCCGTTTTAGCGAGAATTCAGGACAGCGGAAAATTTACTCGCTATAGCGGATTGTCGTTATATCCGGAAAAGCCCCCATACACATGAAAACTGGTATGACATGGCGATCAGTTTGTACAAAACGTGCATTTCCGTGGACGATATCCACACTACGGCTTACTTGTTTGTTATTTTTCGAAATCCGATGCTACGTGAAAGTGTATGTTTAATTTCATTCTGAAAAACTTGCAGTACCGTACTTCTCCGAATCCATGACGAACACCACTTTTCCAAAAACAAGTTTTAATCGGGCTCAAAAAGTGCTTTGTAAAATCATATGAATGCCTTTATTGTACAGTACGCATTTGACTAGTTTTAGACGCCGAACATTGGCTTTGTTATACCGCATTTTTTGCGGCTGCACAATTATTCTTTATTCCGTGGGTTTAATGACCATTTACTTAAAATTGGCATCATAATACCGAAGAGAACCCGTTGAAAATTTGCCGGCAATACCTATTCCACGTATCTCTACAATACGGCGATCCGCTAGGAAAATATCCTTGCTGTCTATAAAACTGTTACTGTACTTTTACTCAGCGTCAGATATAACCGGCTACCGCTACACGCACGTCTCGCTTGCCGGGTTCGGCCAACTTGAGCGGCTAGCGATGCATAGGCCTAATCGCGGACGCTGAAATTCGACGAACGAGTTTATTGCGCCACGGTATGGCCATTCGACCCTTGCGTTTTTCATACACATACCTCACAATTTCATTTTCGACTTCTTTAAAGCGTCCTTGTTGCGGACCACTGAATGCACTTTTTCTTCAGTGTCCCTTTTTTTATCTATCGTTGTCTTCACACTGACGCCAAATATTGGCTTTATTTAGCCTATGACATTTTCTTGCGGCTGCACAATTATTCTACATTTCCGAGTGTTTAATAACAAACTTAAAACTAGCATCATAATACGGTATCGACGAGAACCCGTTGAAAATTTGCCGACTATCTTTACGACTATCGATCACGAAAATGTTCCTGCTGTCTATAAAATTCGAAGGCTCTCATGTTTTGATGCCATTCTGCAGATTTGAGAAACATTTTTGTAGAGGCTAATAGAATGTGATTATCTCTTCACTATTTCCACGAGATCCAGTGACGTTACACACAGGCACCATACAACCGGCTGTCACGGCTAGCGATGTATAATAAAGAGGCGGTCGTTTATTGTCAACGAATTTTGCGAGTGCGTGCGCGTGCGTGAAAAGAAGCTGTGTGGTTACCACGGTAGTTGCCAGTGGTATTTATTCTTGTTAGGCTGTGAATGGAAGACAACCCTTGACTTTTTTGCTCGAGATTCTGAGGGTAAAAACGTCTTGGATTTGGAGAAATATGGTATCGCTCCAGAGTTTTCTTCTTCAAATGGCGTCACCTAACCTAACCTTATGTGTGTCGTGAAAACACATTTGAAACGCATGTAGAGCCGATTTATCCTCACTAAAAATTTGCATGTGAAGTCTCTCCAAAATTTAGCTAGACGCGAGAAAATATGAACTATCCTCTGAAATCAGCCTACTCTGCCATATCTGGAGGTGTATCACATTTTTAATTAATTTCAGTATATAACATTAAAATTAAGAGATCGTTTAATTCAGCCGTTATTTTTAATGAGTTGACAACTGCTGTCAGCCACATTATTTATGCATTTATTATGAAAACTTATCCTCTTTCATTTCGAATTTTCTTTAGAGAACAGCAGTCGTTGGGTATTACTAATCGACTCCAACATCGCCTTCGAATGTCGACGAGAGAGCTTGCAAATGCACAAATGAGAAAACTATACCGTACCAAAGATGATCGATCGCATTTTGCGGCAAACGTTTCAGTTTCCTTATTCAAACAGCGTCACCTATCCTAACTTAACCGTACTACACATATGATGAAAACATACTTAAGTGCCAGCAGAGAAATGATAACCTTTTCGCTATAAATTTACATGATAACCTTTCCATAATTTAACCAGACGCAAGAAAATGTAAACTAACCTCTGAAATCAATTACACACTCGGCCATATCTCTAGGTGTATCCCATTTTTACTTGACTGCAGTATTTATCATTAAAATTAAGCAATCGTTCAGTCAGCCTTTATTTTTAACGAGTTTAGAACTGTTAACGGAGACATTTACTCATGTATTACGAAAATATGTTCTCTATCAATTCAAATTTTCTTTACAGAACAGCAGTCGACAGGTATTACTAATCGACTCCGACATCGCCCTCGAATGTCGACGAGAGAACTCGCTAGTGGACATAGCGAGAAAAAGATACCGAAGCTAATCGATTGCATGCAACATAATTGCGGGGGGCATAAATATCGATAACAAAAAACCTCGCGCGCTTAATCGCTCGGAATAACGGATGCGTCAATGATAGGGCTCTCGCTGTAACCAAAGGATAATACACAGTTTAATATAGGAATTTTGAAGAAACAGAAAAAAGTTGTCGGTATAACAAGGTTCACATTATATGCCGTACTTTCTATAGCGGACTTCTACTTTACTTCATACCATAGATAACTGCAAGATTTATTTTTCTTCGTAAATATCGGATATAAAGCACCACAGACCGGAAACAATTTGGTGGCACACTTGAAACAATTTCAGGCCTGTCAACCGTGCATAACGCGTCAATTTCAAAGTTCTTGCTGTGTCCACATTTTATTACTGTATTCTTTTAGTGATTGTAGACAATGACTATGAATTGTTTCCAATTGTCTACTGAATATGCTACAATCCCACATCCTTTCTGCCGACAGCAGCTAATTGACAATAGATCTGTTGCTTCAGTTTATCATTTCGTATTTCTGAAAAAGTAATCAAAATAATGTATAGGAGTTGCCATTGATTCTTTCACGGCCCATACTTATAGACACGATACTGTATAGGCTTTTGGACTTACGCCGTGTTACGTACATGTTATGTGAAAATCTTAGACTGATTTTGATGGTTCGGTCAGCTTATAAAAAGTATCAAAAAGGTGGAAGATTTTCAATTATTGTAAGTCTGTGTGTACTGGTTACTGGCCACACATAAGCGATTGCAACTATTGAGCTTGGTTGAGCAATATTTTGAAATCTGCATATCTTGCTATAAAAGTACAGCCAAAGAACCTTGAAAGTACAGTTTTGTGCAACACTAAAGTGTACTGTAAAAAATACAATATAGCTGGAGCTCCACGACTGAAAGAAATTGGTAAAATAGAATTCTTGTATAAAATCAGTTCCAGGAAGGAGAAATTTGTATCAGTATGAAACAACGGACTGTTTTAAACATTGCGAACTCAAAGAATACAGTAGAACCACTTTCTAACTAATCTCAGCGGTATTTGATATTTCTTCCCTAAAAAAGTGGTTTCCCTTAAAATGGGTTCAAAGAAAATAGGCTATATATCAAAAGAAATAATACACTTACAGTAGCAGTTCACTACTGTATACTGCCGTGGTAAGATTATTTTTTTAGAGAGATAATTTTCTATATATCTTACTAGAGCAAATGTCGGGTCAAGGTGTAGCTTATAACCAAGTAAGAGATGGATTATAGTAAAAGAATTTAAATGGATTTTGCATTGAAAATAGTACATTTGAAGGTGGATTTGAAAGTAAGTTATATTATGATATTATGATAAATGACACCTTAGAAACAAAGAGCCCGGTCAAGGAACAAATTCCTAACTTATTGTCATCTCTTAACATAAACAATAATACATTTTTTTAAATCTTCAACTATAAATCTAACAATAATAACCATATATCAAGAACAGCCACTGCCTCCTCGCCCAGCCACACCCCTTCCCCCACTTGTAACAACAGCGACCTTAACGCCCCACCCAGCCCGCTCCACCCAACTCACTCCCGGCCAACAATCACACACCCCTACAATACGAGAAGCAGAGATAAAGCGACTCTTCAGACCCCCTCACATAAGCAACACAACTGGACTTCCTCCTAACGTCTAAAGGGTAAGTGTCAATAATATTAAATCCACTAATAAACCATCCTAATATAGCACTATCACACTTTTTTTTGTTTTATTCCACAGATTTCAACACGCCCACTAGCTGCACACTTACATCCAGAATGCAGTTGAATTCCTCTTCAGGCTTACACGGAATAACTTCAAAAAGCTCCACAACATAAACAACATACAGAAAGTTTATACGGAGATGTGATAATCCGTTATTTAATGAAACTCGGAAGTGACGTATATCTATAGAATATTTAGGCATCCCAAAAACCATATAAGCTGAATGTGTTTGATCTCCTACAAATGTAAAAACAAATGTTTAAATGTTATGTTTCCAACAGACTACAATTTCCATCTCGGTATCGGCATTATCCCCATTTGACGTGGACATGAGTAGGATGTCCCATTGGAACTTTAAGACAATATCGACCAGTTCATTTCCAAATTGTACCATATGTTATATATATCAGTGTAAATTGTGTAAAAAAAAATAGTTTTTAAGAATAGTTCTAGTACAAGTTTATCTCCTAATAGGTTGTAAAAAATGTACAGATGTTTTAAACCCACTTGTATCATGCCGTTCTCATTACCGGCATTATGAGAGTTGACAGTTAATATTTTCATTGGATTTGAACACGAGTTGGACGTCACATTAGAACTTTAAAGACATGGACGGCTTGTTCACTCCAATATGACAAAGTCTTGTACTTCAGTGCAAATTGTTATATAAAAAATACTGACTATGAAAAATCCTAGTATATCATGAACTCAGAGCTCTTGACTTTGAGATGATTTCATGGCTGATGATGCCTGCAATGACAGGCGAAACATATACCATACTTGAACTTAATATAATGACAGTGTTATAGTCCTAAAGACTTAACTAGTATTGAATAGATGGTTTCAATAAATTAATTGTTTAACATGTAATAACAATTTCAATACGGTCAATATGAAAATAATCATTGCAAGTTATGAATCTCATTCCGTATTGACGGTTATCACTTTACAAAAGAAAATATTTATAAAATCCTCCTATCAATACAATTCAAGTCATCTGTTAGATGAAGCAAAGTCTATACATGTTTCATCTAACAGATGACTTGAATTGTATTGATAGGAGGATTTTATAAATATTTTCTTTTGTAAAGTGAAAATAATCACTCGTAATTTTACACAAAAATCGGGTATAACGACAATCTGCTATAGAGAGTCAATATTTTGCTGTTATGAATTCTCACTATAATAGACTTCCACTCTATGTCTCATTATTTCTTGACATTACGTTACACATTAATACAAAAATCTCGAATTAACACAAGAATAACAAAATATTTACAAACAGCAGGAGGAACAAAAATCCTTAGTGCACCATTGGGAGCACAACCTGCAGCAAGGAAAAGAGAAATAGATATTACTAACTTGAGATTTTAAAGAGATTTGTGAAAAATAGACCATGGAAACTGTGAGAATAAGCATATTAACCTTCACGTTCTGAAATAGTCTAGTAGAGTAGTCTGCTTCCTCTTGCCCAGATGTCTCACAGAAAGTTTTCTCTCAATTTGGTTTAGACAGTTGAAGTCTTCATCAATGTTGAAGGAGGAGAAGCACCAGCAGACAATATCCAGTCCCTCCACTGCTGCCCCAAAAGTTGGCTCTGATGGATGATCTTATTTTGCTTCTTCTTCAGCACTTTGTCTTTTGCATCGTCACAAAAGTTTCAAACATCCATCTGTGGTGCTGAGGTTAAGATATCACAAGTAAATTCTTTATATGTTGTGGCACTCAACTCCTTTGATACAACCCCCCAATCTTCCCTTACGTCATCAGTAGTGAATTAAAAACTTCTGAAATGACACCAAAACCTGCATGACCAAAGCAGTTTTGAATAGTGTCCGTTGTGACTACTAGCCATGCTGCTACAAACATAATATGCATGGCTTGGAGTATATTCAATTTCATTCCCTCATTTCTTTCAAGTAAAGAAATAGCTCCTTGAACCAGGACCTTCCTGCACTTCACTTTCACAGAATGAATAATGCCAAGATCCAAACACAGCAGGTGACTGGTGCAGTTAGGAGGAAAGACAACCACTTTGATATTCCGCAGGAAAGATTTATCTCGAGGATGAGCTGGACATCAATCAGCACCACTATCTTCCTTCCTGCCGATCCCATCTTAGCATCCAACCTTCGTAAAAATTTTAGAAATATCTCCAATGTCATCCATGCACTTTTGTTAAAATCATACGTACATGGGTGTGCACTAGTGCTCTTGAAGCATCTTCGATTCATAAAATTTTTCAATTATTAGTGGGGGTAATTTTTCACTCGCGTCGCTGTTAACACACAACGCTGTCAGTTTTTCTTTATTTTTTTTGCCTCCATGGCATTTTTCTCCGCAAACAGCAGGTCTTGGACGGGCGCTAATTATAAAACACTCCCGTTTCTTCGTCATTAAAAATACCCTTAGCATCACATCCTTCAAGAAGTCAAGGTAACGTATTCTTTTTCCAGTACACAACTGTTAACTTCCGCACCCTCGCCGCACACGTTTTGGAAAGAAAGATTGTGCAGTTTTCTGGAACGATCAAACCAGCCATTAGAAGCATTGAAATCGACCAAACCAAGATCAAGTGTGACTTCGAACTTTTTAAGTATGTTAGCGTCAATTGGAGCTTTCTCACTCCTTTTTCCCCTTGAACAATTTCATTAAAATGTTTTCACGTTCCTCATACAACGAAGAACGAATACAGTAGAACCTCGATGCATCGTTCCCGGAACTGTCGTTTTCCTGTATCCATCGTTCAATTTATTCGGTCCCAAAAATGTTCCATATAAACCAGTGTTAAATTTCCCCACATCTATCGTTCCTCGAACTATAGTATCGCATCGATTGTCAAAAAAATATTTGTCCTCAGCCACAGTTTTCCCGCAAGGATCGATCGAACGTAAGAAAAATATACGCATAAGTTCTTTGAATTTAAAGAGACAGCTGAATACTCTAGCATATAAAAGTGGTACGAGAATGTACGAGAGATTACAAGTTGCTAGTCTTGAGCAAGGATCTCGTGGGCTGGAGTGCTGCGTGCAGGTTACTCACGTGCAACCTCACTACGAGCCTCCTGGTGCCAACACTTCTCCTCGACCCGCTGACTGGCCCCCTAGAAGTAATCTTGTTTACAAGAATTAAAACTGAGGCACTGCTAAAACTCAAATTTGCCATCATCTGTGTTGCTATTGGCTGGCAGGGCTGCCAACTTCGTTGAAGATGAGAAAATCACGCCGTTTAAAATAATCACGGCGTGTGCCGGGTAAGTTTTAGTCACAGAATTATTAATTGCGTTGTACCTTGTGATGTGTATAGGGTGCTAGATGCCTGTTGACTACTTTGTTGCACCCTGCACAGTTGTCTTTTCACAAGCCAGACCACGGATCTTTTCACTAGCCTGGTCTTGAAACTAATTCCTAAATTGGCAGCATCGCTTAGATCGCTGTGGCACCGTCCCAAGGCGCGCCATGTCGAATTTCTAACGTCTGGGAGATCGTCCAAGCCACGCCATGTGGGATCTCTAACATATCGTTCGCGAAGGGTCTACGGAATCTTTATGAAAATACAGGTTATTAACGTAATATCCACATATCAATTTGCAATAAGAGACCTGACCTAGCAAATTTTCCAATTACTATGAGATGTAAGGAAAAGTGAAACGAACCTACGTAAAAGTCGCGCTTTTTATTTTTAACGTGTATATCACGATTGCAAAGGTTTGATACAGTTATGTATAGTATGAGCATGTCCGGCTCCATGGCTAAATGGTTAGCACGTGTCAGCCTTCAGTTCGAGGGGTCACAATCGGGTCGGGGATTTTAACTTTCATTGGTTAATTCAGACAGTTCGGGGGGCTGTGTGCGTGCGTGCCGACTTACACGTTAGGATGCATCGTACAAGAGAGTTAGCACAACTGGTGTTCGCAATACGAGGCGATTTGTATTTTGTATGAATGTGTTTGAGGTGCCGATTACAACACTGTATAAATCAAGTGCCATCACCAAGTACACTGTAAGTTACGAAAATTCACTATTCCGCTCAAAGTAGACCATATCTAACATGATATCGTGGCTGTGGTAACTTTAGACACTGTAAAAGTTTTCTCTAGCTACTTTAGTTATTTTACGTGTATGCTATGGTTGGCACACGCCACGCCGTGTCCAAGGTCACCTAAAGTTCCTTCTGTTTGTGGTGTTTCCAATTTCGTAGAGAGTCACTGTCACCGTAATCGTGTGATAAATGAATCCTGCCAATATAGTGAGTATAATTGTTCGCCATTACGAACACAAACGAAGATCCAGAGAAATTACAGTAAGTGAGAGAAATGCAGCTGCATTCACAATCAATGTGATAAGACGAAACAGTGGCAAACAGTGATAATAATATACATCAAGAAGAAACAATAGACTATAATGAAGAATTTGAATACGCAGAGGAAGACTAATCTGAATGAAAACATTATGGACGATGCAAAACCTGACTGTGAGGAAGAGTTGTTAATAAAAAGCGATGGAATCCAGTCTGCGCATCTGCCAAGCCCACCGGAGAGGAAGAGGTGAGATGCTGCATCTTTTGAAAAGGCAAAGGAGATAATTTCATTCCGAGATTTTGGGAAAATCAAACGATTAAGCTTCAATACATTACAGAAACGATATTGTATGGTGCAAGACGTACATCATCTACGATATTTACATCACGTTGTAGAAAAAGGGGAGCTAGGCCCGCGCTCATAACCTCCCCTGCTCGACGATTATGTAGCGGAAAAATTCAGGGTGGCGAGAACTGTTCTAGGCACTAATGTCCACGACAGGGATATTCATGCTTGGGGTTTAGAAAAGGCTCGAGAAATAGGACTGACTCTATTCACTGGATCTATCCATGGACGGTTTAAACAGACACACCATCTTGGTTCACGGACAATAACAAAATGTGCAACCACTAAAGCCTGGAATACAGATGGTGATGTGAAGGAACAATGTGACGAATTTCGCAGAGGTAATGTCCTTAATGAATACCATGGAACGTATACAGATTTATAATACCGATCAAAGTGGTATACAAAAAGAACTTCACTCATTGCAAACTCTGCATTACAAGGGAGAGAAGTCTGTAAGAAGTTCGGTGAGGAGCGACCATGCAACAACTCATTCTTACACCAGCCAACCCATTACTATAGCAAGTGGATACGCGTTTCCAATGTTGCTGATTATTTACCAGGAACCTAATGGTCAGTTTGGAGTGCGAGTAGCACAACACATGCTGAAACCACAAAATCTGGTTCAAGTTGCTTCAAAGTCCCGCCTAATCACGAAACAAATCATGACGCAATTTTTTCAAGATGTCTACTTCCCATATGCAGCACAGGAGTCTCTTCTTATGGTTGATTCCCTCGGGACATATTGTGAAAGAACGCATATCGATGCTATCCGACCTCAAAATATGGTGTACACAGTCAAGACCATCCCTCCTGGGTGCACACCTTACATTCAGCCGCTTGATGTGCTATTCTTCAGATAGTTCAAGGCGGTGCTGAAACAGATTGAAGATCACATTATCCTTAACGACCATCAGTTCACACCATCATCGAGGGATTCCATTTCGTTGCTGATGTGCATTCTACACAATCAGTTCTGTTCCCCAGTCTTCGCTGCCTTTGTTCGTTACTCCTGGACTGTAGCTAGATGACTTCCGACCAGAGAGGTTTCAATCACCACCCAAACGTATTTTTGATGTTCAAAAGCTACGTGACTCGGAAAACTGCTTATTGCAAGCATTCATTAAGTGTTTCTACTGTGATAAGCATCTCTGTTTCTGGCACTTTATACTCTGTGGACATGCTAATCCTCGTAATCTTTTGCCAAGAGCTACCAACAACCCATATTTTGAACTCTGTGCCTGAACATGCGCATGAATGTAAAGTGCAGTGTAACTGTCGATGGCAAATATTGTGCGCATATTTGTAATGTACATGTAAAACACTTAAACCAGAAAGTTTTTGCAATTGCGATCGCAAATTGTGCTAATTCCCTTGTTAGGTAGAGCCGCATTTTCGTAAGCGCGCAAATTGCCTATCACGCGACAACTCGAAAGATCTGAACCCGGCTTTGGAGGCCACATGCAATTATTGTTATATTATTATTATTATTATTATTATTATTATTATTATTATATTTACATGATAAAAAATGCCCAAATACAAAGGGCACAAGGAAAGTTTTGCAATATGCAAAAACAGTTGGCTGGACACCCCTGTTATAGTGAGGGATGAAAAGAGGGGTGAAAACCGGTCTAGAAGACAGCAAGGCACGACCTTCACACCAGTTGTTACCAAACAGTGGGATTGAAAGCAAGTTAACATGACAGTGTGGTCTACGGGTGAATATCTCTCAATTATCTGCTACAATTTTGCTTGTGGATTAACTGTTGACGAGTGCCTCGAGGAAATGACTCCTGTGCTGGGAAAAGACTGTCCACATCGGACAACAATTTTCCGCTGTTACAAAGAGTTCCAGAGGGGAAATTTTGGGGTTGAAGACGCTCCTCGTTCTGGACAACTGTCTGAATCAATGACTGAGGAAAACATTGAAGCTGTGAGGAAAATTGACATATCGGCAGGTAGATGAGACCCTCCACATCCCTGCACCAGCTATTCATTCAATTCTACATGACCATCTCCATGTTAGAAAGGTTTATTCCCTTTGGGTGCCCCATTCACTTTCAGAGGAACAAAGGGCACATCCGAGTGAAATGGCCCCGAAAAATGCTAAAACAGTTTGAAAATGGGACTTCGCGTAACATCAATAGCATCATTACAGGTGACGAAACTTTGCTTTAACATTACGCTGTCCCAACAAAATCCCAGAACAAGGTGTGGCTGTTTAAAGATGAGGGTACTCCTGTGACACTGCGAAAGTCCAGGTCGGTGAAGAAAAGGATGATTGCAGTATTCTTCACTAAACAGGGAATCCTGACTCGGGTTGTGCTAGAAACACAAAGGACAGTTACTGCGAAGTGGTACAGTGAGACTTGTCTGCCTCAGGTCATCCAGGCTCTCAAGCAGCTCCGTCCAATGTCACGGCTCTACACTTGGCTCTTGCATCACGACAACGCTCCAGTACATCATGCTAATGTAACGAAGGATTTTCGTGCGAGATCAGGGTTGACTGTGTTTGATCACCCTCCATACAATCCTGATCTTGCCCCATATGACTTTGCACTCTTCCCAGAAGTGAAGATGAAGCTGAAAGGGCGGCGTTTTGCATCTGACGAGGAGCTTCTGGCAGCATGGGATCAAGTGTGTGTGAAAATGTAACCGAAGAAAAGTGGCGGAGTTGGTTCAGTGGCTGGTTTCGACGTATGGAGAAGTGTACTGAGTGTGGTGGAAATTATTTTGAAAAAGACTAAAGTGTTCACTCACATTGCAAAACTTTCCTAATGCCATTCGTACAGTACCCATATTTCATTATTTTGCTTTCCCCTATTTTATACGTCACCCGCATTTACCGTTCCCGCATCCATAGTGGTTTTCCCCCTCCCTCTTGAAAAACAATGCATCGAGGTTTTACTGTATTCTTCATTCTGTTTCATGATGCCAAACTGCGTCGACTGTGCGAAGTCGTATTTTTTTGTCATCAGTGACAAAGGTACTTTTCTATAGCTTTCAACATCACTCATGACATCTATCTTTTGTTGAAGAGTCAGTTTCTTACGTTTAGCAGCCATAATGAACATAGTCTGCCATAACTTGCAGTACAACTCTATCACAGTCACAAATGTAACTCTTAGCACAACTTGCAACACAGGAACAAAAAAAAATTAATGAAGCTGGAGATATTCTTCAGTCTGCTCCCTCCGCGCGATTCCTAAGCAGCGATTGGCGCCGTGAGATGGAAATGCCTAGCCGGTGTAACAGCACTGCGGCTATAACTTAAGGCAGCTGACCTCACTGCCGACATAACTATTGAACTATCATCAGTGAAGATTCCCTTTTTTCAGATGACTGGACATAGGATATTTATTTTCATTATGGGATTATTTATACATTTTTAGATTTATTATTATTATTATTATTATTGATCGCCATTATTATGGATGTTGTAAAATATGACAAAATGTTGCAGGCTTCATGTACGATATGTAAATAATTTGTATGGATATTTTAATGCTGAGTAGCGACCCACCCCGGCTTAAAACTGTCTGAACTCCCGAAGCTTTCAGGCAAATTATGTATTTTGGAGATTATTTTAATCCTTAATGAGTCCTAGGAGGTTAAACAGTTAATTTGGATGTAAAATTAGGGGAAAATATATTTATTTTAAAAGTTTTTTTTTTTACCACCAACTATGAACTAAAATCACTCTAAAGGCAAATGGTTTGAGAGAAGTATATGCCCTCGCGGACTTCTTGTCGAGCTTGAACAGCTCTACATTTCGTACGCTTACCCTTTGCGTCTATCAATGACTGTTCAGGCAGAGTAAGCCATGGAAGGCACGACTTTCTACTTATTCCGTAATTTTTTCTAGGATACATTTACATTTTGTTCAGCATCTATAGCCTTTTCTGTTTCTAATTGCTTTTAATCTTCCAAAATATATCTGTCAAGTTTCTAATTTCTTTTAATCTACTGAAATATATCTTTCACTGTAAATAACATGAAGTTTTCAAGAGCCCTTCCATCTAAAAGTTTATATTTCATGAAGTTACTTGTGTCTCGTGGCATGTATGCGTACATTAGTCATATCTCTAGGCCATACAACTAGTCTCACCGGAAAATTCACTTTGCTCCCATTCAGCTTCCAGTACTACCCATAGTTCAACGGACATAACTAACCAACAGCATCTAGCATGTCAGTGACTGCTGCTTGCCAGTAACTGATTTCCAGCGGCCGCGCCATTTTATCACGGTTCCACACATCGCTAATGGAGCGATTTCATTTAACGCATTAAGTTCAGACAGATTGCGTGAAAACTGAAGATAATTAACATTTAAACAAGTTCAGAAAAAAGTATCTTATTGCAAATTTTCATTACAACGGGATGTGCGATCTTAATTTATGTGAAATATATTCCTTAAAAATGCACCTTTCCTTATGTCGGGGTTCATTAGAAGGGGTTTTAAATAACATTGTGCTTATGGCGATTTGGCTGGGCCTTACGATAATCTTTGTTAAATGGGAATTCCTTTAAACCAGGCATGTTAAAATACACACATGCACGTGCGCGCGCATTTTCTCGCGTAATTAACACACTTTTTGGACAAAAAATACAGGTGAAACCTTCGGATGTGTAAATTATTCGGGAATTCAGATATTTAAAGAATCATTTACAATTCATTTACATTTAAAAGATACATCAAATGTAATACACACACACCACTGGTTCAACTTATTTGCAGTTAATAGTCATTTGGCATAAAATTCCAGCTTGAGATTTTTCTGAATAGTCAAATAGGGTACATCAGGTAAGTTAGACACGTGGGATTGAAGTACGGACACTGGAATATATTCTTCCTGTTACGAGCTGAAAATATGATCTGAAGCGAGATAAACCTGTAGTAAGAAAAGTACAATTCATTTAAGTACATAATCAAGACATACCGGCAAAAAATAAACTGTCCAATATGAGAGTGGCCGGGCATTGAAGGTGGAACCCTGCTGTATTTCCCCAAATCATTTGTATCCAATCTTGCACAAGTGACGTGTCCACCCACCATTTTTCTTAGATACGAACATGGATCCCTCGTGGAAATTTTACTTTAGGCATTGTTTCTCGTTTAGAACGATATAAGGCGCAAGCTTTCTGCCATCACCTGTTACACAAGCATTGCAGTACATCATCCTTTTTCTCTTCCAATAGTGCGTACGATAACACTATGTCCCTTTCATATCGATTGTTTGACTTTGTGGCACACAGAAACTAATTGGGATCTGACATGTGGTTCCTGTTTGGGAGAGCAAATATTCCTTCACTTTACGCTTCTCTATCACAAAGTGATGAAAATCAATTAGGTACCTTTTAGTTGAAATCATTTGGCATTTTGTGGCATTATGTTGTTCTTTACGAAAGAAAAAAAAAAAATTCTCTTCATAAAATTAATCATCAAGCCTCAGCTAACCTTCAAATCCGATACACTGATTCTATATGCAGCAGCTATTTCTCATTATATAAAATACAGCACTTCGTGAGAAATGGCACATCCAGTATTGCATAACAAAATCATATTTAAGCAGACCTCACCTTCTATCGGAAACTTGACGCTTTTTTGTCCGCAGAACACTTTGTGAGACTTGTTGGTCGCTTGAAGTGCACTTCTGTTGCCACAGTATCGCATTTTGCATTCGAACACTGAATATACTTGCGGCCCGCTGCCCTAATCCCGTATGTTTCGGCGTAACTGATTGCTACGGGTTTATATGATGCAGTATTACTCAAATACTCGGTCGCTGTGGACTAACAATTTGTGGTCACAAAAAACGCATGTCCTGTATCGGAGACACTCATAATATTTGTTTGTACCAGACTGGAATAGAGTGTCACTAGTCACTTCTGTGACTATACTCTCACTGAACTAGTGCAGTGGTATCCCCTAATGGATGATAACAGCACGCTGCCCAGTATTTGGTATGCCCAGTTTCGCAATAGGAAGGCTGCTACCGATACCCAAGTAGTTGACATCTTTATTTCAAAATGCATCCGAAGCTGTGTGATGGATGTTCAAAGAAGTCAAATACGTGAACATTTCTTCTTCTCCAATCTGGACCCAAAAACATTGGGATGTGTAAAATATGCAGGGCGTTAATTATGCGAGAAAATACGGAATATGTCTCTGCCCTAGAGCTGATATTCTAAATTGGTTTTAGGAACTCTCTCCCTTTCTGATTTATATTTGCTATAGAAATTAGAAGTATTTCCATACTAACTTGTAACACACTGATTTTGTGGGTTGCAACAGTAAGCTTTCCTTCTGATCCATGGAAGACATCAAACAGCTGCTGCAGAAGAACTTCCAAAGCTCCTGAATCACTGCACTGCTTGGCTAAAACTAAGCATGCTGCAGCAGCCTCTTCACGAGCTAAATCCTCTTTCGAATGGAGGTTTGCTGTTAGAAGAAAAAAAGTGAAAGTGAAAAAAAATATTAACATAATTCATTTCACTTAATGAATAGATATTCAATTTCATCATAATTAGACTTCACAGAAGCAGTCACCTAGGAGGATGGAATATAATGAATTAATAAAGAGAACCAAAGAAGGATAATTTACTTGAATGATTTCCACTATTCTTCATGGTCTTTCATTAACATACTAAATGGAATTTCAATTTTTCTGCATAATTTACCCACCCCTTGCATTTGTTGTGTTAACATGCACTATTCAAAGAAGTTTAAAATATATCCAGTTTATCCATCAGTGCCTAAACGTTATGTGAAACTAAGAAGTTAGTTTCTTATCACAAATGTTTCCTTTTTCACTCTCATAGGCATTTGTGGTATGGCTATGAACACTACACAGTGGTGTCAAGGTAAATCCCAGGAAAACTTGTATGTATGAATCTTGCTTGAGCAGTAGAATATCAAAATGCCTCAGCATTCTATTCAGATTGCATTAAAATCACCACTTTGCTGAAACAAATTACAAAACTAATGGACTTCAACTTCATTGATGTTAATCAGTCTTGTGTGTAGATTATGAGAAGTTCCAAGAAATGCATTCAAAACAGCTGTGCCTATCTGTACAGAGATGCCCCCAAAGCACAGTTACCACTCAGCATAAAGAACTAGAAGTAACTGTAAAAGTTTTTGTACATACCAAAACAGTGTGAAATCTATTTCTAGAGAAGGAATTTAAGTTTGAGAAGGCTACTCAAAAACTCCACTTCAATAACATCAACAGCAGCTTGTGTCAGATGGATTAAAACATAACTGGACAAGGTATCAATACAGTTAGTGAAGAAGTGAGAATCAGTTTACACCCTTTTCATATATGGAATGCAAAAGGGGAGTACTACCAGCCCTCTGTAGAACATCAGCAACAGAGCTTACAGGTTCAGTTCCTACCTGGGAAGCAATAATGTTCAGTTAATGCACATGAAATGGTTCCCATGCAAGGGAGTACAGTGGCCCAAACGTACTTACAAAGTATTCCCTGCCCAATAGAAACTTGTTCTGAAACTACCATATGAGGAAGATTCACCCTCCACAAGAACAAATCTCATCCACATCAGGCTGAAGGATAGACTGGCCAAGATACCTCCCTGACATGAACTATATAGAGAAGACCTGTACCCTCCTCAAATAACCTATTTCCAATAGTCTACATCCATTAGCAACCCTTCAGGGCCTTAAAATGCCACAATAGAAGAATACGACAAGCTGCATTGTAAGAAATGCATAATGATCTGATCTGGTATTGAACAGGGTCCATGTACAAGACTGCTTCAGGGTTCATGGATATTCAACTTGTTACTGAATAGTGTCATTGGATCAGCGAGTGATCTTTTGCAACTGCAACTGAGGGAAGACCATTGATCGAGTTGTTATTCGTTTAGCAACATTTCTTTTCAAACGGTGAGGCAAACCTAATGCACTGGGGAATTGGCAGAATATCCATGTATCTCCGACAAGTTTCCGATCTGTATGAGGCTTGAGGAAAATTCTAGCCGAGAAAACTGGAAGCAGATAATACCAAGGAAGTAAAAAACAGTTTAGGGACTGCGAACTAGTTCCATAGTTCAAATGACTGCTCTAATTCTACAACTATTGTTATATTTTTTCATCAGAAACTTAAACCATTTTACTGTTGTCTGTGGTTCATAAACTAGGACATGACGTCAGGGACTCACATTTCATATTAACAAGAGTAAGCTTTGACAAGCCATTTCGTTACAGACTGTTTAATGATCACCTCTCCACGAGCAATTATTTGTCTTTTCATAATCTGTTTTTACTATCAGTTAGTAGATGTCATTTCAGCAGCTGACAGTAATATTGGTTTCAACTCTAATGCAATTCTAAATGCATACCAAAAAAGACCAGCGACATTTTCAACCACAAACTGAAATTGCAACATTCCCTGCTAACTCGCCTTGTCTGGATGATCATCCCTTGTGATGTTTAATCATGACCACTGTTCTGCCTGTAATTGACAGTGATACACCATTTAAACCCCAAATACTTGGTTCTAATTTATTTCTTTGCTTCTGTATCTATCAGAGCCATCCATGCATAATAAACCAAACATTTTACAAAGCACATGTTGCTCTTTACAGGAGCCTGACAAATCTTAGCTGGAAATAACCACACACTAACTGAAAACCATGATGGGGGAAAAAAAATAAAACCTTAGGCCATACCTGCTAAGCTCTTCCCAATATCCAAGGCATATTGACTGAGATCAAGAGAAAGTTCAGCTATGATGTGTCCAACACATTCCAGAATTATCTCTGGGTTTCGTAGCATAGCTTTTTGCATTGCTGGCAAAAGGTGAAGTTTAAATTCTTCATGCGTAATCTGTTTTAATAATGGCTGTGACTCTTCAATTACATAAACAGGTGGTTTCACCTTGCAACTGACAGCTACCTTTATGAAACTTTCCAGCAAGTTCACCTGCAGACAAAGAAACCAATTTATTATTTTCATAAATTCAAGAAAAATACACCTCCAGATCATTTCATTCAAACAAAAGGGCAAATACATATAATATAGTAACCAGCTAGCTTTGAAAATTTAAGTATAACATGACAAAATAATATTTTAACAAATAGGCAATACTGAGTGTGAAGAAAGATAACTTCTCTCAATACTAAAAACCAGGGACGATTAACTTGTTTCTTCTTCTTTTTTTTTTTAATTGCCAAGATTACTTGATACAGAGAAATACATACAGATACATATGTAACAGAAATACAACGAAACCTTGTTAATACGTTACTCTTTAAGATGTTTTCTCGCTTAGCAAGTCATAAATTCAAAGTTTCAATTCATGTCTTATTAAATCTATATAAAAACTCCTCACATACTGCATCACAAATTTTTGCTTTTACTGCCAGGTAGATGGCATTTTCCCTAGGCCTGAAAACGTTCTGTCATTCCATGTGAAAAGAATATTATTTCCAACACAGATGGAGCCTGCGGCACAAGAGGCAGATTGGGGAAAGCTGCGCGAAAAGTAGAAAACCCTTCAATTCCTTAAATTCACAGGGTAAATTACACCTTCGGGGAGCAAGCCATCAGCCAGAGGAAAGTTCAATTTTGCTTGCTAGTTTTCGCTGATATTTCTGAATAATCCAGTAAGTCTCTGTGCTTACCTTTTGCATTCCATTCAGATGTTTGAAATTAATTATGGTGAGTGATACAGTGAAGGGTAACAAATATTTGTCTTGTGATAGCCTACCTACAGATTAGGGATATAATTGTGGATTTGCCATAATATGCTGATACTGTTATAGGTCGCAGTGCAAATGTTTTCATATTTGGTGTTTTACACACCTTTTACTACACTGTTATTTAATAAGCTCCAGTGGATAAGGTTTTTTTTATATTTGTTGTCCCGTCTTTCTTAAACCTTTTAATACTCTCATATCATTAGATACTGTAGATAACACATTCTTCACTGTACCCGTACACACTTGACGTAAAATGAATGCATCAGATAAAAAAAAAAATATCTAATTCCCTCCATGGGAATTTAGAATTTCCATTTGGAATTGCTAGGTGGGCATTAATTCCATTGTGGAGTTTTATCACCCGTATGCAGTTATCAGACTGCGCATCAAATAGGCTTCTGATAAGTTCACCTGCATACACCCCAGCATCAGTGGGTAGGGTCTGACATCCCACTCTGACGAGTCTAGTGTCAGACCTAAGACGAAATGCTGGTTAATAGAGCAAACGCCTGACAAGCCATACATCTAATTTTTTATCTGATTTTTTATATGCTCTATTGGTGGAAAAATATCTAATTCCCTCCATGGAAATTTAGAATTTCCATTTCCAAATGAATGCATGCCGAAAAACCATCAAGGTTTACATATTCCTGTTGGATAGTTTTTTTGTGTGTGTGTGTGTGTGTGTGTGTGTGTGTGTGTGTGTGTGTGTGTTCAATAGAAAGTTTTCTCACTTAAGGGGATTGGTACAGTAAACAACCTTCAAAATTTGGACATTTAAAATAATTTTTATATCAGCTTCTACTGTATGTACAACAATGAAACTTTCTACATGTTTAATATGTAAGCACAAATCTCAGAATTGATTTTGGCATTATCAAACTCTCTAATTATTCTAAATGGCGGCTCTTTGTGTGCCTGTGCTCACTGTTTCCTTCATAGCTGGGACATTTATAAATACGTTAGTGATCTGCTTTTGATTGAAGTTACAGCTACAAAACTGACCACTTCCAGAACTATTTTTGCAAAATAATATTTTTAATTTTGTGTTACTTATATTACATATTTTGGTGATTTTTTTTT
This sequence comes from Anabrus simplex, assembly GCF_040414725.1. Lineage (NCBI taxonomy): Eukaryota > Metazoa > Arthropoda > Insecta > Orthoptera > Tettigoniidae > Anabrus > Anabrus simplex. The sequence continues at coordinate 1,042,942,764 of NC_090266.1, forward strand.
TTGCATGTAGATATTTTTTTTCCAAACAATTCTCCACACTGGGCACATGAGTTTGGTCAGTTGTGTAACTATCACCAACATCATGAGAGAAAGTGGCATTGTAATACACCATATAATTAAGGAGTTACAACAGAAATGGTTTTGAAAAATTTAGTTTTGAGAAAATGAGCTGCAAAGTTATATGACACCTGTGAAGACACAGCAGCCTTCCAGTGGCTACTAAAATGCTCCTGGGGCATAGGGTGTTCCCTCTAAAGCAGTTTTCTCAGCTTTATTTTCCAGTCTTATTCATCTTCTGCTTTGTCTAGCATCTTTTGTGGTTTCTCGTACCCTTTCCAGCGGACTTTATACGTATCACATCCTCTTGTAGCATTGCACTTTCAAAAAGACACCAGGATTCATGCCCATTTTTTGGAGCACAGCCAACCTACTCTTCATTCTATCATTAAATGTCATAACTGCATCATTTGTGGCAATCTTCACAATTGTCTTTCCACAGAATCCAGTTTTTGGGCACACTTACCAAATCCTAGCATTGAGAGATTCATTAGCATTCTGTGTATAACTTCCTAAACACCTTTCCAACAGTTCAGTAACAACTAAATCCTTGAAAACAGGCTTAATCACATCCACAACAGCTGAAGGTAATGTGTTTTTGTCTTTGTATTCTTGAACTGCGCCTGCAGTAACAGCCCCCCTGGTATGGGCATCCTTTTCGGCAGAAGTAATGCAGTGGATTTTCATCAGATGAGCTTTTATGGTACCAAATAGCCCAGATAACAGTTCTCATATCATTTACTGATGTTTAATTACTTCTTATGGCATTTCCATAGTAGGTCGTCAGTATTTATTGCAGAATCTGTCAGTCTGTTTTTCCAGACAGTAATTTACCGTCTGAAAGTTTTTTCCCTTTGAATTCTTTCTCCAGATTTCTCAGTCGTGTGCCCATATGTTTCTGAACATGACCAACACATTCAGCTTTGGTGATTGATACATATAGGACCAGACCATTGCATATCTGACAGCTTTGAATAACTGTCACCATCATCAATGTATGTTACGTACCATATGCCATATTTTATCTCAGAACATTCAAACATCATCTTCATTCCTACAACCTCCATGCCACCTGCTGTCCCTTTATGATTAACAGAACATTCAGATGCATGACTCTCCAACCACTCTGAATATTCTGGAGTGGTGTTCTTGGTTTCCCATGTTTCACAGCTCTGACAATAAGAGGATAGAATCTTAGTGTCAAGAACATTCCCTGATTTACTTCCAATAATTGTACATACACCATAGCTGCCAACTTTTAGAAATCAAAAATAGGAAGATTTTTTGATTCTTGGATTTCATCACACATATGTTATATTGTGCCACGGTCTAAGTGAAAAAAGGACAGGATATAAGGCATACATACCTACAGTTAAAATGTAAAGTGACCATTAAATTTAAAATCTTAAACTAAAAAACATAAAAATGGTTACAAGAAAATTTACCTAATCACTCTCATTTATACATATGAATAATTATAAAATAATTATAAAATAATTATAAAATAATAATAATAATAATAATAATAATAATAATAATAATAATAATAATAATACAGTCCAACCTCGATATCTCGAACCTCCATTACTCGAATTTTCAGTATCTCTAAGTAACTTAAATTTTCCGTCCGTTTGTCCAATTCTTCGCGCGTATTTATTTCTGTTACTCTAAATTCTTCCAGAGAAGACTGACAGGGACGAGTTGGACAGAAAAAAGACTAATATCCAAATCTTGAATGACATCAATGAGAAACGGACCTTAATTTATTCAATAGAGCAGAGGAAAGCTAAATTTCATGGACACGTCCTACGACATGACACCTTTCTCCAGAATGTCTTCAAAGGAAAGGTCCTAGGGAAGAAGTCGAGAGGAAGACCACGTGTCTCATACCTTAGGAACATAATCACTCAGCTGGGTTTTGCTTCCTATGTCACGAAGAAAAGGACTGCTGAAGACCGTGGGATGTGACTGCAGCGACAAGGCTTAGCCTTTAGATAATGGATAGATGACTCGAAATTCGGTTACACGAATTTCTCGATTGCTCGAAGCAAAAAATACTCTGTACTTTGAATTTTGTGCAACATTAACTGTGCAATACGGAATTTGTGAGGAACAGTTAACATGTAAAGAAAGGGTTACAGTGAAGCTGGGAACTAATATGACTGGAACCGAAAAACTTGAACTTCTAGTGATCGGAAAATGGGCAAAGCGTCGCTGTTTCTCGGATGTCAATTACCGGTTACGTACGAAAGCAAGCCCAGAAGTCGCGGATGACAAGCTCCATTTATGAAACTCGGCTGCGTGGTATTGACGAGAAGTTTCAACGTGAACGGAGGAAAGGTTAACCACAACAAACAGAAGAGACGAACGGATTTTTTTTCCAAAGGTGTTAACAGAGCTGTTTCTTGTTTCACTACTGTATGTATTGTATTGTGTCTTCTAAAAAGTTACCTACTATAATCAGTGTTATAATTAAAGTGATGCCGTAAAACAGTTTCTTTGTATATTTTAAATACTTTTAAAAATAATGTATTTTTACCGTAAACATACGATTCATATCTCGGAATTTCGATAACTCGAAATAAAATTTATCTCCCGAGGTGATTCGAGATATCGAGGTTCCACTGTATTTATATCACACCGACACATGCAACGAAACGCATAATTTCTTTTATCGGACTGTAAAACGAACGGAAATGTAATTTTATACGTATCTCTGAACACTTGGAGATGGTTGTTATGGTTTTTTTGGCCATAACGTGAAGTGAAAATACCAGACACCGTCACCGATACAACTCCCTGAAATACATTCAACTCATTAAAATTATGAAGTAAGAATGAACAAAAATGCATTGAAATGCTCAAAACTACCACATACAAAACAGATCGGTATGTCTCATACATTATTATTAACATACGACTTTGACACGGGGAAAAGCACAGAACCGCTAGAAAAAACACGTGGCCTGTAACTCCCAACGAAATTACAAACAGAAACGATGTTAACAATAGAGCGTGAACCACACAATAAGAAACTCAATCTTTCGTCCCGATTAACCGAGTCGCTAGTGCGCGCTAGCCTTTCTTGCTTGTAGGACGATTGCCGTAAAGCACACATGCTGCTGTAGCGAGCAGAAAACACTATACACAAAGGCGATGGACAATACACTCGCGAAATAAAACATCAAATAAATACGCTTGAAAATGAGATTGGGTAAATTACTCAAGCACATAAGAATTTATCCTTTATCCTAGGGGAAGAGTATTGACCATACTGGAGGTTATATTGGTCAAAAAATAGGAAGAATTAAAATAAATCGAAAAATCGGAAGAAGAGTTTAAAAACGGAAAGTTTCCGGGTAAATCGGAAGGGTTGGCAGGTAAGATACACCAAATAAAGATGAGAGGACCCAAGTTAGCCATGTACCATCACATGATGCTGCCAAATCTTTACTGTTACTGAGAGAAAAGTCTTTCAGTAGCCTTCAATAAGTTTTGTGGCACAGTTAATTTTATTGTTTATGATGTTATATGTACTTCTCCACACTGGTGATCTCATATTCATTAAGTCACAAAACATGTTTAAACCTGCATATCCTTGACCTATACATCTCATTGCATACATTGTTCTAGCATTAATAGCATACAGTTTTTCTTTTACCAGTCTTTGAACTGTTGCAAAATGAGCCAATATCCTCACATTTCTCACACAATCATTACCTTACAACCTAACCCTGACAAATTAAGTTCTGTAAAACTGATAATTCCTCCACATACATAACGTAGACTTTTTCAAGTTCTGGAAACATTAAACATCAAAAATCACCTTTCATGTCAACTTATCACTCTCACTAATCTGGGAGTTACTTGAAGTTGAACAAGAGGTTATTTTCCTCCCTGATGCACTGCAATTTTCATTTGGTTTTGCACCTTCTCGTTGAGCACATGGTGCTGAATATTTATTACCATGGAAACCATATTTCTTCTTGTAAGCAACATTTTTACTTCCCATTGTTATAACAAGCGCAGAAAATCCAAGCCAAATACTTGTTTAAAAATGAACGTATAGCAAGAATTTGTTTACGTTTACAGGACAAATTACTTTTAAGAAATGGCTGCAATTATCACAGATAAAACACGTCACCTCCAAAGTGCATATATGTATAAGATATTCCACTCTCAGAACATCAATCACACAAAAATGGACTGTGGGCATAGCGCTATCAGTGCACATGCCGCAGACTTCTCTAAATATCCTATGCAATGTCTAGCATTTTAAATCATAACTTCTAAACTAGTGCAGATATATTTAAATGATTCTCCCACCAAAATGAACTGGAAGAGTGCAGTTAAACATTAAAAAATAATTCAAAAAATTAAGGGGAGTCATACACTAGTCATGCCATGTTTAGTTACCACTTGACAAAAATGATTATTTCCAACATTGTTTCAAGTAGAGCATTGAAAGTTAATATGGTGATATATAACATCCCAACCTATTGTTTGATATAGTAAAAATTAAAATTTAATCTAAAGTAGCAACACTATTAATTAATAAAATTATAAAACTATCAATGTCGATATACAAGAAAACTGTTAATTCCTTAAAATATGATCTTTTCTTTCTTTTGAATTGAAACTCGCAGAATATTGTAGAGGATGGACTAAGACGTAATCTCTTGGGCATTCAAATTAATTTGCCAGATTTAAAAAAATACATATATAACTTTTACATTTTTAATGACATATTTATAGCATTATATTAAGCCTAAGTTTTGTCTCAATTCCATTATTTTAGTTTATCAGCTATAGAATTCATATTTGAGCAACTGTGCAAAATTTCATTTAGATCAAAAAAATGATTTTGTGATATGTTTCTTGTTTGAAAAAATGAAGTTTTCCGGAAAACTTGTGTAACGTTGTAAGCCACAGTTTGACCCCACAGTACACTTAGAAGGCTCCACAGTATTCTTCCCATCTTTGATTCCCAATGCCTTCAGTACTTTCAGGCTACTGCTAGCTCCATCATTACAAACTGGCCACTGCACTGTAGGTTGCTATTTGAACAATTTTATTACCACTGCATGATGTTTTGGGACATATGGACCAAAATTTGCAGTTGAATGACTCATCTGAATTTTGGTTTCTCCTCTTTTAGACATCTGTAAACTGTTTTGCTAAGATATTTGAAAACGGGCTGTATGGCGTCCAGTACAGATGTCTGAATGGGATGCGAGTGCTTTTAAGTACTGACTGTCAACTCTGATTCAGCTTGTCAATAGCCACACCATGATTCTGAGCCCTTGGGATAAAAGGTGACCCAACTTCTAGCCTAAGTTTCCTCACTGATGCACTAGGACTACTGGTTACCTCAGTAATAAAATTGCCATTATCACCTCTCTTGATTGGAAAAGTGATTTCCAGCAAATCCCCTCTTTCTCTGTCTTACTATATTCCCTTGCTTAGGCATTATGATCACAATAGCCAACACAATGCAATAATACACCTGGAATGTTTCAAAACAAACTGCTACTACCACCACCACCACCACCACCACCACCACCACCACCACCAAGGAGTAGGCAACAGAAACCTTGGAAACAGAAGCTCAAAGCTGTCTACACTCAAAGGGAACTCACTAAACCAGTGTTATAAAAAAATTAACGAAAAGATAAAATCATACAACCGTCTGCCGCCGTATATTTGCATCCATTGCCATGTAGCCACGCCCATAACAGTATGCAAGCTGTCACTAAAATGTAAATATCTCTAAACTATGAGGAATTTTCACATAAAACTTCGCATCTAAGTTTAGAAAGAGACAAACTTTTGTCAGAGATTCATTTTGAAAATTGACATTTTTTAGCATGGTCTACAGTGTCTGTCTGTTAGGTCATCAGCCCAGAGGCTGGTTGGATCTTCAAATAGCACCACCAAAAGTTATGCGGTTATAAGGAAACCGCAAAAACCAATGGCAGCACCAAAATGAGGCGTACTAGGCAAGACGAGGAGTGAGGTAGTTTGCCATTGCTTTCCTCACTGGGTCAGAAAGTGCTATTGCAGCACGACCGACCCTATGAGCAACACCTATCATAACACTGATGCACTAGTCGTGCTCTGAATGTCATTACTCAGCACCGCACATACCCCAGCAGTATGACCCACTTAACACGTTCTCTTTCCTCATCGCCTGCACAAACGTTTTGCTGTAATCAGCTTAACGCCCCACTACCTACATTTATGGATTTCAGAAATACTCTAGTGCCAGAAGTATATCCCACATCACTTTTATGCACCAGTAAATCTACCAACCTTAGACGAATGTATATGAACACCTTCAAACACAGGATGAAAAGATATGCTTTATGGCTGGTTTACACGTGGACAGTGTTTAGTACAGTAGTAAGTGGTAAGTTACTACTTAACTCACGTAGGCTTCTTTAAATGTAAGACAGTGTTTAGTACAGTGGTACATAGCAGTTTGTCACTCAAGCCACTTGATTCAGTCGTTCCCATGTCGTCAACTAGATCAGAAATAAGATGGACGGCCATCAACAACGTCTTAGATAACATTTTAGAGGAAGTTGAGGATGAGGTAACCAAAGTTAGGAGAAAAAGAGAATGGGAGCGAAAATGGATTACCAGACGGAATAATCTCGGGGCAAGTACAATTCTCTTTAAAGAATCAGCCGAGGAGGATCGACAGGAATGTTATCCTTGCGAATGTCTGAAGTAACATTTAATGAGTTACTGCATAAAGTTAAACAAATGATACAAAACACAGATACCATCATACGTAGTGAATTATCAGCAAAGCTGAAACTGCATATCATGATGTACATGCTCGCGACGGGAAATAATGTCCGAAGCCTTCATCATTTCTTCAGAGTTTCCAAAGCCAGTGTCTCTTTAATGATTCCGGAAGTATATGAAGCTATATATATATATATATATATATATATATATAAAAAATAGCTTGTCCTGACTGACTGACTGACCGACATTCATCATCGCTGAGCCAAAACTACTGGACATAAAGAAATGAAATTTTGGGGATACATTCATATTAAGATGTAGGTGCTCGCTAAGAGAGGATTTATGGATATTCCGTCGATAAGGGGGTGAATAGGCGGGTGAAATTTTAAAATGAGTGTATCTATATCTCAGAACTTTTAAAGTTTACACATGTAAAAATTGGTATTTAGAATCATCTTTTAAAATAAGGAAATACGTATTTTTTATTTTCAGAAAATCCAAATAGGAGGGGTGAAAAAGGGTGAAATAGGGGTTGAATGCCTTTAATCAGATACCGGTACTTATATCTCAGAAACTGAAGATATTACAGACCTGAAAATTGGTGTTTGGGATCTCCTTTAAAAATAATGAAACACGTATTTTTTGTTTTTGAAAAATCAAATTAATGAGGGGTGAAATGGGGGTGATATTTTAAAATGTGTGTATCTATATCTCAAAACTTTTAAAGTTTATAGATGTAAAAATTGGTATTTAAAATCTCCTTTAAAAATAAAGAAACACTTATTCTTTTGTTTTCGGAAAATCCCAATAGGAAGGGTGTAAAAGGGTGGTTAATGGGTTGAATGCCTTTAATGGGGATACTTATATTTCAGAACCTCAAGATATTACAGACCTGAAAATTGGTATTTGGGATCTACTTTAAAAGAAAAGAAACACGTATTTTTTCGTTTTTGGAAAATCCAATTATTGGGGGGTGAAAATGGGGGTGAATTTTTTAAAATGAGCGTGTCTACATCTTAAAACTTTAAAATTTACAGAAGTAAAAATTGGTAGTTAGAAACTCCTCTAAAAATAAAGGAACACATATTTTTTTGTTTCCTGTAAATCCCAATAGGAGGGGTCTAAAAGGGTGAAAAATGGGTTGAATGCCTTTAATGAGGATACATATATCTCAGGAATGGAAGATATTACAGAACTGAAAAATTGCATATGGGATCTCCTTTAAAAATAAAGAAACACGTATATTTTAGTTTTCGGAAAATCCAATTAATGGCGGTTAAACAGGAGTGACAAATTGGGATGAATTTTTTGAAAGACTATATCTACAAAATATCTTGGAAACGTAAAATGTTACAGACGTAAAAAGTGGATGTTTGGAATCTCCTGTAAATGTAAAGAAACATAGTGTAACGGTTCAAATCCCGTTACAAGATGATATCTGTATTTTTATTATTTTATCTGTATTATTATTATTATTATTATTATTATTATTATTATTATTATTATTATTATTATGTCAGTATTATTATTATTTTATCTGTGATATTGTACTATTATTGTAATTATCCGTTTTATTCAATTTTGCAATTGCCTGTTGCTTGCAAGATTGCACTTAGATGTATACACATATACGTATGTGTAGTATAACACTCAATACCTGTACAGTGAGAATTATTGTATATATCAGAGATTGGAAGTGACGTTGTTATATTGCGACACCACTGGCGATTCTGCCAAGTCATCGCCGCGCCTTGGCTATGTCATTGTATTTATTTAGAATATGCGCTCAGCGAGTTAGAGCCGGCGGCTATTTCACCACTGGATGTAATGTCTGTCGCGTAGGTGGGAGTATGTCATTGTTATTTCTGGAGATTACGTAGCTGTGTCAACCAACGTCTATAAAAGGTGGCTCCATATTGTAGCGTCAGTCATTACTTATACGGATGCAGTACAGTGAAGTAGTCTACTAGATCAAGAGGCCTTAAGTGGTCAGCCAACCAGTGTGAACGAGAGATGGTGAAGACTCAGTGAGCCATTATTGGTCATTGAGAGAGTGAGACCAAATGGTTGGTCCGTCACTTAGTGGAAGACGCGGACGCAAGGCTTACCAAGGAGTCAGAGAGGGCAACCCTGGACCTACCAAGAGGTCATACCATATTGACTTGCAAAGAAGTCAGATGATATGGAGAAGAAGCAGTCGCAAGGATGTATCACCACGTTAGGCGTGACACATCTACAGTAAACACCAGAGCAATGGATTACGTCGTAATTACACTCAAAGTGTTAAAGGTACAGTCAAGTCAATCAGTGAGGGAAATATTTCGTATAAATTGTTAAATGTCCGGTCAAGAAGAATTCAAATTCATGCCTAGTTTCTTTCAGTTGCAATGTCATAATTTCATATTCTCATCTGTTTTATCGCAACAAGACTCACTATTTTTTGATATATTATTTAAAGAATATATATTGTTCTATCAAACGAATTCAGAGTTTCATTTCATTGACAGTAAAATATCTTAACCTCAAAATTAATGGGGAAACCGAACGCCAATCTCCTTTTCCCAGAACTTGTATGGTATGTTGTCAAAAGTAAGCTCATTACCCCACACCCTAGAGATGGTCAAGAGTCTCATTCTATTATTGCTGTACTGAGTGACAGCTGGCGCCCTTCAAATAACGTATGTGTAAGTAAGCAGGTAACAAGTAAGTGTGAGTACAAGGTTCGACAAGTGTGTAATTTATTTAATGAATGTTAATTTTCAGATTTTCCATTTTAAATGAAGATATTCAGATTTTTCAAGTTAAATGCAGTTTTATATGTTTGTAAATTCAGTCAGACAGTTAGGAAGTTCACAATAGGTGGTTTGTTTTTTTGAAATTCCACTTAAGGGGAACTCGAAAGGGGTGAAATTTTAAAATGAGAATATTTACAGTATATCTAAAAAACTTAACATGTTACAGAAGTGAAAAATGGTATTTTTTCTCTATTAAACATAAAGAAACGTCCATTTTTAGTTTTCGGAAATACCACTTTTCGGGGGGGGGGGGGGGGGGGGGTTAAAGTGACTGAAAATGGTGTTGAATTCTTTTAATTAGGCTTCTGATATCTCAAAAATGAAGATGTTACAGACGTGAAATTTGATATTTGCAATCTGCTTTAAAAGTAAAGAAACACGTATTCTCGGAAAATCCAATGAAGGCAGGAGGGGGGTGAAAGAATTGAAAAATTAATTGACTTAATTGTATGAGAATACATACATCTAATAAAAACTAAAGTTGTTACTGACGTGAAAATTCATTTCTGGATCTCCTTTGAAAACAAACAAAAAAAAAACACAAAAAAAAAAAACTCGTTTTGGTGGGGAAAACATCTTGGAGGGCGGGAGTGTAAAGGAGTTGAATTCCTTTCATGAGGAGACACAAATCAAAAACTGAAGAAGTTAGAGTCGTGATAAAATTGGTATCCAGAAGATCCTTTGCTATTAAAGAAACAAGTATGTTTTGCGGGAAAATTCACTTAGTGGGGGGGGGGGGGAGTATTGTGAAATGAAGTGAAAAAAGTAAATTTTTTGGGGGGATACTTATATCTCAAAACTGAAGGTAATAGTCATGAACATTTGTGTTTGGAATCTCCCTTAAACATAAAGAAACAAGCATTCTTTTAATTTTTTTTTGGGGGGGGGGGGGCGGTAAATAAACTTAACGGCGGTGGGGTGTAGAAGGAGGTGAGACCAATTGATTTTACTGTTATTAATGTTCTTATAAGGATCCTCCGTTGCTCAGGCGGCAGCACGCCGGCCTCTCACAGCTGAGTTCCGTGGTTCAAATACCGGTCACTCCATGTGACATTCGTGCTGGACAAAACTGAGGCGGGACAGGTTTTTCTCCGGATACTCCGGTTTTCCCTGTCATCAGCCATTCCAGCAACACATAATAATAATAATAATAATAATAATAATAATAATAATAATAATAATAGGCTAATAATAACAATCTGGACCGTCGTCAAATGTGCTGACCGCGCTGGAAACGGCTCCTGGACGGGTAATGACTAAGAATGTAGTCCGGCCGCGGGTTCAGTGCCGCCAAGGCACCCAATATGACACCACGCCGGATCTCCTGAAGGATTTTATCCATATTAAAAATGATTATAGGAAAAGATGGCAAAGATTTATGGACCCAACTGACCGGGAGGAATACCTGAGCCTACCCCGGGAAGTACGAAATCGATTGCTGGAAAGGAAGATTGAAAAGTGGGAAGAAACGTGCCGTAAAATAATAGAAAACCAGTCAGATCGGGAATTTTGGTGGATTCTCGCAGAAAACGAGTCAGATCGCGAATTTCGGCGGATTATATATCTAAAACAATAAGCATTCAATTATAAATTTCAGTATAATACCGTAGCGAAGCACGGGTATCTTGCTAGTATATATATATATATATACTGCTCTGAAATATTTCATACAGGTAAGGAAAAATACAAACACGTATTGGTTACAATATTATATATAAGCAATTGTTTAGCAAAACGACTATTATCAAAGGTTTATTGCTTTTAAATTTCAGTGAATACACATCAAAACCTATCACAATAATTAGTATTGTTTCAATTCTGCAGTGACTTAAAATCTTCTGTCCATCTAGCCATTGTTGTCGGCAATTAGAATGAACGATCAAAAGAAAAGAGGAATTTACAACGATCAGCTCCGTACCTTTACCCACAACTTATGAACTTGACTAAATTGCGCCTCTTCACACGTGGTAAGTTGCAAGTACAGCGCTCCCCCACTACTCCGATGGGTGCGCGCGCAGCTGGTGAGAAGTCTACTTGAAAGGAAAAATAGACTGGATTCTATTCCACTTGACAAAATTGTTACTTAATCGTTTACTTACCACTTACCACTAAAGTCACAGTTCACACGCTGCAAGTCACTTAAAATTAAGTTAAAAATTTAGTTACCACTAAATTACTGTCCGCGTGTAAACAGGCCATTACACCGGCGTGCGGTGCCATGTGCGAAACAAGGTCAGTAGCAGGAACGTAAACTATACAACAGCAACACAAACAAGTATTAGAAGTTCATTACTTAGGAAATTATGAAAGGTGGTGATGAAACAACAGGCCTTAATTATCGCACACATTTTTGGCACCATGTTAGGAAATAATTCATCACACGCTGTACTTCACATTGAGGAATTCTGTAATTTCCTGATATGTGTCCCCCAGAGATAATAAGCACAGACAGATAAATTGGGGGACTATGAGGCAAAACACCTGTACTATTAACTCTTTCTGGAAACATGGTCAATTTATCTCTTGAAATTACAGTAAAAGTCCGTTATAGCGAGAATTCGTAACAGCGAAAAATTTACTCTCCATAACGGATTGTCGTTATATCCGATTTTTGTATAAAAGTCGGAAAACCCTTCATGCACTTTAAAATCGGTATGAAACGGCAATCAGTTTGTCAAAACTTGCGTTTCCGTAGATGATATCCACACTACGGCTTACTTGTTTGTTTCGCAATCCGATACTACGCGAAAGTGTATGTTTAATTTCATTCTGAATAAAATATAGTACCGTATATCTCCGAATCCAAGATGAACCCCACTTTTACCTTCAGAAAATTAAAAATAAGCTCAAAAAGAAGTTTGTAAAATCATATGAATGCCTTGTTGTACAGTAGGCCTACGCATTTTTAGACTATTTTTAGACGCCGAAAATTGACTTTCGTCATGCTGTATTTATTTTTGGCGGCTACACAATTATTCTTTATTTCCACGGGTTTAAGGACCATTAACTTAACATTGGCATCATATTACCGAAGACAACTCGTAGAAAATTTTCTGGCAATACCTATTCCATGCGTCTCTACAATACAACGATCCATCAGGAAATTATTCTTGCTGTCTATAAAACTTACTTTTATGCAGCGTCAGATATAACCGGCTGCCGCTACACGCACGTCTCACTTGTCGGGTTCGGCCAAATTCAGCAGCTAGCGATGTATTGGCCTAATCGTGAACATTGAAACTCAACGAACGAGTTTATTGCGCCATGGTATGGCCATTCCGCCCTTGCTTTTTCGTGCACATACCTCACACTTTCATCCTCGACTTCTTTAAAGCGTCCCTGTTGCGGACCACTGAATGCATTTTTTGTACAGTACGCATTTTTTAGCTCTTTGTCTTTACGCTAACTCCAAATATTGGCTTTAGTTAGGCCTATGCCGTATTTTCTTGCGGCTGCACAATTATTCCACGTTTCCGAGTGTTTAATAAACATTAACTTATAATTGGCATCATAATATTGACTAGAACCCGTTGAAAAATTACCTTTCCCATTTATCTTTACAATACGACTATCCATCACGAAAATATTCCTGCTGTCTATAAACCTTAATTTTACTAAGTGTCAAGTACAATAAACGTGTTATGACTCTGCCACTGAGTAGCCATGGTTTTTCTAAGAATTCGAAGGGTCGCATGCTTTGATGCCATTCTGCAGATTTGAGAAACACACAGGCTCTGTACAACCGGTTGTCGCGGCTAGCGATTTGTAGTAAAGAGGCGGTCGTTTATTGTCAACGAGTTCTGTGCCCGTGTGAAAAGAAGCAGCGTGGTTACCGCGGTAGTTGCCAGTGGTATCCATTAACTTACTGTTAGGCCACGAATGCAACAACCCTTGAGTTTTTGCATGAGATTCTGAGGAAAAAAAGTCTGATTCGGAGAAATACGGTATCACTACAGAGATTTCTGTGGCAAACACCTCAGCTTTCTTCTTCAAACAGCATCACCTAACCTAATGTATATGTAGCCTATCATGAAAACATATCTGAAACGCATGTAGAGAAATAACCTCCTCGCGAAAATTTTACATGTAAATAGCCGTAACTAGACACGAGAAGATATGAAATATCCTCTGAAATCAGTGATGTACTCTGCCATATCTTGAGGTGTATCACATTGTTACTTAATTCCTGTGTATAACATTAAAATTAAGATATCGTCTTTATTATTAACGAATTAACAACTACTATCAGCCATGTTACTTATGCATTTATTGCAAAAACGTTTTTTTCTCTTTCATTTCGAATTTTCTTTACAGAACATCAGTCAATGGGTATATTAGTAATAAACTCCAACATCGCCCTTGAATGTCAACGAGAGAGCTCGCAAATGCACAAAGTGAGAAAACTATACCGTACCAAAGATGATCGATAGCATTTTGTTGCAAACGTTTCAGTTTTCTTATTCAAACAGAGTCACGTATCCTAACTTAACCGTACTATACGTATGATGAAAACACACTTCAAGCGCCAGTAGAGAAACTAGTACCTTTCTCGCTATAAATTTTCATATTAGCCTTTCCATAATTTAACCAGACGCGACAAAATATAAACCAGCCTCTGAAATCAATTAAGCACTGTGCCACATCTCAAGGTGTATCCCATTCTTACTTAACTGCAGTATTTAGCATCAAAATTAAGCGGCCGTTTAGTAACCCTTAATGTTAACGAGTTAACAACCATTATCGGACATGTTATTTACGCATTTATTGCGAAAATATGTTCTCTTTCATTCCAAATTTTCTTTACGGAACAACTGTCGACAGATATTACTAATCGACTCCGACATCGCCTTCGAATGCCGACGAGAGAAATCACTAGTGCACATAGCGAGGAAACGATGCCGAAGGTAATCGATCGCATACAATATCATCGCTGGGGTGCATAAATATCGGTAATGGAAAAATTGCGCCCGCTTAAACGCTCGTAATAATGGATGCGCGAGTGATAGGGTTCTCGCTGTAACCGAAGGACGATACACAGTTTAATATAGGAATTTTGAAGGGACAGAAAAATGTTGCTGCTATAACGGAGTTCTCGTTATATGCCGTACTCACTATAGCGGACTTCTACTGTATTTGCAGTGTGAGGGGTTGGTATGGTATGGTATTACATAACAGAACCAACTAGATTCTCAAAAAAAAATTTATTCTGTGATACTTTCACCACAGACTGCATACCATACACCAATTTTTGTTGCATCAGATTATGGACTTCATGTACAAAGTTGGGTTTAACAGCACTCCAGTAACAATTGCTTGGTGTACACACAACCATGGAGGTGGAACCAGGCCTCATCCAAGTAGAATGTTAAATTTGTCTATTTGTCCTTCGTATACATTTTCCAGACTCCACCTACAAAATGTGTACCTACATACATACATGGTCACCTGGTTGATGAGCATGTACCAGTTATTTTATACAGGTGTAAGTAATAAGCTTTTAGCCTTTTGCACACATCCATAGGAAATTCAGATTTGTGCAAAACTACAAAGCGATTTTTAAGAGAATTTTCTTCAGCGAGAACCCTACGCTGCCTTTTTTTTTTTTTTTTTTTTTTTTTTTTTTTTTTTTTTTTTTTTTTTTTTTTTCCCCCAGTATACTTCCCGTTTTCAGAAATTTATTATACAGACTATGGACTGTTTTAAGACTAACATCTACACCCGGGAATCCTTCCTGAAACTGTCTCAGTTTCACGAGCTGAGTTATTAAAAAAAAACTGTACATAAAGACATGCTGTGTTATTGAAAACACATGAGCTACAACCTTTTATGAATACATACAGAATTTTTTTTTAAACACTTGTTTAAGAACAGCAGAAATACGACTGACATCTGACACATATACAAGGCCAACTAACAGATATACATGAGCACACAATGCTTGGGTCAGGGAACAACGTATGAGACTGGATACCTCGCTATCTGTCAGATCGTTCATTGAGTGTGGCAAGGCATGTTCCTTCCATTTAATATTTTATCAGACTTAATGTTAATTATTATCAAAACATAATTCAACTATCATGTAGATAAAAACCCTCCAGATACCCACAACAAATACATTGCTACGGATTGACTGCCATGCTCATTCCATGGTGGGAGGAGCGAGCCCTTCTGGCCCCACCTGGAAGCGACCTATGTCACAGCTGGACTATTGAGCCACCACTGCATACTCACTGCAGGAAGGAGGGGCTTGTATTGGGATGTCCTGGTCTCTAATATCACTAGAATGTCCAAGATCACAAGATCAGAATATTCACCATCCAGAGAACTCTGGACACCTACCACTCTCGAGAAACATCTCAGCTGTTAGGCCTGGCCCATACAAGGTAGCCAGGCAGGATCAGTGCTATTGTCAAGTTGACTGATGTGGAGTACAGTAGGGATTGTGCGCATGAGTACTGCCATGAAGTTAACAGTCTGTCATTTGCTGCTGAATCTAGTGAATGTTCAGACTGTCATGGACTTCAGTGTCATTCTGTCCTGTGGTGCCATGGAGTTGGATCTCTCATAACTGGCTGCAGTGAAGTGAGCAATGTGTCCCTGAGAGATCAATTAGGATCAGCAAGCAACACTGATCAAGGAGTGTTAAAAGTGTTCGACTGACAAAGAGTGCTGTTAACTTATTAGTGAATAGAGATGGGCACTGCATATCATAACATGGTAATGTATATCTTATTCCATCACAGTAATCTGTTCCAGAAATATGTTCCACCAGAGAAACTAATACAAAAGTAACTGCCTCGGTGAAACCAAGGAAAGGGTATGGAGTTTGTACAACGGATGTTTGGAAGAACAGCAGCTCGCTTCAAGCACGCTCTCCTGCGTGGGCGCAAGTGATAAATTTTTTAACAGTTTAGAGCCAGTACTGACGTTCCTAATCTTACTTGCTGGCCGGTTAGACATTCTTTAGTTGTTTCAAGTGCTTTGTATTATGCTTACTGGTGGTAATACTACAGAAGCGCAGTTCCTCGAAACAGTTCCACAAGGTGCTCCCACTTTGCATTTCGTGTTTCACGCTGTGTTGTGGGCAACGAGGAAAAGACCTGATTTAAGTGGGGGGAAAAAAACTCAATTACAGTGAAATTGTCTCTAATTTAAAGAAATGCATTAAAATAATAATAATAATAATAATAATAATAATAATAATAATAATAATAATAATAATAATAATAATCTACATATAAGAGACTAATTTTTTAAAATATGAAAATTCTAGGCCTGGCCCATATAAGGTAGCCAGGCAGGGTCAGTGCTATTGTCAAGTTGACTGCCGTGGAGTACAGTGGTGACTGTGCGCGCACGTACATGGTATACAAATATCAAGTCCTGTGAAGTTATGGCAAGGGTCATCACATGTATCTGTTCCTCCTGAAACATAGTCATCGACTGCAACCTGTGGGGCAATGCCACAGTTGCTATCATATTACTACCAGTACAAAAGAAAAGAGTGATACATGGAAAAGGACTCTGGACATGCCGCTTACAGTTGTTTACCACACATTTCCAACCTTTTTCTATGACAGAAGACAAAGATTTAAGCCTTTTATACTGGATTTACTGAGCAAATTGACTACGTGGTTTGGATCACGTAGCTGTTAGCTTGTATTCGGGAGATGCTGGGTTTGAACTTCAATGTCGGCAGCCCTGAAGATTGTCTTTGGTGGTTTCCCATTTTCACATCAAGCAAATGCTAGAGCTGTTTCTCAGCTAAGGCCATGGTCGCTTCCTTCTTGGTCCTGTTCTATCATCACCATAATATCAGCCTCGGTCGGTGTGATGCAAAACAAATAAGACAATATGGAAGTAATGGATTAAACCCTGCTTAAGATTTGCCTGATATAACTATTTCCTCATTCCAGCAGGATATGAACAGTGCACGACTCATTCATTAACATAGTTGATAATGTTGGTTCCCAGTGTCAAGGTTTTGAAGTGTTAATTCTTGGAGTGTAAATGAGTCATTGCAGACATTTTCTAGGAATAATTAAGAATGTGAGTGACAAGATGGTGAAAGGGACAGTCTGAAAGAAGAAAGCGAGATCGACCGAGTATTGTTATTTATGTGCTTACCAAGGTAAGGCTAGCAGCTGCAAGGGGCAGCATGTACAGAGTGTTCCTCCCAAAAGTTGACCTACAACTTTTATTATGTTACTTTTATATCCTAATACTACAGTGTAATGGGTGGAGAGGAACATGATACTGGAAAGTGACCATCTGTCCCACCCCTATTAGTGATAGAGGGAACAAACGCTGTGACTGATTTAACGTGAGTGAAGAGAGTACAAACTGTGTACTAGTGTGTGTATAGTGTATAAGCAATTAGTAGTACTGTACTTAGCAGAATTTTAATGCTACCAGTTTGTATTTACCACCCTGTCACATTACAAAATCTATAGGTTCAATTGCTTTGAGAAAAGTATACTTGCGAGGAAGTTTCATAATAACATGCACCCTTTCTTTGAGTGACTGTCCATTAACCGCTCAAACCGGTTCAGCGTATATGTGTATGGACCTAGGAAACTTAAGCCGGGAGCAGTTTGACGTATACCTGTATGGACTAGGCTAGCGATGTTTAGATGTACATCTGCATGCTACCTGTTGGTTGCCAATGTGAACTTTTAGCATGGCTCACAGCACAGGGTGTTTTTCTAAGCAGGCGAGCATCTTCTACCATGATACATCATTGTGCTGGCGTAAAAAAAAAATTTTTCATCAACGTCGATCAGTGTAAACATGGCAGTGTCCTCGCATGGTCTCTACCCAATGCAGCTCTGGAATGCTTATTACGTGAAAGTAGTGATGAGAACAATCTGAGTAATGAAGAAAGTGTTAATGATTATGCACAGCAGGAAATTCCGTGTGATGTAAATAACGATAGTAATATCAGTGAATGATCACCTGAGTGGTCGTGGGCACCTGTTTGTTCGAATTTTATTCCAACAAAAATCTCTTTCGCTGGTAAGTGAGGGTCAAGTAGTGTAACTTGGGAACTTTATTGTATTTTGATGAAGTGTTAGTGGGCATTATTGTTCAAGAGACCAACATATATGTAGGAAAAAAAAAACGAACAACACATTCAGGAATGCAGTCCCTTGCATCGAAGATCCCGAATGAGACATTGGAAAGAAGTGACAAGGGAAAATATCTACATAGTTCTCTGCTTGTTCTTGGTATAATTCAGAAGCCAATGCTCAAATTGTATTTTAGTAGGGATCCCTTTCTTGAAATTTTGATTTTCCCCTCTGACCATGACACTGGATAATTTGAACTAATCTTGAAATTTAATGCTTCAAAAAATTCCATGCCCAAGTGGATTTCTAAGGTAATTACGCATTTTTTTTTTTTTACTTTGCATGCAAGGTGCCTCCTTTTTGTATGTAGATACTATATCTACCCGATATGAACTGCATATCCACTCAATTTGAACAAAATCGGACAAGTCATTCAGAAATTATAGCTATGTTTGTGACAGCATGTAAAATTGTGATATTTTTCTCAAATTTGTTATTGCTCTAGGGTAAAACTTGGCCAACCTTTAATACCGGCTTGAAGGGTTAATGCAGAAAAACACTAACATTACAATACACATGAGTGCAGCCCATTCATAAACCCCAGCAGTTCTGTTATCCTTGAGTAAAATATACTTACAAGTAATAGGTGGCAAAGATTTTTGCAATAAAAAGATTAGCCCAAGTCTGTGATGAGGGTTTAATTTTCATTAAACTATTATTGGTCTTAACAGACCTTAGGTGTCAAAACTTTGTCTGCAAAATGTTCTTTAATGTGCCAGTCAATTTACTTTAATGCATCCCATAAACACTCTTAAAGGCCACTGGAATATTAGGTTTGAATACTATAATCTTGAGCACATAAGGCTAACACCACACAATTTCATAATGCAGCCTACCCAAACATTCTTGACATAAACAACACTGACCTGTAAGAGTGAACAAATATGCAAGTACATATTCTGAAATTGAACAGTATTTAACTATTATTCCTGTTCAAAATGAAAGTGTATTCAGAAGACTTCTGCTAGCTCTGAAAAATACATTCCACACTCCTATCAAAATACAAAAATTAAAAGACACAGTTTCAACATCAAACTTACCTTGAATTTTACAAGATTCAATTTCTTTGCATCATTCAAGTGCCGAATAAGATATGCACCGAACACAACTGTATGACTTCCAGGTTCTGCAGCAGACACAGCATTTGCATAAAGTTCTTCAACACCATCAATAGAAGATAATGTAGAGGATAGAAGTCTATAAGCTTTTGCATTCTTCTTGGGATTTCTAGCAGCAACCACAACAGCCAGAAGTGTCGCTTGTGTATTAACAAGTTTCTGAAATTCAGCTTTTGCATTGTCAGAACAGTTTCTGAGTCCATTCACAACAAGAATACAGGTCCAGCTCAATGCAATGAGGCCACTCTGAGAGGTGTAATCTCTGCAACAACAATGAACAGAAGGAATTATGCCTCACAAGGGAATTTATCACACCGAGTCAAAATCTATCTTGAAGTTTCAGTGGCAGAAGCCATGTACCATAAGAAGGCCATTAAAAAAGAAAAAATTTAGCTGTTGCTTTAAAACTGCCAAGTCCCACAACCTAGAGCCAAACAGCCCATTTAGTTCATAACACTTCCAACTTACTGGCCGGACTGCATGACCCTGACTGCTTACCTGAAGGTCATGCAAGTAATCAAGAAGGGAGCGTAGAGATCAGCCATGCCATGCCAGGAGGAAGTGAGAGAGCTATGTTGACAAAGGTCAGCTGGTGATTGACATTCAGTTTACTGTTAGCAAAATCATTACAGCACAGACTGTGAGAGTGAGTTTAGAAATGTACAGGAGAGTCCAAATGCGTTCCACCGATTGTGAGGAAGAGATACTAAATCCTGTTAATGTTGAGCTTGTGTAGAGTTATTTTGGTGAAAGAGGAGTTCTACCAGAAATATAAACATGAAAGAGAAGGTATTTGCCAATATGTGATAGTATCGACTGAAAATAATTATACAAGAGTTTACTGAACTGATCTCTAGGTACATGGGAAGACAATGAAGATGAGTACTGTGATACCGATCACAAAGGCAATTCTGCATCTGCAGACGATGTTGCGGGCTCGAGCGCAAGTTCCAATTGAGTTGGAATCCCTGGAATCCAATAATACAAGTGAGAAACCCTGTAAATCTTGTAGTTTTAGTTATGTTAAAAGTCCAGTATATACTATTAATATGAACATCTGTAATGAACACAAGAATAAAGCTGTGGATTTTTGGCCAATTGAAGGTGGCAACATACATACATTATCATTATAGACTTATGCCTTTCAGCGTTCAGTCTGCAAGCCTCTGAATTTACTAAACGTCGCCACAATCCTTGATTTGCAACTAGTGTTGTGGCCTCATTTAGTTCTATACCTCCTATCTTTAAATCGTTAGAAACTGAGTAACCAGCGTTGTCTTGGTCTACCTCTACTTCTCTTACCCTCCATAACAGGGTCCATTATTCTCCTAGGTAACCTATCGTCCTCCATTCGCCTCACATGACCCCACCATCGAAGCCAGTTTATGCGTACAGCTTCATCCATCGAGTTCATACCTAAATTAGCCTTTATTTCCTCATTCCTAGTACCCTCCTGCCATTGTTCCCACCTGATTGTACCAGCAATCATTCTTGCTACTTTCATGTCTGTTACTTCTAACTTGAAGAGTGGAAATGCTAAAGGATCTAAGTGCCAAAAGTGAAATTTTTCAGGAAGCAGAAAAAACTGCACATCGTTGTGTGAAATGAATATTTATTCGTAATTAAACACAAATTAACTCCTTACATGGTTTTAAATATGTTGACAAAGGTTTTTTTAATTATCTTCAAAAATGAAATAGTTATGTGGCCTTTTGAGCAGAAAGATCTAAGTACAAAAAGTTTTGACACAGCTAATAGATCCAAGTGCCACGAGACAACATTGACGTTATTGAGCTGACAGCTGTTGGAAAAAGTCCTTGTTATCTTCATCCACATAATCAATCATTGTGGAAAGATCTTTTTGCTTGTTTGGTGCCAACGGAACTGTAGCTGGAAGTTTTTCCAATTCCACAGCTGCAAGGCTTTCATTTTCTTGCCTTTCTTCAGTACATGAAAATTCTCCCAGTCACAGATCGGGAAAGGTAGTTTTGTAGGACACAATGCTGTTGCTTATTTTCAGCAAACAAACCTGAGTGATACCAAATTTTTCTATATCAATGCACTCAGAAGCCTTTTTCTCAAAGTCTAAGAAACTGTCATATATATTCAACACTCAGAAATGTTTTGTAGGCCAAGCTTGCTAGATCACATTTTCAAGATCTTCCATTACTTGCTTTTTGGCTGTCTTGCTGCGTTTCTCTATAAGAGCGATATCGTGATCGGCAACTGAAAAACTGCGCCCAGACAATATAAATTTTTGTTCTACTGACTTGAAAATACCCTGTTCTACTATGTACTTGTACAAAAATATTAACATTTGATTTTTATTTGTCCTGAGCAATTGTCACTCCATACAACAAGATTTGTTTTTCTGTTGGGAAGTAAACCAGAGTTTAGAGCCTACAAAATACAAGAGGCCATCTCATTCCCTCCTTTACCTCTGTGCCCCCTCCTGCCACAAATACATTATGCCGTCGTTCGTGTCGGTAATGTGAATGTTAAAGTTATAGCAAGAGAGTTGACATAAATAATACATGTTACTGTCAATTTAGGCAAAGGGAAAAGTTTTTCTAAATCCACAAGAATGGTGCAATGCTGGCTGCGAGGTAAAGTGCTAGATATTGTGTTATTTTTCAATACAGAAAGGGCACTCTCAGCTTTTCTATGATGTAACTTGAGTGCCTTTTTGGCCATGGCTGATTGTATGAGGTCATTGCCTTTTGATTTTATGTTTGAATAACCGCACCTTTTGCAGGTATCACTCCTTGGTCTTCTAAACGATAGCATAGGAAAGTATTTTAGGAATACTTTGTGGTAGAACTTGTACGATACACCACTATCAGGATACTTTTCCTTAAAGGCAGCAAACATGCGGCTTAAGTTTAAGTTACCACTAAGGTATTCCCTTTCAGATTTCAAACGACTATAGTGAGAAACAATTCTGGGAAATAAGTTGATGTGATTTTTTCCCGTAAATTTCTCAACACTTCCATCACTACTAAAAGCACTGGTGTTCATACTATTATCATCATTCTTGTCCATCATTTTCAATAACAAGCAAAAGCTTCAGTAAGCAAAACAATAGCAGGAGATAAAGGTTATGGCAAAACCTTGACTACTGACTACTGCTCGGCTAGCGGCAGACGGCTGTGGCACATAGATCCACTAGCACAGCAGGCCTGTCTGAACATAGGACTCGCGCATTCTGTTAGGGACTGCAGCAATTCCAAGGAGCAACTGAGGCACATAAATCCTTTAGCATAGGACTGGCGCAAATACATAGATTGGTTAGCAGTGAAAAAACCCGAAAGTTAAAAAATGGCACTTAGATCCCTTAGCATTTCCACTCCTCACTTATGAACAGGATATCCTGAGTCCACCAAGCTTTCGCACCCATAAAGCAAGGTTGGCCTGAAAACAGACCGATGTATAGATAATATCGTCCAGGAGCTGACTTCCTTCTTACAGAATACTGTTGATCGCAACTGCGAGCTCACTGCATTAGCTTTAGGACACCTTGATTCAATCTCACTAACTATAATACCATCCTGGGATAACACACAACCTAAATACTTGAAATTATCTACCTGTTCTAGCTTTGTATCACCAATCTGACATTCAATTCTGTTGAATTTCTTACCTACTGACATCAATTTAGTCTTTGAGAGGCTAATTTTCATACCATACTCATTGCACCTCTTTTCAAGTTCCAAGACATTAGACTGCAGGCTTTCGGCAAAATCTGCCATTAAGACCAAGTCGTCAGCATAGGCCAGACTATTTACTACATTTCGACCTAACTGCATCCCTCCCTGCCATTTTATACCTTTCAGCAGATGATCCATGTAAACTACGAACAGCAAAGGTAAAAGAATACAGCCTTGTCTAAACCCTGTAAGTACCCTGAACCAAGAACTCATTCTACCATCAATTCTCACTGAAGCCCAATTGTCAACATAAGTGCCTTTGATTCATTTTAATAATCTACCTTTAATTCCATAGTCCCCCAGTATGGCAAACATCTTTTCCCTCGGTACCCTGTCATATGCTTTCTCTAGATCTACGGAACACAACTTCCTATTACTCTCGTAGCATTTTTCAATTACCTGGTGCATACTGAAAATCTGATCCTGACAGCCTCTCTGTGGTCTGAAACCACACTGGTTTTCATCCAACTTCCTCTCACCGACTGATTGCACCCTCCCTTCCAAGATTCCAGCGAATACTTTACCTGGTATATTAATCAATGAGATACCTCGATAGTTGTTGCAATCCTTCCTGTTCCCTTGGTTATAGATAGGTGCAATTACCGTTTTTGTCCAATCTGAAGGTACCTTACCAACACTCCATGCTAATCTTACTACTCTATGAAGCCATTTCATCCCTGCCTTCCCACTATACTTCACCATTTCAGGTCTAGTTTCATCTATTCCTGCTACTTTATGACAATGAAGTTTATTTACCATCCTTTCCACTTCCTACGGTGTAATTTCACCAACATCATTTTCCTCCTCCCCACGAGCTTGGCTGTTCGCAACACCACCAGGAATATTTCCTTTTACATTGAGATGATGTTCAAAAAATCCCTCCACCTCTCTAGTGATTCCCTGGGATCTATTATGAGTTCACCTGAATTACTCAAAACACTGTTCATTTCCTTTTCCCCTCCCTTCCTTTCTTTATTGCAGTCCAGAAAGGACAGCCTTTCCAGGTTATTACGAAAATCTTCCCACGACTTTTTGGATTCAACAACTAATTGTTTCGCTCTGTTTCATTCATCTACTCCTGCCTCTGCCCTTGTTTAAAGCCATTTCTGATGAGCCTTCTTTTTTACGTTTACAAGCTGCTCTCACTTCATCATTCCACCAAGATGTTCGCCTTTTTCCCCTCTTTACACACAGTTGTTCCTAGGCATTCCCTTGCTGTTTCTACTACAGCATCCCTGTATGCCACCCATTCACTTTGTATTTCCTGAACCTGCTTACTGTCTACTGTTCGAAACTTCTCACTAATCATACCCATGTACTTGTGTCTAATTTCCTTGTCCTGGAGATTTTCTACCCTTACTCGTTTGCAGATTTCACATTCTCTACCCTAGGCTTAAAGATACCTAGTTCACTACAGATCAGATAGTGGTCTGCATCATTTATTTATTTATTTATTTATTTATTTGTGTAACCAAAACAGCGAGAAGCCGAATTACAGAGTTCCGCAATGAAATACATATTTACAATAGAGTAGCACAAGGCAAGCATAAAGAAAAGTGGAAGAATAATGACGAAAAAACATGTAACGACAAAAATAGAGGAAAAAATTAAAAACTAACAAAATTAGAGACACAACATATAAAAACAAAAAATAAAGGCTAAAGAAACGAGAAAAATTGTTGAACGTAAAACGAAGAGAAGAACTTATAGCTAGGCACAGTAAGATAAATACAGATATAACACTTAAAGTAATTGTATAGCACAGAAAAATATAAATAAATATGATATGTACAAAAGAGAGGACAGCAATGAGAAGAGAAAAAAGGAATATGAAGAAAATGAACTAGGTTAAGTTAAGGAAGAATCGATTAAAGGAGGCATACGAAGAAAAAACGTCCAAGTTCCTGTCAGAAGATAAAGAGTTAAGGAGGGTTGGGATGCGGATAAATAAACTTCTTTGAACGAGAGAGAGACGGGAATACAGAATATGAAGAGGCGGAGTAATCCTGGTTTTGCGAGTTGGAACATGTAAGGAAAAGGATGCAGGTTCAGGAGAACAAAATAAACCATTAACAGCGTTATATAGGAATCTAAGGTTTGCTACATTCCTGCGACTAGATAACGGGTGAAGGTTTAACTTGTCTAGTACCTGATTACTGCTCAAGTTTCGACAATCAGATTCTCTGGCTGTAACAATGGCACAGAAGAATGACTGCACGCGGTCAATATGATTCAGATTAGTGGGTGAAGAGGTAGACCAAATGGGAGACGCAAATTCAATAATCGGTAGGATGCAAGATACATAGTAGGCTCGGAGGGCGCGGATATCTGTGATGTCAGAAAATCTATACAATAAACCGAGAAGTGACATTGCTCGCGCGGTTATCTTTTGTATATGGGGGACAAATAACAATTTACTGTCAAACATCACTCCTAAGTCATTTTGTTCTGTTAGAGTTGGGAACGGGTTACCGAGGAGGGAGTATTTACTGAGAATAGGGGATTTACGAAGCGTGATCGAAATATAGGAACATTTGGCAGGATTAGGCTTAAGACGCCATGTGGAGCACCTTTCAGAGAGTGAATTAAGCCCACTCTGTAAGGAGATTACGTCAGATAAAGAATCGATTTGTTTGAATATTTTACAGTCATCTGCAAATAGTAGAATTTCACAAGAAACGGAGGATATGGAATTAATGAGATCGTCAATAAATAAGACAAAAAGAAGCGGACCTAGGACACTGCCCTGTGGGACGCCAGAATGTACCATAACAAGAGTCGAACTGAACCCATCAAGAACCACACGCTGAGTTCTGGTATTGAGGAAGCTCTGCAGGAGAGTTAGCAAGCGACCATGGATATTAAAACATTCTGAGAGTTTATAGGAAAGAAGTGCGTGGTCTACGGTATCAAAAGCCTTAGCAGTATCAATGTAGCACACGTCCAGTTGAGAACCGGCGTTAAGAGCAGATGTTGCACGATGGAGAAGAACAGCCAGATTAGTTAGGCAGGAGCTACCGGGAAGAAAACCACGCTGCTGGGACGATATATAAGGAAGTGTGAAAGAAAGAAGGCGCTGGTGGATAATCTTTTCACAGATGAGTGACAGAGTGGGTAATATAGAAATCGGACGATAGATTCTGACATCAGACCTCTTTCCACTTTTAAAAACCGGAGTGATGTTAGCGATTTTCCAGTCATCAGGAAAGTAGCCAGCTAAGAAGCAACGGTTAAATATAACAGCAATAGGATGGGCAAGAGTCGTAGCGGTACTCTTAAGGAAGACAGGACTGAGACCATCCGGACCAGTAGGTTTATTTTCTGGCAGGGAGGAAAGTAACGAATAGACTTCTGACTCAGAGGTGGAAAGATTACTGAGACTATGAGAAGGAACAGACTCAATAGACGGAAAATCAGAGAACTGAACAGGTGCAACAAAATTAGACGCAAAGTAATCGTTGAAAATTTCCGGTCTATTACTACCACTGGCTAAATTATCAACCCAAGTCACTGTGTCTGGCACACGCTTTGTATTTTTCCTGCTGTTTATCAGAGACCAGAATCTTTTACTATTACTTCTCACTTCTAGGCAGGCAGAGTTTATGTAGTCCTGGTAATCCCATTTTAGAAGCTGTTTATGGTGTTTGCGAAGGTCAGAAAAAGTTTTATAGCTGGCTTCAGAAGGTGACCTTTTCCAGTCTTTCCAGGCTTTCGTTTTATTAATTTCTGCAATTTTGGTGTCACTTTTCTTCCAAGGTGGGCATCTGGCGGATGTTTTACGAGTGGGAACAAGGTCACGGATCACAGCACGAGTCCAGTCATAGAACAGGTCCACTGCTTCTTGCACTTCACCCACTTGCAGCAAGTGCCAGGGTAGAAGAGAGAGGGTGTGATTGACAGCCTGCCAATCAACCTTCTGCCAAAAGGGTACACAGTTCCTGGTAAAGGGTCGATGACATTTCGGGGGGGCGGGGAGGGGCAACAGAGTATGTTGCCTCTACAGACTTGTGGTTCGATTTAAAAATATTTCGTCCCACAGAAATAACGGAAGGCAGAGCAGGTAGTCAAGAAGACTATCCCCGCAGGTGTTCTCAAGGACGTACTGTTGGAGGCCTAGGCCCGTAATATAATGGTCGAGATACCACTTGTCAAGGCTATTAGAGGGGACACCATGAGTAGGGGAATTCCAAGAAATAGAGAGGTTAAAGTCGCCTAATATAATTACATTAGGATTCAGATTAACGGCTTTCATTACAGAAGAGAGAAAATTTTCAGAATAATTGAGGGTTGATCGAGGTGGCCTGTAAAAACAAGCAAATAGATATTTGGAATGTTGAAATTTCACTTCTACCCAAATGGCTTCGCAGTCACTACTTAAATCAGTACGTTGGTTAGCATGCCATTTGGATTTAACGTTCAGGAGAACTCCCCCGCACCGAGATCCACGGTCCGTTCTGAAAATGGAAAACTCTTTGGAAAGAGGGATTTCCGTGTCTGAAACAAAGTCAGTTAACCAACTTTCAGAGAAGGAGACAATATCGAAAGAAGGTAGTTCTTGTAGGTAGAGCTCACAGTCAGTAATTTTGTTTTTAAGAGAGCAGATATTCTGATGGTAAACTGAGATCGTACTATCCGCCGCGGGTCCCGGGTTTATCTCCACATCACCAGCTAACAGTAGGAATGTCAACAACAAACTTAAAGTAGACCGAGTAGAAAACCGAGATAATTTACTGGAAACTGGAATCGAAGCTGGTGCTACAAGAATGCAAGGGAGGTTTGCAGTCGGCAGTGAAGGAAAATGAAACTGACGAACGGCAGTCAACCAGTTTCCAACCTGAGGTATATTCAGTCTTGAGACGGCGAGTCGTATACTTCCGGCAAGGGAGGCTTGGGTACGCCAGCAGCCGCCGTAGCACGTGGAATAAAAACAAAGCCGTTTATATTGAACAGACATACTTCCGAGTATTTCACAACACATGGAATCACTGACTGGATCATCTAGATGAACATCACTATATTCTTTTGCGCACACTACTTGTTTTGACACTAAAACTCCTAAAAGAACACAGAGGAAAAACACACCGTTACTCTCACTCGCCGCCATCTTGCAAAATCCCCGGAAAACTCTTATATTCCTAACAGATTTCCTGAATTCGAAGTCGGTCTATTATGGATCTGGTACCCCTAGCCTCCCATGTGTAGCGGTGAATAGCCTTATGCTGGAAGAATGTATTCGTAACTGCTAAACCCATACTAGCACGGAAGTCCAGCAAACTATTCCCATCCCCATTAGCTTCCATATCTTCCCCACATTTACCAATCACCCTTTCGTATCCTTCAGTTCTATTACCAACTCTCGCATTGAAATCGCCCATTAGCACTATTCTATCCTAGCTATTGACCCTGACCACGATATCACTCAATGCTTCATAAAACTTGTCAACTTCATCCTCATCTGCACCCTCGCACGGTGAATATATGGAGACAATTCTAGTCCAAATTCCTCCAACTGACAAATCTACCCACATCATTCGTTCATTTACGTGCAATGGTATTCCTGATAAAGAGCCCTACCCCAGACTCTGCCCTTCCCTTTCTAACACCCGTCAAGTACAATTTATAATCTCTCTCCTCATCCGTATCTCCCCTTACCCGAATATCACTTACTCCTAGCACATCCAGATGCATCCTCTTTGTTGACTCAGCCAATTCTACTTTCTTCCATAAGCCCCATTAATATTGATAGCTCCCCATCAAATTCCATTTCGTTCGCCAAGTTATTTCCAAGGAGTGCCTCACCTGTCAAATGGGAGTGGGACTCCGTTACTCCCGTAGGTCCGAGGCTTGCTTAAAATGCTCTGAGCTCAGTAAATTCATGAAGCAGGATGCTACCCTACTTGTACATAGTCCAAGTGAGGATCTCTCCTCTAACAGGTTATGGACCACCGGTGGATTGTATAGTCCTAGCCGCCTGAGCACAAGGAAGGTCACGACTCAGAATACGTCCGAGACACCCACTCCCATTCCATAGCAACTAGTAACCCGACTCTCAGGACCACTTACTAGGCCACTCAGCCATTGCCCATGGTTCACGAACTAGGACGTGACTATTGTAACCCACACCATGAACCATAAGGTGGCAAGGAGAGACTTTTTCACACGTCCACAGAAACTTTTGTATGGCGTCATCAGAATGACAACTTTATTTGTGGAAAGAACAACATTAGGCAGCTCTGTATCTAGAATGTAAAAATTTAATGTATGAAAAACAGTAGGCTACTCTCATTCTGAGGAAGCATAAAGAGCAAACCGAATATGGAATGTGGAACAGCCGCATGGAACCCATACAGAACAGTGCTCATCAGTGTAGTGGGACAAATACAATAGAAAATCTGGGGTGTGGGACGCTTGAAGCAAGAAGGAAATACAGGTAAACCTCATTATATGCGATAGTTACGCTCCGTGGAATTGTCACGCATACCGAATTCGCGTAAATCGAGAGTCATGTAAAATATAGGGTTAGGTTTCTGTTTACTCACATATTAAGTTTAAAATAGCAGATATTCTTTTTTTCCCTACAAAAAATAACCATTATCATGTTTCTGAAGCACAGTTTAATGCAAACTTTATACACTTAAAAATTTAACAATGAAACACACAATAATAAACTAAACTCTGCATACAAGCTCTTGGCTTTAGCTTGAATAGCAGCTCCAAAGAGAGGCGTGTGTTGTTGGTTGTGATGTTCAATTCAATCCATCGTTTCCATCGCTTCTGAGCGAGATTTGGACACTAACTTAGGAGATTGAGCAGTTTTTCGAATTGATTCCGCATTGTCACGAATAATTCTCACATTGGATTCACTAAGTCCCAAAGCACCCTGAACGTCAACAATACGCTCACCTTTCGCATAGTGATCCAAAACCTCTAACTTCAGTTTCTAAAAAAATACGACTTTGGTACAGGCTTCTTTCCTTCGACAGGCACACTTTTTCCCTTTTACCAGGCGTTTTAAATACAAAACCCATCAAGTGCAACTTAACAGCTGTAATGACCGGAACTGATGATTCATGTCTCGACAAACACGAAAGAAGATGCGCGTAGATATGCGCTTGCCGCGTTTAACCTTGGCGCGCGACGTAGTGTACTCTACAGAGTTCGGCACGCATGTGTGTACCCGCCTTAACACTTTCAACACTACGATATTTTAACATGGATCCTGGCTGTGAACTGGGTCTTTTTGCTCATTTTTAACGCGTTATTATGGAACAGCGAAACATATTACATGCCTGATTTTTGTACCATATGAAGGTGTCAACCGTCCAAAATGACGATGTTAATCAACAAGTGAATATCTGAAGTAATTTAATTATACTAGTCTTATGAAAAACATGAAAAAATAGTACAGAAATTTTTTTACATTGAGGTTATACCAATAAGCTTGCTCAAACAATAAAAAATAATCATTTAATGCGACTACTTAGGCCACAAATAAACACAAATGCAATGGAATAAAATATTTACCTACTTAGGAATAGTTTGTTTTGGTATGGTAGTCCTGAAAACATTGGACTATACACAGTCCTACTTTGCACTCCTTGCACCACCATCTACTCCCTTTTCTGACGTGCTTACCACTTTCCTTCTTGCCTCTGTCTGAGCATAGCTTGCAATAACGAGTAGCTTTCACACATATGCAAAATTGTTGCAAAAAACCAATAAATTTTGTGAAGTTTTACTGCAGACCACCGGTGCCACATGGAATTTTCCTTCAGTTTGCCCTGACGTTTCATTGCTGCAATTGTCGTACCTGCATATCTGTTAGTTTCTGTTTTTATATTTTTGATCAAATCGTCACTAAAAAAATTACTGAGACAATCCATTTCGTCACTCCCCGCGCAAAACTGAGTAGAACCAGATGCCGACTGGAAGACAGGTAGCTGTAGTTGGTCATCTGTTTCTGACCATTCATCATCAGTTTCATATGATCTAGCAGATGTTCCCGGCACAGGTGAATCATCAGCCTGCGTCTCTTCGTCTGAACAAAAAAGATAAACCCAAATTTCTGTAGGCAAAGTATTTCTATCGTTTGTATTCGGAGTAAAATAATACAGCTTAACACTTACGTTCCAAAGTGACGTAATAAATACAAATCTTACCTGAACTATCGCTTGATACGTTATCCGGTTCGTAAGAAGGGTCGTAATCACTTTCATCCATCTCTGAACACGCTTCTCCCGATAAAATATCACAATCATTGAGCCGGCGTGAAGACATGTTTACACAGAGTAACATAGCTGACAGCGTGACAGATTTGGCGCGCGCAGCACACGGCACACCGAGTGCTTCGGTAGAGGTCATGGCAAGGAGAAATACCCTGTTTATCGTTTCATTTCGAAATTCCCGAAAACTGCTGCATTCTAGTGGTCACTAGATGAACTATTACCTCCGACCAAGGGACGGGTACCGTACGTGATACGTGCAGCTGGATATAAACGCACGAGAAAATCACGCCCGTATCATATACGGGCGCCGTCCAGAAGCAGGAAAGCAGCGCGCCCGTATCCAGTACGGGCATAGTGCTGAAAGTGTTAAGGTATTACAGCTTCCACGCACTGTTACCAGATGGCAGAAAAAATAAAATCGTGCATATGCGAAATCGTGGATAACGAATCCGCATATATAGGGGGTCACCTGTATCACGGTTACGTGCCATGTACAGTGGATATACAATAAGCCAGCCTTGGGGGGGGAGTTTAACAGTAGACTTGAAAAGTCCTGTTACATGAGCAGGACCAATAATCAGCATAATGTAAAATGTAGAACACAGAAAATCAACTAAGGTAAATGTTATTTTAAAATCAGGGAACTGGTCATTGGAATGCTTTACTTGCAGTAGTCTCAGGCTTTTTCCAAAAATGTAAGCTGCTTCAAAGAAGAACCCTAGTATCCTGTGAATTTTGTGTGAATTTCTATGCGACGTCCGATTAACTGTTAAGCTCAATCTGCTATAAATCGTAGTGTTA
Source organism: Anabrus simplex (assembly GCF_040414725.1). Taxonomy (NCBI): domain Eukaryota; kingdom Metazoa; phylum Arthropoda; class Insecta; order Orthoptera; family Tettigoniidae; genus Anabrus; species Anabrus simplex. The sequence goes on from NC_090266.1 coordinate 1,042,975,351, forward strand.
ACACATTGGAAATGTTTAAGTTACCTCTGTACGTGATGGTGGTGTATTTACAAAAGTTAAGCTAGTAGTAAGTCACTGTTGTGCTCTATCATCTGCAAGTCTTAATGTTAAAACAATGGAAATATTTAAATTGTATGTGAATTTGTATATGATGGTGCAAAGTTAAGCTAGTAATAAGTACCACATAATCTATTGTAATCTATAACTGCGAAGTTCTTCAGCCTATCAAAACTAATTCAGGATAAAGTAAAATAAAATTAGAAATCAACCCATAAAGAAAACTCTTAAAACAGATTATACTTGAAAAAAAAAAAAAGAAAAAAAAAGTATTTTAAAAAGAAAATGACACGGTTCATTCTTGAAAGAACATCAGATTCCATCAAATTACACTTAATTAGTTTTGTAATTACGAATTTATGAATATTATTAACAAGTGTAAGAACGTTGCCATTGATGCATTCACAGCCCGTACTTATAGACATGATATAGGCTTTCGGGCTTATGCCGTGTCAAGTAATCAAGTAAATAAGGTGAAATTCTTTACGTTTCGCAGAGAACTGTGCTCTGCGTCATCAGAAGAAAATCTCGACTGCCCACGAGAAAGACTTCTTAAACAATGAGCTTTTGAATTTAGATCTTATAATAGAAGTGGAAATGGTATGTTCATTCATCACCAGATGGCTCCCCGGACATGCTACAGCGCTAGTGTTCGAAGCAGAAGCTGACGGAACCATCAGAATCGGTCTACGAGAGTCGCATAACGTGTACGTAACATGACTGTATGACAATGAAACAAGCCTGGAATGAAACATCCGGCGATGAGGAACGTACGAATTTGGAAAACACTGAGACGAAATAACAATAGTGAAGGGACAGGGAAGGGAACTACCTACATAAATCCTTAATGGCTGGCAACCAGGTATTAACTGATAGCCAGTGTCCCCATTGAAATTTTTAGGATTTCTACGTATTCCACAGCTTCCCGTATAATCCTGGAGCTGTAGTGTCTAGTGTGGGTAAGAGCTCGAACATCTTGGAACATGACATGACCCGACCATAGAACGTGCTCAGCTATTGCTGATTTGTCTGGCTGGTTGAGACGAATATCACGTTCATGTTCCTTGATACATGTACCAATGGACCGGCATGATTGGCCGATGTATACCTTACCGCAAGTACAGGGAATTTTGTATACCCCAGGATGTAAAAGTAGGGACAATTTGCTTTTGGTTTTACCCAGACTGAGCAATTTTAGTGGCGGTGTCAAAAACAGTTTTTATATTGTGTTTGCGGAGGACCTTGGCAATTCGATCTGTGGTGTTGTGAATGTAAGGCAAGTAGGCAGTTCCCTTCACTTCTTCCTTCTCTGAGCTTTGCTTGGTCGTTTCTCTGGGATGCAGGGCTCTATGAATCTGTACATCGCTGTAACCATTACCCTTGAACGTGACTGAGCGTGTCCATCTCCACCTGGATATTTGATGGCTCATAAATTCGTCTCGCCCTCCTGGCAAGTGTCGTGAGAATGTTAAATTCATCACAATAGTTTCCAATAACTTAATTATAAGTAATAATGTGGAATTTATTTAGAGGAGAAAGCATTGTTCAAACTAGAAATGCATACGAAAATAACTGTTACATGGCAAATAACTAAACAGTATCTTCTTATGGCATTCACATATCTCTCTTTCTCTCTAGATCCTACACATGTGAAAGTGTTTCTCTCGTTCTATCATAGTATATTTCTAGTGTCTACTAGATAGCACTCACTAACCTGGATGACTGGTACCATTTCAGCCATGGTTTCATGAATTCAGCACGTGGTGGTCTATCTTGGACCCTCGTATTTACCCTCTCGTAGGACATCATAGGTATTGTTTGATTACTTTGCGAGTACTCTGTATGGTCATAGGCATTTGCTTTTCATTTTGATGCCTGGACTAGTTTGACTTTGCTTTGTAGCCACCAAATCATCTAGCCGATACAGAGATGCAGGTTGATGTTGGCTGAAGGTTTCTCAATTCTCTTTGGATGTTCGGGATTTGACTCGTTGCCTATTCTAGCAGGTGTTCTCTCTGATCCTTGAAGTTTTCTATCAGTTCTTTATAAATGAGTTCATTTATACTGATGTCAATTTTATTGAAAAATCAAACCCCTGTCAGCTCAAAAGAAGAGTCCTGTTGATGCTTTGTTACTACGACGAGTTTATGGCCCCTTGCACAGACTCAATATACAGTATTTACACCACTTCTTTTTTTTTTTTTTTTAATCTGAGATCTTGGCTAGGACTGGTGAAACTATTGAATTAATCTTCTCTACTTGTCTGTTCGCACATAGCTACCCGGTGGTTAGCAGCTTTTGCAAAACATTCTCAGGTACACAATATTCTTCTAACTCCTTTGACCTTCGATCACAGATTATCTGCACAGGATTCCCCAACACTAACTTCTGTAAAGGATAAAGCCATACACACTTCGTAAATCTGCCTATGGTTTAGGATATTTAATTGTGATTTTTGTGTGTTGTCTCCAATGGTCCAAGATGATCACTGTAGTATGCAATGAAAGACTTTCCATGAAAAGTGGGTGTAGTAAACTACCTTGTTTGAGACTATTCAACTAACAAAAATGCATCTTACACAACTGGCTAAGACATGTTCAACCTTTTCTTTGAGATGTGAAATGTAAAACTCTTCACTGACAGCATCTTCAGTCCTTTTACTGAGAAACATCCCTTTTGATGCGGACTCTTCTTGCATGCTTTTTGGTATAACTAGCATTTCTAGACCTTATCAAAATTTGATCAGCCTATCATCCCGGATCCTGAAGTCCTTTTATGATTGTTCTTTGAGTAATTCCCTAATAGCATTGAGCCCATCATCTCTCTATGCTGTTTGTATCCTGGCAATCAATCCATCGGATACAGCATATAGGACAGGCCGTCTGCTCGAGGTACCAACATGGGGCAATCAACTTCCACCGAGGTATGCTTTTGTATATTGAAACTCTTCTAGCATTGAAGCCCATCTTGCTACTTTCGGGGGTAAAGTCCTTTTTGTGGATGGGTTTCTAGAAGATTGCACAATCTGTAACAATTGTGAAATTAACACCCAACTTTTTTAACAGAGTGATAACAGCTAAGACTTCTAATTCATAGCTGTGGTGTTTCTCTTCTAGTGGGGTGGTCTTCAGGCTCTTGAAATATACTGGGTGAAGCTTACCAGAAAGTTTTTGAAGGAGAACAGCACGATACCATGTTTACTGTTGGTAGTAAGCTGCAGGCCGGCTGGTTGTGTGAGTGATCATGAAAGTTCTACAAAAGGAGGAGTCTGCAAGCATTATTTTGTAAATCAAGTGTTACGTGTGCATTCTATAAAACATTTACTTACTGCAGTATAAATTCAGCTAACTTAAGTGTTGAAAACTGTGAAATCATCATTTTCAGTAGTAGTCTACTTTGAAAATTTGTTGTTGCTGTAGTGCCAACCTAAAGCTTTTACAAGGAACAATGTTAAGAGTTATAGATATTTTCACCGATACAGTGATACCAACAGACTACTAATGCACTGCTTGACTACAATGACTGTAGAGCGCTAGTATAGTATTGCTGAAGTGGCTCTTAAGCAAAATGCTACAAAGAGGCAGAATTTAAATTGTGGTCAGTGTTCGAGGAGACTAACAAAATATGTCCAGTAAATTGAATTGAAAACTAGTTCCACTTAAATTGTGCTGGTGTGAAATCTGTAAAAAATGATGAGGACTGGAAATGCAAAGACTGCGAATGCAGCCATAATTTCATGTGAGGAGCTGGAAGAGGAGGAAATTCGTAAGCTACATGAGGTGGTGGTCTGAGGTGGTGAAAAGTAAAATCTAAAAGAAAAAGAAAATGGAAAATCAGGAGTTTCTGACAGGGGTACGAATGTATGGAGACTGCATGATCCGAAATAGTATGGGAAAGTCCATACAAGAGGGTGTAGCAGAGGAGTGTCTGCCTGGCATTAGAATTGAGCAACTGGCACCTAAAATTGATAATATGACAGAACGCAGCAAAGAAGCTGTTGTGGACTCCATCTAAACAGAAGTGGATCATACAAATTGGATACTCTTCTATCCAATATAGTGAAACACTTCATGTTGCTGGGAAACTAGCGACAGCAGCTGGAGGTAAAAATATTTCTGGATTCTCTATGAAAAAGAACATGACCACAACGGCAATAAACCCACATGAACTTCTGCTATTTTTTTTTTTACGTCGCACCGACACAGATATGTCTTATGGCAACGATGGGAGAGGAAAGGCCTAGAAAGTGGAAGGAAGCGGCCGTGGCCTTAATTAAGGTACAGCCCCGGCATTTGCCTGGTGTGAAAATGGGAAACCGCGGAAAACCATCTTCAGGGCTGCCGAGAGTGGGGCTCGAACCCACTATCTCCCGATTACTGTATACTGTCCGCACTTAAGCGACTGCAGCTATCGAGCTCGGTAAACCCACATGAACTAAGACAGGTAGGACTCTTAAGACTTCTTCAAATTAATTGTAGAAGTAAACAAAAGCATGGGATTTAAGGAGTCCGATTGAAATACATCAACCATATACAGTATAACCCCGATTGTGCGCGTATACCTGCATTTAACGGAAGAAATTTCCAGTACCCAAAATGATTCCATAAGAGCACTGGAATTTTATATTCGTTTTAAAGTAATTCACAATAGTGCAAAACGCGCATTTAGCGTTAAGGAAACGTAAAAATCCTCAAATATTTATTTCTATTCGTTTTGGTTATGGGACATTAAGAACCTATAAAAATAAAAAAAAGACATGATAAGCTTGCTAAGGACGATTCAAGGCATAAGAGGAATTTAGAGCGCGGGCACTTAGGGCTAAAGTGAGATGTCGGACTCTGATACACATCTGACCATGGCCTCAGTAGTAGAAGAGAACCCCCGTTTTAATGACAATGTTGTTATAACCACCTGTCACGTCCGCGTGTCGTGACGTACCCCCTTTCATGTCTCAGTGCCGAGCAAACGGACTCAAGCGAGTATCAAATCCGCCACCTCCAAGTCCAAGGATATTGAATATCGATCTAGAGTTTATGCGATCATGTAACACTGGCAAGAAGTTAGAGTGTTTCAAATGTTTGAGTGATAATTTTATTAAGTGAAAAACTATAAGTGTTCAAAGCATAAGATTTCGTACAAGTTTTACCCGAGGCAAGCTGGTGCAACACAAGTCAGTGCATGTGTAATGTTGTGAAATAGCCGACAGTGTAAAACAGAAATTTAATAGAAAATTCTGAAAGTATTTCTAGAAGCCAGTAGAAGGAAGTATTGTGTAGATTTTCTGACACAGTATGAAGCCAGCCGTTTGAGTAGATTCCATGAAACTCCCCATCAGTTGGTGGAAGGAACACGTGAACCAATCGGACTGAAAAACGACATTTTCCTGGAGAAGTAGAGGGAAAAACTTCAAGAAACTTGGAAGGGAGAATATAGGGAACAGTATTTGGACAGATCAGAATCTAGCAAGCTTCCGTGTAAGCAGCATGTGTGGCTGTGAGCAAGCCGCGTAACAAATACTATGTGGCCGCGTGCCACTGAGAGAAACAGTCCAGAAATTGTAAAGGGTTACATGAGTCAGTGAAGTTATCACTGTGTACAGCATAGATAGCAGGTTGCTATAGAAAGACTTAGAGCCGCGACGACTAAGTTACTTGTCGTAGCAGTGAGCCTAAAGACTGGAAACTATCATCGATCTGTTTGCTAGGAAGGCCAAGTAATATAGTGTGCCTTTTCTAAGGGTAACATCACCTTGTAGTCAGAACTGTTGGGAGATAGGCTATTTTGATTGACGACAGAGTTAGAGGACGACAAGTTCGAGTCCTAGAGTTGCACTTCTGCTTTTAACTAAACATCGCACCACACCAGGTGACAACAGTGTCTTGGGTGCAGAGAAGAAGTCAAGAAAGAAGTCTGACGCGGATGGAAGAAGTCTTCTAACACTAGATAATTACCAAGTTTTGCGGGGTTTGATCTTATTGTATATTTTGTAAATGTACAGTGTGTAACTATTTAAGATAACATAGGTGAAGAGTATTGTGTGTGCTGTACAGTTGTCTTGTTATTGTTTAATAATAGCTTCCAGAAAAAAAAAAAAACAGTCCGTAGCCTGCCGAATCCTTAGGATCACAACAAACCTTCGAAAATTCCTACATTAATCTGTGCAATATCCTTTGGTTACAATGAGAATCTTATTACGATTCATCCATTAGAACCTTTTTACTGATTCATCTGTTATTACGGGCAAATTTGGGTGTGTGAGTTGTTATCCGTTATCAATATTCATACTCTACTTAGCGCTGATATAGAATGCTGATCGATCAACTTCCAGATCGATTCCTCGCTACATGCAAGAGAGTATCGTGAGCGAGCCTGAGGTCTCCTCACAACTCCGACCCCTCACCGACTCTGCCTGGTGTAAACAAACATCGGGATGACATGTTTTTGCAATAAGTGCAGTGACAGCAGTTGTTAGAGCCTTAGAAATAAAGGCTGAAGTAAAAGATCACTTAATTTTAATACTATGTAAAAGCCAAAGCAAAGTCACATCCGTACATGCCATGAAGGCCCTTGGAGGAGTGGAAGGTAAAGGCTTCCACCATTGTTAACCTTGGCACGTGATGAGGTAGAGTGGTTAGCTCTATTCCCGGCTGCCTTTGCCCCCAGGAATTAACCTGGTACTCATTTTTGGTGTAGGCTGAGTGAACTAATACTATGTACTAAAATAAAATAAGTGATACTTCTTCTCAAGGTACAGCGGTGTGCATTACAAATTTCAGAGGTTGGGTTATGTACTTTTGTGTCTTGTTAAATTTCAGGAAGGCTATTCTCATGTAAATTTATAATGAAAATATTATTCTATAAGGATCTTGAGATATGTTTTTATAATATGTGCGAAGTAAACCTAGGTTAGGCGACGTCATCTGAAGAAAAGGGAAATATCTGACAAGCCTCTGGAATGATGCTATTACAATTTTTAAGAATGACACTGAATGAGTGTTCAGAGTATTAGAATTAGAAAATACATGCTAATAAGTAAGCCACTGCATGGAAAACATCCGCAAAAATGTTTAAATGAACTGATTGCTGTTCCATACCGATTTTAATGTGTTTTTGTGCGACTTTGGTATCTTTCCCAACTTATGGAAAATCATTTAAGAACAACCTTAAACCAAAGCGGTTTAACATTCGACAAAAATCTGTCAAAATGAAGCATAAACTGTTACTACAATACAGTGTGTAGGGTAGATACCTCCTTGTTTTACTGCTGTCACTGTGTAAATGATGTACGATTGTACAATTTATGTTAATACAAGCGAAGCTCTCTGGAAAAGATGTGTTTTCTACCAAAACCTTGATTTAAGGTCAAAAAAAATTAGGTCCCTGTAAAAAAAATCCAAAAGGGGTTCTACTGTATTATAATCAGGAAAGAATCTTGGTTAACCCTCTTGGGGCCAGAAGCCGACCTGGTCAGCCGCTCACCATCAGCTGAAAGAAGACAGCTCTGCCTCCACTCTACTACTGTGAAGTGCCAAGCCATTTTTAGTGGAAATACATGTATTTTAAAATTCGCGTATATCTACAGATGTATGGCAAATACTGGCAAGAAATTTTCTACATGTCGACTACATAGAATAAACAACTGATTCGATGATATAGTTGTCGATAATGTTTATTTTTAGGAAGAGAAAAATATTTTCGCACTTGTCTCTCTCAATACTTTGAAAAAATCACTTACAATACAAAAGAATATACGTTATGATGTATAATGTATTTCTAAATATAATTCTATAGAATAATTACTGGGAACCAGAAAAATAAAAACATGAAATATAAAGACATTTTACTCACTGATAAAATTTGTGTATATGTATCTCTGTACGGCAAATACTGACTAGAAATTTCTACGTGTGGACTTCATAACATAAAAAATTGTTCTAAATTATTAATAAAAAATAATTGTTATTATACTTTTGGTTTTCAGAAAAATCCTTTTCTCGTTCTCGGTTCCAGTATCTCAGCTAGCTTACTCATTTTAAATTTAAGGTACACTAAACAATCATGAATTACAACTGAAGCATATATTACTGGTACATTTCCTATTGAATTTCTTAGCAGCAGCTTTCATAACAAATCACATACCAACCGCCCCCCCTTACAAATTACAACACATCAAGTGTTCTGTTGTCAGATTGTTGCATGCACGTCTTCCGTATTTTCTTTTTTTTGTAGTCGTATAGCACTTTGCTCACTGTACAATCTCTATTTGAATGTTATAATTTAATTCATTTCTCAATGTGCATTCACTTTTCTTGGAGAAACTTGCTAGATCACTCAGGAAATGAGTTTCAAAAAAGCAGGGAACACACAGAAAACTGGAAAATAGCAGACTTATTGAAGAAAATTCCAGGATACGAAGATGTTACTGGTGCTGATGTTGGAGACTGGATGGGCCAGAATGAAAACTGAACATTTAGATAGTGAAATAGTTCCACTGGTGAAAGATTGATGATAAAAACGAAGATGAATCAGCAGCCAATGGAAAAGTTAAAGATGAATCACAGTTAAGAACTATGGTCCGCAGAAGGAATGCTCATTTACACGGAGAAGCAATGTGCATCCGATATGGAAATTTTATTTCTCCGCAGCCTACGTAGCAAAGCTGCACAAAGATTAAACAAGTCCGAGAGACAGTCAAGCATAATGGCAATTTTTTCTACAAAGAACTAGTCATTTCTTCACTTTTGTATGCTAGCCTCTCTAATTTTGAATAATTATTTTGGGATATGTTATACTTCTGTGTCCCATATTGTGCTAAAACTTTCGTTCGAGTAATATGCAGTAAAATATTACGAGTTGTGAATAACCCACCCTCGATACCGAAAAAACCTGACATTCTGGAAACTAGACACCCTTGCACTCGATAGTAGGTCGATTTTGAGGGACTGTACCGTATTTGCTTTTTTACGGAATTGTTTGTTGCATAAAGACAGACTACAACCACATTCCACCAGTCCCCAACAAACTGGTTTTTGTTGGGAACCTTCTAGCTACTGGGAAGGCCAACATGAGCTCAGTTCAAAACTCAGATGTTTAATAAGGAAAGAGACTTTTCTGTAAAATCAGTTATTCAGAATTAATGTAAAAGAACTATAATTCTGATATACTGTAGTCCTAACAACTATGGCTAACATATTGTTTTGGTGCTGTTTGCTGCTCAAATTAGACTTGACAGCAACTGTCTTAGATTCAATGTTATGGCTGAAAATGCAATTATTCAATGGAGTTTGTTGAAAAGTGAAACCACTATGTTAACCCATTCGCCTCACATTTAAATACCATAGGAGCTCACTAAGAAATCACATTTAAATACCGCTCTACGGCCGTCGTCATCACACTATTATTTAGAAAATCATACAAAACCAACCAGTAAATATTCCTTTCTGAAAATTTGCATGCATAATAAAGAAGTAATAAACTTACCAATCCCGCTATTTTAGTACGTCTGCTTGGTGTGGTACACCTCAAAACATTCTTCTAAGTGAAGAGCTACGCCACACTTTTGCACTGCCAGCAACTTTCGCTTCTTTTACCCCGGCTGTAGCACACAGCACACCTTCTTGTGACTTTTGATTTCTTCTCTGTAGGGGGAATACGTATGGGAAAGTGGGCCCATGATTTAGCTTGTAATCTGGTTGGGGTGGTGCTCGCTGAAGGTCGACCTCGAACCGAGTACTCCGGCAACGGAACAGTCTCTAGTAGCTGCTGCGCAATGCTAGTTCGGAAGTCCGTGTAGCTCGTCTTTCTGTTAGCAGCGATCTTGTGATACACAGTGAAGGAATTGAAAATACACATATCCAGGAGGTAAAAGAATATTTTCCTATATCCTTTCACTGTGCTTCGCATGACTGGGAACAGAGCTGTAACCTGATCCTGAAGGTCAACACCACCCATCGCCTTCTGATATTCAAGGCCACACTTGGGCTTTATCACTTCTTCCCTCGGGGTTTGTCCTCTCTTTCTTCTGAGTTTGCCTGTCCCTGTCATGTCAGCTGATTTGTGTTTAGTGGTGAGAAAGCAAACATCCTTGTTATCTTTCCACTTCACACACAACATACTGTTGGCAGCCCACGTCTCATACTCTCCATGTTTTAGTTTCGTCTTACTGATATCGCGAGGCATGTCTTTTCGGTTCTGTCTAACAGTTCCAATTACATTCATCTGCTTGTTGTGTAGCCTTTTGAATAAACCTGGGGAAGAATACCAGTTATGTAAAAACAATGTATGTCCTCGGCCTAACAAGGGTTCACACATGTTGAGAACAACGTTTGTACTTGCTGGCAGATTTGGATCCGTTACATCATCACCTACATAAATTTTGAAAGACAGACAGTAGCCAGAACTTGATTCACAAATTTTGTAAATTTTTATTCCAAACCCAGAACGTTTAGACCTATTACACTGGACATATGAAAGGCGGCCTCTGAATTTCATTAGACTTTCATCTAGAGCAATGTCTTGTGAAGGTAAATATAATTTTGAAAATTTGGAGCAGAAATGTTGTATTATAGGCCTAATCTTTCTTAGTTTGTCACTACTATCGACTTGTTCATTGTCAACAAAATGTAAAAATCGTGAAATCATAATAAATCTTCCCCTGCTGATGGTTTCATGCAAAATAGGAGTGTTTATACACCTATTTTTACTCCAGTATAACTGTATTCTTGACTTTCGCACTTGTGACATTAGTATAACTAACGCAAAACATGCCCTAATTTCGTCGGGTGTAGTCTCAAACCATTTGTCATCGTCTTTCAACTTTTTTCTGTCAGGATTGCTGAACTGTTTTGCTGCATATGAATTCGTCTCGACAGATATTTTGTCAAACAAAGGGTTCATGTATTCACAAAAAACTGAGTTCAGATAGTGGCTGCGTATCAAACTTTTTCAATAAATTTTCGCTAACCCCACTGTATTCACTAAACTTACGTACAACAGGTTTATTGTCACATTTTGTCCAGTTCCAGTCAGTCAAGTTAGTCTGTGCCGAGGTACGAGCTCGTTTCGAAAGACTCGGCACACCGTCGTTATTTGCTTCACTTTCCGTGTCATCAGAACTACTATACGCATCGCTAGTACTCAAACTAAGGACTTCAGGGTCTATTTCGTCGTCACAAACATCACTGCCTTCAATATCACTCTCCAGAACACTATCTATTAGCTTCCATATTCCTTCTTCATCAACACCAGCATATCTGCTTGACGCCATGATGGCAACTGACAAGAGCGAAATTATGTGAATAAAGATTCTCTTATCTCTTGTTCCAGAAGTGTGCGAGAACCTGGTGAAAGGGAAAAAACCGAAGCCACGTGTGTAAACTTCAGCTCAGAATGCATAGAAGTGGCGTCTGTGGGTTAGTGACTGAACTATATGGATTGATGTAGAGCTGTGCATCGCCGCGAGCAGAGCTCGTTATTTGATTCATATGCCACGAGTAACTATGACGAGCTAGGGTCGTCAAATGATGCGATTGGGTTAAAGTTATATTTGCTTCATTAAAATAAGGTATTTCTTCTTTCTACTCATACATTCACATCATCTACACTGACTGAGCAAATGTCATGGGATAGCAGAGCACTGATGCGCAGGTGTGTTGTCTGCGCACCATACGCCCCCTGTGCCAGCGGCAGTTTTATAGGAGACCTTGTGAGCAGTGGCTGTGCATGTGATAGGTGTAACATGGAACGTCGTCGTGAGCTGACACTGTTCGAACAGGGTATGGTGGTCGATGCCCGGCGGATGGGAAGTGCGATTTCGGAAGTGGTGCAGGAATTCGGCTTCACGCGATCAACCGTGTCCAGGATGTACGTGAACGGTTGAATGCGGGTGTCACCATCCACAAAGGACGAATGACCGGCCGTCCAGCCACCCTCGATGACCGTGACTGGCGCCATCCGAGACGGATTGCCAATTGTGAAAGACGGGCAACCGTGCAACAAATCACGGCTCAATTCAACACAGGGCGTGCTAGACACGTCTCCCAGTGGACAATCCATAGGAACATGGGTTATATAGGGTATAGGAGCCGGCGCCGCACACAGGTGCCACTGTTAACCCAACGTCATCGGGCACAACCACACACATTTGTCGCCAGTCACCAGGGATGGACACTGGAACAATGGCGCAAGGTGATATGGTTGGACGAATCACTAGTTCACCTGCACTATGCCGATGAGAGGTACCGTGTATGGCGCAGACCACATGAAGCAATGGATCCCACCTGCCTTGAAGGTGTGGTCCAAGGCGCTGGTGTCTCTTAAGGTCTGTGGTGCATTTTCCTGGTATGGGATGGCACCCCCTAGTTGTTCTGGAAGAGACTGAATGGTACGCGGTATGTTGAGCTGATTGGAAACCATCTCCGCCCATTTTTGGCCTCTCAGCGCCCAGACGGTTCTGCGGTGTTTCAAGATAACGCGCGGCCACATCGCTCCCACGTCGCCCGGGAATGGTTCCAGGAATGTGCAGCGGAGGTCCAACGACTGCCATGGCCACCCAGGAGCCCCGATGTGGACCCTATCGAGCATATCTGGGATGTCCTGGAACGCAGGCTCCGTGCCATGGATCCTGCACCCACGAACAGACCAGCATTGGTGGCCGCTCTGCAAACGATTTGATGTCAGCTGCGTCCAGAGGACTAACAGGGACTTGTCGACTCACTTCCATGGCGTCTCACTGCAGTTCGCAGGGCCAGAGGAGGCCCCACACGCTATTAGGTGACTATCCCATGACATTTGCTATGTCAGTGTATACTGACCAGCAAAGTCCCCAGTATTAATATGATAATTATAATATCTATCTTTTTGAGGCTGATCAGTTAAATGGGACATAAATACCTCTATAATAATGTTGGCTTTTCTAAATATTACAACATTATCTTAATAGTTAGACCTTGCAAGCATTCCAACTTCCCAAATGTATACTGTAGTAGTTACCATGATAGAACATTTTTCTCTTGATAGTGACTATGCTGTTGAATGTACTAACTGAATGTAACTGCACATACTTACGTTGGAGCAAGTCCTCTGTATGAAGCTGCAACATCACTTAAAGCAGCAGTCAGATGCTTCATCGTCCAGTCTCCATGGTGTTTGACAAGTGCAACAATCGTATTGCGCACACAGCTTTGCGATTTGCTATCCCTGTAGCGAGGTAAGGTGATCAAAAGGACTTTACAAATTCCTTTCACAATCTGTTCTGTAATACCTAAATGCCAAAATATTTCATTAATTCACAGAAGATTCATTAAAAATACTTGAGTAACACGTAAGTGTTTTATCACTGAAACATCCAACATGATCAAGTTGTATGCTTAACATGTTTTGATATATCTACCCCCCCCCAACGTATGCATAAAGAGAAGAGTGACTTTTGCATGATGCAAGAAGTAAGCATAAAGAAAGCTAGTAGGAATAGGCTTTGAATCACTGAATAAGTAATGACAACACATACCATTCTATGTTTACATTTAACAAATCCATTGATATGCAAGAGGAAAATTGACATGAGCTAGTTACTACCATGCAGCATTCAGAAAAACTGAAACAGCAAAAATGGAGAATGTCACTCTTCCCACTAGCTGTAATGTACACACAGCAAGTCAAACTAAGTGCATTTAATTTAATTCTACAGGTGTACCACAATGTACTTCGGGCTCACTAAGGTATTTTAAAACAATGTAATGCAGCCCAGGAAACCATGTCGCACATCGCTCGGAGATGATGTTCAGCATAGAGGGAAATGTAACAAATTAATAGACGAACTTGTATAGACTTATTCTCTCTCCTTAACCTTGACTGCTATTTTCCTGAAATGAGTAAAAATGTACGTTAAAGTTTGATTATAAAACATCTAATTTTTCAGCTACAGATGTAAATTTTTAAGGTAAATTTTCAAAACTGAGATCCCCATTAGAACAAAAAAAAAACACAAAAATGATTTTGGTGGCATGTGGCATGGCTTCCTAGGTTGCATCAAAAATTATAAAATAAAATGGCAAGGCCTTATCAGATCATTTAGTAAGGGTTGGTAAAAAATAAATGAAATGATCTACAACAATGATTACATTATTTGTGCCATAAAGTACCACAGAAAACATCATAGAAGAGGTGTTAAGTTTGGTGACAGAGAAATCGAGAAATTACTCGAAAAATTAAGAAGTGACTGTTAGCCCACCAACTGTGATGAAGAGGTGGATAGCCCAAATGCCACGCCACGAGATACAGCACAAACTTTAAGTATACAGTGAGGGTCTCTAGTAAGATATCATTGAACCTTAAAAGGTATTGTTACGAATAAAACGGTGTCTGTTTTTATTACTCTAATTTATTTCAGGATGACCCAAGAAATGCACACACACAATTCTTATAAACCACAAATGGCCACACTAATTCCTGTCTACTTAAAAGTCTCTCTTCCCTATGGCACAGCAGGCAGTCCGGCCCATTGCTATTACGTGGGGATGGGTAATCATTACTTCCACTTCCCGAAGTCCAGTCACCTCATACAGCAGCTGTATGTAGACTGTTGGATTTGAACACAGGGCTATGGGCTACACAACACACGATGACTATTCCTTGGTTCGACTCCAAGAACAGTACAGTAATTCACAGTCACATGCAGTGGACAACTAAACAGCAACAGCTCAATAATATTCAACAGCAGGATGATACTCACAACAGCGAATATTAACAGTTCCCATTTACCCTCACACGCACAATAGTGGCTTCCCTCGCTGACTTACGGCGATCCTCAGTCCACAGAAATACACAATCACACAGTACTCTCAGGTAGTACACAGTCTTCTGTCCTGTATTCAGTCAGGCAACTCGCTGGGTACTCCAACGCAAGAACAACAGCTCCTCGTCGTTCAGACCTCGGTGGGACACTAGCAACCGCCAACACCTCTGCTGCCCTCAGCCCAGCCACCAAAACCCCAACACACAGTCTCACACTGACTCCACCACTGAGTTCAACACTGACACCAAATCCAACAATGACTCGGAGTCCAGCACCAACTCTGACTGTCCGTAACTAGCCTCCCTTGTTATAGCTCGGGTGGTGTGGACCAGAATATTCGCAAGGTGGCTAGATGCGGAACATTCTCATCGAATGTCAAAAACTCACAGGTAAGCCAGCCGACGAGAACTATACATGCTATGCCCTCCTGGCCGGCTGGGAGCTCCCCGGATGGCCGACTTGCTAGTCCCTTCCAAGAAGTACTGAAAGGGGCCATCACAAGACTGGCACATACCAATACTGAATTTACACAAGTAAAAATAAAAAAATCTGGGATTATTTTCATGACATAAGGTATGTCATAGCCTACTCAAACTAACAGGAATCCTCAAAAAGGACCACACAGTTGCAAACAAGAAATTAAAAAAAAAAAAAAGAAACCAGGGAAGATAAAGACCTTCAACAATACATTATCGGGAACTATCAGGATACTAATTATTTGCTCCAGGATAATGATGAAAATCCTGTCGTAATCGAAAAGGCATTCAGCACGGTGCTCTATGCTGAAGCTGGTGATAACGACATCACGCCACTCGCCTTCGTCAAAAGTAAATAGATGATCCTGCATTATTGGTATCTAAGCAAAGTTTCAACTTTCTTTTACAAGTGACCATCAATCAATGTTAAGAAAACTTGAAACCAATTTATACACCATCCGAAAGAGCACACTGAAATATGTAAAACCCTTTAATATTACATACTATCATGCATATATCTACAAGTTACAAGATGGTAAAGGTGTGCAGGTGGGGGCCGTCAGTTTCCAATTGGAGTAAAGTTCTTCTGAACGGCTGGCGCGATGTGATAGGAAGCAGGAGGGTGAGCACTTCAAGTGGAGTGAACCTTGTGAACAGCGAGTAAATACAGTTACAATGCAACAAAATTTATATACACTAATGAAATGAGGTTCACAGGAAGTTCATCATTATTTAGAACCAATATCATCACCAGGTGCATCATCACTCCCAGTCAAAACCATCTGTTTGTAGAACCACAAACTGTCAGGTGGAACATATTTCGAAGCTATATCCTTAACATGCTTTGCCTTATTTGCTTTCACTTTTAAGACACTGCGATGTAGAACACTTGATGCATCTGATAAGAACCGAGTAGCTCCTTTCTCCAAAACAAAGACATCCCTTACCATGGTACTCACACTGACACTGCACGACTGTCCAACGCTGTTGTATTCAACGTATCTATATTTTGACCCTGTCAACGTTTCACCTTTACGAGGAATGGCCTTTGATTTGAAGGTTTTAAAGAGAGTTATATAGTCCAAAAACATTGTTCGTGTTCCATCATGAACAATGAATTTATACGTTTAGCTGGACTATCACGTAGTGTCGTGCGCGAGGGGTGTCTGAATTAGCGTGGAATCGCATGCGAGAATTCTATTCCGCATGACGTCGCAAACCCGTATGGCACTCCACAGCAACCGAGTGGTAAGCCCCGGTGTTACACTATTATGAACGAGCAGAACACTAAAAGTTCAGAATACTCTTATGTCTTATTCGTGATAACACTACAATAGTTCATGTTCACCTGTCTGATGTTATTGTTATTCCCTGAGGGGAATAAAATGAAATTTTATCATGTTCAATTTTTTTGCGCAGTATTTCCCGCCCGGATACTCATTGCTGCCACCCAGCTGACGAAAATGTCTGGGGAGAGCACTGATGAGACAAACTGAAGCGTGGTGAACATCCTTGACTGTACATCAATGACATGCGTTTGAGAATATTGTTATGCTGTTACAAGTCCACATAAATATTTAACACAACAAAATCACATGTGAGTCCATTGTTTTGAATATTCGGAAAAAATGCCTGTCTAATGGTAGTAATTCAGAAGTTGCTTTCACTGAAATAATTTGCACTTTAACTTTTCAGGTTCATAGTTATTTAATGAAAGTATTTCATGTATTAAATTATCTTTGTGAGGCACCCAGGAATCCAAAAATAAACAGTTTGTTGGGCCAGTGTGTTATAAAAATATCAACTCCAAAAAAAAATACGGAAAACGTCACTTTTCTGTATTTCAACCACTGTACAATTAACTTAGGGGCTTTAAACATACCCTGTTGGACATCTTGACTTGGTGACTGATTCCTGCAGCACGATAGGAGACGTCTCATGCATGATACAACTGGCATAATTGTGAACACATGTGTCTGCACTTTGTGATAAGGGTAACACCACACACTATCTTCTCACCGCGGCGATCAAGTGTTCTCCCGGAATGAGTTACTTTATTGATGCCAGACTGCTGCATTATACGTACACATTGTCAGTATCATACTGATCTATAAACTACATTGTCTCTCCTCCCCAGGAATGCAGTATTTTGTTAGCAGTTTCATCTTATTTTCATGTGACAAACTGCGTAATTATTTGTGACCATATGGGAAAATGTTGCTTGAGATTCCATACCCATGATCTACTTGCTAACAAAGGTAAATCAAGCTTTTTGGCTTCTTTCAAGGACCCCGTTTTGTAAATTCATATTGTGCACTATCAAGTTGTTTGCGTCAGCTTTCATAAATGTTGTTAACACCAACTCGTACAACTGCTTATATTTACATGTGACTGTTAAACAAGAAGATAACTTGCCGACAGAGTCCGCTTTTGCAGTATCTTCCTTATAATGGTATAATTACATCTCGTGCTTCAATCGAGAATATCCGTTTTTCATAGAGTTCCACGACAAGCGAGGAAATATTTGTTTCTGGCTTCTGCTTCTTTGCATTCAACCATGTGTTTATAACTTCTTTTTCTTCCAGTGACCATTCTACTCCATTTTCCCAGGCTCTGTGGGCTTTCTGATGCTGATTCCTGTTTTGATAAAGGTGAAGTAGATTCTCCTGATGGAGATCCGTATTTGTCGGGCACTAACACTGTCTCAGATACTGGTTCGCATTTATATCTAAAGTCTGAATATATATAATTTATGCATCACTCGAATATATCAACTAAATACTGAAACATTGTCTCCCCTTCTTTGGTTAAAACAGAGAGCTGGAAATTCCTTTCTTTAAAGTGATTATATAATGCATTCACAACGTTAAGAGGGTTCAATTTTTATAGGCAAATGCTTACTTTGGAATGACTCCTACCCAACTCATGGTCACACTCTGGTTCACTGCACTCACATTAATCTCTCCTACCTGCTTCTCCTTACATCATGCCAGCAGTTCAAACTAACTTCACTCCGACTTGACATGACAACCCCCACCCACACATATTTACCGCCATGTAACTCTTAAATACATGCAGGACAGAATTTAATATTTGAGGGTTTTAAGTATTTCAGTATGCTCTTTCAGGTATATATACCACCGATTCAAGGGAACAGCAGAAGCAAAAAAACTTCATGAAATAGATATTATATTGCACATTGATAGGTCAAGTGGTTAGGTTTGAAACCTGGACAAAATACTGACACCAAGTAACTTATTACATCACTGTTCATTAAGATCAAAATATTGATAGTGTTTATTTTTACAGGCTGACCTGACCACTCATCAGGCAATACTAAGGAAATAATAGCCACTGCAGTGAGGTTCATGCATACATATCAAATCTAGACCAATTAGACAGGGAAATGTCCCAGACTTATCACCGCTCATCTTTCACTGATATAGACTGTGCAGTTCAGTAGGACGGACAGTTATATACTGGCACATCAGCAACTTTGATGGCATGTCCTACAGAGACAGTATGATACATAGGACACTTTATAGCCAGAATATGTACAGAATTGTGTGAAAAATGGCATAGCATGCAGAAAGATAGCCATGCTGTGAAAAGTCATTCAAGAGGATAGCTTTGGCTGATCAGACAGCAGCTTCAATAGCATCAACGCTTTCCACCCACATCCAAGTTACTGCCTATAGTGCTTCTCCATAGCAAATGCTGAGGCTGTACCTTAATTTATGCTATGGCCGCTTCCTTTCTGCTCCTAGCCCATTCCTGCTCAATCATCGCCGTAAGACCTATCTGTTGGTGTGAGGTAAAGCAAAATTATAAAATAAAATAAAAACACTACTGGTGACTGTTCTAAACAATGAAGACCGCATATGTTTCAGACATTCTTACCAAAATGAACTAAATGAATGTATAATTTCAAGGGAAAACTGCCACAGTTTTTGATGCAAACAGCAACGTGTCATCTTTTAAAAGGAAATTTGTGTAGCGGTTGGAAAGCATTGAAAAGGAAAATATTGGTTGCTGAATCCTTACACAAAGCTTCTTGAAAACGATAAGATTGCTTTTGCACCATTAGTGGATACATCTGTAATTTTCCCACGGTATTTTGTTTGATGAGAGGAATTCATCCAAAAGATTAAATATTTTTATCCCCTGATGAGTTGGATGGTAGTAATCTGCAAAGGTCCTCCCGATAGATTTGCAAGTAAAAATAACATTAAAACCACCAATGTCAGTCAATTTGTAATGCGATTTTGGTACATCTTATGCAAACGATAAATCTCGTTCACATCAGCCATATTGCTGATTTGTCTGGCAACTGTGATATTCGACAAAGTAATGCTGGAGACTAATTTAACAGCTATTATATCAAGGAATCGCTTGACAACAGTAGTGGCAAATAGGGGAGCGAGGGGGGAAGTCCCCCCACTTTGTGGAGAAAACATTTTCATTTTTATTCCATTTTAGGCAGCTAAAACTAGGAATTATTAAAAAACCGATTTGTACAAGCCCGTTTGTCTTATCAGCTAATTATCTCCTTTATTTTCTTTATTAACAAATTTATTAGCGGAAATAAGCACGAAGTGTCCTTTGACCCGGCTAACCTATTTGTATAGCACCACGGAATGTAGTGGAGACTTTGCATGTGCTGTGAGGAAGGGTAGCAGGAATGGTATATATATTTTTTGACAAGTTCATGGACACTGAGGTATAATTCACCCATTTGCCACACACATTCATCAGTCTGGCAGTCTCTTTAGTGTCAGTTTCTTAGTGTGTAGTCAAGTACTAAATGATTGTAATTGTAAAATCACGCAGTACTTTTATTTAATTGTAATACATGTATAATATTGTTCCATTGCCGAAAGTTTTATTGTATAATATTGAATTAAAATCTTTAAAAACTTACCTTATTACAGCAGTTAAGTTAGTAAACCGTCAACCTTTACCTGTGTCGAAATTCACTCAGAGCATCAAAATAACTTACCATTTTGTAGCTTTTTTCCTTCTTTCTTTTGAGTTTTGATGTATGCTAGTCCCCCACTGTATCCAACAAACCCGGGTACTATTTGTCATCTGTACTTTTTTTTGCCCCCGCACTTTTAATTCCCAATCGTTGCTACTGCTTGGCAACATTGACTGCACAAAATTTATTAAGTCTACAATGGTATGAGCTTCACCAGGTAGGAAATTTCCAGTACTTTTTCATTACTGGTTTTAGCAAGCACATCAGTTTCCTATCAAGTTAACATTTTGTAGCAATACCTTAAACAATTAGAAGATTCTTCAACTGAGAATGGTTTCCCCACAAATTGACTCCATACTTTAGCAGGAAACGTGGAACTGTTGGTCAACACATTTTTCGCAAAGCACAAAGAGAAGCCAACCATTATTTGTTTCTGTTAATAATACATTCAAGCAACTTTTTTCATATTTTCGGCTTTTACTTAGAGTCCATCCCCTATTGCCCCAGTTCTGTCGCATTTTCAAACTATTACCGAGGTAGCGCTGCAGGTTCGGAAGTGGTTTCTTTTAGGAAAGCTCTTCTGACAAGCACCGAAATGCACTGCTCTGTTATCTTTGGCTCATCAGATAAAGTAACTGAGTGAGCTGCTGCTTTGTCCTTTCCAAATAGAACATATCTTTTCTTCAATATACCCATGTGCAGCCAGCAATCCAAACTTAAAGAAATTCTTACAGGAACATGAGAAAAATAGAATTTCTTTCATAACCCAGAATACAACATGCTATTAATTTTTTGTAACAAAATACAAATACATACCTACTTCAAAACCAATCATGCCAGTCAATGATTAAACTTTTTCTATTGGAAATGTATCACAGTAGTTTGGTGTTCGAACAAGCAGAACAGAATAAAATACGTTATTAATGAACACACACTTACTACAAAACTCAACTTCAGAAACGGGTGAAATGTACAGAAAACTCATGGAAGAATCACTAAGAAAACTCCATGGTATTGCTACAAAAATTCACTGTGAAGAAACTCCAAATCAACTAACCAGCTTTTATTTATAACGGGGCTACGTTTAGAGAAGTTTCAAGTGCATTCCAGAAATTCTTGATGGGTCGTGAATGACCGAAATTTCTCGAATGTCCACTTTCAAGTTCTAGGAAAGGCCATCAACGTGGCATGCAACAGCCTAGAACACCACTCAGCCTTGTCTGTCTATCGTGCACTATTTTGAGGTAGTGGCAGCAAAATGACAAAGAACTGTCTGCTACAGAAGGCATGAAACTCGGCATATTTCCATTCAGAATGTAACTTGGAGTTTTTAAAATTTTGATTCTACTTTTCATTTCTTAATCTTCAATTGCATTCAATTTTTAATCATTTTCCTGGAGCAGTCACAGAGCACTAATTTTGTCTAACCGCCCCTACACCACAAACAGATAAAGGTGGAGAAAGGCTAACTGCTGCATCAGGCTAATGGAAGAACGCGATTATCATCGCGAGCCCCATCATTATTGCCAGCATCATTTTGGGAAATCAAACAGATCATTAATATGCTATTTATGTCAAATTCCCAGCCTGAATGCTCAGATCAATAAATACCCTTTCTGTTTCAGTGCCCATTCAAAGTGCATGAAGTGTCATTTTACTAGCTATTAGCTGGAAGAAATCTATTCTAGAGAAGAAGAGTTTTAAAAAATTCGAATTTAATTATACCTTAGTCTAAGAATAAAACATTAGATTTAAGACAATTCCTAGTCAAAATTAAAACAAATATAGTGTTGAGATAAAAATGACAGCGCTTGTTGTGATTTAACCTATATCGTTTGACCACTGGAGTGTTGTTCTTTTTTCAGGAAATTGGTGTTTGAAAGTTTTGGCCTTTTAAGGTTATGACATGTTTTAATGAAGTGTTCGAGTTTTTGTGTTATAACTTTGTGCTTCGCAGTTTCCTGTATTCGTTGGACTAATTACAGTTGTTCCAGTAACTAGGTATACCGCTGTTAGCAAAGCCCATTTAATTATAAAGGGAAGAAAAATTACATTCATTCCACGTGTGTGTACACTTTTTCCCATGTGCATATTCTTTGCTCACGAGGTTGGGATCGTGTTCATTTAATGGTTTAAGACTGTGTGATTTGACATGTTTTAATGAAGTGTTTAACTGCCTTGATTGTTTATGTTATAATTTTATGTGACGTTCAGTGATCCAGGTTCATTTCGATTTTCAGTACATATCGAGACATTTGTTCTTGGACATTTTCATACGCTACATTCCTATTGTAGATTATCGTGAATAAACCCAATTACAAACAATACTTCCAGACATTTAAACAATCATATTCTGCTGATTTTCCATGCATACTAAAATCAAGAAAGGGAGAAAAATTTGCCTTTTGCACGGTACTGTAAAACCGAGTAACTTTGGCCACTTTCTCATATATTTTTAAAATTAAAATGTGAAATGGTCCCTCTAATTTTCTGAAAAATATAATATAAGTTATGTCATGTTTTAAATATGAACATAATTCTAATTGTTATTCAGTAATGTATTACGATTATCGAAAGAGTGGCCGGAGTTACCCCATGTTTTGGAGTTAACTTCGGCCGCCATAAAAATAACTCAAGAAACAAAGATTTCTTCAATTTCTTCGGCCACCGTGAATTTTTTTTTAAAACCTGCAGAACGCTCAGTATCAACAATCACAAAAAAATTATAACGATTTGTGGTGAAACAGATTTATAGTGAATCAAATTCACATTTTCCCCAAAGAAGAAACTACTTTATTTAGTCTACGCGTACAAGCATTGTACGATATTGCAAATCACATGTTGCATTCCATAAATATTTGTAATGGTACAAAAGATAATAAATAAAAGATACGAAAATCATAAAGCCCAATTGTATGGAGAGAAAAGGTCGGAAAAGAAGCAATCTTATAGACTGTCCTCGTAATACACTGTCTTCTAAATTAAAAATATCTGCACCGTCATTCAAGTTCTTAAATGTCACTCATCCATGTCAACTGATATCCGTCTATTCATCATTGAAAATGGGAACAGTCTTTCTCCTCCCTTTCGGGATAAATTTCCCCATTTATTGTTCTTGTGCCTTTATAATATCTTCTAAAGCGTTCTTGAAGTAAACAGGATTGTAATTACAATACCTACGGTCACGTAATGTTTTCCTATTATGTTCTTGGCATGGCCAAAGTTACCCCAGAAGAGGACAACTTTTATCACAAAACTATTCCCTAAAAAAACTATTTGAATAAAATGTATCAAATTGTGTTGATCAGTTACCAGACGTACTTATATTTTAAACCCATAAACCACTGGAATGGAGAATCGAATGTTGGGGCTAGAGAACTGTTTTCTGCTGTTACCAGACAAGACAATAGTCGGGTCTGCGAAAAAATCGATTGACTCAACAATGAGCCTGCCAATGTTCTTTGGACTACTGAATGTTGATAGAGCATTATATTGTATGTGCATTTTAGTTGTTGCAAATGGTTCATCTTTTTCAGTACAGGAGGTAGGAGAAGATAAGTGTTGCTATTCGTCAGTGGCCGAAGTTATTCTGTATGGCCGGTTACCCCACTTTACGGTATGTCTGTGTGATAATATTGCACATGGTGGAAGAAACGATTTAAGTGATGAGTTAGTTATTGGCATTCAGACTTCGAACACAGTGAATGATCTCCAGGATACAGATGAATCCCTTTTCTTTTCATCAGCGAGAAACTACTTTTGTATTACCTGTGACTACATCAAGTTTCCACTCAAGGATGTTTATGTTAAAGCATGCTCAAGTTGCTAGGTTAGACAACATTTAAGATGGGCACAGTTTCCTTCCGTTCGTTTTTTTTCCTTGGAAAAGTTTCCTATCACGTTATGCAAGGAAGAGAATGAAACTACAGATGAGGTGATGAATGAGCTTCAGAGGCAGTTCACAGCTCTTCAGGTAGATGACACTTCAGCTGTAAATCAAGATGCTGCAAGAGAGTCCAGCTGGGCACAAATATCAAGAATTCATGGAACCGATGGACTTCTTAAGTATAACCGAATCTCTAGATTAATGCTCACTATTCTCACCATACCTCATAGCAATGCAGAATGTGAACGAGTTTTCCAACAAGCTGAGACCATTGGGAATACTATACCAAATTAGATACCTCCACATGGTGGAGATTGACCTAGTCCAGTGTGAACAATATAACCAGTCAGAAAAGAGCATGTTCATTTCCTGAACAGTTTTGACAGCAGCAAAGATATATGTATTATCCCGAAACTGGGGAGATCAAACAAGGGAAGTAACAGATAAAACAGACTGAAACCAGTCTTGAAACAGTGTTTACACAACTGTTGTACTATAAGAGGACAATGTGTGGAAAATTAGCCTCCAGATGAAACTACAAGTATCCAAAATCATGTGAATATCACACAGATCAATGGGAAGTAGCGCGAGTATCGTACTTGTACATGTTGCTTGGAGTGGGTAGCTCTGATGGCCCAGGTATGCAGGCAAGTGATAAGCAGAGCCACACGTGCTAGTCAGCTGTGGAGTGTTTCACTGCATCCAGCAATAACTGTTTTGATGGTTGTTTTAAAGACAGACAATGAAAACGAGTTCCTCGGAGGATGAAGTTTTAAATCCTATTAACATAGAGTAATACAAAACTTTTCACTTAGTTACAAAAACACATTAAAGGAAATAAAAAATTTATAAAATAATAATCATCATATGGACTCAGCTACCATGTTCAGATTACAACATGATGCCATCTGGCAGTCCACTCGTCAATTTCGACGTTAGGTTTTACTCTAGGCCTACTAGATGGCAAACAGAGTGAACCGAAAATCTCTTGACAGTCTATAGCTGAGAGTTAATTTTGTCGGATAAACACCAAATGTGTCACCAGAGATCTTTTCCATGCTGACACTGTACAACATGGAGTGTCGAATGGATTTTTTCCACCCTTCAAAATTCTGACTACCTCTGCTGGGTTTGAACCCGCTATCTTGGGATCCGTAGGCAGACATTACCACTGATCCACAGAGGTAGCTGAATCAAGAAAATTATCTTAATGCATCAATAAAAACAAATTTAGTAAAACCTAATGACACACGGATGAAATAACAAAACACAAAAACAGAATTCATGTATTAACACTCTGCTTGATACGTCCAAGTACCACTACAAACATTTTTTTTTTACATACCAGTTCAGAAAGGGTGTCCCTTATGTCATTGGGCAACGAATTCAATGTTCAAATTGTGTTGCCAACAAAAGAATTATTGTAGAGGGTGGATCTACAATTTGGTATTTTGAAGGTTAAGTTAGCTGCAGCTCTGGTCGGAATGTTATGAATAGTTGAGAGCAACTGGAAAGAATCTGTTAGATAAGAGGGTGTGTGCCTGTATACTATTTTGTGGAGTAGAAGCATGATGGGTTCTGCACCATCTTACAGAGGAACACAAAACTCTAAGAAAAAACATTTCTTCTGAGTTGCTGCAACATTCTGAAGCTAAGAGGTGAACCTTCTTGTCCTGGATTGTGATGGGTGATGAAACCTGGGTTCACCTTTTTGCTTCTACCCTGTCAGTACCACTCCATGTTCTGTTCATGAAGCCATTTCTTCACTGTGCTAATTACCTCTTTGTCATCATGACCTTACCAGCGGAAGCAGATGCTTTGAATTTTTTCTCCTGTGGAGAGTCGGGATGGTGCCATTCCATTGATTGCAGTTTTGTTTCAGGCTCAAAATTGTCAACCCAGGTTTCATCAGCCATCACAATCTCTGACAAGAAGGCTCCCCCCCTCAGCTTCAAAACGTTGCAGTAACTCGGAAGAAATGATTTTTTCTGAGAGTTTTGTGTTCCTCCGCAAGATGGCGCAGAACCCATCGTGAACACTTTTTTGCGTAATCAAGAGCACTGATGATTACACCTACACTTCCTTTGTTACGAGGGCCATCCGGAAAGTAGTACCCCTTAGCACCGCATGAAGCACTGACGACTCTGGTAGCCGCTGGGCAAGGTCAGACCGTGTCAGTGGCTTGTCCGCCTGCTCTGTGCGAGGCTGCGTGATGTTAACATTGCCTGTATTGTGTCTGTTTTTGTTTAAAATGTTTAAACAAATTGAGAACCCTGCCAGTTGTGAAGTGAGGGCCGTGATTAAATTTCTTAATGCACGAAACGTTCGACCTTGTGATATTCATCGCCAATTAACGGAGGTGTATGGAGACAATATGATGGACGAGTCGTCTGTTTGGTGCTGGTGTCGCAACTTCACCCTGGGAAGGGGGAATACACACGACGAGGAACGTTCAGGGAGACCATCTGTCATTGCAGACCAACTGCTGAGCGCAGGAGACGAATGCGTGAGCAACGATCGGCGCGTCACAATTGATGAACTCTGAACATTTTCCTAATGTGTCTCGAACAATTGTTCACAAAATTGTCAAAGACCATCTGCATTATTGAAAAATCTGTGCAAGGTGGGTCCCTCGCATGCTTACAGAGGAGCACAAAATCAAGCGTATGGCTGCAGCACTGACATTTCTGGGACATTATTCCAATGAAGGAGACTCTTTCCTGACTTGCATCATTACTGGGGACGAAACATGGGTTTGTTATGCATCACCTGAGAGTAAACGACAGTCAATGGAGTGGCATCACGCTCATTCACCAACCAAACCAAAAGAATTCAAGACAGTTCTGTCCACCAGGAAACTCATGGCAAACCATTTTCTGGGATTGCTGAGGTATACTGCTCATTGATTTTATGGCCTGTGGAGACACAATTAATGCTAATGCGTATCGTGAAACATTAAAGAAATTACGGCGGACAATACAAAATCGATGGCGAGGTCTATTGTCTAGAGGCATCATTCTCCTTCATGACAATGCCAGGCCGCATGCAGCTGCGATAACACAACTTTTGCGGCAATTCAAGTGGGAAATCTTCGACCATCCCCCGTATAGCCCAGACTTGGTCCCTTCGGATTTTCATCTCTTTACAAAGCTTAAACACTTTCTGGCAGGAAAAAGATTTGACAGCGATAAAGAACTTAAAACGAGCCGCGACTACGTATCTCAATACGCTGGCGGCGGAGGACTATGACGCTGGAATACAAAAACTCGTCCCACGTTACGACAAATGCCTAAATTTGCTTGGAGATTATGTGGAAAAGTAGTGTAAAGTAGGCTCTTTCCAAAAAAAATGTGTATATTTGTTAATATTTACTCCTGTGTCTTTACTGCGCAAACGGGTACAGCTTTCCGGATGGCCTTCGCAACTGACAGCTCCCGCACCAAATGCCGAGTCGTTCTGCATCAGTCCTCGCAAATGAGCACATCAGCACGCTGCAACTTGTCAGGTGTGACAGCCGTGGGTGGCCGCCCCGACCGCTGCAAATCTTGGAACTTTGCCGAACCGCTTTCAGATGGTCTCAACCTCTGTGGCCAGCAACTAACTGTACTTCTGTCGACTGCTGTTGCTCCATAAACTGCACTGTTTCCAACTGTTTCTTGCTCTGCAGTGATAAATTCAATGACGATACGTTGCTTGTAACATACATCACTAGATGCGCCATGTTGAACTGTTGCTGCAAGTAAGCTACCTGTCTGAAGAAGCAGAAACTTTACACGTGGATTCCGAAAACTTAAAGAATTTATATCTAGTTTCACATTTGTACCATTGTTGGGGGCTGAGAAAAAAATAGTGCATAATTTTCTGGGCCACCCTCGTAAATCAGGCAAAAGATCACAGTAACTTAAATAAATCAAGACACTATTCTATACAACAAAGAAGGTCCAGCTCCATGGCTAAATGGTTAGCGTGCTGGCCTTTGGTCACTGGGGTCCCGGGTTCGATTCCTGGTAGGGTCAGGAATTTTAACCATCATTGGTTAATTTTGCCGGCACGGGGGCTGGGTGTATGTGTTGTCTTCATCATTCCATCCTCATCACGATACGCAGGTCGCCTTTGGGTGTCAAAACAAAAGCCCTGCACCTGGAGAGCCGAACATGTCCTCTGACACTACCGGCAATAAAAGCCCTATGCCATTTCCATTTACAACAAAGAACGTGCACTATCTTATAACCTTGCAGCAAATTGAAATTTGATGCTGGTACAAGCAGTGAAAAGTGACTAAAGCACTACAACAAATGTGGGCTGGAATTAAAAATGAGCAAAAACAAATATAGCTAAAATTAACTAAATGCCTAATAAACGTAAAAATGATTACTAATATAACTAAACTTGGTTAAAAATATACTATACTGTAGAAATAGAAAGCAGGCAAGTATTAAGCATATGAAAGTGGAAATTACATCTAAATAAGGTCAATTAGTTAATGAAGAAAAAAAAATTTAGTGATTACAGAATCTTCGCTTAAAACAGTTAATGGATATAGTTGGGGACAAATCACGATGACCTCGCCTCACACCACTACTTTCCAGCAGCAGTTCGGTGTCTATTAGCGACATAGGATTTACTACCTCTACTGCAGCCAGAGTTGCCAAATCGGCTACCACACTCTACACAAAGAAGGGGTAAATACTACAGACAGCGAGGAAGAAAGTGGTTTGGCAGCCTCTCCAAAAGAAAAGATCACTTAGAACTCATTAACTCAGCAGGGTGCAGGCTTCCAGCTCGCTTCTAGGAACTGAGGCCGTCATGTTTTGTCCCCAACTATACTGAGTAATGTTAGTAATGGAAGGAAACTATGTAAAAAGTAATTGTTCATTCAACTTGGTTAAGTGAATCACATTTATTAGTCTTAAGTTCGGCAGTTAATTCATACACTCTACGCAAATTCTTAAGCCAATGGGTTTTTGAACTTGAGAAACCACACCCGGACAACTGGAGTGGGACACTGATGATGATGGCCTAAAGAGGTCCATACTTTTTTAGTCCAAACCGCTGGATTGCAGAATTCAGAACCTAGAGACTAGCGGATGTCAGGTACTCTCTAATATTTATCTTGGTACCTTTCACTTTTCTTTTATTGTTGTACACTTCCTGGTTTACCCTGTATGAAGTAAATTTCATAATAATCGGCTGCGGCTGGCCACTCTGGTGACTGACACTGTGGCTGCAGTCGATATCGCTGGAATTTACACTTACGTCTATGTCCCTGAAAACACTAACTGCCAGTTCACCAGTATTTTCATCTGCTGTCTCACTGATACTGAAAATTCAGACACTGTTCCTGCAGCTATATTGTTCCAGGGCATCACATTTTATATTTAAATTGTTTTTAAGGGATTGGATTTCCCTTTCCTGCTTGTCTAATCTGGTGTTGAGCTCCTCTATAATACCAGTGTTGAACTCAAATGACTTTTCCAATTCTTTACTACAAGTTGAGTCACCTGCTCAGATATGGTCTCAATTCTTTCTAGGAACTTGCTGGAGATTGCAGGGTCCATCAGTACCTTTAGTAGCCTACTGCCTCCTCAAAGCTGTTGGCACTGCTGCACTCGCTGCATTTGTTGAACTACTTGCTTCGCCCCACCCTGGTCCAATAATCACTTACGTATTGAACACACAGAATTACACTTTAAAACTTAGTTAAAACTATTGAATAATGCACTTAAAGGTATCTGTTTCTATTTTACCACTCCTTTCTATTACACCTGCAGATTCACTAAAACCGAGGAGCTAACGTTAAGCGTGTCTGTCACTCAGCGCCATTATTACTGATGTTCCTAGTCCGTAAGAGGTGTGCACGAAGAGGAGTGCTGTAAGATTCTGACGTAACTAAGGTGGTAAAAAGTGATAACTTCCACACGTCCACAAATACTTCAGTGAAGTCTGAGTGATATATTTACTTGTGGAAGTAGTAGTAGTAGTAGTTTGAAAATACAGGTATGTTGGCAAGTCCAACTGAACATAAAAAAATTATGTACGAAAAACTATTTCCATTTCCAGGAGGCAAGAAGGGGAAGGGCAAAAGCTGACACCTTACCACTCAAGGTTTGCAGCATAAGGAAGTACAAATTACGCAAATCTTACTTTAAATTCCTTACAGAGGAGAGATGTGTACATTGCGATGTCTAGGAACCCACTAGCCCGCTCCCAGAAATACATTTACTTTCATAACCTAAGAGCAGCACCTGCCATTGTCCATTGCTGATCTGCATGCTATTCTATTCTCGGAAATGTGGCTGAAGCAATCTCTTCCTAGTTCATTGCTTAATTTAAATGGATTTTTGCTCGAAGGATGCAACATGGAGGGAAAAACATGGAAGAGGTGTATGTACATACGTAACTATTTAAAGTATAAAATAGTATACCTTGTTACTTTCATTGACCTGTCTCAGTCTCATCCTCGGCTTTGACAAAATGAAGGTGACCAGGGAATGAGCAATGCTAGTAATACCGTTCCTTATGCAGTCTGTCCCCGTTATGAATGGTGTGAAAATATCGCTCATAGGGTCGGTTGGTGCACACATTTCAGTGGGCTTGGCAGACTGATATGCAATAGCAACATCTGGCTCAGTGAGGAAAGCAATGGGAAACTACCTCACTCCTCACTT
This sequence comes from Anabrus simplex, assembly GCF_040414725.1. Lineage (NCBI taxonomy): Eukaryota > Metazoa > Arthropoda > Insecta > Orthoptera > Tettigoniidae > Anabrus > Anabrus simplex. Next base: position 1,043,006,210 of record NC_090266.1, read on the forward strand.
CCCTAGTATGCCTCTTCAGTGACACCTAGGCTATCTGACAGCTGTTGGTGGAGCTGTAGAGGATCAAACCAGCCTTCGGACTGAATACCCAACATACATACAAATGCAGAACATCTACTCTGCAAAACCTGAGTTCATGTCCGTTGAAACTGAAGTGTTTGATACGAGGATTCTTTTGGGTGTGGTGTACAAATCCCTGTGAACTGGTCACACCGCGGATGTTTGGTATCTCTGAAATACTTTACAAATTTCAACTGACACCTATACAGGCCTATAAGGTTGATCTTTACACGGAGGATCTCCATTAACCAAAACATAAACCTCTTTGTAGTGCATTAAATTCAAATCTGATTTAACAGTTGATGCCACGCCAGCCAATACACACTACATTCAGCTACACGTGGAATGACTGTCGTTTGCATACTTCTGGCGGCCTTCTCACGGATGACGTGGTCGAGCGGTCAACAATGCTGCCAACCTGTTTTTTTCAGGAACCATGATAAATTTTTTTTTTTGCTAGTTGCTTTACGTCGCACGACACAGACAGGTCTTATGGCGACGATGGGACAGGAAAGGGCTATGAGTGGGAAGGAAGCGGCCGTGGCCTTACGCTACAGCCCCAGCATTTGCCTAGTGTGAAAATGGGAAACCTCGGAAAACCATTTTCAGGGCTGCCGACAGAGGGGTTTGAACCTACTATCTCCCGAATATTGGATACTGGCCGCACTTAAGCGACTGCAGCTATTGAGCTCGGTATGATTATTCTGTAGCTGAATTAAACATTCTAGCTAGTGACAAACACATTGGACTGTGACCAATCAAAAGGTTTCTTTTTTTTTTTCTATTGGCTTTACGTCGCACCAACACAGATAGGTCTTATGGCGATGATGGGATAGGAAAGAGCTAGGAATTGGAAGGAAGCGGCCATGGCCTTAATTAGGGTACAGCCCCAGCATTGCCTGGTGTGGAAATGGGAAACCACGGAAAAACATCTTCAGGGCTGCCAACCATGGGATTCGAACCCACTATCCCCTGGATGCAAGCTACCAAGCAAAAGGGGTCTGAGGGCGCAAGACCCCAGGTTAGGGCTGCGAAAAGGCTTTTAGGTCTCTAGCATTCTGTAGGATGATGGCATAATCCATGTTGGATACTGGTGAAGAGTTGAATTACTTTGTAATTCAGGTCAGTGACGAAGTAATTGGTCTCGACTGGTTAGGTCTGGCTAGTTACAAAACCATTGGACTGTGACCAAGCAAAGGGAGTCCCAGGTCAGGGCCGTGATGCGGATTTTAGGTTTCTAGCATTTTGTAGGGCGATAACAGTGCATTCTATTTTGCCTAGAGCAAAGCAGCTTTTAGATCTCTTACATTCTGTAAGGCGAAAAGCTGAATTAATTTATAATTCAGGTCTGTGACAAAGAGATTGGTATGGATTGGTTAGGTCTGGCTAGTGACCAAGCGACTGGTCTGGATTGATTAGGTCCAGTTAGTGACAAAACCACTGGACTATGAAGAAGTAAAGGGGTCCGACAGCGCAAGCCCCCAGGTTAGGACCGCGAAGAGGTTTTTAGGTCTCTAACATTCTGTAGGGCGATAACAGCGCATTCTATTTCATCTACGGTGACAGCAGAGCATTTTTATGAGGACAAGTGTAATGCATTCGATTTGTCACATCCCCACAAATATTTGCTGTTCTGCATTCCACATTGTTTCTTTTACATGTTCTATTTATTCTGCCAGGGTTGGTAACGCAATCTATCATCACTGATGGGAATGATGTCAGATTGGCCAACAGGAATACAAGCAGCTACTGAGCAATGGACAACGTCAGATGCTGCTCTTTATTAGGTTATAATTAACCTTTCACCACATCTACACGCTTTTCTTTTTTCAACAAATGTACAGTAATACGGTAAAATGTTCCATTTACAAAACACACCGACAACAAACCCCGTAAAGAGAACAAAAGAGGAAACGAACACAATTGGCTTTGGTGAAACAAGAACTAAAAATTACCAGCAGGCACAATTTATAACCTACTTCCTGCATTACTTTATTTTAATTGTATTATCTACAATTCCTTTTCTTGAAAAGGTGCGAACAAAGTGCAAATTGTGCTGATATTGCTTCAGAGGCATACTCAAATGCATTTGTTGTCAAAACACCCTGCACAAAAACTAAGAGGGGCGGAAGGGGAGATAAGCAATTATCTTTTAAGAACTATTTACAAGTAATAATCCGGTAACAACCCCTGTTCTGAGTGGCAAAGGACTTTGTAAAATAATAGTTTGGGAGAGAGAGAAATTATTTTAACAAATACTGTCAGCAATATCAACCTCAAGAAACGAATGCTATACAACCAATTTTAAGAACTGTCAGTATCTTGAACTAAATAGTTGCGAATAATTACTTCGAACAGTTGTAGCAACAGCGGATTTCAACAGTCTGAGAATTAGATCTACTAAAAACAAGATGCAAATCGGTACGGCCAACTGACGTACGGTCTAGGCTACAATATTATGTCAATCAGGTTCAACTGCTTAAGATGTAATTCATAAACCAGTGAAAATACTACATTTAATCCAGTTATATGCGCTTTAAATTGACCAGTGGCGATAAATTTAACGTACACACACACCTAAATAACGCCGCCCAAATATCCGAGAATTTCACCATTCTTAGATTTTATTCCTCTAGCTATTATATGTGTAGCTTACAAAAGTGCTGAAGAACAATATTCAGTTACGGTACCGACACGCAACAAAACCCTTCCTAAAAATTAAGCTAACAGCATAGGGAACATCCAACGAAACTTTCGCTTAAACGGGAAGTTTGAGCTTCGATGATATTTTGACAACATCAGACGAGACCGACTACTAGATACAATCAGCGCAAAGTTACAGTGGTAATACCTAAAGTGTGTACCGAGCAATTACTCTAAAAAAATAAAATTAACTCGCCTCCCTCAGACAGTATGTACGAAAGTAAACAAGTTTATCAAATACGTAACAAGTAATATAAATGACAAAAGTACCATGGAAAAATAATATTAAAACAGCAAAACAGGGGAACATACCCAAAACTCCAGAACATTCAGAACAATGACGTACGTTGTTTCTAACCTATACTCTAAAGCAGTGAAACAGCAGCATACCTTCATTTGTCAATACCCCACAGACACTTCGTAGAACACTTTCTCTCTCTTTTATACTTGCAGTCTGTATTCTTGTTGGTAAGTCTCTCAGGGCCTTTCCTAGCTGTAAAAACATAATAAGAGTTTCAACAAAACATTCTAAAATACTGAGAAAGACAACACGTACTTCAGGTCCACGTGACAATATCCTCACCTCAGCATCCGCCATTGCTCGCCACTGCTCGTCGCAAGACTGCAGCCGACTCTATCAAACGAATTGCTGAAATACCGAATACCACTCTCCAAACGAGACCTGACTTGAATAGTGTTGGCGCGATCCCAGGGAGTAATGAATACAGGGAGATGCCTTGGAGCACAGAGAGTGAAGCTCACTATAATGCACTTGGTCCAAAAAGCCAGAAAGAAGATTATACAGTAGCTATTGCACCACCTTACTTGAATCCACTTGAACGGCCGTGACTGACATATTTTGACCAACCAAAATAAAGGAGACTTGGTGATGAAACAAATACAAAGGCAACAGTGACAAAGGCCGTTACACAGATTTCATCATTAGGATAGCACTCAAAAGCGCATAATGTATTTTTTTTTTTTAATATACTAGAATCATGGCTAGGTCATTAGTGGAATGTATGCCAATTCTTTCGTTTATACAGTTATTTTATTTTACTTCGGATCCTGGATGTTTATGACTTTCATATTCCTGGGGACAACCCAGTAAGAGAAAAATGTACGCATACCTAGAACCGCGGCTGGCCAGATTTGACACATCAGTGATAGCGATACATCTGTTCGTACAACATCGCGGGTTATTCATGTTTTCTTTTTCTTTTTTCTTCCTTTCTCAACAATCACACACAGTGTCACAGCTGGGCAATTATGCACGTCAGCTGTGCAGGAGGAGAAGCAGCCTCTGATATCGGTTAAGTTAGGTACTCTATTCGTGTTTGAATAGGCAGTGTTGACACAAAACTGCTTCGTTGTTGGTGAAACATAGTAACCATGTGAAAATCATATAGACAGTTGTATAATAGTAGTGACAAGGTTGTTCATTATGGCTGTGCGTCGACTAATGAAAGAACAAGATATTATGGCACGCTAAATGTCATACCGGACAATGAATCGGATGGTGAGCCTTTGAACGTTACATCTGATGAACAAACACATCAAATTTCAGAAATAATAATAATAGGTTTAGTGAAGCTAATGACCATGAATCAAAATCAATTATAGTGAAAATGAAAGTTTATTCACTACATAAGTCCGTACGAGACCGCTGTCTCCTATTAAACCACTCAGCGTAATATCGTTCACATTTCTGTCCACATAGTTCACAGATGCACCTCTAAGGCTGGCTCGTGGTATCCTTTGGTTATACACACTCGAAAGTAGACTCCGTGTACTGAGCAACGAGTCATCATAATTATGTCGAAGATCATAGTCGGGTGCTTTCCATTCTGAAGATGCCATGGCTTAAGTTGCGTGCAACTCAGACCATATTTCTTTCTTCTTCGCTTCTAGCTCTGTTAGCAGGTCTTTCAGATATTGCCACAGGTACTGAAAATGGGAAGGAAGCGGCTGTGGCCTTAATTAAGGTACAGCCCCACCATTTGCCTGGTGTGAAAATGGGAAACCACGGAAAACCATCTCCAGGGCTGCCAACTGTGGGATTCGAACCCACTATCTTCCGGATGCGAGCTCACAGCTGCGCGCCCCTAAACACACGGCCATCTCGCCCGATGAACGATGTGAAAGAAGAAACACGTTGCGTACTGAAGTCAGATGATCGGTCTTTGGAAATTGAGGAACTGGAAGCGGTTTTAATTAAACTGTACATCCGTGGAAGCTTAGAACTGGATTTGCTATGGTTCGTGAATTGGTGGGAGGGGGGTCCTTTCTTAAAGGCGACAGTGGTATGTGAGATGTTCAGAGATATAATGCGATTTTTAAGATATTATGTTAAATCTACAAAATCAGAAAAGATAAAATAAGATAAGATTGCTTTGATACCAAATATTTGCTATGATTTCACTGCAAACACACAATGTAGCTACATACCAGGGCCATATATAACTAGCGAAGAGCAATTCTTTCCGTCAAAATAGAGCTGCAGATATACACAGTTCATGTCCTCAAAAACAGATAAACACGGACAGAAATATTGCATGACAATAGACAAAGACTCGAAGTATGTTGTGAATGCTTTACCTTATCTTGGAAAAGATGACTCTAGACCCAATTGGACCGGGTGAGTTGGCCGTGCGCGTAGAGGCGCGCGGCTGTGAGCTTGCATCCGGGAGATAGTAGGTTCGAATCCCACTATCGGCAGCCCTGAAGATGGTTTTCCATGGTTTCCCATTTTCACACCAGGCAAATGCTGGGGCTGTACCTTAATTAAGGCCACGGCCGCTTCCTTCCAACTCCTAGGCCTTTCCTATCCCATCGTCGCCATAAGACCTATCTGTGTCGGTGAGACGTAAAGCCCCTAGCAAAAAAAGACCCAATTGGGAGAGTCTTGGACACTTTGTTGTAAAGAAATTGTCCATTGTGCATCAGCTGTTACTAAAAGCCGAAAGTTTATTATTCGTGACCGCGAATACCTTCAAAATAAGCACCGTCAGACAATCTACAATGTTTGGATGCCATCATAGTGACATCATTCTTGAAAAATACTGACTGTTTTGTGGCTGCAGAAATTCGCGGATCAAAACCAAATATTGGTAAGTGGCATCTTTATAAACGTGCAATGTACTGTAACTCATAGTATTAGGATAACAATGAACATGGATAGAAATCACTTAAGTCACCTTTGCCATTTGCTAATATGACTTCATCTAACTTTACACAAGCTGGACTGAGTGGCTCAGACGATTGAGGTGCTGGTCTTCTGACACCAACTTGGCAGGTTCGATCCTGACTTAATCCGGCGGTATTTCAAAGTGCCCAAATATTTCAGCCTTGTGTCTGTAGATTTACTTGCACGCAAAAAAACTCCTGCGAGACTAAATTCCGGGACTTCGGCGTCTCCAAAAACCGTAAAAGTAGTTAGTGGGCCTAAAGACAATAACATTAATTAGCCTACAATTAGTTTTTCATAAGCTGGTCATATAAAGCAAGAACAGTGTCGTGGTGATATCGTAGACACTCAATATAGGAATGTCTTTGGGTGCTGTGATTGTTACCTTTCGGTTAATTGATTTGGCATGTACAAATATAACCTAAAACTGAGGCTAAGTTTGGACAATATTTTATACGTCAACATCACTATTACAAATGTAAACTCTTCAATAAAGAAATAACTGTCGTATGCCAAGATAAATTGGTATTATTAGAGCTGTCGATTTGGTTCATAAACCCTCTGATTTATTATTTTGATATGGATCACCCAAAACTTGAGATAGACTTTGAAAACATTTTAAAAAATCAGCATAAACTGATGTACTGTTTATTACTTTCATATTCCAAGATATAATTGAAGCATTTAATTAAAGCGTACGACATAGAACAGCTGACATGGAAAAGTGATTGAAAATTCAAACAAGTTCAATTTACGTTAAAATGATTTTCACAGCAACAAACTGTAGATTGTTCCGATATATCACCGGCATTTCTCGGGCTCGCCAAAATCCATTTCTTCCTAGTTTTGGGTCCTTTGGAACATGTATAAACAATATTTTCGGGGTGATATGCGATGTTTTAGTGCACTTCGGAACCATACACTATTTTATAAGTTTCCTGCTTCGCTATCTGCGCAGGATCCGTTTGAAGTCCAAAATATAACACTGAGATTATTACACGATGTAAAGACATCGAATTTAGCTATACCAGACACTAACATAAAGTAGAAATACGTGAAGTGTATCCTGTTTCTCACAGCACACTATGTGTTATTTCGTTTGCTAATACAGCCGACCTCTACGAAGACGTCAGACCAATGAAATTACGTCACGTGACATTTTCGTACTTTGGTTTGGACTTTTTTTATCTTGTTTGGAGTTATTATTTCTACATTTTGATAACAGTTTTGAATTCTGCATGAAATGTTGAACCAGATTAGCACATTTTAATTCAAACCCCGGATCATGCATGTTCCCTATTCCTTTACCTCCTTGTCCCTAACTGAAACCTTAAAAACCAATTCAACAACCCTTGTCGGTACTATGAACAGAGCTCGTACGGAAGTACCAGTCTGTGACGAAAAATGCAAGGGAAAAGTTGTATACTACAGCATTGTTGAAGACCATTAATGCCGCGCTAAAGATCTATGAAGAAAAATGTTCTCGTTCTGAGTACTATGCATCCAGACGTTCAAACTGAGGGTTCTGCAAAGAAGAAACCAGATACCGTAACGTTTTATAACGGATCTAAATATGGATTTGATGTGATCGATCAAATGCCCCACAAGTACTCAGCGAAAGCACCATCCAAGTGATGGTTAGTTCACACGTTTTACAATTTATTGTTTTTAGGAATAAACTCGTGGGCGGTGTTGTTGTTTGGCGTCGAACCGACACAGTTAGGTCTTACGGCCGTGGGCGGTGTACTGTGCACTAAATTAGGCTAAACTTCAGCGTAGAGGATTCATTCTACAGCTGGAAAAGGAACTAGCTGAAACTTATGCAACCATTAAGGCTGGCGTCAGTGAAGAATTTCCTGATAGACAAGTGAAGCGCACACGTTGTCAAGTCAAGAAACCGCACTGGAAAGACGTGTCACGCCTGCGGAAAAACTATTTGTAGTAAATACACGCCCGAAGATAACTACAGTGCATATGCTCCTCACATGACAGTAGACTGTAAAGGCATTAATGCATAATTGAAATTCATATTGTATTGTACCTCGTACTCAGTATTCATTTTCTGTTTAATACTAAATAAATATGTCATTCTCTAGAACTTAACATTTAATAATAAATAATTCCATTCCTTAATCGAAAGACACAGAAGAAGAAGGTGGGTGACCCATCCGCGGTTCCAGGAGTTAGCCAAACTGTCGCCGTTCAAGTGTTAAGGGCATTAAAAATACATGGTATTACGCATAACTACACATTGCATAAAATAGAAGATGTAGACATATTTAGTAATTACAAAATAGACTAGAATAGGTCTAACCACATTTAGCATTACAGTTCTTTACGGTGAATGAAAATAACAGAACATAAAACCTTGAACAAAATTACATGGGGAAATTATTCATATCACTTGGAAATGAAGTAATAAAGCAATATACGGAAATAGCCCCTACTGAAATAAGCAAACATACAATAAGCAAATGTAGTAAAGCAATGCAAAACCATGGTGAAAACTATATCATTTAAAAAAATTAAGAATGGCGTATGGACTCCGGAGAGGCCTGGAGTAGGTCTTACGGTTGTCGTCCTTGGGCGACCTACTTGTCTACAAGGATAGGGCCCTATCTATAGGATGGTCACTGTTATTGAGGACGGTGCAAACACCCAGTCTCTGAGCCAGAGAAGTTAACCAGTCGAGGTTAAAATCCCCGGCGCATTCGTAAACGAAACGGAACCCAGGCAAAAGTATGTTAACAAGTTCTCAGTTGCCTTGGTTCGGCACTTTATATGGAATCAGCCAGTTTTACGACCGGATGCCTGTCCTGACGCCAAACGTTTGTGCCTGAGCGTATTCACGGGTTGCATACTTCTGGGGTGCTTTATGGTATGATGTGATGTGTGTAGCTGAAGATAGTTATTGATACAAAAAGGAGTTAAAATCCCCGACCCGGTCGAGCCTGGGCAACCGGATAATAATAATAATAATAATAATAATAATAATAATAATAATAATAATAATAATAATAATAATAATAATAATAATAATTTGTAGGTAATTTGTAGGATAAACCGTTTAAATTAAATATTCAAAAAAGGACAGTCATCCTTGTGTCAATTATGTTAAAACGCATATTTACCTGAATAATTCAATTTCATATTTCTGGACGAATATTCTGGTAATGCAGATTCTTTTTATTTCCCTTACGGTGCACCGACACAGACAGGTCTCATGGTTTCATGGGATTGGACAGGGGTAGGGCTGTGAAGAATGTGACCTTAGTTAATGTACAACAGCCCCAGAATTTTCCTGATGTAAAAATGAGAAACCTTTGAAAACCATCTATCAATGCTGCCGACGGTGAGAATCGAACCCACTATCTCCCGAATGCAAGCTAACAACTTTATACTAAAGACCACGTAGCCAGCTCGTTCGGTGGTAGTGGTGATGTAGAACTGAAAGTCCACATATCATTCTGTAAATTTGGCTGAGGTGACTAGGGAATGCAAAACATTAAATGTATGGCGCTGAACAGCAAGCACCTTGTTCACTATATACTTATCTTCAAAATGTCGTGACGGGGGAAATTGCTCTGTATAATACCATTTAATAGCAAACATTGTTACAGGTTTTGCTTTATACGTCCTTCTTTTACGGTTTCCCGAGGTGCCGGAATATTGTCCCGTCGGAGTATTTTCTTGCGTGTTATCTACTGACACAAGAATGATGTATTTGAGCACCTTGACTGAGTGAGGAACGAACCTGCCAACTTGGGCTCTACCGTCTAAGCCACTCAGTCAGTCAATGCAGTTACAGTATTTTTTGATGTAATCTATTAAATATAAGGCAATATAAGCGGACGAAATTATATTGAGGGCGCTTAAAGTATGGCATTATTATATCGCTTTGGCGCCACCCAGAGAGCGCAGTAGCAGACGTCTTAGCCACTCTATATTTTCCATTTTAGTTGATTTAGCCCATTGACCATGCTAAACATAGGGGACGTGGTCGTATATAGGCGCGAGAACGTATGCTGTTTTATGACGGTCAAACCCATTACAGCTCATAGTAATTGAGAGAATTTTCAGATGTGAACACTGTAAGACACAATAAAACGTAAAGGAGATACTATTATTAAGTTGGTATTCAACCTATTATAATGTGTTGTGCGTACGGTTGCACGAATCGAAAAACAAACATTATTTCTGGAAAAACAGTTAACAGGTAAGATTATATGTATAGCTTATAAATTGTAATACAGTATATTTCCTTCATTTTTATTATGCTAGTATTTCGGAGTCCCAAATTTCGTAAGATATTTTAGGTTAGACATATGTTCTTTGTTATCAATTTTTGTTCAGGTTTCCTGCTAATGAATAAAGGAGAGCAGAGCATTTAAGGCCATTAGAAGAGAAAAATGGATACCTACTCCTTGTACTTGAATATGGTCAGCAAATTTCAAACCGGAAGTATTTGATCGGCCCATGAAGAAAGTTGTTTTGAAGGAAAATTCAGTTTCTACTACCTTTGAAGCACTTCCTTCTTTCCTACAGAATGTAAGTGGTACATGTTAGTCAAAATTCTACAAATATAAAATAAATCAATATATAAAAAACGAGTTTTGTCTGTACACTGCTCAGAATTTGAAAAGAATGGTATTTCTGCAACGGTCATGTCCACAGTAACAAGGAAATGCAATGTTTAATTTTCCGTAATGTCTGTCTGTCTGTATGTATGTATGTATGTATGTATGTATGTATGTATGTATGTATGTATGTATGTATGTATGTATGTATGTATGTATGTATGTATGTATGTATGTATGTATGTATGTATGTATGTATGTATGTACACGCATCACGAGAGAACGCCTGAAGAGAATGTAACGAAAATTGGTATGTAAAGTCGGGGGATGAGCCACTACAGTCTAGGCTATAAATCATTTTATTCACGCTGAGTGAAATGGTAGTTTGAGGGAAGGCCTAAAATGTAATTCTCAAATATTTATAACTAAAATTATATGGAATTAAATTTAAGATAATTTATGTCTTATACATTTTTACCGTACCGGCTATGATAGCACAGATATTCATGAATTTGTATTTTTGTTCCTAAGTCCATATCAACGCCGAGCCACGAGAAAATGTGTTAACAGAATTTAATGAAATTCGGTATATAGAGTCGGGGAATAAGAAACTACAGTCTAAGCTATAAACGATTTTATTCAGCCTGGATGAAATTGTAGTTTAGGGGAAGGCGCCTAAAATGTAATTTTTAAATACCTATGTTATTGGTCCTACCGAAAAGTACTACAAAACAAAAGTTATAGAGACTCAGACTCATTAGGTACTCCTAGGAAACAGATTAGTAAAAGAGTATAGTTTTTGCCCTGGGAAATTCCACTCTTTGAATCCTCCCCGGCCCTACCCCCGCCGAAAAAAGACGAAAATTGTTCACGGATCACGGCTTCCTGCGACTTGGTCATTCCAGCTCTGGAACGTTGGACTGTTAGATCAGCAGCGGAGTGGCCTACTGTTCGTCAAAAGTGAGAAAATGTGTGGTTTTTCATTTGATTGATTATTTCATATGAAAGCATTGCTTTTAATCGCGCCATTCCTACTGACGTCATAGTAATGACCTGTGTTCATTTCAGTTGGGAAAACCACTAAGACAGTCTTTCTGAAGACGTAAAATGGCAAGTGAAAAGTGAGTATCTGCCATTATAATGAAAACTCCCGAACCTGATTGTGACTGATAATAGGCAAGCGGGCCTACCATTACAATAAATATTCCCTAACCCAGTCTTCATATGAGAAAAGACGTTTGGTGAATTCCCCGTCGCGTTTCTAGGGTAACGTTAAGAGCTATGTAATTTAATACAACCTTGCAAGTTTCTGCCAGTTGAGATGAATCCTCAGTTCTTTTACCAACCAAAAGTGAATATAAAATAATACTTGGGGAAACACAAGAAAAGAGAGCACAAAAGTTGAACAAAATTAATGTCTTGTGTCAGAAGAAGAAAGAAGATGGTAGGACAACTGAAAAATGCAACAGAAGAATTGAGAAAATAGCGTATCATCTTATGAGTGATTCAGCTTTGGAAAATCTTGCTAAGGTTGCTGCTCCCAATAAAGGGATTCTATATAGACAGTTGGCTAAAGCTCATAATCAGTAGCGGCGATTATAGGGGGCGAGGGGGGCAGTTGCCCCATCCCACTTTGTGGAGAAAACATTACACTTGTATTCCATTTTAGCTGGCTGAAACAAGGAATTATAGGAATTAATAAAAACAAGCAATTTGTACAAACCTTGTTGTCTCATCAGCTAATTATTTCCTTTATTTTCTTTCATTATTAACGAAATTATTAGTGGAAATAAGAAAAAATGTCGTTCACGCGGCTAACCGCTTTGTATAGCGCCACAGCAAATAGTGGAGACTTTGAATGTGCTGTGAGGAAGGGTAGCAGGGATATAACTTTTGCCAAAGTCATTGACACTGAGGTACAGCCCTTGTACGGCAGACCCTCCGATGAGGGTGGGCGGCATCTTCCATGTGTAGATAACTGCGTGTTATTGTGGTGGAGGGTAGTGTTATGTGTGGTGTGTGAGTTGCAGGAATGTTGGGGACAGCACAAACACCCAGCCCCCGAGCCATTGGAATTAACCAATGAAGGTTAAAATCCCCGACCCGGCCGGGAATCGAATCGAACCCGGGACCCTCTGAACCGAAGGTCAGTACGCTGACCATTCAGCCAACGAGTCGGACGACACTGAGGTATGATCCTATGATGATTTGATCCTCTTTGGGTATGATGCACTTGCTTGCCTCGCGCATTCGTTAGTCTGGCAGCCTCTTTAGTGTCTGTTAGTTTCTTTTAGTTTCTAAGTGTGTAGTCAAACACTAAATGATGTTAACTCTATAATCACGCCGTACTTCTATTTAATTGTAATACATGTGTAATTATTGTTGCTTTGGTGAAAGTTGTATTGTATAGTACTGAATATAATTCTTAAATATTATCACCACAGTTAAGTTGGTAGGCTGTCAACATTTACCTCTCTGTCGAAATTCCATTTTGTAGCTTTTGTTTCAGTTTTCATGTATATACACCCCCTCGCCTCCCTCCCCACTATATCCCACAAACCCGGGTACTTTGTTTTCTTTACATTTTTGCCCCACTACTTATGATTCCCAACCGCCGCTACTGTTCATAGTGAAAGTTTGCATAGTAAATATTCAGAAGAATTGCGAGCATTTGACCTAACACTGCACTTTTACTCACCCAGAGTTTATAGCTTCGAAAGTGAGCAGTTTTATTTGTGTCTCCAACATCCAAGATCACTTTCGAAGTGGGTATCAAAATATTGAGGGTGTACCTGGGTTTAATGCAGAAGCCATAACAATATTGCAAGAGAAAGTAAGTCACAGTGATTACGAAATATCTGTTCTGTGAAATGATGTGAACGATGGTATCTACGGACAACTATTACATGTTTAAATATTTGATCATTTCTTATTAATGTAATGAATCGGAATCCGGAATCGGACAGATTCGGTGCCTAACAAATTGTGGTGACCACGTCGTGATGGATGGCAGTAATAGGGTTATTGGTGGAAATTTGTGAATGCAGTTGGAAGATTGTATTTTTTTACCGCTTTTCCTACACTAGTGGAGTCGCAATGAGAACTTTGGATTTGACCCCGTTTTACGGCCGGATGCCCTTCCTTACACCAAGCCTATATAGAGGGATGTAATCAATATTGCGTGTTATTGTGGTGTTTGCTAGTGTGGTGTCCCGGCATGGAATCGAACCCGGAAACCTCGGATTCGAAAGCCTCGAGGCTGACCTTTCAGCCAAGGAGTCGGACACAACTCGAAGATTTTATCTACGGTAAATCACACGTGTCACCGATGGAGTTATATAAGATAATCGTGGCAAGGAAACCCCTAAGAATATATTTTTAAACCTACAATATGTTTGAACAACACTTAGATCCAAAGAATATAGAGGATGCGAACGAAGAGGATCTCCAGTCTCTACTGACCAAGGTGAAGAGGTTAAGAACGGAGATGGTGACCCTAGACGAAAAGGTACTGAATAATTTACTCGAGGAGGATGGTGACGCATACAACAGTGAGTGTGAAACTATTTATCATTATAGAGATAAGTTGGCCAGTGATAGAATGAATGATTCCAATAGGCTGCAATCTATTGTCGATAAAACAACACGAGAATTTGATCGTTCGTCGTCTGTTAGATCAAAAGACAGTAAAAACTGCATAAGAGTGAATTCATGAAGTTTGGAGGAGATGCTAAAGAATGGCTATCCACGACGATGTAGATATTGAAGTTGAAGATAAGTTCCAGTATCTAATTCATACCATAAATTTAGGCAGTCGAGCCAGAGAGTTTGTAAATAGTTTCCCACCGACTCCAGAAAATTAGCAGAGGTCAGTAGAATATCTGCGAAGTAGGTTTGGACGAGAAGATTTACTGAATGGATTTAATGTGAAGGAGCTTATAAGTCTGGTCATTGGAAATGTTAGTAATAGAAAAGGAAAGACCAATCTTGCTGCTTTACATTATAAACTCGAAACCATGTTGAGAGCGTTCGAGTCCATAGGTGTCACTAAGGTCAGATATGAGGCTATGTTTTTCCATTGGTTTAGTCTTTCCTACCTGAGGAATTTCTGTCCACTTGGATGAGGAATCAATCGACTACTGCAGCAGAGAAAGTGTGAAATCATGCTGATAAACTAGGAGCAATACTTTTTTCGTTAAGGGGGGAGTGTAAGGTCAAGAGCGCTTAAATACTGCTCAGGTTGGTTTTGGTTTGTCTCAGAAGAGAAATAGTGACAAATTTAAGTTGAGGAAATCTGCAGATAACACACCACCTACTGCCAATATTTTGTTTACATGCAAATTCGAGGGAGGGGATATATGTTGTATCCTTTGTAAAAAAAAAAAACAGCGTAAAAGTAAGGCGTGTCACTTCGCCCAAGAATTGAATATAGTCGAAAAGCGTAAGCGGCTAGCGGAGAACACATGGATTTTTGTATGTTTAAAAGTGAGTCATAGAGCAACCAATTGTACAGCAAAATTTGGGTGTCCAGTATGCAGCAATATGCATGAAATGATATGTGTCCTAGGTTAAAAGTAAATCAGTTTACTACCATGGATGATGTGATTATTAATTATAGGAAGATACATAATAAGGACAATGGAGTTCTGACCTCCAATACACAAGCGACAGGTGTTCAAATGGTTTTGTGCTCTGATAGATTGCGGTTCATAAATGTCTTACTTACTAGAAAGAACAGGAAAGGATGGAAGTGAAGTACGTGCTCTGCCAGGTTGATCAATCATTGGACGGGAACACTATGTCTATGAAATTTCTTATAGTAGCGATCGTGACTGGAAGAAACAAAATGGAGATGTTAAGACAGAAGGTAATATGTGGAACAATTCCAAGGTAACAGTATAGTCCGTGGATGGATGAAATTAAGGAAAGAAACATTTGGGTTTATGATTTTGCTCCAGACCCTCCTATAATAGAAATTCTCATTGGTGCTGATACCGCTGATAGACTGTTCGCCAGGGATGTTGTTCAGATGAAATCTGGATTAGTTGCCATGAAAACCATTCTCGGTAGGACAGTTATGGGAAAGGTATGGCAGAAAATCGAGGGCAGGGAATCCAGTATCTCTGTTCTCGTAAAAAAGGAGGGGAATTTTGAGCGGTGCCCGCAACTGCTCTAAGAGTAGAAATAACAGGGGATTTTAGAAGTCTCTAGGAAGAAGATATTCAGGATGCTAGATATTTCCTACCACACCGAGTAGTCTACAGGGGTGCGACCATGGCTCCCAGACACGTGTTTGACGCGTCCTGGAAGTAGAGGGACCAAGTTTACTGCAGATCTGTCTTGGTCAGGTTCAGATTGAACTGAATTGGTGTCATATCAGACATAAATAAGACATATCTGTAGATCTCCGCCCACGATGCTGAACTTTGTTGAGTACAGAGCGTTACACTGCAAGAAAATGAAGTTCCTCTCTCTACGGGGATAACTGTGTTACTTCCGCGGAAAGGGAGGAGGAACTCACCCGATTTATAGACTCGTCGAGAACGTTATTCGCCGGTGCTATTATGTTGCAGATGTCATGTCGTGCAAGGGAGTAGATTTAGGAACAATTAGTGAAAAGGTCAATCGAAGAAATGGCGCAAATTAATTTCGATCCCATTCGTATTACTTGTCTTATTTCGAACGTACCGAAAACCTTATTAAAAGAAAGTTGGCGAATAAATGTTAGTTGGTTCGATGAAATGAGCGAGGACGTGAAACACAGATTTAATAGATGGATGAAAGATATCTTTGCCATTTTTGAAGTGAAGGTTTCCAGGCAACTAGCAAGCGGCGAATATGCATCATACTGGACATTTCGTAACTTTTGTGACGCAATTCACGTGGCGTACGCAGCTGCTGTATTTTTAAGGTTATCCGATGGATGGGAAATTAATGCTCCGCTGGTGTCTGACAAATCCGGAGTATTTCCCTTAAAGAAAACGCAATACCATGATTGGAGTTACTGGCTTGTACAACAGGATCTTGGCTAGCTGTCTCAGCAATACTGAACCCTTCATTCACAGTCATCAAAAGGGACCCTAAACTTACTAGCCACCTAGCCGCGATATATGCGGTTGGGAAAGGAGTATCCATTTTTGCACCATTACTTGAGGAGCGCCCTCTTCTTCTTCATGTTTTGTACCCACGAAACAAGAGCGTTGTGGTTGAATTGTAATCTCTTTTGGCAGGAAAGGAATCCAGGTTTATAAGATCCTATGGGAGAATTTCGGATGGATTCAGGTATACTCGTGACTAATTTCTAAAATGCTATTATTTTCCAGATGTAAATTAAAACTTGAATTGGTACAGTGGAGCGCTCAGTAAATTGGAAGGAGTCATCATTTTATCAAATCTCTTCTGGCCAAAGATGGAAAGGATATGCTAGACCGTGCGAAGATTCAAAGCCATACGTGTATATTGTCATTGTTGGAGGCAAATTAAAATTATAAAACCATGAGATTCATATTCCTCGAATTTTTCTGAACATTATGGACATCAACAAAAAAGATGAGACCCGTGAGGTAATAGAATTGTCTAATGTGATGCAGTCTTTATATCACTTTCTCGCGCCAAAACGCAGGCATACTAGGATTACCGACCGAGGTCCGGGAGCATTCTATCATTGACAGTTCCGAAGTCAAGACCTGTGTTCCTTTTGGTCATTATTTATGTGCGAATGTTATCGAATATTCAAGATCGGCCATTACAAGCCTAGCAGTAGTATTGTAAGTACTGGTGGAGTGTGAAATGAAATAAATAATCATATTTTTATGAATTGAATATACAATTTTCCCGTGTTTGGCGTGGGAAACAACATTTAAATCAACGGCATACATCGGCATGTTCATTTCAATGCATTCCTCTTCTCTGCTAAATATGCGGGATGGTGTAAGTATTAAAATATGGATAAGAAGTGAATTGATAATACATTATACGTTATGAGTGTACAGTATTTTATGTAGGCATCATATAAAGGTACGAATATCCAAGAAGAAACGTGTGAAATAATATTGAAGTTTCACACACATATTTGTTAAGTATTAAAATTTTCAGAGGGTAGAATGTAAGAAATTAAAATTGAAAAATGTTGTTGATTACGAATATCCGAGAAGAAATGTGTGAAATGTGCATACTGCGTGTCAACATGGCGTGTTAAGCTATAACTGGGCGTTCACCGAAAGGTAGTGTCTGATAACATGCCACTGCTCAGCAAAAATCTAGGTGGGTGACATGATTTGTATTCCCTAAAGTGTATTCTGCATCAATCAATCACTAATGATCTGCATTTAGGGCAGCCGCACAGGTGGCAGATTCCTTGTCTGTTGTTTCCCTAGCCTTTTCTTAAATAATTGCAACGAAATTGGAAATTTACTGAACATCTCCCTTGGTAACTTATTCCAATCTCTAACTCCCCTTCCCATAAACGAATATTTGCCCCAATTTGTCCTCTTGAATTCCAGATTTATCTTCATATAGTGATCTTTCCTACTTTTAAAAACGCCATTCACACTTATCCTTCTACTAATGTCATCCCACGCCATCTCTCCACTGAACGCTCGGAACATAAAATCTCACAATATTTTCGAGGTCATTTTGAGGTTGCTCACAATTTTTAAGTTATTTATTACTCTGTACCGTACAGAATAACATAATCTGCAAAAAGCCTTATCTGTGATTCCACTTCTGTACACATATCATTTATATATATAAGACAACATAATGGTCCAATAATACTGCCTTGAAGAATTCCCCTCTTAATTATTACAGGGCCAGATAAAGCTTCGCCTACTCTAATTGCCTGAGATCTATTTTCTAGAAATTTAGCCACCCAATCAGTCACTCACCTTTCTAATCCAGTTGCACTCACTTTTGCCAGTAGTCTCCCATGATCAATGCTATCAAGTGCCTTAGGTAGGTCATTCGCGACACAGACGATTATTGACCTCCTGAATCCTGGATATCTGCTATACCTTGTTGGAATCCTACAAGTTGAGCTTCAGTGGAATAACCTTTCATAAACCAAAACTGCCTTCTATCAAACTAGTTATTAATTTTTCAAACATGTCTAATATAATCAGAAAGAATGCTTTCCCAACGGTTACATGCAATGCATGTCAAACTGACAGGCCTGTAATTTTCAGCTTTATGTCTATCACCCTTTTTTTTATACACAGGGGCTACTATAGCAAACGCTCCATTCATTTGATATAGCTCCTTCATGACCGCATCGATGAGTACAACCAAAAATTAATTTAGAACCACCTAATCGATACTTTATTTTTTGCCTTGGGTAAAATTCAAAATACATTAGCATACACAGAACATGTTTCGACCACTTAGTGGTCATCTTCAGCTGTATAAAGATAGTTGACATGAAAAACATTTGGACAGTAAGCACATTAAACCTTAAAACTATGCCCCATGGGACCTTGAAAACTATTGCTCTAGATGCTCTAAAAGAAGGGAGGGGGGTTGGGGGTAAGGTAATATGTGTGGATGATACTTAAATTACAATTCGCGTCTACAATTGTGTTGAAAAAACTTATTAAATAATATACATATTTCAAATATTTAAAACGTCTGTGGTGATACACTTTTCGTAATAACACTACGTGGCATGAATAAACAGTCAATGTTTGTAACAGTCTTTAGGCATTTGTGAGAGGGTTACTTAAATTAAAATTGCGTCTACATGATGTTAAAAACTTATTTACTAATAAACATATTTAAAAAATTATCTTCAAGCGTCTATGGTGAGGCACTTTTTAAAAACACTTGCTCTTGAATAAATAGTCTATGTAGAGTATATTTCAGTCTTCGGGTATTTGTTGTTTGTATTTTGTGATGATATCTCCTTAAATGTTACTCACTATATTATGAAAAAAGGCCGTGTTGACTTTTCGATTTGCAAATATTACTCTTTAGATTCTGGTGAAAGGATATGTTGATTGTCTGAATTGCAAAGGTCCTTTGGTGGCTTCTCTGTTATATCAAATGGCGGTCTTCTAATTAGGACAGCTTGCCTCACGATCTGCAACCAGCAGGAGATCGTAATATATTAAGATATGATATAAAATAGAAGAGCTCCGAATTTAAATAGATCACGGGAAAAAGAATGTATTGAAAATTGTGTTGTCTTAACTCACCTTAACTGGAAAGATGTTTATTCCGCACCGCCTTGGGGAACTGTCTTTGTACACGACCTAGTGCAGTACCGATGTGACACGGTGTGAATGTTCGGGCAATCCTCCGGAGAAAGGGGAAGTAGAGTTGTGTCGTCATCTAATACGTCTCGTGAGTGAGGATGGAGTACTAGCTGTGCTTCCGTGACGTCGTGTTTGGTCATTTCACTTGTTCGTCTTGTTTGTTTTCTGTTTACCCATTCCATGTATTTGCTGATATGCTCGTGTAAGATTTTTTTTGCTCGTTCATTTCGTTTAGTTTCCGTTCCCTGTTCTCTAATTTATCAAGAGTAATGTGGATGTTTTCTAGGCTGTTCATTAGACTTCATTTATTGATCCTGCTGATTATTTGAAGGTCCTGTCTGATATTAGTGAATTCGTGGTTTGCCTCTTTCATATGAGCTCCCATGGCAGAGAATCTTCTGTACTTCTCTGCATTGACGTGTTCCTGATATCTAATTATAAAGTTCCTACCGGATTGTCCCACGTATGTTTTTTTGCACTGGGTATATGTCAGCCTATAAATGCCAGATTCCTGCAATTTGTCATTCTTAAGTTTATTGACTCTGTTGTGATTAAAGAATCTATGCTTCGTATTGTTGTTGGTTGAGAAAGTAACTTTGGTGTTATGTTTCTTGAACAAATTCGTGATTTCATAAATTCTCGGGTTATTAAAGGTGAATTTGACGTACGTCTTTGCCTTCTCCGATTGTTGCTTTAGATTAATTTGTTGTTGATATTTGCATTTAGTAATGATTTTGTTGATGAATTTCAAACTGAAACCGTTATGCAGGGCTTCTTGTCGAATGTAAGATAGTTCCTTCTTTCTGTCTGTTTCTGTTAGCGGAATTTCAAGGGGCCTGTTGACGAAACTATAGTAAGCGGATTTCTTTTGTGAAATGGGATGTAAAGAATCTCTTTTAATTGTGGTCGGTGTAAAAGTGGGTTTTCTATGTATTTTAAACTGGAAATGGTTGTTTTTTCCGAATTGTTTGAATATCTAGAAAATTGAGCGTACCTTCTTCCTGTTCAGCTGTAAATTTAATATTTGGGTCTAAACTATTTAAGGTATTTAAAATACGTTGACTGTTATTAAGTTATTTATTATGGCATAAGTATCGTCAACAAAGCGTAGCCAGAGATCTAGCCATTTAATGTGGCCTACTATCTGAGTGTGTTCCAAGTGGTCGAGGTATATGTTCGCTAAAATTCCGGAAGCCGGCGCTCCCACTGGTAGTCCGTCCTGCTGATATATTTTGTTATTGAAAGAAAGAAATTACGGTTCAATACGAATTCCAGGATAGTAATGAAGTTTTCTATTTCGGGTTTACTGATGCGTTTGTGATCTAATAAATTAGTTTTTATAATCTTAATAGTGTCTTTTATAGGAATGTTCGTGTACATATCTTTGATGTCGAAGGAACTTGTTACGTGAGAGGAAGTTAATTTGTAATCTTTAATAGCCTTACAAAACTCCTTGGAGTTTTTTTACCGAGGATTTGGTATAAAAATGTAGTTTTGAGTCAAAAACTTATGAATACATTGAGAGGTTTTGTATGTGGGACATTTCCGAAAATTAATTACAGGCCTAATAGGTACGTCCTTTTTATGCAATTTAGGCATAGCTCTTGATTTAGGAAGTCCTGAGTTCATATTACTAAGTTTTTGAATTTCTTAGTCGTTTAAAAGAAAGGTGCTTTGCTTCAGTGTCCCTTTCAAATTCCTTTGAATTTATAGGGTTGGGTCTTTCTCAATTACCTTAAACTTGTTGCTATTGAAAAAAGTTTATGTTTTCTTAATGCATTCGGTTTCGTTTAATGTTACCACTGTTCCGCCTTTATTGGCTTTAGTTATAGCTACGTCACTTTGTCTAATTTTGCGCTGAAGATCTTTCTCAAACTTTGTATTGGCGGAATTAGTTAGTAATCCTTTAATTACGAAGGGAATTTTTTTCTTTGTTTCGTACCGTACATCATTTTGAATGTCGACCCTACATAACGGTTTCAGTTTGAAATTCATCAGCAAAATCATTACTAAATGCAAATATCAACAACAAATTAAACTAAAGCAACAATCGGAGAAGGCAAAGACGTACGTCAAATTCACCTTTAATAACCCGAGGATTTATGAAATCACGAATTTGTTCAAGAAACATAACACCAAAGTTACTTTCTCAACCAACAACAATACGAAGCATAGATTCTTTAATCACAACAGAGTCAATAAACTTAAGGATGACAAATTCCAGGAATCTGGCATTAATAATTTCGTGTGGCTATTTCTAGCCGAGTGCAGCCCTTGTAAGGCAGACCCTCCGATGAGGGTGGGCGGCATCTGCCATGTGTAGGTAACTGCATGTTAATGTGGTGGAGGATAGTGTTATGTGTGGTGTGTGAGTTGCAAGGATGTTGGGGACAGCACAAACATCCAGCCCCCGGGCCATTGGAATTAACCAATGAAGGTTAAAATCCCCGACCCGGCCGGGAATCGAACCACGGACCCTCTGAACCGAAGGCCAGTACGCTGACCATTCAGCCAACGAGTCGGACAACTGGCATTTATAGGCTGACATGTACCCAGTGCAAAAAACATACGTGGGACAATCCGGTAGGAACTTTATAATTAGATATCAGGAACACGTCAATGCAGAGAAGTACAGAAGATTCTCTGCCATGGGAGCTCATATGAAAGAGGCAAACCACGAATTCACTAATATCAGACAGGACCTTCAAATCATCAGCAGGATCAATAAATGAAGTCTAATGAACAGCCTAGAAAACATCCACATTACTCTTGATAAATTAGAGAACAGGGAACGGAATCTAAACAAATTGGACGAGCAAAAAACATCTTACACGAGCATATCAGCAAATATATGGAATGGGTAAACAGAAAACAAACAAGACGAACAAGTGAAATGACCAAACACGACGTCACGGAAGCACAGCTAGTACTCCCTCCCCACTCACGAGACGTATTAGATGACGACACAACTCTACTTCCCCTTTCTCCGGAGTATCGCACGAACAATCAGACCGAGTCACATCGCTACTACACTAGGTCGTGTACAAAGACCGCTCCCCAAGGCGGCGCGGAATAAACATCTTTCCAGTTAAGGTGAGTTAAGACAACACAATTTTCAATATATTCTTTTTCCCGTGATCTATTTAAATTCGGAGCTCTTCTATTTTATGTCATATTTTAATATATTACGATCTCCTGCTGGTTGCAGATCGTGAGGCACGCTGCCCTAATTAGAAGACCGCCATTTGATATAACAGAGAAGCCACCAAAGGACCTTTGCAATTCAAAGAACAACACATCCTTTCACCACAAACTAAAGAGTAACATTTGCAAATGGAAAAGTCAACACGGCCTTTTTTCTTAATATAGTGAGTAACATTTAAGGAGATATCATCACAAAATACAAACAACAAATACCCGAAGACTGGAATATACTTTACATAGACTATTTATTCAAGAGCAAGTGTTTTTAAAAAGTGCCTCACCATAGACGCTTGAAGATAATTTTTTAAATATGTTTATTAGTAAATAAGCTTTTAACATCATGTAGATGCAAACTTTAATTTAAGTAACCCTCTCACAAATGCCTAAAGACTGTTACAAACATTGACTGTTTATTCATGCCACGTAGTGTTATTACGAAAAGTGTATCACCACAGACGTTTTAAATATTTTAAATATGTATATTAGTTTATAAGTTTTTTCAACACAATTGTAGACGCGAATTGTAATTTAAATATCATCCACACACATATTACCTTACCCCAACCCCCCTCCCCGCCCCTCCCTTCTTTTGAGCATCTAGAGCATCTAGTTTTCAAGATCCCATGGGACATAGTTTTAAGGTTTAATGTGCTTACTGTCCAAATGTTTTTCATCTCAGCTATCTTTATACAGCTGAAGATGACCAATAAGTGGTCGAAACATGTTCTGTGTATGCTAATGTATTTTTAATTTTGCCCAAGGCAAAAAAATAAAGTATCGATTAGTTGGTTTTTAAGTTAATTTGTTGATAGCTCCTTCACGCAAACAATAATCAAATAAGTACTTCAGGTATGGTACTATATCCCAACCCTATCTAATGGCGTGTGGCCTCCGAAGAGGCCGGGTGCAGTTCTTTCGAATTGACGCCGTATAGGCGACCTGCGTGTCTATGAGAATGGGGCCCTACATGTGATGAATTCTAATGCTGAAGACGGCACACACACCCTGCCCCCGGGTTACTGTAATTAACCAATGAAGGTTAAAGTCCCTGACCAGCCCAGGAATGGAACCTTGGACCCTCTGGACCAAAGGCCAGAGTGCTAAACATTTAGCCATGGAGCCAGACTCCCAACCCAATGCCTTTAGTATATCCACCGAAATCTTATCAATTCCAGTTGCTTTTCTAGTTTTCAACTATTGTACCTTCTTGTAAATAGCATTGTTATTATAGGTAAATTTGAATACTTATTTAGTATTAGTCTCTTCCTCTAACTGGACATTTACATCAGTGGCGTATCCTGGAATCTCCACTGAGGCATGCAACTAGTAACCATGCAGTTAACACAATGTATTAAGTAAATTTCAATTCTACTCACCCTAATTACATGTAGGTGAACTCGAGCTAAAGAGTTTTATTGTAAGTTTCTGGATTGAACGTGCGTACACAATTCTTGTTTTCTGTTTTTAAATTTACGAGGGTCCGCCTCTCTGGTGTTGTGGTTAGTGTGGTTAGCTGCCACCCCCGGAGGCCCGGGTTCGCTTCCCGCCTCTGCCACGAAATTTGAAAAGTGGTACGAGGGCTGGAACGGGGTCCACTCAGAATCGGGAGGTCAACTGAGTAGAGGTGGATTCGATTCCCACCTCAGCCATCCTCAAAGTGGTTTTCCGTGGTTTCCCACTTCTCCTCCAGGCAAATGCCGGGATGGTACCTAACTTCAGGCCACGGCCGCTTCCTTCCCTCTTGCTTGTCTATCCTTTCCAATGTTCCCATCCCCCGCAAGGCCCCTGTTCAGCATAGCAGGTGAGGCAGCCTGGGCGAGGTACTGGTCATCCTCCCCAGTTGTATCCCCCAACCCAGAGTCTGAAGCTCCAGGACACTGCCCTTGAGGCGGTAGAGGATGGATCCCTCGCTGAGTCTGAGGGAAAAGCCAACCCTGGAGGGTAAGCAGATTAATAAGAAAAAGAAATTTACGAGGGAAGGTAGAGGTCTCTCGGCTTTAACTATTTGAATCTTCTCATCAAACGAACGGCCAGTAAATGGCTTTTCAAACTGATTTACAATTATATCCGTTTTAGACTCATCCATCGTTAATACCACATGTGCGCAAAATATAATAAAACACCGAAAACGACTAATAGCACAGGAACAGCACATACAGAATGAACTCACTAATCAGCAAAACACACAATGAATTAACTCAACTCACTAGTTAGCCACAACTCAAGCACGGGAGATAAGTCACCCCAGTGGCATTGGTCAGTTTCGTCACGTTGGGTTCTCGCTGGGGGGTAATCTGTGGGTCCCGTTCTCTGTAAACATGCCGACTTTCTCCAAGATGCTAACAGATGGCATAGGGTAGCACGGGTATAGGGTGACAAATTCTGACCAATTTTCAATTGCAGCGACATCGTTCCGAGCGTTTCAGAACTATGTCTGCCACTGAATGCAATTTTAAGATTGAATGCTTTGCATCCTTAACTCCTCCATTTGCTGTCTCTTTCTTCCTAGAGTGGAGTAGACGGCGAGACTACACCAGCACCACACGTAGTCAAGCAACGGAACTAGTACAGTTGTGCGGACCTTTTGAACTTCAGAGATGAAATCGTTAATATTTGACTTGAAACAACCTAAAAGCGTATATCAGACAGTTGTTTGTGTTATCATAACGCATGCAATGAATGCCTTGCATTCAAGGAAAATACGCCCCTGCTTTACATACTGCCGACTGAATACTTCTGCCTTTTGAAGATCCTTGCATACACATTCCCCTTGTTCAATAATGATTCCTGGAATGTCCTTCTTGGAACCTGTTTCAGCCTTAACGTACCTACACATACTCTTCCAATTTTCACTAAAATATGTGTTGTACCGGGAACGCCGCTACGTGAAATGAGTTCGAAGTATGTGTGTTAAACTTCGCGCGAGGTGGAAGATAGGCAGCCCGCCGAACTCGCTGACGTGCACAGCCGTGACGTAGCCACTTCGAGTTAGCTCCACACAGCCAAACGTGACCATATATTATAATGTCCCGACCCATGTGCAAAAGTCTATTTAGCGTTAAAATGTTGTTTTGACACCGTCAACGTGGAAACCATCGTAATAGACGCAATCTGTCAAATTCTCGAGAAAAACCACCGTGTACTTTAGGAGTTATACAGGTGGACAATACCCCCGTTCTAGATGCTTCGTCACAATCGGGAATCAAAGGAGGGCGATCCGGACTACAGATTCAGTATGTGTGTTGCTCCACCGTCCTTGGGACACGGGTGACGGGTGGAGCTTTACAAGTGCGGACCGAACCTATGGTCGGACGAGTCTTTGCATTTCGAGTGTTCGGTTCCAGCGGTGTTGGAACTATATTTTCTTCAAGTGCCATGTTAGGACTTGTGTTTCAGTGACTAACTGAAGGAACTTAGAATTTCTCTCGTGAGTGTTTTAAATTTTCCAAGTGCTACATTTGAACTTGTATTTTCGTAAACAGACTCTGGGAATATAGGAACTTTCCGAGTGTCTCATTTG
Organism: Anabrus simplex; assembly: GCF_040414725.1. NCBI lineage: Eukaryota > Metazoa > Arthropoda > Insecta > Orthoptera > Tettigoniidae > Anabrus > Anabrus simplex. Next base: position 1,043,032,709 of record NC_090266.1, read on the forward strand.
GACTTGTGTTTTGCGACAAGCTGTGGAAACAAAACTTTTCTTTTGACTGTTACAATTTTCCAAGTACCACATTGAACTTGTGTTTCGTGACGAACTGTGGAAACATAGAGTATTTCAGAGTATTACGTTCGAACTTATGTTTCATAACAGATTGTGGGAACATGAAATATTTTTTGAGTGCCGCATCTGGACTTGTGTTTAAACTTGTGTCATCGTAACAGACTGTGGAATCATAGAGTACTCATGCCAGATCTGAGTTTGTGTTTTCCTCTCGTGAAGTTCCGAGGGAACATAGATCTTTTCAGTGCCATAATTGAACTTATAATTTATACTTCTTTTACGGACAGTGTTAGAGTCTTTCCAAGTGCAATTTTACTTCAATGATCACTTAATGACATTGCTTAACAGTCTGCAGGTACACCTATTTTTGTTTATCGACGGAATAAGACATTTCCGAGTACCATTTAATTTGCTTAATTTATTACGAACGTGCTTATGTGTCCTGAACTTGCATGAACTGTGCATCTTGTGCTCAATATTGTGTTCTAATCATAAACTGACGAGATCAGTAAGTTAGGAACTGTGATGACACTGATTAGTGACCCAATAGAACATTCCAGTCTGCCATGCCAATGTTAGCAAACTTATGCCGTGAACTTGACATTATAAATTTTACATTATTTTCTCAAGTATTAATTCAACTGACATCTGACACATGGTCAGATATTTAGTTCAATCGTCTTATTTTCAAGTGATACTTTATGAACATTTGTGATTCAGCAAGGTGTTTGAATCAAGATTCTAGTGTCAATTACATTAACATTTGACATATTCCATTTGCAAAGAGTGAACGCGATATTTAAAAGTCAATTTATTTAACAGTGCTACAACATTGTCGTGTGAGATCGAACCCCGCAACGTGTGCAGATAGAGATTCAAGAACTCCAGGCCGTGCCCAGCAACAATCCCGAAGTCCGGATATTCCAGCCTGCTACAACGCTTCAACACAAATTTTATGAAAAGTGATATGAATTTGTTTTCAATGAACAAAAAATCAGATTCTCAAAAAAATCTAAGTCAATGGACTTCTCTGTACCAACTCCAATGTTTTCATGCCACACCCTTAGAAATAGTCCATGCTCTTCAAGCTAATGTCAGCGCCCCAAAGACAGACATTCTTTCCCGGTACAGTATGTCCGCCAATTATGCTTGCTATCATGTTATCCTTGGCCGACTTCTTTGCTACATTCAATTTCCTAGCAAGTTCCTTCAGTTTCTCCTTACTTCCACAGCCATTTCTATATTTCTTTCCGAACTGCACCTCCTTCCTAATCCCTTTACTTCCGTGTTATAATATAGTGGATCTTTACCATTCCTTACCACCTTCAAAGGTACAAACCTATTTTCACATTCCTTAAAAATTGCCTTGAACCCATCCCAGAGTCTGTTTACAATTTTATTTACCGTTTTCCACCGTTCATAGTTACTTTTTTAAACTCCCTCATGCCTGTTTTTCAGCCATATGGTACGGATTATTAGTCCTAATTTTAAAACATTCCCATGTTCCACATTTATTTTTAACTACGACAGAGACAGATTCGTGATCATTAATACCATCTATTACTTCGGTTTCTCTGTAGAGCTCATCTGGTTTTACCAGCACACATCCAGAATATTCTTCCCTCTAGTTGCTTCCATCACTTTCTGAATCATCTGCCCTTCCCATACTAACTTATTTGCCATTTGTTGGTCGTGCTTCCTGTCGTTCGCATTACCTTCGCAATTGACATTTGGTAAATTGAGATCACTCGCTTCTACCACGTTCCTATCCATATAGTTTCCCACATAGCTGATTATCTTACCAAATAATTCTGAATCGGCATCAGCGCTACCATTTCCCGGTCTGTACACTCCAAAGGCTTCAAACTGCCTGTTATCTTTAGAGATGAGCCTTACACATAGAAGGTCATGTTTGTCATCTTACAAATTCTTCTTTCACCAGAGTTAATACTCCCCTCCTACCATTCGTATCCTATCCCTACGATACACACTCCAGTTGCGAGATTATATTTCTGCATCCGTTATATAATTTCTCAGCCATGATTCAACTCCTATTTAAATATCTGGTAAGTATATATATTAAATTACTTAATTATATTCCTTTCTTTACAATACTTCTACATTTGAGCACTAACTTATTTATGTCATCCTTACTTGACTACCAGTTCCCTGTACCCTTATCACTGCTCCCTAGGCCACCCCGATTCCCTGAATGTACCTCCCTATAACCCTTCTAAACCAATTTCCTAACTTATATGTACCACTGTGGTTTAAGTGAAGGCCATCTGAGCGCAGATCCCTATCTGCTACTCACCCATTAGGATCTAGAAATCTCACTCCCAGTTTCCCACATAGGCCTACCCACTCAATAGTTTTATTTAAATCCCCAATCACTTTCCAGTCAGCATACCTCCTACGCAGTATTCCACTGATAATAATCTCCGCTTCTTTAAACTTCACCCATGGTGCATTTACCATATCCCACACATCCCCAAATATGTTGGTACTTATGCCTCGTTCTCTTATGTTGTTAGTACCAACGTGAAACACTACCACCTTCTCCTTTCCCTCCTCCTTCTCTTCTACTTTCCTTAACATCTACCTCAACATAATTCCTGGATAACACTCTACCCTGGATCCCTGGATCATTTTCCTCACATGTCTAACAATGGAATCACCCATGACCAGAGCCTCGTCGTCATGTTCTCTATTAATAAGGGCGAAGTTTGGGGGCGATAGCTTGTTTTTTCTTTGCTTTTGTGAAAGTGTTAAGTAAATATTATGTTAAAATCCCGAAAATGTCAGACGATTATTTTAAATCGGTTTAAAGGAGGTATCGGATAAAGATAAGTTCTATGACAATTTGTCGTTAAGGAATAATTGTGTCAAGGTTTCATGTCAAATTACAAAGTAAAATATAGATGTATTGGTTAAATTTTGTTTTGTAGGTATCGGATAGAGGTATCGTAATATCTAAATTAAGTCAAGATGGGCGTGATGTTCCTGTCTGTTAAAGTCTAATATTTTTTTAGAATTTCGTTCCAGTAGTTTACGTAATTTCAGTATGACGACGAATCTGTGAAATAAGCCATAATATAAAAATTAAATATAAAATGAAATGAGATCAAGATGGGACACATAAAATTGTGTAAGAAATTACTCTGAGATCAAATATAAATCCAATAGCCATGATGAGTAAAAGACGAACCAGTAGAGACAGTGTTAAATAGATGAGTGGAGTTGAATTTCGGGATGAAATAATAGTGTATGTGTTCCGGGATGATGCCCGGGAAATAATGTGTTAGTAAGCCAAGGAGGTAATAGTAAATGAATTCCGGGATGATTGCGGAGGAATTAATGTGGTAGAATGTCACGAAAGGCATGTAAAATGTCCAGGATTTGAAGACCGTTTGGTTCGAGGAATTATAATAATTTATTGCACCCAGATGACCATATAATGTGATACAACAGTAGGTTTCAAGGTTACAAGTAAGCATGAAATATTGTCACACAATATACTGCGATTTACAGATGCTCTAGGTGGTTTAGTCTTTGCTATAGTCAACTATGCTCTTTACCCAGTTACTACACAGTGTTATGAGGTATTTGTCGCATGGCTTCTCACACAGAGAACATATGAATTCTTTGTTCGGTTCCTGATATTTTATGTTTTTGCAAATTTTGTGCTGGAAGCCGTGTACGGCGAGTCTTATGAGTATGTTTCTTAGTTCCTGATGTTCCTGTGTCCATCGTCTATTGATCATTGCTTCCGTTGCGTAAAAATCCAGTGGTATGTCCTGTTGCTTCAGATGCTTCTGCTCAAGTACCTTCTCCATTTGCAGGGTAGATGGCAGGTGTAGTTTGAATCGGAGGTCTTCGATGTAGAAAGGTTCCCTTTCTAATTCATATATTATTCTAGACGGTGACGATCTTGCCACTCCCAGTGCTCTCTTAAGGAATCGTGCTTTCACTTTTTCTATCGTGGTGACGTTTGTTGTTGTTAGTCCTTCCCATATTAGCTCTAGACCGTATGAGATAGTGGGAATTATTTTGGCGTGGAAGAGTGTCATTGCTGTTCGTAGAGAGATTTTGGTTATGTCCTTCAGATCGTATATTCCTCTGATGGGCAGCTGTTGCTCGTTCCTTTATTGTTTGTGTAAATATGTGATTAATTATCTCATAAATAATAAGTTATCAGCATTAAAGCCTGTTGTTTGGAAAAATGGTTCCATCCAGAGAACTGAACCTCATGGCGGGAAGACACCATGGCGCGATCACAAAATAATCCCAGTGACGCGGGGGAGCGTGTATAAAAATGAACGATCATTTTTGGTATTCGAATGGTACGTAAAAACACACTAATTTTTGGAATCATCTGAGTGTATTTACTGAATGTTAAATCTACGGACAGTTGGAAAATTAATCCAAGGTGTCATATCACTACGCCGCACCCCTCGAGTTGGAGCACTTGGAAGGCGGAGCCTACTTAATTTACAAAACCGTTGGTGACACTTTGCCGAACATCCAGGTTGAATTTTGAGAGCTTACGGTCTAGTCTCCAAGACAGACAGCGCAGAGGGTAACAAGACCCACTATTGTTCAGTCATCATTTAGTGGGTGATCGGTGAGTTGTATCAGCTGATGGACTTTGGAAAACTCTTTTAATATTACGAGACCAGGTTATGTAAAATGTTGCGGACACTTAGTACATTCTCACACATTTTTCCTACCATGTTGTTTTAGAAATGGACATTTTAACGTGTTAAGCTCACGAAGGACGCAGAGGAATTATGGTATTTTCCAGAATATTCAGGCTCGCAGCATTTTCCTGACTCACAAGTAACCTACGCTTTAGTAATTGAGCGGAGAAGTTATTACATTTCTGACGGACAACATTTTTTTATAGTTTTCCTCTGTGCATGACCAGTAAAACATCGCAATTAGATGTTGCATTGTATAAAAATTTACTGTTCATTTGGGACATTTGGAGCCAGTACTAGTCGTGTTAATTGAGGGAGAGACTTGTTTACTACGGAATGCAACGGTACAAAAGGACTGGACGTGTACTTTCTATTTCCGAGCTAGGCGAATGACTTTTAATCCCTTGAACAAATAGCGCAGGGAGCAAGCTTTGCAGGCCAGGTGGATGAACGCAGGTAGCGAGGTAGTTCTGTTTCTGGCAATGGAAACCCAACTCTTTGTTTGCTGATTCTTTTATATTGTGTAAATTATATTATTGTATAAGCTTCAAGAGTGCGTGTGTTTCAATTGATTTGCGAGTGCTACATAATTAAAATGATTCCAACTCGTGTATTTGAAATGTTATGTAACCTCAGCAAGATGTGCAAGATGGAGTAAAAACGATATAGCGGGGGCTAATGAGGATGCAGCCCACCTGTCGGCGCACAAAAGGTAAAGAGCATGTTGTATTTATGTAGTATGTTATTAATAATGACAATAAATAATTCGTGGTCCGTTTTAGGCTAGTGATTTAATGTACTTTTGTATATAGGAATAATTCACGTATCAGAGGAGAGGTTTATTTGCGTTTTGCTGTTAATTTTACGAGACACATGTGCGAGGCAGGGCAATTACATCTAACGATTCGGGATGTAAATGTCAGGGGCTCGATAAATCAATATAATAATATAATAATAATTATAAACTTTTTGAAGTTTCTTGTCAATTTTATCTTTGAATCATGCTCATGACGTGAGTTTTATGTAGATTTGTGGATCATTTTACGTTACATTAGGTATTTCATGTTCAGATTATTTTTTGGCTTCAATAATAATAATAATAATAATAATAATAATAATAATAATAATAATAATAATTTTGTTTTGTGGATTTGTTTTCAAGTCATTTTCAAGTCAGCCGAGGTGATTTTCTTTCGGAGAGCCGTCATGTATCGGGACGTGTAATTGTAGCGTATCCGATTTCTTTCACTTCGCGTGATCGCAGTTTAGACGACGTTTTGGATTTCGTTTTCTTGTTGTGATGGTGTATGTTTTCAAATGCACGATTCTTTTTGTGAGTACGTTTGGCAGGCAATCTTCTTTTGTCATATTCAGTGTTAAAGTGTGGAATCCTTGCCGTCCAGCCCTGAAATGCATGGCAACTTGTGAAATAGAAATCAAAGAACGAAGTGTGAGAATAAATATGCAGTCGTATCCCTGATGGTAATAGTTATTAGACGGAAAGTGGAGTTTTGAGGGCCATGTCGTACATATGTCGTATTTGTGATTATGAGAACGACAGAATGAATTGATGAAGTTGTTGTGCCAGTGTGGAACAGAACGAGGCTATGTTGATATATAATGCTACGTTGAAAAAATATAATATGATGAAACGGGAATTGAATTTTTATCAGTTCAACAAATATTGAGTTTAAGTATACGACAGTATCCATATGACAATTATAGGCGGAAGGTTTAAGTACGCAAAAATGTTACCAGGGATGCCGTAACGCTCGGAGATACTACTATATGGGCCGAGTTGAGGCATGAAGCAGAGCGGACTGGCAATGAATAATGCTGAAAGTTATATTGTGATCATTGTGATGCATATTTCCGTTTTCACTTTTCTTTGAATCCGAGAATAGTAGTTTCAGGCATTACGTCTTGTGTTATGGGATTGCTGCCAAATGCACCTCAGCGTTTAGGAAGTTTGTTTCTTGACAGCGAAGTTTTGGCATTTCTTTTTGAATTTTGCGTATTTTTAAATTTATTTTTCGGCGTAGGCGTTGATCACGTTATTTTGAGATTTTTGTTCCCTTTTCATTATTTTGAAATTTTTGATGTTTTGATTTTACCGTGTTTTTTAAGCGTAAAGGCCGAAGGTACGTGGATATTTGGTTGTATTGTTGTAAATTGAGTGTAGGTGTAGTTAGGTTGTTTTCTATTTTCATTTTTCCTTCTGTTTTGAGCACTGTGTTTTTCAGTGCCGTGTATATTATTTGTAATATAAAATTTTCAAGGGTTAGTTTAATAGGACCACCTAGTATTCATAGTCAAAATCAATTACAACAGGTTCTTTACGTAAACATGAAGGCACCGTAAATTAAAAAAATGCCACTACAAGAAAATTTTATGCAAATGAACCGACCTTTATCAAAAGATTAGGTGAACAAAGCCGCATATTTTCTTCAGTTAGATGGAATCTGCCTCCATCAACTATTAAAGTAACACATTTTGGTTATTCTCAATAAAGTGTAGACAGCGGCAAGTGAGATCAAAGTGTGTAAAAAGGCGAGTTCATTTGACGAATGTAAAAACTGAGGCACATAGCCTAACATTCTATTCTTGTTGTGAATGTCCAGAACTGTCACAGTTGAGTAAATGTAAGGTGTCATGGCAGAATATTTAACTGCATATTTAATTTCATTTTATTCTGAAGCACAGTTTTTGTGTTAAATTTTTGTTCAGCCACCAGTTATTTTATGGGCCAAAGTTTATATAACTTTAATAGTGATTTTTTTACATAACGAGGTGTTCATGGAGTTTTCTTTCTTATTTGTTTTGACTTAAACAGTGTTGTTAACAGTTGGGTAACTGGCAGATTGATAAGTCTGAATGTGTGAATTATAGGACACCCAATAGCGGCCTCAGATTAATTAAGTAATTGACTAATTAATAATTTTTATAAATTCAATTAGTTAAAAATTTCAGTTTATTTGTAAAATCTGGGGTGCTTTCTTTGAGTGGCGAGTTTTGATACACCACTGGTTTCGACTATCGCAGCGTCAATCGACGTACCAACACTAACCATTATATCTGTAAATATTGAAGGTTTATCTCCATCTAAAGAAGGAATATTACACCAGCTTTGTCAAACTTACAAATGTGATATATTATGCCTTCAGGAAACTCACAGGGATGAGCAACTACGGCGACCAAAAATAGCGGGAATGAGACTTGTGGCCGAGATTCCCCACAGACAGTATGGCAGCGCTGTTTTTGCCAAACCAAATTTACAAATTTTGTCTGTTGCAACCACCAATGAAAATCAAATCGAGATAATAACTGTGGAACTCAGTAACTGCACCGTTTCGGGCATCTACAAACCACCAAATGTAGATTTCTCCTTTAAAATTCCAGATAACTACTTCAAGCAAAAGACAAACTTTGTCGTTGGAGACTTCAACAGCCATAACAATGCATGGGGATATACAGATGATGATAATAATAGAGAAGCTGTATTAGAATGGGCTGATGATTACCAATTACAACTTATTCATGACCCCAAACTACCTCCATCCTTTAACAGCAGTAGATGGCGACGAGGCTTCAACCCAGACCTGATATTTGTGAGTGAACACGTGGCACAGCAATGTGTGAAATCAATGTGCAATCCTATTCCAAATACCCAGCATCGGCCTGTAATGTGTCAACTTTTCTCTGCAATTCAACCAATAAAGGTTCCGTTTCGAAGGAGATATAATTTCAAAAAAGCAGATTGGGAGAAGTTCAGCTCAACCCTTGATAAAATATCAGATATCCACCCAACACCAGAGTTTTATGATCAGTTTGTTGAAGCTGTGAAGAAAGCTTCCCGCGCTTCCATACCACGAGGATGCAGAGTTAACTATATACAAGGTCTAACTTCAGACACAGCTGCCCAAATGAACACATATATTTCACTGTTTCAGGAAGATCCACTAAGTGAAGACACTATCTCAGCTGGAAGGAAACTGCTTTCCTCAATTGCAGAGGCAAAGAAAGATGCTTGGATCAAACTTATGGAGGAAACTGACATGTCAAGGGATAGCCGAAAGGCTTGGAAGCTTCTCAAACGACTTAGCAACGATCCAACAAAGGGACCAGTCCATGCAAATGTTACGGCAAACCAAATCGCAAATCAGCTTGCCATCAATGGGAAAACAAATCACCCAATAAGGAAGATGGAACATAATATCCTAAAAAGCGAGGTAATGAAGTCCAGTAACCTATCCCGGCCATTTGAAATAACGGAATTACATAAAGCGATTCAATGCGCCAAAAATGGAAAAGCGGCAGGATTAGATGATATCACAATAGAACAAATAAAACACTTCAGTTCAACCACACAGGCATGGCTTTTAAAATTCTTCAACAACTGCTTTACTTCCCTAAAAATTCCAAAAATATGGAGAAAATCCAAGGTGATCGCATTTCTGAAACCTGGAAAGGAACCTTCGAACCATAAAAATTTCAGACCAATCTCCTTACTCTGCCACCTATACAAAATAATGGAAAGAATGCTGCTCAATCGCTTAATGGGAGTAGTAGACCAAGTCCTAATCCCTCAGCAATGTGGCTTCCGCCCAGGAAAGAGTTGCACAGCACAGGTTTTACATCTAACCCAGCATATCGAGGACGGGTTTGAAATGAAGAAGATTACTGGTGTGGCTTTTGTGGACCTCTCAGCCGCCTACGATACAGTAAATCACAGGATATTATTACACAAACTTTATAGAATGATTACAGACATCAAGGTAACCAAGATGATAGCTACTCTCCTGGAAAATCGTCGCTTTTTTGTCGAATTCCAAGGACGCCGAAGCAGATGGAGGAATCAAAGGAATGGACTACCTCAAGGCAGTGTACTGGCTCCTGTTCTTTTCAACATCTACACTAATGACCAGCCATTACCAGAAAATACTAAAAGCTTTATCTATGCCGATGACCTTGCACTTACTACTCAAACTGATACCTTTGATGAAGCAGAGATCTCTTTAACTGCTGCATTAGAAGAGCTAGGTAACTATTATGAGAAAAACCAACTCAAACCAAATCCAGCTAAGACTCAAATCTGTGCGTTCCATCTGCGGCATGCGCAGGCCTCTCAGAAACTCAAAGTACTATGGAAGGGGAACTTACTGGAACACTGCTTTACGCCAAAGTACCTGGGAGTTATGCTGGATCGCACATTAACATATAAGAAACATTGCCAAAACCTGAAACAAAAGATAGCTGCCAGAAACAACATTCTACGAAAGTTATCAGGAACAAGTTGGGGAACACAACCACAAACAATTAGAACATCAGCTCTAGCTCTATGCTATTCTGCAGGAGAATATGCCTCCCCAGTTTGGTACAGGTCAGCTCATACGAAGCAGGTCGACATAGCTTTAAACGAAAGCTGCAGGATCATCACTGGATGTTTGAAACCTACACCCATTGAGAAGGTCCAACTTTTAGCTGGTATTGCTCCCGGTGAGATTCGTAGGGAGGTAGCAGCTAACAAAGAAAGGCTCCAGGCATCTTCTTCAGAAGCACATCCTCTCTATGGATACCAACCAGCCACACAGCGGCTAAAATCTAGGAAAAGTTTTCTCCGCACATCAGTCAACCTTGAGGGGAAAGCAGAGAATGCTAGAGTCACAATGTGGAAAGAAAGAATCCACCACCTTTCCAACTGGATAGAGCCAAAGGAAAGTCTTCCATGTGGACACCAGGAGAAGTGGACAGTATGGAAAGCCCTTAACAGACTCCGTACAGAAGTCGGCAGAACCAAAGTAAACTTGCGGAAGTGGGGCTTCTCAAGTGATTCATCACTTTGTGATTGCGGAGAGCAGCAGACGATCCAACATCTATGTCAGTGTGTTTTATGTCCTTCAATGTGCACTATGAAAGACTTAATTGCAGCCTCCCCCAACGCTATTGACGTCGCCCAATACTGGGCAAGCATCATCTAGCTCTTGAATATTGTTGCTCTATCTGTGATTGTATAATAGACTTGTATATTTGTATAGTAGAAATGTAGATGTTGCTTTTTGTTAAATATCTATAAGTTGATACTTCTGACACGAATAAAGAAAGAAAAGAATATATGGTAACATTTATTCATATTAATTTGTGATCTACATTAAAGCTTATGTGAGGCAGTTTTGTTTGAGAAGATTTGGAGTTTGTCATTTCTTATTATTTTCTTAAAATCCATTATATTTTCACTTCGTTTTTAAAGTTAAGAGGTTACTTTTACTTTGCTAGTGATAATTTTTTGTTAATAACATTTTTTGCTCACTTAAATTCGATTCAGTCTTGGGGTACCGTTATTTGTAGTTAGCTTACCCACCGTTATTTTACTTCCTCACGCCCATTATGTGTGGCCCGACTACCTCGAGGAAAGCTGACGGACGGTATACCACACCCAAGGAGAGAGAGTCTACGTGAGTGGTAGGTATTTTTGATGTTTTTATTTGCAGGAGCAGCCAGAGCAACAGTTGATGAAGAGGACCACCACCACACATGCTTTGAAAAGGGCACAATAGTGAGAAACTGAAGTTGTTTCCTTAAAAAATTAATGTGAAAATAAATTAATTTGAAATTGTTATATTATTATCTGGCTTATTTCCAAGTGATTCCTTCCATGCAGAATTGCCGCAGATATAAAAATGACAGGTGGTATGCGGCTAGAAGGACTGGCAAGCCGTTAGCCCGAAGGGATGTTATATTTTTAGAACACAGCTAGCCCTATATCAGACGACTAGATGGGTATATTTAAGAAGGTAAAAGTATTAATAATATTATGTTAACCTCATAAATGATAGACACAATATGTTGTATAGTGGATTAATCCGTCTAGCCTTAGCAAGCATCGAGGTCAGACGTGCTGGGTCGAGTGTGCCGGTAGAGCGGGAGTGGAATGTGATCAGTGAGTACAAGAGGGAATACGAGAGTGAAGAGGGAGATGATTGATGTGGAACAATATCGGATAGTTATTGGAAGATGGCAGGGGAGAAGGAGGAAGGAAACAGCCAAAAGAGAAGGAGGTAAAGTGGAGATAAGGTTGAAGATTGAGATGATATTGGCGGTAGCGGTGATTATGGTACTGCTAGTTATAGGGGGCGTGGAAGTAAACCACGGCCCGACTTCCAGTGGCAATACGAGCTGGGAGGATGTGCAGTTCATAAGGAGGGTGGTAAAGGATGTTATGGAAGAAATATGCCCATTTGAACAGATTAAAAATATGATTCAGGAACGAGTAAAAAGTTCGAAAATATGTGGCAATGGATCCAGGGAAAAACAGACGAAATAATGACCAAAGTGGGAAACATCGAGAGAGAAATTATGTCACTCAAAGATAAAATAAGGAATATGGAAGACGAGGTGGTGAAGCCGAAAGCGAAAATAGAAGACAGTACCCATGAGCGCAGGAAGAAATGCTTATTTATATATGGAGTACCGGAAGAAAAACTTGAGGACAAAGTGATGACAATTTACAAAGTTGTTGAAGTCATACAAAACAATGAAAATTAACTTCAGTGAAGTTGATATAGACGATGTGGAAAGGATAGGTAAATCACAGGGTAACAGACCGATGAAAGTGAAGTTGTTATCCACCCTGATGACGGAAATAGTGGTATGAAACGCGGGTAATCTACAGAGTACAAAAATTTGGATTAAGAGAGACATGCGAAGAGAAGGGATTTAGAATATAAAAACCTTTAATAAACATTTAGTGAGGGCCAGACTTCAAGGATTACGAGCTCACATTAGGCGTTAGGAATTAGTGGTAACCAATGGTCAATGGACCAGATTTTGGACAGTGACGAAATTACGGGTATTCGAAGAGAATTTGAAGCAAGAAGAAGTGATGGGGAAGAAAGTGGAAGAAATGTAAGTTACAGAAAGCAATGCCGGAAAAGACGGACATGGTGATAACGAGAGAACCAAGCGAAACGGGAAGTTGAGTGTGGAAAGTCAGGGAGATGAACATAGTGCATAGTGAAAAAGGAAAGAGCAGTGGACATCAGGGCGATAATAGAAATGTGTAGGGAAGCACCTATAGACAGAGCCACGGAAGAGGGTAGGCAAAGAGGTGAACACAGTGAAGGAATGGACGTGCAGAGTGAAAATGAAAGGTCAGACATGGGGATAATAGAGCTGTTTATGAACAAAGGGAAGAGCAGGAGCTTAAGGGATCTGTAGGGAATGAAGAAATGATGAGGGCATAGCAACTAGAAGTAAAAAGTCAAGTAAAGTTAGTAAGTAAGTAAGGGAATAGTAGATGAAGACTTGGTGGTAATATAAGGAAAAATGGTTCGGTTGGTTAAGAATGAGGAAGGTATAGTGGTTGAGAGGATTTGAAATGCAGAGTGAATTGGATTTGAAATGTATAGTGAATTTAGTCGTTAAGTGTGATTTTGTTAGGAGTGATTATAGTTAAGTAGATTTAAGGATTAAGATGGAAGGAGAGTGGAGTTGGCTGGGTTATATTTGGAGTTATTGTAAATAAGGAAGGTTTGTTGAGAGTATGTAAAAATTAGTAGGTGGTGGAGTGTGCTTGTTAATGGGTTTCGAATGTACAGTGTATTTAATGGTAAAGTGTGTTTTGGAAGTGTGGTTATAGTTAAGTAGATTTGAATTATAAGTAGTGAATGCTTGAGTGATAAGAGAGATAGTGAAGTCTAGTTGATGGTTAAGATTCTAGTATGGTAATTTAAGTCAATGGTGGATCTGTGGCTTTGGTAAATGTATGCCAAGTGTAATGTTGGACCTGTGTCTTTGCTAACGGTATGTATATTGAAATTGAAATGTAAGTGAGCTTGATATGATACCGGTATATGGTTAAGTATATGGGTATGGTAAGTCAAGTGAATATATATAAAATGTTCGTTGAAGGTGCTGAGGGGTGTTTGGAGGTCGGTCATAGGGTGATCTGAGGTATTATGTTTGAATGATAAGAGAGGTAGTGAAGTGTAGTTGGTAATTATCGATGATTTTGTTAGCAAGTTAATAGTGGATATGTGTCTTTGTTAATGGTTAGAGAGATGATGAACGATAGATGGAGTTGATGGTATATAGTAATTGAATTGGTGGGTCGAAATTAATATGCGATTATAAGAGAGGTAGTGAAATATGAAGATGAAATGTGGTAGGAGTAGTGGTGGCTAAAAGTGAGTAAGCTTTTGGAGGATTCGTTGTGTTATCTGTAAGTGATTATTAAGAGTGATTGCGTTATAGATATGGTACGGTAATTAGTGAAAGAATAAGAAGAGGTGTTATAATTTAATGTGGAGGATGATCGTGATTCTGTGATGCGGTGGTATGTATGGGGTGTTTGTAAATATGTTCTTAATATGTTTAATAGGTAGGTTTCATGATTATGTACGGTTGGCAAGTTAATATATTTGGAGTTGTAGTTAGGTTAGGGTGCTTAGTAAATAGGAAATAGTGCATATTATAAATTACACGTAAGGAAAATGTGGCACACCAGCATGCCAGATGATGTAACGATAAAGCTGGGTTTGCAACGTAAGTAGGTCAGCGTACGGTCTGGATTGTGCTAGGTTGCGAGCCCAGCCGGAAGAGATACAATGTTTTTTTAAACCAAATGTGCCGACAGAAGATGTTCTTTTATTTTACCCCTTTTATTATTTATTATTTTATTATTCAGTTGCCGCTTAGCCATGGCCATTGGATCACCAATAAGGAGTTGATCATATTCCATATGACAGTGCCTGTTGTGCCAGATTGCCATTAATTTTGTTTTACTTCATTTTATGCATTCTGTTATTTAGTCATTGCACTTATGTATAGTTGATACTATTGGTCGGTTTTTTCTGTGTATTGCTTAGGCTATTTCGGATTTGAACTATGTATTGGGCGGAAGCCTGTGAAGTTCAATAAATCCTATCCTATACTGGATTAATTGTTTTCGAGAGATGGAGGAGATTGTTACAGTGAATCCTTGACACAGTTTGTTTGTTTTGGCAGTAGATTATTAATGTGTGTTGTGGAGAAGTTATCGAATGATATAGGTAAATGACGGCACCCGTCTATCACGCACCAACAGTTGGAATTTGTGTTTAGTTATTAGATGGTATCAGTTCAGGTTGTCTGATGGACCGTCGTGTTATCTGAGTTGTACAGCAGTGGTCTGTTAAAACGTAGCAATTGCAGCTAGTCTCATACGTATATTTGTTGGTTGATTAGTGGACCGCACACATAGTTGTAATTAATGTTAATATTTTTAGGGTTAAAAGGACATTACTACGCAGAAAGGATTTTGTCTTGTCATTATCCCCATACCTTGTAATAGCAATGAATTAACATCAACTACAGGACAGGTCCCTAGGTGACAATATTAGTTTATGTTCGATGATAGTTGTTTTACGACATTCATGGGTACAATTAGATGGTTACCTCAATCTGCGATGATAAGTGACCAGTTTACTTTCAATGTTCGTTATCCAATTAGATGATTAGCTCAGTCTCCAATGATCAGTGCCCGGTATATTTTCAATGTTCATTATCCAAGTTAGATGGTTAGCTCAGTCTGCGAGGACTTGTAGTTAGTTTGTTTCAGTGATAGATAGCACTTTGTGGATATTCATTACACGATCAGTATAGTCTGCGATGATAGTACGTCAGCTAAATTTTATAGGTGTTGATACCTGAAGTTAAATGCATGAGATAAAATTTATTACACTTTATGATAGTACTGATCATAGTTTTTGAGTAGCACATTTCTCTAATGGTCAAGATGATGATTGTGATTACTGAAATAAGTAACAAACCATGGT